>NW_026777424.1:0-662225 GCF_028023285.1 Balaenoptera ricei | reverse complement strand
TAGTTATTAAACCTATCCCACTCTCTAGATACCCCTTAGCACGTAAAGGAATATTATTTCGAGGTCCAGCCGTGGAGAAGATTTTAGACACTAGGATAAGATAAGGAACACACCCATTATAAAGAAATCACATTAGGATTCTCTTTTTAAGCTGTTCCTTAAAACACTATTGCTTAGGAAATCTATTGGAGGCTGAAGCAGTCAAGGGTAGCCTAGGGTTAGGGTTAGGCTTAGGGTACGGCTTAGGGTACGGGTTTGGGGACGGGTTTGTGTACGGCGTAGTGTATGGGTTAGGGTTAGGGTTAGGGTTAGTGTTAGGGTTAGGGCTCGGTTTAGGGTACGGGTTAGGATTAGGGTACGTGTTAGGGTTAGGGTAGGGGTTAGGTTTAGGGTACGCATTAGGGTTAGGGTAGTTATTAAACCTATCCCACTCTCTAGATACCCCTTAGCACGTAAAGGAATATTATTTGGGGGTCCAGCCATGGAGAAGAGTTTAGACACTAGGATAAGATAAGGAACACACCCATTATAAAGAAATCACATTAGGATTCTCTTTTTGAGCTGTTCCTTAAAACACTAGTGCTTAGGAAATCTATTGGAGGCAGAAGCAGTCAAGGGTAGCCTAGGGTTAGGGTTAGGCTTAGGGTTAGGGTTAGGGTACGGCTTAGGGTACGGGTTCGGGGAGGGGTTCGGGTACGGCGTAGGGTTTGGGTTAGGCTTAGGGTTAGGGTTAGTGTTAGGGTTAGGGCTCAGTTTAGGGTACGGGTTAGGATTAGGGTACGTGTTAGGGTTAGGGTAGGGGTTAGGGTTAGAGTACGCATTAGGGTTAGTGTAGTTATTAAACCTATCCCACTCTCTAGATACCCCTTAGCACGTAAAGGAATATTATTTGGGGGTCCAGCCATGGAGAAGAGTTTAGACACTAGGATAATATAAGGAACACACCCATTATAAAGAAATCACATTAGGATTCTCGTTTTAAGGTGTTCCTTCAAACACTAGTGCTTAGGAAATCTATTGGAGGCAGAAGCAGTCAAGGGGAGCCTAGGGTTAGGGTTAGGCTTAGGGTTAGGCTTAGGGTACGGCTTAGGGTACGGGTTCGGGGAGGGGTTCGGGTACGGCGTAGGGTATGGGTTAGGGTTAGGGTTAGGGTTAGTGTTAGGGTTAGGGCTCGGTTTAGGTTATGGGTTAAGATAAGGGTATGTGTTAGGGTTAGGGTAGGGGTTAGGGTTAGGGTATGCGTTAGGGTTAGGGTAGTTATTAAACCTATCCCACTCTCTAGATACACCTTAGCACGTAAAGGAATATTATTTGGGGGTCCAGCCATGGAGAAGAGTTTAGACACTAGAATAAGATAAGGAACACACCCATTATAAAGAAATCACATTAGGATTCTCTTTTTAAGCTGTTCCTTAAAACACTAGTGCTTAGGAAATCTATTGGAGGCAGAAGCAGTCAAGGGTAGCCTAGGGTTAGTGTTAGGCTTAGGGTTAGGGTTAGGGCACGGCCAAGGGTAGGGGTTCGGGGAGGGGTTCGGGTACGGCGTAGGGTATGGGTTAGGGTTAGGGTTAGGGTTAGTTTTAGGGTTACGGCTCGGTTTAGGGTACGGGTTAGGATTAGGTTACGTGTTAGGGTTAGGGTAGGGGTTAGGGTTAGAGTACGCATTAGGGTTAGTGTAGTTATTAAACCTATCCCACTCTCTAGATACCCCTTAGGACGTAAAGGAATATTATTTGGGGGTCCAGCCATGGAGAAGAGTTTAGACACTAGGATAATATAAGGAACACACCCATTATAAAGAAATCACATTAGGATTCTCGTTTTAAGCTGTTCCTCCAAACACTAGTGCTTAGGAAATCTATTGGAGGCAGAAGCAGTCAAGGGTAGCCTAGGGTTAGGGTTAGGCTTAGGGTTAGGCTTAGGGTACGGCTTAGGGTACGGGTTCGGAGAGGGGTTCGGGTACGGCGTAGGGTATGGGTTAGGGTTAGGGTTAGGGTTAGTGTTAGGGTTAGGGCTCGGTTTAGGGTATGGGTTCAGATTAGGGTATGTGTTAGGGTTAGGGTAGGGGTTAGGGTTAGGGTATGCGTTAGGGTTAGGGTAGTTATTAAACCTATCCCACTCTCTAGATACCCCTTAGCACGTAAAGGAATATTATTTGGGGGTCCAGCCATGGAGAAGAGTTTACACATTAGGATAAGATAAGGAACACACCCATTATAAAGAAATCACATTAGGATTCTCTTTTTAAGCTGTTCCTTAAAACACTAGTGCTTAGGAAATCTATTGGAGGCAGAAGCAGTCAAGGGTAGCCTAGGGTTAGGGTTAGGCTTAGGGTTAGGCTTAGGGTTAGGCTTAGGGTACGGCTTAGGGTACGGGTTCGGGGAGGGGTTCGGGTACAGCGTAGGGTATGGGTTAGGGTTAGGGTTAGGGTTAGTGTTAGGGTTAGGGCTCGGTTTAGGGTATGGGTTAAGATTAGGGTATGTGTTAGGGTTAGGGTAGGGGTTAGGGTTAGGGTTAGTGTTAGGGTTAGGGCTCGGTTTAGGGTACGGGTTAGGATTAGGGTACGTGTTAGGGTTAGGGTAGGGTTTAGGGTTAGGGTACGCATTAGGGTTAGGGGAGTTATTAAACCTATCCCACTCTCTAGATACCCCTTAGCACGTAAAGGAATATTATTTGGGGGTCCAGCCATGCAGAAGAGTTTAGACACTAGGATAAGATAAGGAACACACCCCTCATAAAGAAATCACATTAGGATTCTCTTTTTAAGCTGTTCCTTCAAACACTAGTGCTTAGGAAATCTATTGGAGGCAGAAGCAGTCAAGGGTAGCCTAGGGTTAGGGTTAGGCTTAGGGTTAGGGTTACGGTACGGCTTAGGTTACGGGTTCGGGGAGGGGTTCGGGTACGGCGTAGGGTATGGGTTAGGGTTAGGGTTAGGGTTAGTGTTAGGGTTCGGGCTCGGTTTAGGGTACGGGTTAGGATTAGGGTACGTGTTAGGCTTAGGGTAGGGGTTAGGGTTAGGGTACGCGTTAGGGTTAGGGTAGTTATTAAACCTATCCCACTCTCTAGATACCCCTTAGCACGTAAAGGAATATTATTTGGGGGTCCAGCCATGGAGAAGAGTTTAGACACTAGGATAATATAAGGAACACACCCATTATAAAGAAATCACATTAGGATTCTCGTTTTAAGCTGTTCCTTCAAACACTAGTGCTTAGGAAATCTATTGGAGGCAGAAGCAGTCAAGGGTAGCCTAGGGTTAGGGTTAGGCTTAGGGTTAGGCTTAGGGTACGGCTTAGGGTACGGGTTCGGGGAGGGGTTCGGGTATGGCGTAGGGTATGGGTTAGGGTTAGGGTTAGGGTTAGTGTTAGGGTTAGGGCTCGGTTTAGGTTATGGGTTAAGATAAGGGTATGTGTTAGGGTTAGGGTAGGGGTTAGGGTTAGGGTATGCGTTAGGGTTAGGGTAGTTATTAAACCTATCCCACTCTCTAGATACACCTTAGCACGTAAAGGAATATTATTTGGGGGTCCAGCCATGGAGAAGAGTTTAGACACTAGAATAAGATAAGGAACACACCCATTATAAAGAAATCACATGAGGATTCTCTTTTTAAGCTGTTCCTTAAAACACTAATGCTTAGGAAATCTATTGGAGGCAGAAGCAGTCAAGGGTAGCCTAGGGTTAGGGTTAGGCTTAGGGTTAGGGTTACGGTACGGCTTAGGTTGCGGGTTCGGGGAGGGGTTCGGGTACGGCGTAGGGTATGGGTTAGGGTTAGGGTTAGGTTTAGTGTTAGGGTTAGGGCTCGGTTTAGGGTACGGATTAGGATTAGGGTACGTGTTAGGGTTAGGGTAGGGGTTAGGGTAGGGTTTAGGGTTAGGGTACGCGTTAGGGTTAGGGTAGTTATTAAACCTATCCCACTCTCTAGATACCCCTTAGCACGTAAAGGAATATTATTTGGAGGTCCAGCCGTGGAGAAGATTTTAGACACTAGGATAAAATAAGGAACACATCCATTATAAAGAAATCACATTAGGATTCTCTTTTTGAGCTGTTCCTTAAAACACTAGTGCTTAGGAAATCTATTGGAGGCAGAAGCAGTCAAGGGTAGCCTAGGGTTAGGGTTAGGCTTAGGGTTAGGGTTAGGGCACGGCCAACGGTAGGGGTTCGGGGAGGGGTTCGGGTACGGCGTAGGGTATGGGTTAGGGTTAGGGTTAGGGTTAGTTTTAGGGTTAGGGCTCGGTTTAGGGTACGGGTTAGGATTAGGTTACGTGTTAGGGTTAGGGTAGGGGTTAGGGTTAGGGTACGGCTCAGGGTACTGGTTCGGGGAGGGGTTCGGATACGGCGTAGGGTATGGGTTAGGGTTAGGGTTAGGGTTAGTGTTAGGGTTCGGGCTCGGTTTAGGGTACGGGTTAGGATTAGGGTACGTGTTAGGGTTAGGGTAGGGGTTAGGGTTAGGGTATGCGTTAGGGTTAGGGTAGTTATTAAACCTATCCCACTCTCTAGATACCCCTTAGCACGTAAAGGAATATTATTTGGGGGTCCAGCCATGGAGAAGAGTTTAGACACAAGGATAAGATAAGGAACACACCCATTATAAAGAAATCACATTAGGATTCTCTTTTTAAGCTGTTCCTTAAAACACTAGTGCTTAGGAAATCTATTGGAGGCAGAAGCAGTCAAGGGTAGCCTAGGGTTAGGGTTAGGCTTAGGGTTAGGCTTAGGGTACGGCTTAGGGTACGGGTTCGGGGAGGGGTTCGGGTACAGCGTAGGGTATGGGTTAGGGTTAGGGTTAGGGTTAGTGTTAGGGTTAGGGCTCGGTTTAGGGTATGGGTTAAGATTAGGGTATGTGTTAGGGTTAGGGTAGGGGTTAGGGTTAGGGTTAGTGTTAGGGTTAGGGCTCGGTTTAGGGTACGGGTTAGGATTAGGGTACGTGTTAGGGTTAGGGTAGGGTTTAGGGTTAGGGTACGCATTAGGGTTAGGGGAGTTATTAAACCTATCCCACTCTCTAGATACCCCTTAGCATGTAAAGGAATATTATTTGTGGGTCCAGCCATGCAGAAGAGATTAGACACTAGGATAAGATAAGGAACACACCCCTCATAAAGAAATCACATTAGGATTCTCTTTTTAAGCCGTTCCTTAAAACACTAGTGCTTAGGAAATCTATTGGAGGCAGAAGCAGTCAAGGGTAGCCTAGGGTTAGGGTTAGGCTTAGGGTTAGGGTTAGGGTACGGCTTAGGGTACGGGTTCGGGGAGGGGATCGGGTACGGCGTAGGGTTTGGGTTAGGCTTAGGGTTAGGGTTAGTGTTAGGGTTAGGGCTCAGTTTAGGGTACGGGTTAGGATTAGGGTACGTGTTAGGGTTAGGGTAGGGGTTAGGGTTAGAGTACGCATTAGGGTTAGTGTAGTTATTAAACCTATCCCACTCTCTAGATACCCCTTAGCACGTAAAGGAATATTATTTGGGGGTCCAGCCATGGAGAAGAGTTTAGACACTAGGATAATATAAGGAACACACCCATTATAAAGAAATCACATTAGGATTCTCGTTTTAAGCTGTTCCTTCAAACACTAGTGCTTAGGAAATCTATTGGAGGCAGAAGCAGTCAAGGGTAGCCTAGGGTTAGGGTTAGGCTTAGGGTTAGGCTTAGGGTACGGCTTAGGGTACGGGTTCGGGGAGGGGTTCGGGTACGGCGTAGGGTATGGGTTAGGGTTAGGGTTAGGGTTAGTGTTAGGGTTAGGGCTCGGTTTAGGTTATGGGTTAAGATAAGGGTATGTGTTAGGGTTAGGGTAGGGGTTAGGGTTAGGGTTAGGGTTAGGGTTAGGGTTAGGGTTAGGGTTAGGGCTCGGTTTAGGGTATGGGTTCAGATAAGGGTATGTGTTAGGTTTAGGGTAGGGGTTAGGGTTAGGGTATGCGTTAGGGTTAGGGTAGTTATTAAACCTATCCCACTCTCTAGATACCCCTTAGCACGTAAAGGAATATTAATTGTGGGTCCAGCCATGGAGAAGAGTTTACACATTAGGATAAGATAAGGAACACACCCATTATAAAGAAATCACATTAGGATTCTCTTTTTAAGCTGTTCCTTAAAACACTAGTGCTTAGGAAATCTATTGGAGGCAGAAGCAGTCAAGGGTAGCCTAGGGTTAGGGTTAGGCTTAGGGTTAGGCTTAGGGTACGGCTTAGGGTACGGGTTCGGGGAGGGGTTCGGGTACAGCGTAGGGTATGGGTTAGGGTTAGGGTTAGGGTTAGTGTTAGGGTTAGGGCTCGGTTTAGGGTATGGGTTAAGATTAGGGTATGTGTTAGGGTTAGGGTAGGGGTTAGGGTTAGAGTACGCATTAGGGTTAGTGTAGTTATTAAACCTATCCCACTCTCTAGATACCCCTTAGCACTTAAAGGAATATTATTTGGGGGTCCAGCCATGCAGAAGAGTTTAGACACTAGGATAAGATAAGGAACACACCCCTCATAAAGAAATCACATTAGGATTCTCTTTTTAAGCTGTTCCTTAAAACACTAGTGCTTAGGAAATCTATTGGAGGCAGAAGCAGTCAAGGGTAGCCTAGGGTTAGGGTTAGGCTTAGGGTTAGGGTTAGGGTACGGCTTAGGGTACGGGTTCGGGGAGGGGTTCGGGTACGGCGTAGGGTTTGGGTTAGGCTTAGGGTTAGGGTTAGTGTTAGGGTTAGGGCTCAGTTTAGGGTACGGGTTAGGATTAGGGTACGTGTTAGGGTTAGGGTAGGGGTTAGGGTTAGAGTACGCATTAGGGTTAGTGTAGTTATTAAACCTATCCCACTCTCTAGATACCCCTTAGCACGTAAAGGAATATTATTTGGGGGTCCAGCCATGGAGAAGAGTTTAGACACTAGGATAATATAAGGAACACACCCATTATAAAGAAATCACATTAGGATTCTCGTTTTAAGCTGTTCCTTCAAACACTAGTGCTTAGGAAATCTATTGGAGGCAGAAGCAGTCAAGGGTAGCCTAGGGTTAGGGTTAGGCTTAGGGTTAGGCTTAGGGTACGGCTTAGGGTACGGGTTCGGGGAGGGGTTCGGGTACGGCGTAGGGTATGGGTTAGGGTTAGGGTTAGGGTTAGTGTTAGGGTTAGGGCTCGGTTTAGGTTATGGGTTAAGATAAGGGTATGTGTTAGGGTTAGGGTAGGGGTTAGGGTTAGGGTTAGGGTTAGGGTTAGGGTTAGGGTTAGGGTTAGGGTTAGGGTTAGGGCTCGGTTTAGGGTATGGGTTCAGATAAGGGTATGTGTTAGGGTTAGGGTAGGGGTTAGGGTTAGGGTATGCGTTAGGGTTAGGGTAGTTATTAAACCTATCCCACTCTCTAGATACCCCTTAGCACGTAAAGGAATATTATTTGGGGGTCCAGCCATGGAGAAGAGTTTACACATTAGGATAAGATAAGGAACACACCCATTATAAAGAAATCACATTAGGATTCTCTTTTTAAGCTGTTCCTTAAAACACTAGTGCTTAGGAAATCTATTGGAGGCAGAAGCAGTCAAGGGTAGCCTAGGGTTAGGGTTAGGCTTAGGGTTAGGCTTAGGGTACGGCTTAGGGTACGGGTTCGGGGAGGGGTTCGGGTACAGCGTAGGGTATGGGTTAGGGTTAGGGTTAGGGTTAGTGTTAGGGTTAGGGCTCGGTTTAGGGTATGGGTTAAGATTAGGGTATGTGTTAGGGTTAGCGTAGGGGTTAGGGTTAGGGTTAGTGTTAGGGTTAGGGCTCGATTTAGGGTACGGGTTAGGATTAGGGTACGTGTTAGGGTTAGGGTAGGGTTTAGGGTTAGGGTACGCATTAGGGTTAGGGGAGTTATTAAAACTATCCCACTCTCTAGATACCCCTTAGCACTTAAAGGAATATTATTTGGGGGTCCAGCCATGCAGAAGAGTTTAGACACTAGGATAAGATAAGGAACACACCCCTCATAAAGAAATCACATTAGGATTCTCTTTTTAAGCTGTTCCTTAAAACACTAGTGCTTAGGAAATCTATTGGAGGCAGAAGCAGTCAAGGGTAGCCTAGGGTTAGGGTTAGGCTTAGGGTTAGGGTTAGGGTACGGCTTAGGGTACGGGTTCGGGGAGGGTTTCGGGTATGGCGTAGGGTATGGGTTAGGGTTAGGGTTAGGGTTAGTGTTAGGGTTAGGGCTCGGTTTAGGGTACGGGTTAGGATTAGGGTACGTGTTAGGGTTAGGGTAGGGGTTAGGGTTAGAGTACGCATTAGGGTTAGTGTAGTTATTAAACCTATCCCACTCTCTAGATACCCCTTAGGACGTAAAGGAATATTATTTGGGGGTCCAGCCATGGAGAAGAGTTTAGACACTAGGATAATATAAGGAACACACCCATTATAAAGAAATCACATTAGGATTCTCGTTTTAAGCTGTTCCTTCAAACACTAGTGCTTAGGAAATCTATTGGAGGCAGAAGCAGTCAAGGGGAGCCTAGGGTTAGGGTTAGGCTTAGGGTTAGGCTTAGGGTACGGCTCAGGGTACAGGTTCGGGGAGGGGTTCGGGTACGGCGTAGGGTATGGGTTAGGGTTAGGGTTAGGGTTAGTGTTAGGGTTAGGGCTCGGTTTAGGGTATGGGTTCAGATTAGGGTATGTGTTAGGGTTAGGGTAGGGGTTAGGGTTAGGGTATGCGTTAGGGTTAGGGTAGTTATTAAACCTATCCCACTCTCTAGATACCCCTTAGCACGTAAAGGAATATTATTTGGGGGTCCAGCCATGGAGAAGAGTTTAGACACTAGGATAAGATAAGGAACACACCCATTATAAAGAAATCACATTAGGATTCTCTTTTTAAGCTGTTCCTTAAAACACAAGTGCTTAGGAAATCTATTGGAGGCAGAAGCAGTCAAGGGTAGCCTAGGGTTAGGGTTAGGCTTAGGGTTAGGGTTAGGCTACGGCTCAGGGTACGGGTTCGGGGAGGGGTTCGGGTACGGCGTAGGGTATGGGTTAGGGTTAGGGTTAGGGTTAGTGTTAGGGTTAGGGCTCGGTTTAGGGTACGGGTTAGGATTAGGGTACGTGTTAGGGTTAGGGTAGGGGTTAGGGTTAGGGTACGCGTTAGGGTTAGGGTAGTTACTAAACCTATCCCACTCTCTAGATACCCCTTAGCACGTAAAGGAATATCATTTGGGGGTCCAGCCATGGAGAAGAGTTTAGACACTAGGATAAGATAAGGAACACACCCCTCATTAAGAAATCACATTAGGATTCCCTTTTTAAGCTGTTCCTTAAAACACTAGTGCTTAGGAAATCTATTGGAGGCAGAAGCAGTCAAGGGTAGCCTAGGGTTAGGGTTAGGCTTAGGGTTAGGGTTAGGGTACGGCTCAGGGTACGGGTTCGGGGAGGGGTTCGGGTACGGCGTAGGGTATGGGTTAGGGTTAGGGTTAGGGTTAGTGTTAGGGTTAGGGCTCGGTTTAGGGTATGGGTTCAGATTAGGGTATGTGTTAGGGTTAGGGTAGGGGTTAGGGTTAGGGTATGCGTTAGGGTTAGGGTAGTTATTAAACCTATCCCACTCTCTAGATACCCCTTAGCACGTAAAGGAATATTATTTGGGGGTCCAGCCATGGAGAAGAGTTTAGACACTAGGATAAGATAAGGAACACACCCATTATAAAGAAATCACATTAGGATTCTCTTTTTGAGCTGTTCCTTAAAACACTAGTGCTTAGGAAATCTATTGGAGGCAGAAGCAGTCAAGGGTAGCCTAGGGTTAGGGTTAGGCTTAGGGTTAGGGTTAGGGTACGGCTTAGGGTACGGGTTCGGGGAGGGGTTCGGGTACGGCGTAGGGTTTGGGTTAGGCTTAGGGTTAGGGTTAGTGTTAGGGTTAGGGCTCAGTTTAGGGTACGGGTTAGGATTAGGGTACGTGTTAGGGTTAGGGTAGGGGTTAGGGTTAGAGTACGCATTAGGGTTAGTGTAGTTATTAAACCTATCCCACTCTCTAGATACCCCTTAGCACGTAAAGGAATATTATTTGGGGGTCCAGCCATGGAGAAGAGTTTAGACACTAGGATAATATAAGGAACACACCCATTATAAAGAAATCACATTAGGATTCTCGTTTTAAGCTGTTCCTTCAAACACTAGTGCTTAGGAAATCTATTGGAGGCAGAAGCAGTCAAGGGTAGCCTAGGGTTAGGGTTAGGCTTAGGGTTAGGCTTAGGGTACGGCTTAGGGTACGGGTTCGGGGAGGGGTTCGGGTACGGCGTAGGGTATGGGTTAGGGTTAGGGTTAGGGTTAGTGTTAGGGTTAGGGCTCGGTTTAGGTTATGGGTTAAGATAAGGGTATGTGTTAGGGTTAGGGTAGGGGTTAGGGTTAGGGTATGCGTTAGGGTTAGGGTAGTTATTAAACCTATCCCACTCTCTAGATACACCTTAGCACGTAAAGGAATATTATTTGGGGGTCCAGCCATGGAGAAGAGTTTAGACACTAGAATAAGATAAGGAACACACCCATTATAAAGAAATCACATTAGGATTCTCTTTTTAAGCTGTTCCTTAAAACACTAGTGCTTAGGAAATCTATTGGAGGCAGAAGCAGTCAAGGGTAGCCTAGGGTTAGGGTTAGGCTTAGGGTTAGGGTTACGGTACGGCTTAGGTTACGGGTTCGGGGAGGGGTTCGGGTACGGCGTAGGGTATGGGTTAGGGTTAGGGTTAGGTTTAGTGTTAGGGTTAGGGCTCGGTTTAGGGTACGGGTTAGGATTAGGGTACGTGTTAGGGTTAGGGTAGGGGTTAGGGTAGGGTTTAGGGTTAGGGTACGCGTTAGGGTTAGGGTAGTTATTAAACCTATCCCACTCTCTAGATACCCCTTAGCACGTAAAGGAATATTATTTGGAGGTCCAGCCGTGGAGAAGATTTTAGACACTAGGATAAAATAAGGAACACACCCATTATAAAGAAATCACATTAGGATTCTCTTTTTGAGCTGTTCCTTAAAACACTAGTGCTTAGGAAATCTATTGGAGGCAGAAGCAGTCAAGGGTAGCCTAGGGTTAGGGTTAGGCTTAGGGTTAGGGTTAGGGCACGGCCAAGGGTAGGGGTTCGGGGAGGGGTTCGGGTACGGCGTAGGGTATGGGTTAAGGTTAGGGTTAGGGTTAGTTTTAGGGTTAGGGCTCGGTTTAGGGTACGGGTTAGGATTAGGTTACGTGTTAGGGTTAGGGTAGGGGTTAGGGTTAGGGTACGGCTCAGGGTACTGGTTCGGGGAGGGGTTCGGATACGGCGTAGGGTATGGGTTAGGGTTAGGGTTAGGGTTAGTGTTAGGGTTCGGGCTCGGTTTAGGGTACGGGTTAGGATTAGGGTACGTGTTAGGGTTAGGGTAGGGGTTAGGGTTAGGGTACGCGTTAGGGTTAGGGTAGTTATTAAACCTATCCCACTCTCTAGATACCCCTTAGCACGTAAAGGAATATTATTTGGGGGTCCAGCCATGGAGAAGAGTTTAGACACAAGGATAAGATAAGGAACACACCCATTATAAAGAAATCACATTAGGATTCTCTTTTTAAGCTGTTCCTTAAAACACTAGTGCTTAGGAAATCTATTGGAGGCAGAAGCAGTCAAGGGTAGCCTAGGGTTAGGGTTAGGCTTAGGGTTAGGCTTAGGGTACGGCTTAGGGTACGGGTTCGGGGAGGGGTTCGGGTACAGCGTAGGGTATGGGTTAGGGTTAGTGTTAGGGTTAGGGCTCGGTTTAGGGTATGGGTTAAGATTAGGGTATGTGTTAGGGTTAGGGTAGGGGTTAGGGTTAGGGTTAGTGTTAGGGTTAGGGCTCGGTTTAGGGTACGGTTTAGGATTAGGGTACGTGTTAGGGTTAGGGTAGGGTTTAGGGTTAGGGTACGCATTAGGGTTAGGGGAGTTATTAAACCTATCCCACTCTCTAGATACCCCTTAGCACGTAAAGGAATATTATTTGTGGGTCCAGCCATGCAGAAGAGATTAGACACTAGGATAAGATAAGGAACACACCCCTCATAAAGAAATAACATTAGGATTCTCTTTTTAAGCCGTTCCTTAAAACACTAGTGCTTAGGAAATCTATTGGAGGCAGAAGCAGTCAAGGGTAGCCTAGGGTTAGGGTTAGGCTTAGGGTTAGGGTTACGGTACGGCTTAGGTTACGGGTTCGGGGAGGGGTTCGGGTACGGCGTAGGGTATGGGTTAGGGTTAGGGTTAGGTTTAGTGTTAGGGTTAGGGCTCGGTTTAGGGTACGGGTTAGGATTAGGGTACGTGTTAGGGTTAGGGTAGGGGTTAGGGTAGGGGTTAGGGTTAGGGTACGCGTTAGGGTTAGGGTAGTTATTAAACCTATCCCACTCTCTAGATACCCCTTAGCACGTAAAGGAATATTATTTGGAGGTCCAGCCGTGGAGAAGATTTTAGACACTAGGATAAGATAAGGAACACACCCATTATAAAGAAATCACATTAGGATTCTCTTTTTAAGCTGTTCCTTAAAACACTATTGCTTAGGAAATCTATTGGAGGCTGAAGCAGTCAAGGGTAGCCTAGGGTTAGGGTTAGGCTTAGGATACGGCTTAGGGTACGGGTTTGGGGACGGGTTTGTGTACGGCGTAGTGTATGGGTTAGGGTTAGGGTTAGGGTTAGTGTTAGGGTTAGGGCTCGGTTTAGGGTACGGGTTAGGATTAGGGTACGTGTTAGGGTTAGGGTAGGGGTTAGGTTTAGGGTACGCATTAGGGTTAGGGTAGTTATTAAACCTATCCCACTCTCTAGATACCCCTTAGCACGTAAAGGAATATTATTTGGGGGTCCAGCCATGGAGAAGAGTTTAGACACTAGGATAAGATAAGGAACACACCCATTATAAAGAAATCACATTAGGATTCTCTTTTTGAGCTGTTCCTTAAAACACTAGTGCTTAGGAAATCTATTGGAGGCAGAAGCAGTCAAGGGTAGCCTAGGGTTAGGGTTAGGCTTAGGGTTAGGGTTAGGGTACGGCTTAGGGTACGGGTTCAGGGAGGGGTTCGGGTACGGCGTAGGGTTTGGGTTAGGCTTAGGGTTAGGGTTAGTGTTAGGGTTAGGGCTCAGTTTAGGGTACGGGTTAGGATTAGGGTACGTGTTAGGGTTAGGGTAGGGGTTAGGGTTAGAGTACGCATTAGGGTTAGTGTAGTTATTAAACCTATCCCACTCTCTAGATACCCCTTAGCACGTAAAGGAATATTATTTGGGGGTCCAGCCATGGAGAAGAGTTTAGACACTAGGATAATATAAGGAACACACCCATTATAAAGAAATCACATTAGGATTCTCGTTTTAAGCTGTTCCTTCAAACACTAGTGCTTAGGAAATCTATTGGAGGCAGAAGCAGTCAAGGGTAGCCTAGGGTTAGGGTTAGGCTTATAGTTAGGCTTAGGGTACGGCTTAGGGTACGGGTTCGGGGAGGGGTTCGGGTACGGCGTAGGGTATGGGTTAGGGTTAGGGTTAGGGTTAGTGTTAGGGTTAGGGCTCGGTTTAGGTTATGGGTTAAGATAAGGGTATGTGTTAGGGTTAGGGTAGGGGTTAGGGTTAGGGTATGCGTTAGGGTTAGGGTAGTTATTAAACCTATCCCACTCTCTAGATACACCTTAGCACGTAAAGGAATATTATTTGGGGGTCCAGCCATGGAGAAGAGTTTAGACACTAGAATAAGATAAGGAACACACCCATTATAAAGAAATCACATTAGGATTCTCTTTTTAAGCTGTTCCTTAAAACACTAGTGCTTAGGAAATCTATTGGAGGCAGAAGCAGTCAAGGGTAGCCTAGGGTTAGGGTTAGGCTTAGGGTTAGGGTTAGGGCACGGCCAAGGGTAGGGGTTCGGGGAGGGGTTCGGGTACGGCGTAGGGTATGGGTTAGGGTTAGGGTTAGGGTTAGTTTTAGGGTTACGGCTCGGTTTAGGGTACGGGTTAGGATTAGGTTACGTGTTAGGGTTAGGGTAGGGGTTAGGGTTAGAGTACGCATTAGGGTTAGTGTAGTTATTAAACCTATCCCACTCTCTAGATACCCCTTAGGACGTAAAGGAATATTATTTGGGGGTCCAGCCATGGAGAAGAGTTTAGACACTAGGATAATATAAGGAACACACCCATTATAAAGAAATCACATTAGGATTCTCGTTTTAAGCTGTTCCTTCAAACACTAGTGCTTAGGAAATCTATTGGAGGCAGAAGCAGTGAAGGGTAGCCTAGGGTTAGGGTTAGGCTTAGGGTTAGGCTTAGGGTACGGCTTAGGGTACGGGTTCGGAGAGGGGTTCGGGTACGGCGTAGGGTATGGGTTAGGGTTAGGGTTAGGGTTAGTGTTAGGGTTAGGGTTCGGTTTAGGGTATGGGTTCAGATTAGGGTATGTGTTAGGGTTAGGGTAGGGGTTAGGGTTAGGGTATGCGTTAGGGTTAGGGTAGTTATTAAACCTATCCCACTCTCTAGATACCCCTTAGCACGTAAAGGAATATTATTTGGGGGTCCAGCCATGGAGAAGAGTTTACACATTAGGATAAGATAAGGAACACACCCATTATAAAGAAATCACATTAGGATTCTCTTTTTAAGCTGTTCCTTAAAACACTAGTGCTTAGGAAATCTATTGGAGGCAGAAGCAGTCAAGGGTTGCCTAGGGTTAGGGTTAGGCTTAGGGTTAGGCTTAGGGTACGGCTTAGGGTACGGGTTCGGGGAGGGGTTCGGGTACAGCGTAGGGTATGGGTTAGGGTTAGGGTTAGGGTTAGTGTTAGGGTTAGGGCTCGGTTTAGGGTATGGGTTAAGATTAGGGTATGTGTTAGGGTTAGGGTAGGGGTTAGGGTTAGGGTTAGTGTTAGGGTTAGGGCTCGATTTAGGGTACGGGTTAGGATTAGGGTACGTGTTAGGGTTAGGGTAGGGTTTAGGGTTAGGGTACGCATTAGGGTAAGGGGAGTTATTAAAACTATCCCACTCTCTAGATACCCCTTAGCACTTAAAGGAATATTATTTGGGGGTCCAGCCATGCAGAAGAGTTTAGACACTAGGATAAGATAAGGAACACACCCCTCATAAAGAAATCACATTAGGATTCTCTTTTTAAGCTGTTCCTTAAAACACTAGTGCTTAGGAAATCTATTGGAGGCAGAAGCAGTCAAGGGTAGCCTAGGGTTAGGGTTAGGCTTAGGGTTAGGGTTAGGGTATGGCTTAGGGTACGGGTTCGGGGAGGGGTTCGGGTATGGCGTAGGGTATGGGTTAGGGTTAGGGTTAGGGTTAGTGTTAGGGTTAGGGCTCGGTTTAGGGTATGGGTTCAGATTAGGGTATGTGTTAGGGTTAGGGTAGGGGTTAGGGTTAGGGTATGCGTTAGGGTTAGGGTAGTTATTAAACCTATCCCACTCTCTAGATACACCTTAGCACGTAAAGGAATATTATTTGGGGGTCCAGCCATGGAGAAGAGTTTAGACACTAGGATAAGATAAGGAACACACCCATTATAAAGAAATCACATTAGGATTCTCTTTTTAAGCTGTTCCTTAAAACACAAGTGCTTAGGAAATCTATTGGAGGCAGAAGCAGTCAAGGGTAGCCTAGGGTTAGGGTTAGGCTTAGGGTTAGGGTTAGGCTACGGCTCAGGGTACGGGTTCGGGGAGGGGTTCGGGTACGGCGTAGGGTATGGGTTAGGGTTAGGGTTAGGGTTAGTGTTAGGGTTAGGGCTTGGTTTAGGGTACGGGTTAGGATTAGGGTACGTGTTAGGGTTAGGGTAGGGGTTAGGGTTAGGGTACGCGTTAGGGTTAGGGTAGTTACTAAACCTATCCCACTCTCTAGATACCCCTTAGCACGTAAAGGAATATCATTTGGGGGTCCAGCCATGGAGAAGAGTTTAGACACTAGGATAAGATAAGGAACACACCCCTCATTAAGAAATCACATTAGGATTCCCTTTTTAAGCTGTTCCTTAAAACACTAGTGCTTAGGAAATCTATTGGAGGCAGAAGCAGTCAAGGGTAGCCTAGGGTTAGGGTTAGGCTTAGGGTTAGGGTTAGGGTACGGCTCAGGGTACGGGTTCGGGGAGGGGTTCGGGTACGGCGTAGGGTATGGGTTAGGGTTAGGGTTAGGGTTAGTGTTAGGGTTAGGGCTCGGTTTAGGGTATGGGTTCAGATTAGGGTATGTGTTAGGGTTAGGGTAGGGGTTAGGGTTAGGGTATGCGTTAGGGTTAGGGTAGTTATTAAACCTATCCCACTCTCTAGATACCCCTTAGCACGTAAAGGAATATTATTTGGGGGTCCAGCCATGGAGAAGAGTTTAGACACTAGGATAAGATAAGGAACACACCCATTATAAAGAAATCACATTAGGATTCTCTTTTTGAGCTGTTCCTTAAAACACTAGTGCTTAGGAAATCTATTGGAGGCAGAAGCAGTCAAGGGTAGCCTAGGGTTAGGGTTAGGCTTAGGGTTAGGGTTAGGGTACGGCTTAGGGTACGGGTTCGGGGAGGGGTTCGGGTACGGCGTAGGGTTTGGGTTAGGCTTAGGGTTAGGGTTAGTGTTAGGGTTAGGGCTCAGTTTAGGGTACGGGTTAGGATTAGGGTACGTGTTAGGGTTAGGGTAGGGGTTAGGGTTAGAGTACGCATTAGGGTTAGTGTAGTTATTAAACCTATCCCACTCTCTAGATACCCCTTAGCACGTAAAGGAATATTATTTGGGGGTCCAGCCATGGAGAAGAGTTTAGACACTAGGATAATATAAGGAACACACCCATTATAAAGAAATCACATTAGGATTCTCGTTTTAAGCTGTTCCTTCAAACACTAGTGCTTAGGAAATCTATTGGAGGCAGAAGCAGTCAAGGGTAGCCTAGGGTTAGGGTTAGGCTTAGGGTTAGGCTTAGGGTACGGCTTAGGGTACGGGTTCGGGGAGGGGTTCGGGTACGGCGTAGGGTATGGGTTAGGGTTAGGGTTAGGGTTAGTGTTAGGGTTAGGGCTCGGTTTAGGTTATGGGTTAAGATAAGGGTATGTGTTAGGGTTAGGGTAGGGGTTAGGGTTAGGGTATGCGTTAGGGTTAGGGTAGTTATTAAACCTATCCCACTCTCTAGATACACCTTAGCACGTAAAGGAATATTATTTGGGGGTCCAGCCATGGAGAAGAGTTTAGACACTAGAATAAGATAAGGAACACACCCATTATAAAGAAATCACATTAGGATTCTCTTTTTAAGCTGTTCCTTAAAACACTAGTGCTTAGGAAATCTATTGGAGGCAGAAGCAGTCAAGGGTAGCCTAGGGTTAGGGTTAGGCTTAGGGTTAGGGTTACGGTACGGCTTAGGTTACGGGTTCGGGGAGGGGTTCGGGTACGGCGTAGGGTATGGGTTAGGGTTAGGGTTAGGTTTAGTGTTAGGGTTAGGGCTCGGTTTAGGGTACGGGTTAGGATTAGGGTACGTGTTAGGGTTAGGGTAGGGGTTAGGGTAGGGTTTAGGGTTAGGGTACGCGTTAGGGTTAGGGTAGTTATTAAACCTATCCCACTCTCTAGATACCCCTTAGCACGTAAAGGAATATTATTTGGAGGTCCAGCCGTGGAGAAGATTTTAGACACTAGGATAAAATAAGGAACACACCCATTATAAAGAAATCACATTAGGATTCTCTTTTTGAGCTGTTCCTTAAAACACTAGTGCTTAGGAAATCTATTGGAGGCAGAAGCAGTCAAGGGTAGCCTAGGGTTAGGGTTAGGCTTAGGGTTAGGGTTAGGGCACGGCCAAGGGTAGGGGTTCGGGGAGGGGTTCGGGTACGGCGTAGGGTATGGGTTAAGGTTAGGGTTAGGGTTAGTTTTAGGGTTAGGGCTCGGTTTAGGGTACGGGTTAGGATTAGGTTACGTGTTAGGGTTAGGGTAGGGGTTAGGGTTAGGGTACGGCTCAGGGTACTGGTTCGGGGAGGGGTTCGGATACGGCGTAGGGTATGGGTTAGGGTTAGGGTTAGGGTTAGTGTTAGGGTTCGGGCTCGGTTTAGGGTACGGGTTAGGATTAGGGTACGTGTTAGGGTTAGGGTAGGGGTTAGGGTTAGGGTACGCGTTAGGGTTAGGGTAGTTATTAAACCTATCCCACTCTCTAGATACCCCTTAGCACGTAAAGGAATATTATTTGGGGGTCCAGCCATGGAGAAGAGTTTAGACACAAGGATAAGATAAGGAACACACCCATTATAAAGAAATCACATTAGGATTCTCTTTTTAAGCTGTTCCTTAAAACACTAGTGCTTAGGAAATCTATTGGAGGCAGAAGCAGTCAAGGGTAGCCTAGGGTTAGGGTTAGGCTTAGGGTTAGGCTTAGGGTACGGCTTAGGGTACGGGTTCGGGGAGGGGTTCGGGTACAGCGTAGGGTATGGGTTAGGGTTAGTGTTAGGGTTAGGGCTCGGTTTAGGGTATGGGTTAAGATTAGGGTATGTGTTAGGGTTAGGGTAGGGGTTAGGGTTAGGGTTAGTGTTAGGGTTAGGGCTCGGTTTAGGGTACGGTTTAGGATTAGGGTACGTGTTAGGGTTAGGGTAGGGTTTAGGGTTAGGGTACGCATTAGGGTTAGGGGAGTTATTAAACCTATCCCACTCTCTAGATACCCCTTAGCACGTAAAGGAATATTATTTGTGGGTCCAGCCATGCAGAAGAGATTAGACACTAGGATAAGATAAGGAACACACCCCTCATAAAGAAATCACATTAGGATTCTCTTTTTAAGCCGTTCCTTAAAACACTAGTGCTTAGGAAATCTATTGGAGGCAGAAGCAGTCAAGGGTAGCCTAGGGTTAGGGTTAGGCTTAGGGTTAGGGTTACGGTACGGCTTAGGTTACGGGTTCGGGGAGGGGTTCGGGTACGGCGTAGGGTATGGGTTAGGGTTAGGGTTAGGTTTAGTGTTAGGGTTAGGGCTCGGTTTAGGGTACGGGTTAGGATTAGGGTACGTGTTAGGGTTAGGGTAGGGGTTAGGGTAGGGGTTAGGGTTAGGGTACGCGTTAGGGTTAGGGTAGTTATTAAACCTATCCCACTCTCTAGATACCCCTTAGCACGTAAAGGAATATTATTTGGAGGTCCAGCCGTGGAGAAGATTTTAGACACTAGGATAAGATAAGGAACACACCCATTATAAAGAAATCACATTAGGATTCTCTTTTTAAGCTGTTCCTTAAAACACTATTGCTTAGGAAATCTATTGGAGGCTGAAGCAGTCAAGGGTAGGCTAGGGTTAGGGTTAGGCTTAGGATACGGCTTAGGGTACGGGTTTGGGGACGGGTTTGTGTACGGCGTAGTGTATGGGTTAGGGTTAGGGTTAGGGTTAGTGTTAGGGTTAGGGCTCGGTTTAGGGTACGGGTTAGGATTAGGGTACGTGTTAGGGTTAGGGTAGGGGTTAGGTTTAGGGTACGCATTAGGGTTAGGGTAGTTATTAAACCTATCCCACTCTCTAGATACCCCTTAGCACGTAAAGGAATATTATTTGGGGGTCCAGCCATGGAGAAGAGTTTAGACACTAGGATAAGATAAGGAACCCACCCATTATAAAGAAATCACATTAGGATTCTCTTTTTGAGCTGTTCCTTAAAACACTAGTGCTTAGGAAATCTATTGGAGGCAGAAGCAGTCAAGGGTAGCCTAGGGTTAGGGTTAGGCTTAGGGTTAGGGTTAGGGTACGGCTTAGGGTACGGGTTCGGGGAGGGGTTCGGGTACGGCGTAGGGTTTGGGTTAGGCTTAGGGTTAGGGTTAGTGTTAGGGTTAGGGCTCAGTTTAGGGTACGGGTTAGGATTAGGGTACGTGTTAGGGTTAGGGTAGGGGTTAGGGTTAGAGTACGCATTAGGGTTAGTGTAGTTATTAAACCTATCCCACTCTCTAGATACCCCTTAGCACGTAAAGGAATATTATTTGGGGGTCCAGCCATGGAGAAGAGTTTAGACACTAGGATAATATAAGGAACACACCCATTATAAAGAAATCACATTAGGATTCTCGTTTTAAGCTGTTCCTTCAAACACTAGTGCTTAGGAAATCTATTGGAGGCAGAAGCAGTCAAGGGTAGCCTAGGGTTAGGGTTAGGCTTAGGGTTAGGCTTAGGGTACGGCTTAGGGTACGGGTTCGGGGAGGGGTTCGGGTACGGCGTAGGGTATGGGTTAGGGTTAGGGTTAGGGTTAGTGTTAGGGTTACGGCTCGGTTTAGGTTATGGGTTAAGATAAGGGTATGTGTTAGGGTTAGGGTAGGGGTTAGGGTTAGGGTATGCGTTAGGGGTAGGGTAGTTATTAAACCTATCCCACTCTCTAGATACACCTTAGCACGTAAAGGAATATTATTTGGGGGTCCAGCCATGGAGAAGAGTTTAGACACTAGGATAAGATAAGGAACACACCCATTATAAAGAAATCACATTAGGATTCTCTTTTTAAGCTGTTCCTTAAAACACAAGTGCTTAGGAAATCTATTGGAGGCAGAAGCAGTCAAGGGTAGCCTAGGGTTAGGGTTAGGCTTAGGGTTAGGGTTAGGCTACGGCTCAGGGTACGGGTTCGGGGAGGGGTTCGGGTACGGCGTAGGGTATGGGTTAGGGTTAGGGTTAGGGTTAGTGTTAGGGTTAGGGCTCGGTTTAGGGTACGGGTTAGGATTAGGGTACGTGTTAGGGTTAGGGTAGGGGTTAGGGTTAGGGTACGCGTTAGGGTTAGGGTAGTTACTAAACCTATCCCACTCTCTAGATACCCCTTAGCACGTAAAGGAATATCATTTGGGGGTCCAGCCATGGAGAAGAGTTTAGACACTAGGATAAGATAAGGAACCCACCCATTATAAAGAAATCACATTAGGATTCTCTTTTTGAGCTGTTCCTTAAAACACTAGTGCTTAGGAAATCTATTGGAGGCAGAAGCAGTCAAGGGTAGCCTAGGGTTAGGGTTAGGCTTAGGGTTAGGGTTAGGGTACGGCTTAGGGTACGGGTTCGGGGAGGGGTTCGGGTACGGCGTAGGGTTTGGGTTAGGCTTAGGGTTAGGGTTAGTGTTAGGGTTAGGGCTCAGTTTAGGGTACGGGTTAGGATTAGGGTACGTGTTAGGGTTAGGGTAGGGGTTAGGGTTAGAGTACGCATTAGGGTTAGTGTAGTTATTAAACCTATCCCACTCTCTAGATACCCCTTAGCACGTAAAGGAATATTATTTGGGGGTCCAGCCATGGAGAAGAGTTTAGACACTAGGATAATATAAGGAACACACCCATTATAAAGAAATCACATTAGGATTCTCGTTTTAAGCTGTTCCTTCAAACACTAGTGCTTAGGAAATCTATTGGAGGCAGAAGCAGTCAAGGGTAGCCTAGGGTTAGGGTTAGGCTTAGGGTTAGGCTTAGGGTACGGCTTAGGGTACGGGTTCGGGGAGGGGTTCGGGTACGGCGTAGGGTATGGGTTAGGGTTAGGGTTAGGGTTAGTGTTAGGGTTAGGGCTCGGTTTAGGTTATGGGTTAAGATAAGGGTATGTGTTAGGGTTAGGGTAGGGGTTAGGGTTAGGGTATGCGTTAGGGGTAGGGTAGTTATTAAACCTATCCCACTCTCTAGATACACCTTAGCACGTAAAGGAATATTATTTGGGGGTCCAGCCATGGAGAAGAGTTTAGACACTAGGATAAGATAAGGAACACACCCATTATAAAGAAATCACATTAGGATTCTCTTTTTAAGCTGTTCCTTAAAACACAAGTGCTTAGGAAATCTATTGGAGGCAGAAGCAGTCAAGGGTAGCCTAGGGTTAGGGTTAGGCTTAGGGTTAGGGTTAGGCTACGGCTCAGGGTACGGGTTCGGGGAGGGGTTCGGGTACGGCGTAGGGTATGGGTTAGGGTTAGGGTTAGGGTTAGTGTTAGGGTTAGGGCTCGGTTTAGGGTACGGGTTAGGATTAGGGTACGTGTTAGGGTTAGGGTAGGGGTTAGGGTTAGGGTACGCGTTAGGGTTAGGGTAGTTACTAAACCTATCCCACTCTCTAGATACCCCTTAGCACGTAAAGGAATATCATTTGGGGGTCCAGCCATGGAGAAGAGTTTAGACACTAGGATAAGATAAGGAACACACCCCTCATTAAGAAATCACATTAGGATTCCCTTTTTAAGCTGTTCCTTAAAACACTAGTGCTTAGGAAATCTATTGGAGGCAGAAGCAGTCAAGGGTAGCCTAGGGTTAGGGTTAGGCTTAGGGTTAGGGTTAGGGTACGGCTCAGGGTACGGGTTCGGGGAGGGGTTCGGGTACGGCGTAGGGTATGGGTTAGGGTTAGGGTTAGGGTTAGTGTTAGGGTTCGGGCTCGGTTTAGGGTATGGGTTCAGATTAGGGTATGTGTTAGGGTTAGGGTAGGGGTTAGGGTTAGGGTATGCGTTAGGGTTAGGGTAGTTATTAAACCTATCCCACTCTCTAGATACCCCTTAGCACGTAAAGGAATATTATTTGGGGGTCCAGCCATGCAGAAGAGTTTAGACACTAGGATAAGATAAGGAACACACCCATTATAAAGAAATCACATTAGGATTCTCTTTTTGAGCTGTTCCTTAAAACACTAGTGCTTAGGAAATCTATTGGAGGCAGAAGCAGTCAAGGGTAGCCTAGGGTTAGGGTTAGGTTTAGGGTTAGGGTTAGGGTACGGCTTAGGGTACGGGTTCGGGGAGGGGTTCGGGTACGGCGTAGGGTTTGGGTTAGGCTTAGGGTTAGGGTTAGTGTTAGGGTTAGGGCTCAGTTTAGGGTACGGGTTAGGATTAGGGTACGTGTTAGGGTTAGGGTAGGGGTTAGGGTTAGAGTACGCATTAGGGTTAGTGTAGTTATTAAACCTATCCCACTCTCTAGATACCCCTTAGCACGTAAAGGAATATTATTTGGGGGTCCAGCCATGGAGAAGAGTTTAGACACTAGGATAATATAAGGAACACACCCATTATAAAGAAATCACATTAGGATTCTCGTTTTAAGGTGTTCCTTCAAACACTAGTGCTTAGGAAATCTATTGGAGGCAGAAGCAGTCAAGGGTAGCCTAGGGTTAGGGTTAGGCTTAGGGTTAGGCTTAGGGTACGGCTTAGGGTACGGGTTCGGGGAGGGGTTCGGGTACGGCGTAGGGTATGAGTTAGGGTTAGGGTTAGGGTTAGTGTTAGGGTTAGGGCTCGGTTTAGGTTATGGGTTAAGATAAGGGTATGTGTTAGGGTTAGGGTAGGGGTTAGGGTTAGGGTATGCGTTAGGGTTAGGGTAGTTATTAAACCTATCCCACTCTCTAGATACACCTTAGCACGTAAAGGAATATTATTTGGGGGTCCAGCCATGGAGAAGAGTTTAGACACTAGAATAAGATAAGGAACACACCCATTATAAAGAAATCACATTAGGATTCTCTTTTTAAGCTGTTCCTTCAAACACTAGTGCTTAGGAAATCTATTGGAGGCAGAAGCAGTCAAGGGTAGCCTAGGGTTAGGGTTAGGCTTAGGGTTAGGGTTACGGTACGGCTTAGGTTACGGGTTCGGGAGGGGTTCGGGTACGGCGTAGGGTATGGGTTAGGGTTAGGGTTAGGTTTAGTGTTAGGGTTAGGGCTCGGTTTAGGGTACGGGTTAGGATTAGGGTACGTGTTAGGGTTAGGGTAGGGGTTAGGGTAGGGTTTAGGGTTAGGGTACGCGTTAGGGTTAGGGTAGTTATTAAACCTATCCCACTCTCTAGATACCCCTTAGCACGTAAAGGAATATTATTTGGAGGTCCAGCCGTGGAGAAGATTTTAGACACTAGGATAAAATAAGGAACACACCCATTATAAAGAAATCACATTAGGATTCTCTTTTTGAGCTGTTCCTTAAAACACTAGTGCTTAGGAAATCTATTGGAGGCAGAAGCAGTCAAGGGTAGCCTAGGGTTAGGGTTAGGCTTAGGGTTAGGGTTAGGGCACGGCCAAGGGTAGGGGTTCGGGGAGGGGTTCGGGTACGGCGTAGGGTATGGGTTAGGGTTAGGGTTAGGGTTAGTTTTAGGGTTAGGGCTCGGTTTAGGGTACGGGTTAGGATTAGGTTACGTGTTAGGGTTAGGGTAGGGGTTAGGGTTAGGGTACGGCTCAGGGTACTGGTTCGGGGAGGGGTTCGGATACGGCGTAGGGTATGGGTTAGGGTTAGGGTTAGGGTTAGTGTTAGGGTTCGGGCTCGGTTTAGGGTACGGGTTAGGATTAGGGTACGTGTTAGGGTTAGGGTAGGGGTTAGGGTTAGGGTACGCGTTAGGGTTAGGGTAGTTATTAAACCTATCCCACTCTCTAGATACCCCTTAGCACGTAAAGGAATATTATTTGGGGGTCCAGCCATGGAGAAGAGTTTAGACACAAGGATAAGATAAGGAACACACCCATTATAAAGAAATCACATTAGGATTCTCTTTTTAAGCTGTTCCTTAAAACACTAGTGCTTAGGAAATCTATTGGAGGCAGAAGCAGTCAAGGGTAGCCTAGGGTTAGGGTTAGGCTTAGGGTTAGGCTTAGGGTACGGCTTAGGGTACGGGTTCGGGGAGGGGTTCGGGTACAGCGTAGGGTATGGGTTAGGGTTAGGGTTAGGTTTAGTGTTAGGGTTAGGGCTCGGTTTAGGGTACGGGTTAGGATTAGGGTACGTGTTAGCGTTAGGGTAGGGGTTAGGGTAGGGGTTAGGGTTAGGGTACGCGTTAGGGTTAGGGTAGTTATTAAACCTATCCCACTCTCTAGATACCCCTTAGCACGTAAAGGAATATTATTTGGAGGTCCAGCCGTGGAGAAGATTTTAGACACTAGGATAAGATAAGGAACACACCCATTATAAAGAAATCACATTAGGATTCTATTTTTAAGCTGTTCCTTAAAACACTATTGCTTAGGAAATCTATTGGAGGCTGAAGCAGTCAAGGGTAGCCTAGGGTTAGGGTTAGGCTTAGGGTACGGCTTAGGGTACGGGTTTGGGGACGGGTTTGTGTACGGCGTAGTGTATGGGTTAGGGTTAGGGTTAGGGTTAGTGTTAGGGTTAGGGCTCGGTTTAGGGTACGGGTTAGGATTAGGGTACGTGTTAGGGTTAGGGTAGGGGTTAGGTTTAGGGTACGCATTAGGGTTAGGGTAGTTATTAAACCTATCCCACTCTCTAGATACCCCTTAGCACGTAAAGGAATATTATTTGGGGGTCCAGCCATGGAGAAGAGTTTAGACACTAGGATAAGATAAGGAACACACCCATTATAAAGAAATCACATTAGGATTCTCTTTTTGAGCTGTTCCTTAAAACACTAGTGCTTAGGAAATCTATTGGAGGCAGAAGCAGTCAAGGGTAGCCTAGGGTTAGGGTTAGGCTTAGGGTTAGGGTTAGGGTACGGCTTAGGGTACGGGTTCGGGGAGGGGTTCGGGTACGGCGTAGGGTTTGGGTTAGGCTTAGGGTTAGGGTTAGTGTTAGGGTTAGGGCTCAGTTTAGGGTACGGGTTAGGATTAGGGTACGTGTTAGGGTTAGGGTAGGGGTTAGGGTTAGAGTACGCATTAGGGTTAGTGTAGTTATTAAACCTATCCCACTCTCTAGATACCCCTTAGCACGTAAAGGAATATTATTTGGGGGTCCAGCGATGGAGAAGAGTTTAGACACTAGGATAATATAAGGAACACACCCATTATAAAGAAATCACATTAGGATTCTCGTTTTAAGCTGTTCCTTCAAACACTAGTGCTTAGGAAATCTATTGGAGGCAGAAGCAGTCAAGGGTAGCCTAGGGTTAGGGTTAGGCTTAGGGTACGGCTTAGGGTACGGGTTCGGGGAGGGGTTCGGGTACGGCGTAGGGTATGGGTTAGGGTTAGGGTTAGTGTTAGGGTTAGGGCTCGGTTTAGGTTATGGGTTAAGATAAGGGTATGTGTTAGGGTTAGGGTAGGGGTTAGGGTTAGGGTATGCGTTAGGGTTAGGGTAGTTATTAAACCTATCCCACTCTCTAGATACACCTTAGCACGTAAAGGAATATTATTTGGGGGTCCAGCCATGGAGAAGAGTTTAGACACTAGAATAAGATAAGGAACACACCCATTATAAAGAAATCACATTAGGATTCTCTTTTTAAGCTGTTCCTTAAAACACTAGTGCTTAGGAAATCTATTGGAGGCAGAAGCAGTCAAGGGTAGCCTAGGGTTAGGGTTAGGCTTAGGGTTAGGGTTAGGGCACGGCCAAGGGTAGGGGTTCGGGGAGGGGTTCGGGTACGGCGTAGGGTATGGGTTAGGGTTAGGGTTAGGGTTAGTTTTAGGGTTACGGCTCGGTTTAGGGTACGGGTTAGGATTAGGGTACGTGTTAGGGTTAGGGTAGGGGTTAGGGTTAGAGTACTCATTAGGGTTAGTGTAGTTATTAAACCTATCCCACTCTCTAGATACCCCTTAGGACGTAAAGGAATATTATTTGGGGGTCCAGCCATGGAGAAGAGTTTAGACACTAGGATAAGATAAGGAACACACCCCTCATTAAGAAATCACATTAGGATTCCCTTTTTAAGCTGTTCCTTAAAACACTAGTGCTTAGGAAATCTATTGGAGGCAGAAGCAGTCAAGGGTAGCCTAGGGTTAGGGTTAGGCTTAGGGTTAGGGTTAGGGTACGGCTCAGGGTACGGGTTCGGGGAGGGGTTCGGGTACGGCGTAGGGTATGGGTTAGGGTTAGGGTTAGGGTTAGTGTTAGGGTTCGGGCTCGGTTTAGGGTATGGGTTCAGATTAGGGTATGTGTTAGGGTTAGGGTAGGGGTTAGGGTTAGGGTATGCGTTAGGGTTAGGGTAGTTATTAAACCTATCCCACTCTCTAGATACCCCTTAGCACGTAAAGGAATATTATTTGGGGGTCCAGCCATGCAGAAGAGTTTAGACACTAGGATAAGATAAGGAACACACCCATTATAAAGAAATCACATTAGGATTCTCTTTTTGAGCTGTTCCTTAAAACACTAGTGCTTAGGAAATCTATTGGAGGCAGAAGCAGTCAAGGGTAGCCTAGGGTTAGGGTTAGGCTTAGGGTTAGGGTTAGGGTACGGCTTAGGGTACGGGTTCGGGGAGGGGTTCGGGTACGGCGTAGGGTTTGGGTTAGGCTTAGGGTTAGGGTTAGTGTTAGGGTTAGGGCTCAGTTTAGGGTACGGGTTAGGATTAGGGTACGTGTTAGGGTTAGGGTAGGGGTTAGGGTTAGAGTACGCATTAGGGTTAGTGTAGTTATTAAACCTATCCCACTCTCTAGATACCCCTTAGCACGTAAAGGAATATTATTTGGGGGTCCAGCCATGGAGAAGAGTTTAGACACTAGGATAATATAAGGAACACACCCATTATAAAGAAATCACATTAGGATTCTCGTTTTAAGGTGTTCCTTCAAACACTAGTGCTTAGGAAATCTATTGGAGGCAGAAGCAGTCAAGGGTAGCCTAGGGTTAGGGTTAGGCTTAGGGTTAGGCTTAGGGTACGGCTTAGGGTACGGGTTCGGGGAGGGGTTCGGGTACGGCGTAGGGTATGAGTTAGGGTTAGGGTTAGGGTTAGTGTTAGGGTTAGGGCTCGGTTTAGGTTATGGGTTAAGATAAGGGTATGTGTTAGGGTTAGGGTAGGGGTTAGGGTTAGGGTATGCGTTAGGGTTAGGGTAGTTATTAAACCTATCCCACTCTCTAGATACACCTTAGCACGTAAAGGAATATTATTTGGGGGTCCAGCCATGGAGAAGAGTTTAGACACTAGAATAAGATAAGGAACACACCCATTATAAAGAAATCACATTAGGATTCTCTTTTTAAGCTGTTCCTTCAAACACTAGTGCTTAGGAAATCTATTGGAGGCAGAAGCAGTCAAGGGTAGCCTAGGGTTAGGGTTAGGCTTAGGGTTAGGGTTACGGTACGGCTTAGGTTACGGGTTCGGGGAGGGGTTCGGGTACGGCGTAGGGTATGGGTTAGGGTTAGGGTTAGGTTTAGTGTTAGGGTTAGGGCTCGGTTTAGGGTACGGGTTAGGATTAGGGTACGTGTTAGGGTTAGGGTAGGGGTTAGGGTAGGGTTTAGGGTTAGGGTACGCGTTAGGGTTAGGGTAGTTATTAAACCTATCCCACTCTCTAGATACCCCTTAGCACGTAAAGGAATATTATTTGGAGGTCCAGCCGTGGAGAAGATTTTAGACACTAGGATAAAATAAGGAACACACCCATTATAAAGAAATCACATTAGGATTCTCTTTTTGAGCTGTTCCTTAAAACACTAGTGCTTAGGAAATCTATTGGAGGCAGAAGCAGTCAAGGGTAGCCTAGGGTTAGGGTTAGGCTTAGGGTTAGGGTTAGGGCACGGCCAAGGGTAGGGGTTCGGGGAGGGGTTCGGGTACGGCGTAGGGTATGGGTTAGGGTTAGGGTTAGGGTTAGTTTTAGGGTTAGGGCTCGGTTTAGGGTACGGGTTAGGATTAGGTTACGTGTTAGGGTTAGGGTAGGGGTTAGGGTTAGGGTACGGCTCAGGGTACTGGTTCGGGGAGGGGTTCGGATACGGCGTAGGGTATGGGTTAGGGTTAGGGTTAGGGTTAGTGTTAGGGTTCGGGCTCGGTTTAGGGTACGGGTTAGGATTAGGGTACGTGTTAGGGTTAGGGTAGGGGTTAGGGTTAGGGTACGCGTTAGGGTTAGGGTAGTTATTAAACCTATCCCACTCTCTAGATACCCCTTAGCACGTAAAGGAATATTATTTGGGGGTCCAGCCATGGAGAAGAGTTTAGACACAAGGATAAGATAAGGAACACACCCATTATAAAGAAATCACATTAGGATTCTCTTTTTAAGCTGTTCCTTAAAACACTAGTGCTTAGGAAATCTATTGGAGGCAGAAGCAGTCAAGGGTAGCCTAGGGTTAGGGTTAGGCTTAGGGTTAGGCTTAGGGTACGGCTTAGGGTACGGGTTCGGGGAGGGGTTCGGGTACAGCGTAGGGTATGGGTTAGGGTTAGGGTTAGGTTTAGTGTTAGGGTTAGGGCTCGGTTTAGGGTACGGGTTAGGATTAGGGTACGTGTTAGCGTTAGGGTAGGGGTTAGGGTAGGGGTTAGGGTTAGGGTACGCGTTAGGGTTAGGGTAGTTATTAAACCTATCCCACTCTCTAGATACCCCTTAGCACGTAAAGGACTATTATTTGGAGGTCCAGCCGTGGAGAAGATTTTAGACACTAGGATAAGATAAGGAACACACCCATTATAAAGAAATCACATTAGGATTCTATTTTTAAGCTGTTCCTTAAAACACTATTGCTTAGGAAATCTATTGGAGGCTGAAGCAGTCAAGGGTAGCCTAGGGTTAGGGTTAGGCTTAGGGTACGGCTTAGGGTACGGGTTTGGGGACGGGTTTGTGTACGGCGTAGTGTATGGGTTAGGGTTAGGGTTAGGGTTAGTGTTAGGGTTAGGGCTCGGTTTAGGGTACGGGTTAGGATTAGGGTACGTGTTAGGGTTAGGGTAGGGGTTAGGTTTAGGGTACGCATTAGGGTTAGGGTAGTTATTAAACCTATCCCACTCTCTAGATACCCCTTAGCACGTAAAGGAATATTATTTGGGGGTCCAGCCATGGAGAAGAGTTTAGACACTAGGATAAGATAAGGAACACACCCATTATAAAGAAATCACATTAGGATTCTCTTTTTGAGCTGTTCCTTAAAACACTAGTGCTTAGGAAATCTATTGGAGGCAGAAGCAGTCAAGGGTAGCCTAGGGTTAGGGTTAGGCTTAGGGTTAGGGTTAGGGTACGGCTTAGGGTACGGGTTCGGGGAGGGGTTCGGGTACGGCGTAGGGTTTGGGTTAGGCTTAGGGTTAGGGTTAGTGTTAGGGTTAGGGCTCAGTTTAGGGTACGGGTTAGGATTAGGGTACGTGTTAGGGTTAGGGTAGGGGTTAGGGTTAGAGTACGCATTAGGGTTAGTGTAGTTATTAAACCTATCCCACTCTCTAGATACCCCTTAGCACGTAAAGGAATATTATTTGGGGGTCCAGCGATGGAGAAGAGTTTAGACACTAGGATAATATAAGGAACACACCCATTATAAAGAAATCACATTAGGATTCTCGTTTTAAGCTGTTCCTTCAAACACTAGTGCTTAGGAAATCTATTGGAGGCAGAAGCAGTCAAGGGTAGCCTAGGGTTAGGGTTAGGCTTAGGGTACGGCTTAGGGTACGGGTTCGGGGAGGGGTTCGGGTACGGCGTAGGGTATGGGTTAGGGTTAGGGTTAGTGTTAGGGTTAGGGCTCGGTTTAGGTTATGGGTTAAGATAAGGGTATGTGTTAGGGTTAGGGTAGGGGTTAGGGTTAGGGTATGCGTTAGGGTTAGGGTAGTTATTAAACCTATCCCACTCTCTAGATACACCTTAGCACGTAAAGGAATATTATTTGGGGGTCCAGCCATGGAGAAGAGTTTAGACACTAGAATAAGATAAGGAACACACCCATTATAAAGAAATCACATTAGGATTCTCTTTTTAAGCTGTTCCTTAAAACACTAGTGCTTAGGAAATCTATTGGAGGCAGAAGCAGTCAAGGGTAGCCTAGGGTTAGGGTTAGGCTTAGGGTTAGGGTTAGGGCACGGCCAAGGGTAGGGGTTCGGGGAGGGGTTCGGGTACGGCGTAGGGTATGGGTTAGGGTTAGGGTTAGGGTTAGTTTTAGGGTTACGGCTCGGTTTAGGGTACGGGTTAGGATTAGGTTACGTGTTAGGGTTAGGGTAGGGGTTAGGGTTAGAGTACTCATTAGGGTTAGTGTAGTTATTAAACCTATCCCACTCTCTAGATACCCCTTAGGACGTAAAGGAATATTATTTGGGGGTCCAGCCATGGAGAAGAGTTTAGACACTAGGATAATATAAGGAACACACCCATTATAAAGAAATCACATTAGGATTCTCGTTTTAAGCTGTTCCTTCAAACACTAGTGCTTAGGAAATCTATTGGAGGCAGAAGCAGTCAAGGGTAGCCTAGGGTTAGGGTTAGGCTTAGGGTTAGGCTTAGGGTACGGCTTAGGGTACGGGTTCGGAGAGGGGTTCGGGTACGGCGTAGGGTATGGGTTAGGGTTAGGGTTAGGGTTAGTGTTAGGGTTAGGGCTCGGTTTAGGGTATGGGTTCAGATTAGGGTATGTGTTAGGGTTAGGGTAGGGGTTAGGGTTAGGGTATGCGTTAGGGTTAGGGTAGTTATTAAACCTATCCCACTCTCTAGATACCCCTTAGCACGTAAAGGAATATTATTTGGGGGTCCAGCCATGGAGAAGAGTTTACACATTAGGATAAGATAAGGAACACACCCATTATAAAGAAATCACATTAGGATTCTCTTTTTAAGCTGTTCCTTAAAACACTAGTGCTTAGGAAATCTATTGGAGGCAGAAGCAGTCAAGGGTAGCCTAGGGTTAGGGTTAGGCTTAGGGTTAGGCTTAGGGTACGGCTTAGGGTACGGGTTCGGGGAGGGGTTTGGGTACAGCGTAGGGTATGGGTTAGGGTTAGGGTTAGGGTTAGTGTTAGGGTTAGGGCTCGGTTTAGGGTATGGGTTAAGATTAGGGTATGTGTTAGGGTTAGGGTAGGGGTTAGGGTTAGGGTTAGTGTTAGGGTTAGGGCTCGATTTAGGGTACGGGTTAGGATTAGGGTACGTGTTAGGGTTAGGGTAGGGTTTAGGGTTAGGGTACGCATTAGGGTTAGGGGAGTTATTAAAACTATCCCACTCTCTAGATACCCCTTAGCACTTAAAGGAATATTATTTGGGGGTCCAGCCATGCAGAAGAGTTTAGACACTAGGATAAGATAAGGAACACACCCCTCATAAAGAAATCACATTAGGATTCTCTTTTTAAGCTGTTCCTTAAAACACTAGTGCTTAGGAAATCTATTGGAGGCAGAAGCAGTCAAGGGTAGCCTAGGGTTAGGGTTAGGCTTAGGGTTAGGGTTAGGCTACGGCTCAGGGTACGGGTTCGGGGAGGGGTTCGGGTACGGCGTAGGGTATGGGTTAGGGTTAGGGTTAGGGTTAGTGTTAGGGTTAGGGCTCGGTTTAGGGTACGGGTTAGGATTAGGGTACGTGTTAGGGTTAGGGTAGGGGTTAGGGTTAGAGTACGCATTAGGGTTAGTGTAGTTATTAAACCTATCCCACTCTCTAGATACCCCTTAGCACGTAAAGGAATATTATTTGGGGGTCCAGCCATGGAGAAGAGTTTAGACACTAGGATAATATAAGGAACACACCCATTATAAAGAAATCACATTAGGATTCTCGTTTTAAGCTGTTCCTTAAAACACTAGTGCTTAGGAAATCTATTGGAGGCAGAAGCAGTCAAGGGTAGCCTAGGGTTAGGGTTAGGCTTAGGGTTAGGGTTAGGGTATGGCTTAGGTTACGGGTTCGGGGAGGGGTTCGGGTACATCGTAGTGTATGGGTTAGGGTTAGGGTTAGGGTTAGTGTTAGGGTTAGGGCTCGGTTTAGGGTACGGGTTAGGATTAGGGTACGTGTTAGGGTTAGGGTAGGGGTTAGGGTTAGGGTACGCGTTAGGGTTAGGGTAGTTATTAAACCTATCCCACTCTCTAGATACCCCTTAGCACGTAAAGGAATATTATTTGGGGGTCCAGCCATGGAGAAGAGTTTAGACACTAGGATAAGATAAGGAACACACCCATTATAAAGAAATCACATTAGGATTCTCTTTTTGAGCTGTTCCTTAAAACACTAGTGCTTAGGAAATCTATTGGAGGCAGAAGCAGTCAAGGGTAGCCTAGGGTTAGGGTTAGGCTTAGGGTTAGGGTTAGGGTACGGCTCAGGGTACGGGTTCGGGGAGGGGTTCGGGTACGGCGTAGGGTTTGGGTTAGGGTTAGGGTTAGGGTGAGTGTTAGGGTTAGGGCTCACTTTAGGGTACGGGTTAGGATTAGGGTACGTGTTAGGGTTAGGGTAGGGGTTAGGGTAGGGTTTAGGGTTAGGGTACGCATTAGGGTTAGGGTAGTTATTAAACCTATCCCACTCTCTAGATACCCCTTAGCATGTAAAGGAATATTATTTGTGGGTCCAGCCATGCAGAAGAGATTAGACACTAGGATAAGATAAGGAACACACCCCTCATAAAGAAATCACATTAGGATTCTCTTTTTAAGCCGTTCCTTAAAACACTAGTGCTTAGGAAATCTATTGGAGGCAGAAGCAGTCAAGGGTAGCCTAGGGTTAGGGTTAGGCTTAGGGTTAGGCTTAGGGTACGGCTTAGGTTACGGGTTCGGGGAGGGGTTCGGGTACGGCGTAGGGTATGGGTTAGGGTTAGGGTTAGGTTTAGTGTTAGGGTTAGGGCTCGGTTAAGGGTACGGGTTAGGATTAGGGTACGTGTTAGGGTTAGGGTAGGGGTTAGGGTAGGGGTTAGGGTTAGGGTACGCGTTAGGGTTAGGGTAGTTATTAAACCTATCCCACTCTCTAGATACCCCTTAGCACGTAAAGGAATATTATTTGGAGGTCCAGCCGTGGAGAAGATTTTAGACACTAGGATAAGATAAGGAACACACCCATTATAAAGAAATCACATTAGGATTCTCTTTTTAAGCTGTTCCTTAAAACACTATTGCTTAGGAAATCTATTGGAGGCTGAAGCAGTCAAGGGTAGCCTAGGGTTAGGGTTAGGCTTAGGGTTAGGGTTAGGGCACGGCCAAGGGTAGGGGTTCGGGGAGGGGTTCGGGTACGGCGTAGGGTATGGGTTAGGGTTAGGGTTAGGGTTAGTTTTAGGGTTAGGGCTCGGTTTAGGGTACGGGTTAGGATTAGGTTACGTGTTAGGGTTAGGGTAGGGGTTAGGGTTAGGGTACGGCTCAGGGTACTGGTTCGGGGAGGGGTTCGGATACGGCGTAGGGTATGGGTTAGGGTTAGGGTTAGGGTTAGTGTTAGGGTTCGGGCTCGGTTTAGGGTACGGGTTAGGATTAGGGTACGTGTTAGGGTTAGGGTAGGGGTTAGGGTTAGGGTACGCGTTAGGGTTAGGGTAGTTATTAAACCTATCCCACTCTCTAGATACCCCTTAGCACGTAAAGGAATATTATTTGGGGGTCCAGCCATGGAGAAGAGTTTAGACACAAGGATAAGATAAGGAACACACCCATTATAAAGAAATCACATTAGGATTCTCTTTTTAAGCTGTTCCTTAAAACACTAGTGCTTAGGAAATCTATTGGAGGCAGAAGCAGTCAAGGGTAGCCTAGGGTTAGGGTTAGGCTTAGGGTTAGGCTTAGGGTACGGCTTAGGGTACGGGTTCGGGGAGGGGTTCGGGTACAGCGTAGGGTATGGGTTAGGGTTAGGGTTAGGTTTAGTGTTAGGGTTAGGGCTCGGTTTAGGGTACGGGTTAGGATTAGGGTACGTGTTAGGGTTAGGGTAGGGGTTAGGGTTAGGGCATGCGTTAGGGTTAGGGTAGTTATTAAACCTATCCCACTCTCTAGATACCCCTTAGCACGTAAAGGAATATTATTTGGGGGTCCAGCCATGGAGAAGAGTTTACACATTAGGATAAGATAAGGAACACACCCATTATAAAGAAATCACATTAGGATTCTCGTTTTAAGCTGTTCCTTCAAACACTAGTGCTTAGGAAATCTATTGGAGGCAGAAGCAGTCAAGGGTAGCCTAGGGTTAGGGTTAGGCTTAGGGTTAGGCTTAGGGTACGGCTTAGGGTACGGGTTCGGGGAGGGGTTCGGGTACAGCGTAGGGTATGGGTTAGGGTTAGGGTTAGGGTTAGTGTTAGGGTTAGGGCTCGGTTTAGGGTATGGGTTAAGATTAGGGTATGTGTTAGGGTTAGGGTAGGGGTTAGGGTTAGGGTTAATGTTAGGGTTAGGGCTCGATTTAGGGTACGGGTTAGGATTAGGGTACGTGTTAGGGTTAGGGTAGGGTTTAGGGTTAGGGTACGCATTAGGGTTAGGGGAGTTATTAAAACTATCCCACTCTCTAGATACCCCTTAGCACTTAAAGGAATATTATTTGGGGGTCCAGCCATGCAGAAGAGTTTAGACACTAGGATAAGATAAGGAACACACCCCTCATAAAGAAATCACATTAGGATTCTCTTTTTAAGCTGTTCCTTAAAACACTAGTGCTTAGGAAATCTATTGGAGGCAGAAGCAGTCAAGGGTAGCCTAGGGTTAGGGTTAGGCTTAGGGTTAGGGTTAGGGTACGGCTTAGGGTACGGGTTCGGGGAGGGGTTCGGGTATGGTGTAGGGTATGGGTTAGGGTTAGGGTTAGGGTTAGTGTTAGGGTTAGGGCTCGGTTTAGGGTACGGGTTAGGATTAGGGTACGTGTTAGGGTTAGGGTAGGGGTTAGGTTTAGGGTACGCATTAGGGTTAGGGTAGTTATTAAACCTATCCCACTCTCTAGATACCCCTTAGCACGTAAAGGAATATTATTTGGGGGTCCAGCCATGGAGAAGAGTTTAGACACTAGGATAAGATAAGGAACACACCCATTATAAAGAAATCACATTAGGATTCTCTTTTTGAGCTGTTCCTTAAAACACTAGTGCTTAGGAAATCTATTGGAGGCAGAAGCAGTCAAGGGTAGCCTAGGGTTAGGGTTAGGCTTAGGGTTAGGGTTAGGGTACGGCTTAGGGTACGGGTTCGGGGAGGGGTTCGGGTACGGCGTAGGGTTTGGGTTAGGCTTAGGGTTAGGGTTAGTGTTAGGGTTAGGGCTCAGTTTAGGGTACGGGTTAGGATTAGGGTACGTGTTAGGGTTAGGGTAGGGGTTAGGGTTAGAGTACGCATTAGGGTTAGTGTAGTTATTAAACCTATCCCACTCTCTAGATACCCCTTAGCACGTAAAGGAATATTATTTGGGGGTCCAGCCATGGAGAAGAGTTTAGACACTAGGATAATATAAGGAACACACCCATTATAAAGAAATCACATTAGGATTCTCGTTTTAAGCTGTTCCTTCAAACACTAGTGCTTAGGAAATCTATTGGAGGCAGAAGCAGTCAAGGGTAGCCTAGGGTTAGGGTTAGGCTTAGGGTTAGGCTTAGGGTACGGCTTAGGGTACGGGTTCGGGGAGGGGTTCGGGTACGGCGTAGGGTATGGGTTAGGGTTAGGGTTAGGGTTAGTGTTAGGGTTAGGGCTCGGTTTAGGTTATGGGTTAAGATAAGGGTATGTGTTAGGGTTAGGGTAGGGGTTAGGGTTAGGGTATGCGTTAGGGTTAGGGTAGTTATTAAACCTATCCCACTCTCTAGATACACCTTAGCACGTAAAGGAATATTATTTGGGGGTCCAGCCATGGAGAAGACTTTAGACACTAGAATAAGATAAGGAACACACCCATTATAAAGAAATCACATTAGGATTCTCTTTTTAAGCTGTTCCTTAAAACACTAGTGCTTAGGAAATCTATTGGAGGCAGAAGCAGTCAAGGGTAGCGTAGGGTTAGGGTTAGGCTTAGGGTTAGGGTTAGGGCACGGCCAAGGGTAGGGGTTCGGGGAGGGGTTCGGGTACGGCGTAGGGTATGGGTTAGGGTTAGGGTTAGGGTTAGTTTTAGGGTTACGGCTCGGTTTAGGGTACGGGTTAGGATTAGGTTACGTGTTAGGGTTAGGGTAGGGGTTAGGGTTAGAGTACTCATTAGGGTTAGTGTAGTTATTAAACCTATCCCACTCTCTAGATACCCCTTAGGACGTAAAGGAATATTATTTGGGGGTCCAGCCATGGAGAAGAGTTTAGACACTAGGATAATATAAGGAACACACCCATTATAAAGAAATCACATTAGGATTCTCGTTTTAAGCTGTTCCTTCAAACACTAGTGCTTAGGAAATCTATTGGAGGCAGAAGCAGTCAAGGGTAGCCTAGGGTTAGGGTTAGGCTTAGGGTTAGGCTTAGGGTACGCCTTAGGGTACGGGTTCGGGGAGGGGTTCGGGTACAGCGTAGGGTATGGGTTAGGGTTAGAGTTAGGGTTAGTGTTAGGGTTAGGGCTCGGTTTAGGGTATGGGTTAAGATTAGGGTATGTGTTAGGGTTAGGGTAGGGGTTAGGGTTAGGGTTAGTGTTAGGGTTAGGGCTCGATTTAGGGTACGGGTTAGGATTAGGGTACGTGTTAGGGTTAGGGTAGGGTTTAGGGTTAGGGTACGCATTAGGGTTAGGGGAGTTATTAAAACTATCCCACTCTCTAGATACCCCTTAGCACTTAAAGGAATATTATTTGGGGGTCCAGCCATGCAGAAGAGTTTAGACACTAGGATAAGATAAGGAACACACCCCTCATAAAGAAATCACATTAGGATTCTCTTTTTAAGCTGTTCCTTAAAACACTAGTGCTTAGGAAATCTATTGGAGGCAGAAGCAGTCAAGGGTAGCCTAGGGTTAGGGTTAGGCTTAGGGTTAGGGTTAGGGTATGGCTTAGGTTACGGGTTCGGGGAGGGGTTCGGGTACATCGTAGTGTATGGGTTAGGGTTAGGGTTAGGGTTAGTGTTAGGGTTAGGGCTCGGTTTAGGGTACGGGTTAGGATTAGGGTACGTGTTAGGCTTAGGGTAGGGGTTAGGGTTAGGGTACGCGTTAGGGTTAGGGTAGTTATTAAACCTATCCCACTCTCTAGATACCCCTTAGCACGTAAAGGAATATTATTTGGGGGTCCAACCATGGAGAAAAGTTTAGACACTAGGATAAGATAAGGAACACACCCATTATAAAGAAATCACCTTAGGATTCTCTTTTTAAGCTGTTCCTTAAAACACTAGTGCTTAGCAAATCTATTGGAGGCAGAAGCAGTCAAGGGTAGCCTAGGGTTAGGGTTAGGCTTAGGGTTAGGGTTAGGGTATGGCTTAGGTTACGGGTTCGGGGAGGGGTTCGGGTACATCGTAGTGTATGGGTTAGGGTTAGGGTTAGGGTTAGTGTTAGGGTTAGGGCTCGGTTTAGGGTACGGGTTAGGATTAGGGTACGTGTTAGGGTTAGGGTAGGGGTTAGGGTTAGGGTACGCGTTAGGGTTAGGGTAGTTATTAAACCTATCCCACTCTCTAGATACCCCTTAGCACGTAAAGGAATATTATTTGGGGGTCCAGCCATGGAGAAGAGTTTAGACACTAGGATAAGATAAGGAACACACCCATTATAAAGAAATCACATTAGGATTCTCTTTTTGAGCTGTTCCTTAAAACACTAGTGCTTAGGAAATCTATTGGAGGCAGAAGCAGTCAAGGGTAGCCTAGGGTTAGGGTTAGGCTTAGGGTTAGGGTTAGGGTACGGCTTAGGGTACGGGTTCGGGGAGGGGTTCGGGTACGGCGTAGGGTTTCGGTTAGGGTTAGGGTTAGGGTTAGTGTTAGGGTTAGGGCTCACTTTAGGGTACGGGTTAGGATTAGGGTACGTGTTAGGGTTAGGGTAGGGGTTAGGGTTAGAGTACTCATTAGGGTTAGTGTAGTTATTAAACCTATCCCACTCTCTAGATACCCCTTAGCACGTAAAGGAATATTATTTGGGGGTCCAGCCATGGAGAAGAGTTTAGACACTAGGATAAGATAAGGAACACACCCATTATAAAGAAATCACATTAGGATTCTCTTTTTAAGCTGTTCCTTAAAACACTAGTGCTTAGGAACTCTATTGGAGGCAGAAGCATTCAAGGGTAGCCTAGGGTTAGGGTGAGGCTTAGGGTTAGGCTTAGGGTACGGGTTTGGGGAGGGGTTTGTGTTCGGCGTAGTATATGGTTTAGGGTTAGGGTTAGGGTTAGTGTTAGGGTTAGGGCTCGGTTTAGGGTACGGGTTAGGATTAGGGTACGTGTTAGGGTTAGGGTATGGGTTAGGGTAAAGGGTACGCGTTAGGGTTAGGGTAGTTACTAAACCTATCCCACTCTCTAGATACCCCTTAGCACGTAAAGGAATATCATTTGGGGGTCCAGCCATGGAGAAGAGTTTAGACACTAGGATAAGATAAGGAACACACCCCTCATTAAGAAATCACATTAGGATTCCCTTTTTAAGCTGTTCCTTAAAACACTAGTGCTTAGGAAATCTATTGGAGGCAGAAGCAGTCAAGGGTAGCCTAGGGTTAGGGTTAGGCTTAGGGTTAGGGTTAGGGTACGGCTCAGGGTACGGGTTCGTGTACGGCGTAGGGTATGGGTTAGGGTTAGGGTTAGGGTTAGTGTTAGGGTTAGGGCTCGGTTTAGGGTATGGGTTCAGATTAGGGTATGTGTTAGGGTTAGGGTAGGGGTTATGGTTAGGGTATGCGTTAGGGTTAGGGTAGTTATTAAACCTATCCCACTCTCTAGATACCCCTTAGCACGTAACGGAATATTATTTGGGGGTCCAGCCATGGAGAAGAGTTTAGACACTAGGATAAGATAAGGAACACACCCATTATAAAGAAATCACATTAGGATTCTCTTTTTAAGCTGTTCCTTAAAACACTAGTGCTTAGGAAATCTATTGGAGGCAGAAGCAGTCAAGGGTAGCCTAGGGTGAGGGTTAGGCTTAGGGTTAGGGTTAGGCTACGGCTCAGGGTACGGGTTCGGGGAGGGGTTCGGGTACATCGTAGTGTATGGGTTAGGGTTAGGGTTAGGGTTAGTGTTAGGGTTCGGACTCGGTTTAGGGTACGGGTTAGGATTAGGGTACGTGTTAGGGTTAGGGTAGGGGTTAGGGTTAGGGTACGCGTTAGGGTTAGGGTAGTTATTAAACCTATCCCACTCTCTAGATACCCCTTAGCACGTAAAGGAATATTATTTGGGGGTCCAGCCATGGAGAAGAGTTTAGACACTAGGATAAGATAAGGAACACACCCATTATAAAGAAATCACATTAGGATTCTCTTTTTGAGCTGTTCCTTAAAACACTAGTGCTTAGGAAATCTATTGGAGGCAGAAGCAGTCAAGGGTAGCCTAGGGTTAGGGTTAGGCTTAGGGTTAGGGTTAGGGTACGGCTTAGGGTACGGGTTCGGGGAGGGGTTCGGGTACGGCGTAGGGTTTGGGTTAGGGTTAGGGTTAGGGTTAGTGTTAGGGTTAGGGCTCACTTTAGGGTACGGGTTAGGATTAGGGTACGTGTTAGGGTTAGGGTAGGTGTTAGGGTTAGAGTACGCATTAGGGTTAGTGTAGTTATTAAACCTATCCCACTCTCTAGATACCCCTTAGCACGTAAAGGAATATTATTTGGGGGTCCAGCCATGGAGAAGAGTTTAGACACTAGGATAAGATAAGGAACACACCCATTATAAAGAAATCACATTAGGATTCTCTTTTTAAGCTGTTCCTTACAACACTAGTGCTTAGGAACTCTATTGGAGGCAGAAGCAGTCAAGGGTAGCCTAGGGTTAGGGTGAGGCTTAGGGTTAGGCTTAGGGTACGGGTTTGGGGAGGGGTTTGTGTTCGGCGTAGTATATGGTTTAGGGTTAGGGTTAGGGTTAGTGTTAGGGTTAGGGCTCGGTTTAGGGTACGGGTTAGGATTAGGGTACGTGTTAGGGTTAGGGTATGGGTTAGGGTTAGGGTACGCGTTAGGGTTAGGGTAGTTACTAAACCTATCCCACTCTCTAGATACCCCTTAGCACGTAAAGGAATATCATTTGGGGGTCCAGCCATGGAGAAGAGTTTAGACACTAGGATAAGATAAGGAACACACCACTCATTAAGAAATCACATTAGGATTCCCTTTTTAAGCTGTTCCTTAAAACACTAGTGCTTAGGAAATCTATTGGAGGCAGAAGCAGTCAAGGGTAGCCTAGGGTTAGGGTTAGGCTTAGGGTTAGGGTTAGGGTACGGCTCAGGGTACGGGTTCGGGGAGGGGTTCGGGTACGGCGTAGGGTATGGGTTAGGGTTAGGGTTAGGGTTAGTGTTAGGGTTAGGGCTCGGTTTAGGGTATGGGTTCAGATTAGGGTATGTGTTAGGGTTAGGGTAGGGGTTAGGGTTAGGGTATGCGTTAGGGTTAGGGTAGTTATTAAACCTATCCCACTCTCTAGATACCCCTTAGCACGTAAAGGAATATTATTTGGGGGTCCAGCCATGGAGAAGAGTTTACACACTAGGATAAGATAAGGAACACACCCATTATAAAGAAATCACATTAGGATTCTCTTTTTAAGCTGTTCCTTAAAACACTAGTGCTTAGGAAATCTATTGGAGGCAGAAGCAGTCAAGGGTAGCCTAGGGTTAGGGTTAGGCTTAGGGTTAGGCTTAGGGTACGGCTTAGGGTACGGGTTCGGGGAGGGGTTCGGGTACAGCGTAGGGTATGGTTTAGGGTTAGGGTTAGGGTTAGTGTTAGGGTTAGGGCTCGGTGTAGGGTACGGGTTAGGATTAGGGTACGTGTTAGGGTTAGGGTAGGGTTTAGGGTTAGGGTACGCATTAGGGTTAGGGGAGTTATTAAACCTATCCCACTCTCTAGATACCCCTTAGGACGTAAAGGAATATTATTTGGGGGTCCAGCCATGCAGAAGAGTTTAGACACTAGGATAAGATAAGGAACACACCCCTCATAAAGAAATCACATTAGGATTCTCTTTTTAAGCCGTTCCTTAAAACACTAGTGCATAGGAAATCTCTTGGAGGCAGAAGCAGTCAAGGGTAGCCTAGGGTTAGGGTTAGGCTTAGGGTTAGGGTTACGGTACGGCTTAGGGTACGGGTTCGGGGAGGGGTTCGGGTACAGCGTAGGGTATGGGTTAGGGTTAGGGTTAGGGTTAGTGTTAGGGTTAGGGCTCGGTTTAGGGTATGGGTAAAGATTAGGGTATGTGTTAGGGTTAGGGTAGGGGTTAGGGTTAGGTTTAGTGTTAGGGTTAGGGCTCGGTTTAGGGTACGGGTTAGGATTAGGGTACGTGTTAGGGTTAGGGTAGGGGTTAGGGTTAGAGTACGCATTAGGGTTAGTGTAGTTATTAAACCTATCCCACTGTCTACATACCCCTTAGGAGGTAAAGGAATATTATTTGGGGGTCCAGCCATGGAGAAGAGTTTAGACACTAGGATAATATAAGGAACACACCCATTATAAAGAAATCACATTAGGATTCACGTTTTAAGCTGTTCCTTAAAACACTAGTGCTTAGGAAATCTATTGGAGGCAGAAGCAGTCAAGGGTAGCCTAGGGTTAGGGTTAGGCTTAGGGTTAGGCTTAGGGTACGGCTTAGGGTACGGGTTCGGGGAGGGGTTCGGGTACGGCGTAGGGTATGGGTTAGGGTTAGGGTTAGGGTTAGTGTTAGGGTTAGGGCTCGGTTTAGGGTATGGGTTCAGATTAGGGTATGTGTTAGGGATAGGGTAGGCGTTAGGGTTAGGGTAGTTATTAAACCTATCCCACTCTCTAGATACCCCTTAGCACGTAAAGGAATATTATTTGGGGGTCCAGCCATGGAGAAGAGTTTACACACTAGGATAATATAAGGAATAGACCCATTATAAAGAAATCACATTAGGATTCTGTTTTTGAGCTGTTCCTTAAAACACTAGTGCTTAGGAAATCTATTGGAGGCAGAAGCAGTCAAGGGTAGCCTACGGTTAGGGTTAGGCTTAGGGTTAGGGTTAGGGTACGGCTCAGGGTACGGGTTCGGGGAGGGGTTCGGGTACGGCGTAGGGTATGGGTTAGGGTTAGGGTTAGGGTTAGTGTTAGGTTTCGGGCTCGGTTTAGGGTACGGGTTAGGATTAGGGTACGTGTTAGGGTTAGGGTAGGGGTTAGGGTTAGCGTACGCGTTATGGTTAGGGTAGTTATTAAACCTATCCCACTCTCTAGATACCCCTTAGCACGTAAAGGAATATTATTTGGGGGTCCAGCCATGGAGAAGAGTTTAGACACAAGGATAAGATAAGGAACACACCCATTATAAAGAAATCACATTAGGATTCTCTTTTTAAGCTGTTCCTTAAAACACTAGTGCTTAGGAAATCTATTGGAGGCAGAAGCAGTCAAGGGTAGCCTAGGGTTAGGGTTAGGCTTAGGGTTAGGCTTAGGGTACGGCTTAGGGTACGGGTTCGGGGAGGGGTTCGGGTACAGCGTAGGGTATGGGTTAGGGTTAGGGTTAGGGTTAGTGTTAGGGTTAGGGCTCGGTTTAGGGTATGGGTTAAGATTAGGGTATGTGTTAGGGTTAGGGTAGGGGTTAGGGTTAGGGTTAGTGTTAGGGTTAGGGCTCGGTTTAGGGTACGGGTTAGGATTAGGGTACGTGTTAGGATTAGGGTAGGGTTTAGGGTTAGGGTACGCATTAGGGTTAGGGGAGTTATTACCTATCCCACTCTCTAGATACCCCTTAGCACGTAAAGGAATATCATTTGGGGGTCCAGCCATGGAGAAGAGTTTAGACACTAGGATAAGATAAGGAACACACCCATTATAAAGAAATCACATTAGGATTCTCTTTTTAAGCTGTTCCTTAAAACACTAGTGCTTAGGAAATCTATTGGAGGTAGAAGCAGTGAAGGGTAGCCTAGGGTTAGGGTGAGGCTTAGGGTTAGGGTTAGGGTACGGCTTAGGTTACGGGTTCGGGGCGGATTTGGGTATGGCGTAGGGTATGGGTTAGGGTTCGTGTTAGGGTTAGGGCTCGGTTTAGGGTACGGGTTAGGATTAGGGTACGTGTTAGGGTTAGGGTAGGGGTTAGGGTTAGGGTACGCGTTAGGGTTAGGGTAGTTATTAAACCTATCCCACTCTCTAGATACCCCTTAGCACGTAAAGGAATATTATTTGGGGGTCCAAGCATGGAGAAGAGTTTAGACACTAGGATAAGATAAGGAACACACCCATTATAAAGAAATCACCTTAGGATTCTCTTTTTAAGCTGTTCCTTAAAACACTAGTGCTCAGGAAATCTATTGGAGGCAGAAGCAGTCAAGGGTAGCCTAGGGTTAGGGTTAGGCTTAGGGTTAGGGTTAGGGTATGGCTTAGGTTACGGGTTCGGGGAGGGGTTCGGGTACATCGTAGTGTATGGGTTAGGGTTAGGGTTAGGGTTAGTGTTAGGGTTAGGGCTCGGTTTAGGGTACGGGTTAGGATTAGGGTACGTGTTAGGGTTAGGGTAGGGGTTAGGGTTAGGGTACGCGTTAGGGTTAGGGTAGTTATTAAACCTATCCCACTCTCTAGATTCCCCTTAGCACGTAAAGGAATATTATTTGGGGGTCCAGCCATGGAGAAGAGTTTACACACTAGGATAAGATAAGGAACACACCCATTATAAAGAAATCACATTAGGATTCTGTTTTTGAGCTGTTCCTTAAAACACTAGTGCTTAGGAAATCTATTGGAGGCAGAAGCAGTCAAGGGTAGCCTAGGGTTAGGGTTAGGCTTAGGGTTAGGGTTACGGTAAGGCTTAGGGTACGGGTTCGGGGAGGGGTTCGGGTACGGCGTAGGGTTTGGGTTAGGGTTAGAGTTAGGGTTAGTGTTAGGGTTAGGGCTCACTTTAGGGTACGGGTTAGGATTAGGGTACGTGTTAGGGTTAGGGTAGGGGTTAGGGTTAGAGTACGCATTAGGGTTAGTGTAGTTATTAAACCTATCCCACTCTCTAGATACCCCTTAGCACGTAAAGGAATATTATTTGGGGGTCCAGCCATGGAGAAGAGTTTAGACACTAGGATAAGATAAGGAACACACCCATTATAAAGAAATCACATTAGGATTCTCTTTTTAAGGTGTTCCTTAAAACACTAGTGCTTAGGAACTCTATTGGAGGCAGAAGCAGTCAAGGGTAGCCTAGGGTTAGGGTGAGGGTTAGGGTTAGGCTTAGGGTACGGGTTTGGGGAGGGGTTTGTGTTCGGCGTAGTATATGGTTTAGGGTTAGGGTTAGGGTTAGTGTTAGGGTTCGGGCTCGGTTTAGGGTACGGGTTAGGATTAGGGTACGTGTTAGGGATAGGGTAGGGGTTAGGGTTAGGGTACGCGTTAGGGTTAGGGTAGTTATTAAACCTATCCCACTCTCTAGATACCCCTTAGGACGTAAAGGAATATTATTTGGGGGTCCAGCCATGGAGAAGAGTTTAGACACAAGGATAAGATAAGGAACACACCCATTATAAAGAAATCACATTAGGATTCTCTTTTTAAGCTGTTCCTTAAAACACTAGTGCTTAGGAAATCTATTGGAGGCAGAAGCAGTCAAGGGTAGCCTAGGGTTAGGGTTAGGCTTAGGGTTAGGCTTAGGGTACGGCTTAGGGTACGGGTTCGGGGAGGGGTTCGGGTACAGCGTAGGGTATGGGTTAGGGTTAGGGTTAGGGTTAGTGTTAGGGTTAGGGCTCGGTTTAGGGTATGGGTTAAGATTAGGGTATGTGTTAGGGTTAGGGTAGGGGTTAGGGTTTGGGTTAGTGTTAGGGTTAGGGCTCGGTTTAGGGTACGGGTTAGGATTAGGGTACGTGTTAGGATTAGGGTAGGGTTTAGGGTTAGGGTACGCATTAGGGTTAGGGGAGTTATTAAACCTATCCCGCTCTCTAGATACCCCTTAGCACGTAAAGGAATATCATTTGGGGGTCCAGCCATGGAGAAGAGTTTAGACACTAGGATAAGATAAGGAACACACCCATTATAAAGAAATCACATTAGGATTCTCTTTTTAAGCTGTTCCTTAAAACACTAGTGCTTAGGAAATCTATTGGAGGTAGAAGCAGTGAAGGGTAGCCTAGGGTTAGGGTGAGGCTTAGGGTTAGGGTTAGGGTACGGCTTAGGTTACGGGTTCGGGGAGGGGTTTGGGTACGGCGTAGGGTATGGGTTAGGGTTAGGGTTAGGGTTCGTGTTAGGGTTAGGGCTCGGTTTAGGGTACGGGTTAGGATTAGGGTACGTGTTAGGGTTAGGGTAGGGGTTAGGGTTAGGGTAGGTGTTAGGGTTAGGGTACGCGTTAGGGTTAGGGTAGTTATTAAACCTATCCCACTCTCTAGATACCCCTTAGCACGTAAAGGAATATTATTTGGGGGTCCAAGCATGGAGAAGAGTTTAGACACTAGGATAAGATAAGGAACACACCCATTATAAAGAAATCACCTTAGGATTCTCTTTTTAAGCTGTTCCTTAAAACACTAGTGCTTAGGAAATCTATTGGAGGCAGAAGCAGTCAAGGGTAGCCTAGGGTTAGGGTTAGGCTTAGGGTTAGGGTTAGGGTATGGCTTAGGTTACGGGTTCGGGGAGGGGTTCGGGTACATCGTACTGTATGGGTTAGGGTTAGGGTTAGGGTTAGTGTTAGGGTTAGGGCTCGGTTTAGGGTACGGGTTAGGATTAGGGTACGTGTTAGGGTTAGGGTAGGGGTTAGGGTTAGGGTACGCGTTAGGGTTAGGGTAGTTATTAAACCTATCCCACTCTCTAGATACCCCTTAGCACGTAAAGGAATATTATTTGGGGGTCCAGCCATGGAGAAGAGTTTACACCCTAGGATAAGATAAGGAACACACCCATTATAAAGAAATCACATTAGGATTCTCTTTTTGAGCTGTTCCTTAAAACACTAGTGCTTAGGAAATCTATTGGAGGCAGAAGCAGTCAAGGGTATCCTAGGGTTAGGGTTAGGCTTAGGGTTAGGGTTACGGTAAGGCTTAGGGTACGGGTTCGGGGAGGGGTTCGGGTACGGCGTAGGGTTTGGGTTAGGGTTAGGGTTAGGGTTAGTGTTAGGGTTAGGGCTCACTTTAGGGTACGGGTTAGGATTAGGGTACGTGTTAGGGTTAGGGTAGGGGTTAGGGTTAGAGTACGCATTAGGGTTAGTGTAGTTATTAAACCTATCCCACTCTCTAGATACCCCTTAGCACGTAAAGGAATATTATTTGGGGGTCCAGCCATGGAGAAGAGTTTAGACACTAGGATAAGATAAGGAACACACCCATTATAAAGAAATCACATTAGGATTCTCTTTTTAAGGTGTTCCTTAAAACACTAGTGCTTAGGAACTCTATTGGAGGCAGAAGCAGTCAAGGGTAGCCTAGGGTTAGGGTGAGGCTTAGGGTTAGGCTTAGGGTACGGGTTTGGGGAGGGGTTTGTGTTCGGCGTAGTATATGGTTTAGGGTTAGGGTTAGGGTTAGTGTTAGGGTTAGGGCTCGGTTTAGGGTACGGTTTAGGATTAGGGTACGTGTTAGGGTTAGGGTATGGGTTAGGGTTAGGGTACGCGTTAGGGTTAGGGTAGTTACTAAACCTATCCCACTCTCTAGATACCCCTTAGCACGTAAAGGAATATCATTTGGGGGTCCAGCCATGGAGAAGAGTTTAGACACTAGGATAAGATAAGGAACACACCCATTATAAAGAAATCACATTAGGATTCTCTTTTTAAGCTGTTCCTTAAAACACTAGTGCTTAGGAAATCTATTGGAGGCAGAAGCAGTCAAGGGTAGCCTAGGGTTAGGGTGAGGCTTAGGGTTAGGGTTAGGGTACGGCTTAGGTTACGGGTTCGGGGAGGGGTTTGGGTACGGCGTAGGGTATGGGTTAGGGTTAGGGTTAGGGTTAGTGTTAGGGTTCGGGCTCGGTTTAGGGTACGGGTTAGGATTAGGGTACGTGTTAGGGTTAGGGTAGGGGTTAGGGTTAGGGTACGCGTTAGGGTTAGGGTAGTTATTAAACCTATCCCACTCTCTAGATACCCCTTAGCACGTAAAGGAATATTATTTGGGGGTCCAGCCATTGAGAAGAGTTTAGACACTAGGATAAGATAAGGAACACACCCATTATAAAGAAATCACATTAGGATTCTCTTTTTAAGCTGTTCCTTAAAACACTAGTGCTTAGGAAATCTATTGGAGGCAGAAGCAGTCAAGGGTAGCCTAGGGTTAGGTTTAGGCTTAGGGTTAGGATTAGGGTACGGCTTAGGGTACGGGTTCGGGGAGGGGTTCGGGTACGGCGTAAGGTATGGGTTAGGGTTAGGGTTAGGGTTAGTGTTAGGGTTAGGGCTCGGTTTAGGGTAAGGGTTAGGATTAGGGTACGTGTTAGGGTTAGGGTAGGGGTTAGGGTTAGAGTACGCATTAGGGTTAGTGTAGTTATTAAACCTATCCCACTCTCTAGATACCCCTTAGGACGTAAAGGAATATTATTTGGGGGTCCAGCCATGGAGAAGAGTTTAGACACTAGGATAAGATAAGGAACACACCCATTATAAAGAAATCACATTAGGATTCTCTTTTTAAGCTGTTCCTTAAAACACTAGTGCTTAGGAAATCTATTGGAGGCAGAAGCAGTCAAGGGTAGCCTAGGGTTAGGGTTAGGCTTAGGGTTAGGGTTAGGGTACGGCTCAGGGTACGGGTTCGGGGAGGGGTTCAGGTACGGCGTAGGGTATGGGTTAGGGTTAGGGTTAGGGTTAGTGTTAGGGTTCGGGCTCGGTTTAGGGTACGGGTTAGGATTAGGGTACGTGTTAGGGATAGGGTAGGGGTTAGGGTTAGGGTACGCGTTAGGGTTAGGGTAGTTATTAAACCTATCCCACTCTCTAGATACCCCTTAGCACGTAAAGGAATATTATTTGGGGGTCCAGCCATGGAGAAGAGTTTAGACACAAGGATAAGATAAGGAACACACCCATTATAAAGAAATCACATTAGGATTCTCTTTTTAAGCTGTTTCTTAAAACACTAGTGCTTAGGAAATCTATTGGAGGCAGAAGCAGTCAAGGGTAGCCTAGGGTTAGGGTTAGGCTTAGGGTTAGGCTTAGGGTACGGCTTAGGGTACGGGTTCGGGGAGGGGTTCGGGTACAGCGTAGGGTATGGGTTAGGTTTAGGGTTAGGGTTAGTGTTAGGGTTAGGGCTCGGTTTACGGTATGGGTTAAGATTAGGGTATGTGTTAGGGTTAGGGTAGGGGTTAGGGTTAGGGTTAGTGTTAGGGTTAGGGCTCGGTTTAGGGTACGGGTTAGGATTAGGGTACGTGTTAGGGTTAGGGTAGGGTTTAGGGTTAGGGTACGCATTAGGGTTAGGGGAGTTATTAAACCTATCCCACTCTCTAGATACCCCTTAGCACGTAAAGGAATATTATTTGGGGGTCCAGCCATGCAGAAGAGTTTAGACACTAGGATAAGATAAGGAACACACCCCTCATAAAGAAATCACATTAGGATTCTCTTTTTAAGCCGTTCCTTAAAACACTAGTGCTTAGGAAATCTATTGGAGGCAGAAGCAGTCAAGGGTAGCCTAGTGTTAGGGTTAGGCTTAGGGTTAGGGTTACGGTACGGCTTATGTTACGGGTTCGGGGAGGGGTTCGGGTACGGCGTAGGGTTTGGGTTAGGGTTAGGGTTAGGGTTAGTGTTAGGGTTAGGGCTCGGTTTAGGGTACGGGTTAGGATTAGGGTACGTGTTAGGGTTAGGGTAGGGGTTAGGGTTAGAGTACGCATTAGGGTTAGTGTAGTTATTAAACCTATCCCACTCTCTAGATACCCCTTAGGACGTAAAGGAATATTATTTGGGGGTCCAGCCATGGAGAAGAGTTTAGACACTAGGATAATATAAGGAACACACCCATTATAAAGAAATCACATTAGGATTCTCGTTTTAAGCTGTTCCTTCAAACACTAGTGCTTAGGAAATCTATTGGAGGCAGAAGCAGTCAAAGGTAGCCAAGGGTTAGGGTTAGGCTTAGGGTTAGGCTTAGGGTACGGCTTAGGGTACGGGTTCGGGGAGGGGTTCGGGTACGGCGTAGGGTATGGGTTAGGGTTAGGGTTAGGGTTAGTGTTAGGGTTAGGGCTCGGTTTATGGTACGGGTTAGGATTAGGGTACGTGTTAGGGTTAGGGTAGGGTTTAGGGTTAGGGTACGCATTAGGGTTAGGGGAGTTATTAAACCTATCCCACTCTCTAGATACCCCTTAGCACGTAAAGGAATATTATTTGGGGGTCCAGCCATGCAGAAGAGTTTAGACACTAGGATAAGATAAGGAACACACCCCTCATAAAGAAATCACATTAGGATTCTCTTTTTAAGCCGTTCCTTAAAACACTAGTGCTTAGGAAATCTATTGGAGGCAGAAGCAGTCAAGGGTAGCCTAGGGTTAGGGTTAGGCTTAGGGTTAGGGTTACGGTACGGCTTAGGGTACGGATTCGGGGAGGGGTTCGGGTACAGCGTAGGGTATGGGTTAGGGTTAGGGTTAGGGTTAGTGTTAGGTTTAGGGCTCGGTTTAGAGTATGGGTAAAGATTAGGGTTAGGGTTAGGGTTAGGGTTAGGGTTAGGGTTAGGGTTAGGGTTAGGGCTCGGTTTAGGGTACGGGTTAGGATTAGGGTACGTGTTAGGATTAGGGTAGGGTTTAGGGTTAGGGTACGCATTAGGGTTAGGGGAGTTATTACCTATCCCACTCTCTAGATACCCCTTAGCACGTAAAGGAATATCATTTGGGGGTCCAGCCATGGAGAAGAGTTTAGACACTAGGATAAGATAAGGAACACACCCATTATAAAGAAATCACATTAGGATTCTCTTTTTAAGCTGTTCCTTAAAACACTAGTGCTTAGGAAATCTATTGGAGGTAGAAGCAGTGAAGGGTAGCCTAGGGTTAGGGTGAGGCTTAGGGTTAGGGTTAGGGTACGGCTTAGGTTACGGGTTCGGGGCGGGTTTGGGTATGGCGTAGGGTATGGGTTAGGGTTCGTGTTAGGGTTAGGGCTCGGTTTAGGGTACGGGTTAGGATTAGGGTACGTGTTAGGGTTAGGGTAGGGGTTAGGGTTAGGGTACGCGTTAGGGTTAGGGTAGTTATTAAACCTATCCCACTCTCTAGATACCCCTTAGCACGTAAAGGAATATTATTTGGGGGTCCAAGCATGGAGAAGAGTTTAGACACTAGGATAAGATAAGGAACACACCCATTATAAAGAAATCACCTTAGGATTCTCTTTTTAAGCTGTTCCTTAAAACACTAGTGCTCAGGAAATCTATTGGAGGCAGAAGCAGTCAAGGGTAGCCTAGGGTTAGGGTTAGGCTTAGGGTTAGGGTTAGGGTATGGCTTAGGTTACGGGTTCGGGGAGGGGTTCGGGTACATCGTAGTGTATGGGTTAGGGTTAGGGTTAGGGTTAGTGTTAGGGTTAGGGCTCGGTTTAGGGTACGGGTTAGGATTAGGGTACGTGTTAGGGTTAGGGTAGGGGTTAGGGTTAGGGTACGCGTTAGGGTTAGGGTAGTTATTAAACCTATCCCACTCTCTAGATTCCCCTTAGCACGTAAAGGAATATTATTTGGGGGTCCAGCCATGGAGAAGAGTTTACACACTAGGATAAGATAAGGAACACACCCATTATAAAGAAATCACATTAGGATTCTGTTTTTGAGCTGTTCCTTAAAACACTAGTGCTTAGGAAATCTATTGGAGGCAGAAGCAGTCAAGGGTAGCCTAGGGTTAGGGTTAGGCTTAGGGTTAGGGTTACGGTAAGGCTTAGGGTACGGGTTCGGGGAGGGGTTCGGGTACGGCGTAGGGTTTGGGTTAGGGTTAGAGTTAGGGTTAGTGTTAGGGTTAGGGCTCACTTTAGGGTACGGGTTAGGATTAGGGTACGTGTTAGGGTTAGGGTAGGGGTTAGGGTTAGAGTACGCATTAGGGTTAGTGTAGTTATTAAACCTATCCCACTCTCTAGATACCCCTTAGCACGTAAAGGAATATTATTTGGGGGTCCAGCCATGGAGAAGAGTTTAGACACTAGGATAAGATAAGGAACACACCCATTATAAAGAAATCACATTAGGATTCTCTTTTTAAGGTGTTCCTTAAAACACTAGTGCTTAGGAACTCTATTGGAGGCAGAAGCAGTCAAGGGTAGCCTAGGGTTAGGGTGAGGGTTAGGGTTAGGCTTAGGGTACGGGTTTGGGGAGGGGTTTGTGTTCGGCGTAGTATATGGTTTAGGGTTAGGGTTAGGGTTAGTGTTAGGGTTCGGGCTCGGTTTAGGGTACGGGTTAGGATTAGGGTACGTGTTAGGGATAGGGTAGGGGTTAGGGTTAGGGTACGCGTTAGGGTTAGGGTAGTTATTAAACCTATCCCACTCTCTAGATACCCCTTAGGACGTAAAGGAATATTATTTGGGGGTCCAGCCATGGAGAAGAGTTTAGACACAAGGATAAGATAAGGAACACACCCATTATAAAGAAATCACATTAGGATTCTCTTTTTAAGCTGTTCCTTAAAACACTAGTGCTTAGGAAATCTATTGGAGGCAGAAGCAGTCAAGGGTAGCCTAGGGTTAGGGTTAGGCTTAGGGTTAGGCTTAGGGTACGGCTTAGGGTACGGGTTCGGGGAGGGGTTCGGGTACAGCGTAGGGTATGGGTTAGGGTTAGGGTTAGGGTTAGTGTTAGGGTTAGGGCTCGGTTTAGGGTATGGGTTAAGATTAGGGTATGTGTTAGGGTTAGGGTAGGGGTTAGGGTTTGGGTTAGTGTTAGGGTTAGGGCTCGGTTTAGGGTACGGGTTAGGATTAGGGTACGTGTTAGGATTAGGGTAGGGTTTAGGGTTAGGGTACGCATTAGGGTTAGGGGAGTTATTAAACCTATCCCGCTCTCTAGATACCCCTTAGCACGTAAAGGAATATCATTTGGGGGTCCAGCCATGGAGAAGAGTTTAGACACTAGGATAAGATAAGGAACACACCCATTATAAAGAAATCACATTAGGATTCTCTTTTTAAGCTGTTCCTTAAAACACTAGTGCTTAGGAAATCTATTGGAGGTAGAAGCAGTGAAGGGTAGCCTAGGGTTAGGGTGAGGCTTAGGGTTAGGGTTAGGGTACGGCTTAGGTTACGGGTTCGGGGAGGGGTTTGGGTACGGCGTAGGGTATGGGTTAGGGTTAGGGTTAGGGTTCGTGTTAGGGTTAGGGCTCGGTTTAGGGTACGGGTTAGGATTAGGGTACGTGTTAGGGTTAGGGTAGGGGTTAGGGTTAGGGTACGCGTTAGGGTTAGGGTAGTTATTAAACCTATCCCACTCTCTAGATACCCCTTAGCACGTAAAGGAATATTATTTGGGGGTCCAAGCATGGAGAAGAGTTTAGACACTAGGATAAGATAAGGAACACACCCATTATAAAGAAATCACCTTAGGATTCTCTTTTTAAGCTGTTCCTTAAAACACTAGTGCTTAGGAAATCTATTGGAGGCAGAAGCAGTCAAGGGTAGCCTAGGGTTAGGGTTAGGCTTAGGGTTAGGGTTAGGGTATGGCTTAGGTTACGGGTTCGGGGAGGGGTTCGGGTACATCGTAGTGTATGGGTTAGGGTTAGGGTTAGGGTTAGTGTTAGGGTTAGGGCTCGGTTTAGGGTACGGGTTAGGATTAGGGTACGTGTTAGGGTTAGGGTAGGGGTTAGGGTTAGGGTACGCGTTAGGGTTAGGGTAGTTATTAAACCTATCCCACTCTCTAGATACCCCTTAGCACGTAAAGGAATATTATTTGGGGGTCCAGCCATGGAGAAGAGTTTACACCCTAGGATAAGATAAGGAACACACCCATTATAAAGAAATCACATTAGGATTCTCTTTTTGAGCTGTTCCTTAAAACACTAGTGCTTAGGAAATCTATTGGAGGCAGAAGCAGTCAAGGGTATCCTAGGGTTAGGGTTAGGCTTAGGGTTAGGGTTACGGTAAGGCTTAGGGTACGGGTTCGGGGAGGGGTTCGGGTACGGCGTAGGGTTTGGGTTAGGGTTAGGGTTAGGGTTAGTGTTAGGGTTAGGGCTCACTTTAGGGTACGGGTTAGGATTAGGGTACGTGTTAGGGTTAGGGTAGGGGTTAGGGTTAGAGTACGCATTAGGGTTAGTGTAGTTATTAAACCTATCCCACTCTCTAGATACCCCTTAGCACGTAAAGGAATATTATTTGGGGGTCCAGCCATGGAGAAGAGTTTAGACACTAGGATAAGATAAGGAACACACCCATTATAAAGAAATCACATTAGGATTCTCTTTTTAAGGTGTTCCTTAAAACACTAGTGCTTAGGAACTCTATTGGAGGCAGAAGCAGTCAAGGGTAGCCTAGGGTTAGGGTGAGGCTTAGGGTTAGGCTTAGGGTACGGGTTTGGGGAGGGGTTTGTGTTCGGCGTAGTATATGGTTTAGGGTTAGGGTTAGGGTTAGTGTTAGGGTTAGGGCTCGGTTTAGGGTACGGTTTAGGATTAGGGTACGTGTTAGGGTTAGGGTATGGGTTAGGGTTAGGGTACGCGTTAGGGTTAGGGTAGTTACTAAACCTATCCCACTCTCTAGATACCCCTTAGCACGTAAAGGAATATCATTTGGGGGTCCAGCCATGGAGAAGAGTTTAGACACTAGGATAAGATAAGGAACACACCCATTATAAAGAAATCACATTAGGATTCTCTTTTTAAGCTGTTCCTTAAAACACTAGTGCTTAGGAAATCTATTGGAGGCAGAAGCAGTCAAGGGTAGCCTAGGGTTAGGGTGAGGCTTAGGGTTAGGGTTAGGGTACGGCTTAGGTTACGGGTTCGGGGAGGGGTTTGGGTACGGCGTAGGGTATGGGTTAGGGTTAGGGTTAGGGTTAGTGTTAGGGTTCGGGCTCGGTTTAGGGTACGGGTTAGGATTAGGGTACGTGTTAGGGTTAGGGTAGGGGTTAGGGTTAGGGTACGCGTTAGGGTTAGGGTAGTTATTAAACCTATCCCACTCTCTAGATACCCCTTAGCACGTAAAGGAATATTATTTGGGGGTCCAGCCATTGAGAAGAGTTTAGACACTAGGATAAGATAAGGAACACACCCATTATAAAGAAATCACATTAGGATTCTCTTTTTAAGCTGTTCCTTAAAACACTAGTGCTTAGGAAATCTATTGGAGGCAGAAGCAGTCAAGGGTAGCCTAGGGTTAGGTTTAGGCTTAGGGTTAGGATTAGGGTACGGGTTCGGGGAGGGGTTCGGGTACGGCGTAAGGTATGGGTTAGGGTTAGGGTTAGGGTTAGTGTTAGGGTTAGGGCTCGGTTTAGGGTAAGGGTTAGGATTAGGGTACGTGTTAGGGTTAGGGTAGGGGTTAGGGTTAGAGTACGCATTAGGGTTAGTGTAGTTATTAAACCTATCCCACTCTCTAGATACCCCTTAGGACGTAAAGGAATATTATTTGGGGGTCCAGCCATGGAGAAGAGTTTAGACACTAGGATAAGATAAGGAACACACCCATTATAAAGAAATCACATTAGGATTCTCTTTTTAAGCTGTTCCTTAAAACACTAGTGCTTAGGAAATCTATTGGAGGCAGAAGCAGTCAAGGGTAGCCTAGGGTTAGGGTTAGGCTTAGGGTTAGGGTTAGGGTACGGCTCAGGGTACGGGTTCGGGGAGGGGTTCAGGTACGGCGTAGGGTATGGGTTAGGGTTAGGGTTAGGGTTAGTGTTAGGGTTCGGGCTCGGTTTAGGGTACGGGTTAGGATTAGGGTACGTGTTAGGGATAGGGTAGGGGTTAGGGTTAGGGTACGCGTTAGGGTTAGGGTAGTTATTAAACCTATCCCACTCTCTAGATACCCCTTAGCACGTAAAGGAATATTATTTGGGGGTCCAGCCATGGAGAAGAGTTTAGACACAAGGATAAGATAAGGAACACACCCATTATAAAGAAATCACATTAGGATTCTCTTTTTAAGCTGTTTCTTAAAACACTAGTGCTTAGGAAATCTATTGGAGGCAGAAGCAGTCAAGGGTAGCCTAGGGTTAGGGTTAGGCTTAGGGTTAGGCTTAGGGTACGGCTTAGGGTACGGGTTCGGGGAGGGGTTCGGGTACAGCGTAGGGTATGGGTTAGGTTTAGGGTTAGGGTTAGTGTTAGGGTTAGGGCTCGGTTTACGGTATGGGTTAAGATTAGGGTATGTGTTAGGGTTAGGGTAGGGGTTAGGGTTAGGGTTAGTGTTAGGGTTAGGGCTCGGTTTAGGGTACGGGTTAGGATTAGGGTACGTGTTAGGGTTAGGGTAGGGTTTAGGGTTAGGGTACGCATTAGGGTTAGGGGAGTTATTAAACCTATCCCACTCTCTAGATACCCCTTAGCACGTAAAGGAATATTATTTGGGGGTCCAGCCATGCAGAAGAGTTTAGACACTAGGATAAGATAAGGAACACACCCCTCATAAAGAAATCACATTAGGATTCTCTTTTTAAGCCGTTCCTTAAAACACTAGTGCTTAGGAAATCTATTGGAGGCAGAAGCAGTCAAGGGTAGCCTAGTGTTAGGGTTAGGCTTAGGGTTAGGGTTACGGTACGGCTTATGTTACGGGTTCGGGGAGGGGTTCGGGTACGGCGTAGGGTTTGGGTTAGGGTTAGGGTTAGGGTTAGTGTTAGGGTTAGGGCTCGGTTTAGGGTACGGGTTAGGATTAGGGTACGTGTTAGGGTTAGGGTAGGGGTTAGGGTTAGAGTACGCATTAGGGTTAGTGTAGTTATTAAACCTATCCCACTCTCTAGATACCCCTTAGGACGTAAAGGAATATTATTTGGGGGTCCAGCCATGGAGAAGAGTTTAGACACTAGGATAATATAAGGAACACACCCATTATAAAGAAATCACATTAGGATTCTCGTTTTAAGCTGTTCCTTCAAACACTAGTGCTTAGGAAATCTATTGGAGGCAGAAGCAGTCAAAGGTAGCCAAGGGTTAGGGTTAGGCTTAGGGTTAGGCTTAGGGTACGGCTTAGGGTACGGGTTCGGGGAGGGGTTCGGGTACGGCGTAGGGTATGGGTTAGGGTTAGGGTTAGGGTTAGTGTTAGGGTTAGGGCTCGGTTTATGGTACGGGTTAGGATTAGGGTACGTGTTAGGGTTAGGGTAGGGTTTAGGGTTAGGGTACGCATTAGGGTTAGGGGAGTTATTAAACCTATCCCACTCTCTAGATACCCCTTAGCACGTAAAGGAATATTATTTGGGGGTCCAGCCATGCAGAAGAGTTTAGACACTAGGATAAGATAAGGAACACACCCCTCATAAAGAAATCACATTAGGATTCTCTTTTTAAGCCGTTCCTTAAAACACTAGTGCTTAGGAAATCTATTGGAGGCAGAAGCAGTCAAGGGTAGCCTAGGGTTAGGGTTAGGCTTAGGGTTAGGGTTACGGTACGGCTTAGGGTACGGATTCGGGGAGGGGTTCGGGTACAGCGTAGGGTATGGGTTAGGGTTAGGGTTAGGGTTAGTGTTAGGTTTAGGGCTCGGTTTAGAGTATGGGTAAAGATTAGGGTTAGGGTTAGGGTTAGGGTTAGGGTTAGGGTTAGGGTTAGGGTTAGGGCTCGGTTTAGGGTACGGGTTAGGATTAGGGTACGTGTTAGGATTAGGGTAGGGTTTAGGGTTAGGGTACGCATTAGGGTTAGGGGAGTTATTACCTATCCCACTCTCTAGATACCCCTTAGCACGTAAAGGAATATCATTTGGGGGTCCAGCCATGGAGAAGAGTTTAGACACTAGGATAAGATAAGGAACACACCCATTATAAAGAAATCACATTATGATTCTCTTTTTAAGCTGTTCCTTAAAACACTAGTGCTTAGGAAATCTATTGGAGGTAGAAGCAGTGAAGGGTAGCCTAGGGTTAGGGTGAGGCTTAGGGTTAGGGTTAGGGTACGGCTTAGGTTACGGGTTCGGGGCGGGTTTGGGTATGGCGTAGGGTATGGGTTAGGGTTCGTGTTAGGGTTAGGGCTCGGTTTAGGGTACGGGTTAGGATTAGGGTACGTGTTAGGGTTAGGGTAGGGGTTAGGGTTAGGGTACGCGTTAGGGTTAGGGTAGTTATTAAACCTATCCCACTCTCTAGATACCCCTTAGCACGTAAAGGAATATTATTTGGGGGTCCAAGCATGGAGAAGAGTTTAGACACTAGGATAAGATAAGGAACACACCCATTATAAAGAAATCACCTTAGGATTCTCTTTTTAAGCTGTTCCTTAAAACACTAGTGCTCAGGAAATCTATTGGAGGCAGAAGCAGTCAAGGGTAGCCTAGGGTTAGGGTTAGGCTTAGGGTTAGGGTTAGGGTATGGCTTAGGTTACGGGTTCGGGGAGGGGTTCGGGTACATCGTAGTGTATGGGTTAGGGTTAGGGTTAGGGTTAGTGTTAGGGTTAGGGCTCGGTTTAGGGTACGGGTTAGGATTAGGGTACGTGTTAGGGTTAGGGTAGGGGTTAGGGTTAGGGTACGCGTTAGGGTTAGGGTAGTTATTAAACCTATCCCACTCTCTAGATTCCCCTTAGCACGTAAAGGAATATTATTTGGGGGTCCAGCCATGGAGAAGAGTTTACACACTAGGATAAGATAAGGAACACACCCATTATAAAGAAATCACATTAGGATTCTGTTTTTGAGCTGTTCCTTAAAACACTAGTGCTTAGGAAATCTATTGGAGGCAGAAGCAGTCAAGGGTAGCCTAGGGTTAGGGTTAGGCTTAGGGTTAGGGTTACGGTAAGGCTTAGGGTACGGGTTCGGGGAGGGGTTCGGGTACGGCGTAGGGTTTGGGTTAGGGTTAGAGTTAGGGTTAGTGTTAGGGTTAGGGCTCACTTTAGGGTACGGGTTAGGATTAGGGTACGTGTTAGGGTTAGGGTAGGGGTTAGGGTTAGAGTACGCATTAGGGTTAGTGTAGTTATTAAACCTATCCCACTCTCTAGATACCCCTTAGCACGTAAAGGAATATTATTTGGGGGTCCAGCCATGGAGAAGAGTTTAGACACTAGGATAAGATAAGGAACACACCCATTATAAAGAAATCACATTAGGATTCTCTTTTTAAGGTGTTCCTTAAAACACTAGTGCTTAGGAACTCTATTGGAGGCAGAAGCAGTCAAGGGTAGCCTAGGGTTAGGGTGAGGGTTAGGGTTAGGCTTAGGGTACGGGTTTGGGGAGGGGTTTGTGTTCGGCGTAGTATATGGTTTAGGGTTAGGGTTAGGGTTAGTGTTAGGGTTCGGGCTCGGTTTAGGGTACGGGTTAGGATTAGGGTACGTGTTAGGGATAGGGTAGGGGTTAGGGTTAGGGTACGCGTTAGGGTTAGGGTAGTTATTAAACCTATCCCACTCTCTAGATACCCCTTAGGACGTAAAGGAATATTATTTGGGGGTCCAGCCATGGAGAAGAGTTTAGACACAAGGATAAGATAAGGAACACACCCATTATAAAGAAATCACATTAGGATTCTCTTTTTAAGCTGTTCCTTAAAACACTAGTGCTTAGGAAATCTATTGGAGGCAGAAGCAGTCAAGGGTAGCCTAGGGTTAGGGTTAGGCTTAGGGTTAGGCTTAGGGTACGGCTTAGGGTACGGGTTCGGGGAGGGGTTCGGGTACAGCGTAGGGTATGGGTTAGGGTTAGGGTTAGGGTTAGTGTTAGGGTTAGGGCTCGGTTTAGGGTATGGGTTAAGATTAGGGTATGTGTTAGGGTTAGGGTAGGGGTTAGGGTTTGGGTTAGTGTTAGGGTTAGGGCTCGGTTTAGGGTACGGGTTAGGATTAGGGTACGTGTTAGGATTAGGGTAGGGTTTAGGGTTAGGGTACGCATTAGGGTTAGGGGAGTTATTAAACCTATCCCGCTCTCTAGATACCCCTTAGCACGTAAAGGAATATCATTTGGGGGTCCAGCCATGGAGAAGAGTTTAGACACTAGGATAAGATAAGGAACACACCCATTATAAAGAAATCACATTAGGATTCTCTTTTTAAGCTGTTCCTTAAAACACTAGTGCTTAGGAAATCTATTGGAGGTAGAAGCAGTGAAGGGTAGCCTAGGGTTAGGGTGAGGCTTAGGGTTAGGGTTAGGGTACGGCTTAGGTTACGGGTTCGGGGAGGGGTTTGGGTACGGCGTAGGGTATGGGTTAGGGTTAGGGTTAGGGTTCGTGTTAGGGTTAGGGCTCGGTTTAGGGTACGGGTTAGGATTAGGGTACGTGTTAGGGTTAGGGTAGGGGTTAGGGTTAGGGTACGCGTTAGGGTTAGGGTAGTTATTAAACCTATCCCACTCTCTAGATACCCCTTAGCACGTAAAGGAATATTATTTGGGGGTCCAAGCATGGAGAAGAGTTTAGACACTAGGATAAGATAAGGAACACACCCATTATAAAGAAATCACCTTAGGATTCTCTTTTTAAGCTGTTCCTTAAAACACTAGTGCTTAGGAAATCTATTGGAGGCAGAAGCAGTCAAGGGTAGCCTAGGGTTAGGGTTAGGCTTAGGGTTAGGGTTAGGGTATGGCTTAGGTTACGGGTTCGGGGAGGGGTTCGGGTACATCGTAGTGTATGGGTTAGGGTTAGGGTTAGGGTTAGTGTTAGGGTTAGGGCTCGGTTTAGGGTACGGGTTAGGATTAGGGTACGTGTTAGGGTTAGGGTAGGGGTTAGGGTTAGGGTACGCGTTAGGGTTAGGGTAGTTATTAAACCTATCCCACTCTCTAGATACCCCTTAGCACGTAAAGGAATATTATTTGGGGGTCCAGCCATGGAGAAGAGTTTACACCCTAGGATAAGATAAGGAACACACCCATTATAAAGAAATCACATTAGGATTCTCTTTTTGAGCTGTTCCTTAAAACACTAGTGCTTAGGAAATCTATTGGAGGCAGAAGCAGTCAAGGGTATCCTAGGGTTAGGGTTAGGCTTAGGGTTAGGGTTACGGTAAGGCTTAGGGTACGGGTTCGGGGAGGGGTTCGGGTACGGCGTAGGGTTTGGGTTAGGGTTAGGGTTAGGGTTAGTGTTAGGGTTAGGGCTCACTTTAGGGTACGGGTTAGGATTAGGGTACGTGTTAGGGTTAGGGTAGGGGTTAGGGTTAGAGTACGCATTAGGGTTAGTGTAGTTATTAAACCTATCCCACTCTCTAGATACCCCTTAGCACGTAAAGGAATATTATTTGGGGGTCCAGCCATGGAGAAGAGTTTAGACACTAGGATAAGATAAGGAACACACCCATTATAAAGAAATCACATTAGGATTCTCTTTTTAAGGTGTTCCTTAAAACACTAGTGCTTAGGAACTCTATTGGAGGCAGAAGCAGTCAAGGGTAGCCTAGGGTTAGGGTGAGGCTTAGGGTTAGGCTTAGGGTACGGGTTTGGGGAGGGGTTTGTGTTCGGCGTAGTATATGGTTTAGGGTTAGGGTTAGGGTTAGTGTTAGGGTTAGGGCTCGGTTTAGGGTACGGTTTAGGATTAGGGTACGTGTTAGGGTTAGGGTATGGGTTAGGGTTAGGGTACGCGTTAGGGTTAGGGTAGTTACTAAACCTATCCCACTCTCTAGATACCCCTTAGCACGTAAAGGAATATCATTTGGGGGTCCAGCCATGGAGAAGAGTTTAGACACTAGGATAAGATAAGGAACACACCCATTATAAAGAAATCACATTAGGATTCTCTTTTTAAGCTGTTCCTTAAAACACTAGTGCTTAGGAAATCTATTGGAGGCAGAAGCAGTCAAGGGTAGCCTAGGGTTAGGGTGAGGCTTAGGGTTAGGGTTAGGGTACGGCTTAGGTTACGGGTTCGGGGAGGGGTTTGGGTACGGCGTAGGGTATGGGTTAGGGTTAGGGTTAGGGTTAGTGTTAGGGTTCGGGCTCGGTTTAGGGTACGGGTTAGGATTAGGGTACGTGTTAGGGTTAGGGTAGGGGTTAGGGTTAGGGTACGCGTTAGGGTTAGGGTAGTTATTAAACCTATCCCACTCTCTAGATACCCCTTAGCACGTAAAGGAATATTATTTGGGGGTCCAGCCATTGAGAAGAGTTTAGACACTAGGATAAGATAAGGAACACACCCATTATAAAGAAATCACATTAGGATTCTCTTTTTAAGCTGTTCCTTAAAACACTAGTGCTTAGGAAATCTATTGGAGGCAGAAGCAGTCAAGGGTAGCCTAGGGTTAGGTTTAGGCTTAGGGTTAGGATTAGGGTACGGCTTAGGGTACGGGTTCGGGGAGGGGTTCGGGTACGGCGTAAGGTATGGGTTAGGGTTAGGGTTAGGGTTAGTGTTAGGGTTAGGGCTCGGTTTAGGGTAAGGGTTAGGATTAGGGTACGTGTTAGGGTTAGGGTAGGGGTTAGGGTTAGAGTACGCATTAGGGTTAGTGTAGTTATTAAACCTATCCCACTCTCTAGATACCCCTTAGGACGTAAAGGAATATTATTTGGGGGTCCAGCCATGGAGAAGAGTTTAGACACTAGGATAAGATAAGGAACACACCCATTATAAAGAAATCACATTAGGATTCTCTTTTTAAGCTGTTCCTTAAAACACTAGTGCTTAGGAAATCTATTGGAGGCAGAAGCAGTCAAGGGTAGCCTAGGGTTAGGGTTAGGCTTAGGGTTAGGGTTAGGGTACGGCTCAGGGTACGGGTTCGGGGAGGGGTTCAGGTACGGCGTAGGGTATGGGTTAGGGTTAGGGTTAGGGTTAGTGTTAGGGTTCGGGCTCGGTTTAGGGTACGGGTTAGGATTAGGGTACGTGTTAGGGATAGGGTAGGGGTTAGGGTTAGGGTACGCGTTAGGGTTAGGGTAGTTATTAAACCTATCCCACTCTCTAGATACCCCTTAGCACGTAAAGGAATATTATTTGGGGGTCCAGCCATGGAGAAGAGTTTAGACACAAGGATAAGATAAGGAACACACCCATTATAAAGAAATCACATTAGGATTCTCTTTTTAAGCTGTTTCTTAAAACACTAGTGCTTAGGAAATCTATTGGAGGCAGAAGCAGTCAAGGGTAGCCTAGGGTTAGGGTTAGGCTTAGGGTTAGGCTTAGGGTACGGCTTAGGGTACGGGTTCGGGGAGGGGTTCGGGTACAGCGTAGGGTATGGGTTAGGTTTAGGGTTAGGGTTAGTGTTAGGGTTAGGGCTCGGTTTACGGTATGGGTTAAGATTAGGGTATGTGTTAGGGTTAGGGTAGGGGTTAGGGTTAGGGTTAGTGTTAGGGTTAGGGCTCGGTTTAGGGTACGGGTTAGGATTAGGGTACGTGTTAGGGTTAGGGTAGGGTTTAGGGTTAGGGTACGCATTAGGGTTAGGGGAGTTATTAAACCTATCCCACTCTCTAGATACCCCTTAGCACGTAAAGGAATATTATTTGGGGGTCCAGCCATGCAGAAGAGTTTAGACACTAGGATAAGATAAGGAACACACCCCTCATAAAGAAATCACATTAGGATTCTCTTTTTAAGCCGTTCCTTAAAACACTAGTGCTTAGGAAATCTATTGGAGGCAGAAGCAGTCAAGGGTAGCCTAGTGTTAGGGTTAGGCTTAGGGTTAGGGTTACGGTACGGCTTATGTTACGGGTTCGGGGAGGGGTTCGGGTACGGCGTAGGGTTTGGGTTAGGGTTAGGGTTAGGGTTAGTGTTAGGGTTAGGGCTCGGTTTAGGGTACGGGTTAGGATTAGGGTACGTGTTAGGGTTAGGGTAGGGGTTAGGGTTAGAGTACGCATTAGGGTTAGTGTAGTTATTAAACCTATCCCACTCTCTAGATACCCCTTAGGACGTAAAGGAATATTATTTGGGGGTCCAGCCATGGAGAAGAGTTTAGACACTAGGATAATATAAGGAACACACCCATTATAAAGAAATCACATTAGGATTCTCGTTTTAAGCTGTTCCTTCAAACACTAGTGCTTAGGAAATCTATTGGAGGCAGAAGCAGTCAAAGGTAGCCAAGGGTTAGGGTTAGGCTTAGGGTTAGGCTTAGGGTACGGCTTAGGGTACGGGTTCGGGGAGGGGTTCGGGTACGGCGTAGGGTATGGGTTAGGGTTAGGGTTAGGGTTAGTGTTAGGGTTAGGGCTCGGTTTATGGTACGGGTTAGGATTAGGGTACGTGTTAGGGTTAGGGTAGGGTTTAGGGTTAGGGTACGCATTAGGGTTAGGGGAGTTATTAAACCTATCCCACTCTCTAGATACCCCTTAGCACGTAAAGGAATATTATTTGGGGGTCCAGCCATGCAGAAGAGTTTAGACACTAGGATAAGATAAGGAACACACCCCTCATAAAGAAATCACATTAGGATTCTCTTTTTAAGCCGTTCCTTAAAACACTAGTGCTTAGGAAATCTATTGGAGGCAGAAGCAGTCAAGGGTAGCCTAGGGTTAGGGTTAGGCTTAGGGTTAGGGTTACGGTACGGCTTAGGGTACGGATTCGGGGAGGGGTTCGGGTACAGCGTAGGGTATGGGTTAGGGTTAGGGTTAGGGTTAGTGTTAGGTTTAGGGCTCGGTTTAGAGTATGGGTAAAGATTAGGGTTAGGGTTAGGGTTAGGGTTAGGGTTAGGGTTAGGGTTAGGGTTAGGGCTCGGTTTAGGGTACGGGTTAGGATTAGGGTACGTGTTAGGATTAGGGTAGGGTTTAGGGTTAGGGTACGCATTAGGGTTAGGGGAGTTATTACCTATCCCACTCTCTAGATACCCCTTAGCACGTAAAGGAATATCATTTGGGGGTCCAGCCATGGAGAAGAGTTTAGACACTAGGATAAGATAAGGAACACACCCATTATAAAGAAATCACATTAGGATTCTCTTTTTAAGCTGTTCCTTAAAACACTAGTGCTTAGGAAATCTATTGGAGGTAGAAGCAGTGAAGGGTAGCCTAGGGTTAGGGTGAGGCTTAGGGTTAGGGTTAGGGTACGGCTTAGGTTACGGGTTCGGGGCGGGTTTGGGTATGGCGTAGGGTATGGGTTAGGGTTCGTGTTAGGGTTAGGGCTCGGTTTAGGGTACGGGTTAGGATTAGGGTACGTGTTAGGGTTAGGGTAGGGGTTAGGGTTAGGGTACGCGTTAGGGTTAGGGTAGTTATTAAACCTATCCCACTCTCTAGATACCCCTTAGCACGTAAAGGAATATTATTTGGGGGTCCAAGCATGGAGAAGAGTTTAGACACTAGGATAAGATAAGGAACACACCCATTATAAAGAAATCACCTTAGGATTCTCTTTTTAAGCTGTTCCTTAAAACACTAGTGCTCAGGAAATCTATTGGAGGCAGAAGCAGTCAAGGGTAGCCTAGGGTTAGGGTTAGGCTTAGGGTTAGGGTTAGGGTATGGCTTAGGTTACGGGTTCGGGGAGGGGTTCGGGTACATCGTAGTGTATGGGTTAGGGTTAGGGTTAGGGTTAGTGTTAGGGTTAGGGCTCGGTTTAGGGTAAGGGTTAGGATTAGGGTACGTGTTAGGGTTAGGGTAGGGGTTAGGGTTAGAGTACGCATTAGGGTTAGTGTAGTTATTAAACCTATCCCACTCTCTAGATACCCCTTAGGACGTAAAGGAATATTATTTGGGGGTCCAGCCATGGAGAAGAGTTTAGACACTAGGATAAGATAAGGAACACACCCATTATAAAGAAATCACATTAGGATTCTCTTTTTAAGCTGTTCCTTAAAACACTAGTGCTTAGGAAATCTATTGGAGGCAGAAGCAGTCAAGGGTAGCCTAGGGTTAGGGTTAGGCTTAGGGTTAGGGTTAGGGTACGGCTCAGGGTACGGGTTCGGGGAGGGGTTCAGGTACGGCGTAGGGTATGGGTTAGGGTTAGGGTTAGGGTTAGTGTTAGGGTTCGGGCTCGGTTTAGGGTACGGGTTAGGATTAGGGTACGTGTTAGGGATAGGGTAGGGGTTAGGGTTAGGGTACGCGTTAGGGTTAGGGTAGTTATTAAACCTATCCCACTCTCTAGATACCCCTTAGCACGTAAAGGAATATTATTTGGGGGTCCAGCCATGGAGAAGAGTTTAGACACAAGGATAAGATAAGGAACACACCCATTATAAAGAAATCACATTAGGATTCTCTTTTTAAGCTGTTTCTTAAAACACTAGTGCTTAGGAAATCTATTGGAGGCAGAAGCAGTCAAGGGTAGCCTAGGGTTAGGGTTAGGCTTAGGGTTAGGCTTAGGGTACGGCTTAGGGTACGGGTTCGGGGAGGGGTTCGGGTACAGCGTAGGGTATGGGTTAGGTTTAGGGTTAGGGTTAGTGTTAGGGTTAGGGCTCGGTTTACGGTATGGGTTAAGATTAGGGTATGTGTTAGGGTTAGGGTAGGGGTTAGGGTTAGGGTTAGTGTTAGGGTTAGGGCTCGGTTTAGGGTACGGGTTAGGATTAGGGTACGTGTTAGGGTTAGGGTAGGGTTTAGGGTTAGGGTACGCATTAGGGTTAGGGGAGTTATTAAACCTATCCCACTCTCTAGATACCCCTTAGCACGTAAAGGAATATTATTTGGGGGTCCAGCCATGCAGAAGAGTTTAGACACTAGGATAAGATAAGGAACACACCCCTCATAAAGAAATCACATTAGGATTCTCTTTTTAAGCCGTTCCTTAAAACACTAGTGCTTAGGAAATCTATTGGAGGCAGAAGCAGTCAAGGGTAGCCTAGTGTTAGGGTTAGGCTTAGGGTTAGGGTTACGGTACGGCTTATGTTACGGGTTCGGGGAGGGGTTCGGGTACGGCGTAGGGTTTGGGTTAGGGTTAGGGTTAGGGTTAGTGTTAGGGTTAGGGCTCGGTTTAGGGTACGGGTTAGGATTAGGGTACGTGTTAGGGTTAGGGTAGGGGTTAGGGTTAGAGTACGCATTAGGGTTAGTGTAGTTATTAAACCTATCCCACTCTCTAGATACCCCTTAGGACGTAAAGGAATATTATTTGGGGGTCCAGCCATGGAGAAGAGTTTAGACACTAGGATAATATAAGGAACACACCCATTATAAAGAAATCACATTAGGATTCTCGTTTTAAGCTGTTCCTTCAAACACTAGTGCTTAGGAAATCTATTGGAGGCAGAAGCAGTCAAAGGTAGCCAAGGGTTAGGGTTAGGCTTAGGGTTAGGCTTAGGGTACGGCTTAGGGTACGGGTTCGGGGAGGGGTTCGGGTACGGCGTAGGGTATGGGTTAGGGTTAGGGTTAGGGTTAGTGTTAGGGTTAGGGCTCGGTTTATGGTACGGGTTAGGATTAGGGTACGTGTTAGGGTTAGGGTAGGGTTTAGGGTTAGGGTACGCATTAGGGTTAGGGGAGTTATTAAACCTATCCCACTCTCTAGATACCCCTTAGCACGTAAAGGAATATTATTTGGGGGTCCAGCCATGCAGAAGAGTTTAGACACTAGGATAAGATAAGGAACACACCCCTCATAAAGAAATCACATTAGGATTCTCTTTTTAAGCCGTTCCTTAAAACACTAGTGCTTAGGAAATCTATTGGAGGCAGAAGCAGTCAAGGGTAGCCTAGGGTTAGGGTTAGGCTTAGGGTTAGGGTTACGGTACGGCTTAGGGTACGGATTCGGGGAGGGGTTCGGGTACAGCGTAGGGTATGGGTTAGGGTTAGGGTTAGGGTTAGTGTTAGGTTTAGGGCTCGGTTTAGAGTATGGGTAAAGATTAGGGTTAGGGTTAGGGTTAGGGTTAGGGTTAGGGTTAGGGTTAGGGTTAGGGCTCGGTTTAGGGTACGGGTTAGGATTAGGGTACGTGTTAGGATTAGGGTAGGGTTTAGGGTTAGGGTACGCATTAGGGTTAGGGGAGTTATTACCTATCCCACTCTCTAGATACCCCTTAGCACGTAAAGGAATATCATTTGGGGGTCCAGCCATGGAGAAGAGTTTAGACACTAGGATAAGATAAGGAACACACCCATTATAAAGAAATCACATTAGGATTCTCTTTTTAAGCTGTTCCTTAAAACACTAGTGCTTAGGAAATCTATTGGAGGTAGAAGCAGTGAAGGGTAGCCTAGGGTTAGGGTGAGGCTTAGGGTTAGGGTTAGGGTACGGCTTAGGTTACGGGTTCGGGGCGGGTTTGGGTATGGCGTAGGGTATGGGTTAGGGTTCGTGTTAGGGTTAGGGCTCGGTTTAGGGTACGGGTTAGGATTAGGGTACGTGTTAGGGTTAGGGTAGGGGTTAGGGTTAGGGTACGCGTTAGGGTTAGGGTAGTTATTAAACCTATCCCACTCTCTAGATACCCCTTAGCACGTAAAGGAATATTATTTGGGGGTCCAAGCATGGAGAAGAGTTTAGACACTAGGATAAGATAAGGAACACACCCATTATAAAGAAATCACCTTAGGATTCTCTTTTTAAGCTGTTCCTTAAAACACTAGTGCTCAGGAAATCTATTGGAGGCAGAAGCAGTCAAGGGTAGCCTAGGGTTAGGGTTAGGCTTAGGGTTAGGGTTAGGGTATGGCTTAGGTTACGGGTTCGGGGAGGGGTTCGGGTACATCGTAGTGTATGGGTTAGGGTTAGGGTTAGGGTTAGTGTTAGGGTTAGGGCTCGGTTTAGGGTAAGGGTTAGGATTAGGGTACGTGTTAGGGTTAGGGTAGGGGTTAGGGTTAGGGTACGCGTTAGGGTTAGGGTAGTTATTAAACCTATCCCACTCTCTAGATTCCCCTTAGCACGTAAAGGAATATTATTTGGGGGTCCAGCCATGGAGAAGAGTTTACACACTAGGATAAGATAAGGAACACACCCATTATAAAGAAATCACATTAGGATTCTGTTTTTGAGCTGTTCCTTAAAACACTAGTGCTTAGGAAATCTATTGGAGGCAGAAGCAGTCAAGGGTAGCCTAGGGTTAGGGTTAGGCTTAGGGTTAGGGTTACGGTAAGGCTTAGGGTACGGGTTCGGGGAGGGGTTCGGGTACGGCGTAGGGTTTGGGTTAGGGTTAGAGTTAGGGTTAGTGTTAGGGTTAGGGCTCACTTTAGGGTACGGGTTAGGATTAGGGTACGTGTTAGGGTTAGGGTAGGGGTTAGGGTTAGAGTACGCATTAGGGTTAGTGTAGTTATTAAACCTATCCCACTCTCTAGATACCCCTTAGCACGTAAAGGAATATTATTTGGGGGTCCAGCCATGGAGAAGAGTTTAGACACTAGGATAAGATAAGGAACACACCCATTATAAAGAAATCACATTAGGATTCTCTTTTTAAGGTGTTCCTTAAAACACTAGTGCTTAGGAACTCTATTGGAGGCAGAAGCAGTCAAGGGTAGCCTAGGGTTAGGGTGAGGGTTAGGGTTAGGCTTAGGGTACGGGTTTGGGGAGGGGTTTGTGTTCGGCGTAGTATATGGTTTAGGGTTAGGGTTAGGGTTAGTGTTAGGGTTCGGGCTCGGTTTAGGGTACGGGTTAGGATTAGGGTACGTGTTAGGGATAGGGTAGGGGTTAGGGTTAGGGTACGCGTTAGGGTTAGGGTAGTTATTAAACCTATCCCACTCTCTAGATACCCCTTAGGACGTAAAGGAATATTATTTGGGGGTCCAGCCATGGAGAAGAGTTTAGACACAAGGATAAGATAAGGAACACACCCATTATAAAGAAATCACATTAGGATTCTCTTTTTAAGCTGTTCCTTAAAACACTAGTGCTTAGGAAATCTATTGGAGGCAGAAGCAGTCAAGGGTAGCCTAGGGTTAGGGTTAGGCTTAGGGTTAGGCTTAGGGTACGGCTTAGGGTACGGGTTCGGGGAGGGGTTCGGGTACAGCGTAGGGTATGGGTTAGGGTTAGGGTTAGGGTTAGTGTTAGGGTTAGGGCTCGGTTTAGGGTATGGGTTAAGATTAGGGTATGTGTTAGGGTTAGGGTAGGGGTTAGGGTTTGGGTTAGTGTTAGGGTTAGGGCTCGGTTTAGGGTACGGGTTAGGATTAGGGTACGTGTTAGGATTAGGGTAGGGTTTAGGGTTAGGGTACGCATTAGGGTTAGGGGAGTTATTAAACCTATCCCGCTCTCTAGATACCCCTTAGCACGTAAAGGAATATCATTTGGGGGTCCAGCCATGGAGAAGAGTTTAGACACTAGGATAAGATAAGGAACACACCCATTATAAAGAAATCACATTAGGATTCTCTTTTTAAGCTGTTCCTTAAAACACTAGTGCTTAGGAAATCTATTGGAGGTAGAAGCAGTGAAGGGTAGCCTAGGGTTAGGGTGAGGCTTAGGGTTAGGGTTAGGGTACGGCTTAGGTTACGGGTTCGGGGAGGGGTTTGGGTACGGCGTAGGGTATGGGTTAGGGTTAGGGTTAGGGTTCGTGTTAGGGTTAGGGCTCGGTTTAGGGTACGGGTTAGGATTAGGGTACGTGTTAGGGTTAGGGTAGGGGTTAGGGTTAGGGTACGCGTTAGGGTTAGGGTAGTTATTAAACCTATCCCACTCTCTAGATACCCCTTAGCACGTAAAGGAATATTATTTGGGGGTCCAAGCATGGAGAAGAGTTTAGACACTAGGATAAGATAAGGAACACACCCATTATAAAGAAATCACCTTAGGATTCTCTTTTTAAGCTGTTCCTTAAAACACTAGTGCTTAGGAAATCTATTGGAGGCAGAAGCAGTCAAGGGTAGCCTAGGGTTAGGGTTAGGCTTAGGGTTAGGGTTAGGGTATGGCTTAGGTTACGGGTTCGGGGAGGGGTTCGGGTACATCGTAGTGTATGGGTTAGGGTTAGGGTTAGGGTTAGTGTTAGGGTTAGGGCTCGGTTTAGGGTACGGGTTAGGATTAGGGTACGTGTTAGGGTTAGGGTAGGGGTTAGGGTTAGGGTACGCGTTAGGGTTAGGGTAGTTATTAAACCTATCCCACTCTCTAGATACCCCTTAGCACGTAAAGGAATATTATTTGGGGGTCCAGCCATGGAGAAGAGTTTACACCCTAGGATAAGATAAGGAACACACCCATTATAAAGAAATCACATTAGGATTCTCTTTTTGAGCTGTTCCTTAAAACACTAGTGCTTAGGAAATCTATTGGAGGCAGAAGCAGTCAAGGGTATCCTAGGGTTAGGGTTAGGCTTAGGGTTAGGGTTACGGTAAGGCTTAGGGTACGGGTTCGGGGAGGGGTTCGGGTACGGCGTAGGGTTTGGGTTAGGGTTAGGGTTAGGGTTAGTGTTAGGGTTAGGGCTCACTTTAGGGTACGGGTTAGGATTAGGGTACGTGTTAGGGTTAGGGTAGGGGTTAGGGTTAGAGTACGCATTAGGGTTAGTGTAGTTATTAAACCTATCCCACTCTCTAGATACCCCTTAGCACGTAAAGGAATATTATTTGGGGGTCCAGCCATGGAGAAGAGTTTAGACACTAGGATAAGATAAGGAACACACCCATTATAAAGAAATCACATTAGGATTCTCTTTTTAAGGTGTTCCTTAAAACACTAGTGCTTAGGAACTCTATTGGAGGCAGAAGCAGTCAAGGGTAGCCTAGGGTTAGGGTGAGGCTTAGGGTTAGGCTTAGGGTACGGGTTTGGGGAGGGGTTTGTGTTCGGCGTAGTATATGGTTTAGGGTTAGGGTTAGGGTTAGTGTTAGGGTTAGGGCTCGGTTTAGGGTACGGTTTAGGATTAGGGTACGTGTTAGGGTTAGGGTATGGGTTAGGGTTAGGGTACGCGTTAGGGTTAGGGTAGTTACTAAACCTATCCCACTCTCTAGATACCCCTTAGCACGTAAAGGAATATCATTTGGGGGTCCAGCCATGGAGAAGAGTTTAGACACTAGGATAAGATAAGGAACACACCCATTATAAAGAAATCACATTAGGATTCTCTTTTTAAGCTGTTCCTTAAAACACTAGTGCTTAGGAAATCTATTGGAGGCAGAAGCAGTCAAGGGTAGCCTAGGGTTAGGGTGAGGCTTAGGGTTAGGGTTAGGGTACGGCTTAGGTTACGGGTTCGGGGAGGGGTTTGGGTACGGCGTAGGGTATGGGTTAGGGTTAGGGTTAGGGTTAGTGTTAGGGTTCGGGCTCGGTTTAGGGTACGGGTTAGGATTAGGGTACGTGTTAGGGTTAGGGTAGGGGTTAGGGTTAGGGTACGCGTTAGGGTTAGGGTAGTTATTAAACCTATCCCACTCTCTAGATACCCCTTAGCACGTAAAGGAATATTATTTGGGGGTCCAGCCATTGAGAAGAGTTTAGACACTAGGATAAGATAAGGAACACACCCATTATAAAGAAATCACATTAGGATTCTCTTTTTAAGCTGTTCCTTAAAACACTAGTGCTTAGGAAATCTATTGGAGGCAGAAGCAGTCAAGGGTAGCCTAGGGTTAGGTTTAGGCTTAGGGTTAGGATTAGGGTACGGCTTAGGGTACGGGTTCGGGGAGGGGTTCGGGTACGGCGTAAGGTATGGGTTAGGGTTAGGGTTAGGGTTAGTGTTAGGGTTCGGGCTCGGTTTAGGGTACGGGTTAGGATTAGGGTACGTGTTAGGGATAGGGTAGGGGTTAGGGTTAGGGTACGCGTTAGGGTTAGGGTAGTTATTAAACCTATCCCACTCTCTAGATACCCCTTAGCACGTAAAGGAATATTATTTGGGGGTCCAGCCATGGAGAAGAGTTTAGACACAAGGATAAGATAAGGAACACACCCATTATAAAGAAATCACATTAGGATTCTCTTTTTAAGCTGTTTCTTAAAACACTAGTGCTTAGGAAATCTATTGGAGGCAGAAGCAGTCAAGGGTAGCCTAGGGTTAGGGTTAGGCTTAGGGTTAGGCTTAGGGTACGGCTTAGGGTACGGGTTCGGGGAGGGGTTCGGGTACAGCGTAGGGTATGGGTTAGGTTTAGGGTTAGGGTTAGTGTTAGGGTTAGGGCTCGGTTTACGGTATGGGTTAAGATTAGGGTATGTGTTAGGGTTAGGGTAGGGGTTAGGGTTAGGGTTAGTGTTAGGGTTAGGGCTCGGTTTAGGGTACGGGTTAGGATTAGGGTACGTGTTAGGGTTAGGGTAGGGTTTAGGGTTAGGGTACGCATTAGGGTTAGGGGAGTTATTAAACCTATCCCACTCTCTAGATACCCCTTAGCACGTAAAGGAATATTATTTGGGGGTCCAGCCATGCAGAAGAGTTTAGACACTAGGATAAGATAAGGAACACACCCCTCATAAAGAAATCACATTAGGATTCTCTTTTTAAGCCGTTCCTTAAAACACTAGTGCTTAGGAAATCTATTGGAGGCAGAAGCAGTCAAGGGTAGCCTAGTGTTAGGGTTAGGCTTAGGGTTAGGGTTACGGTACGGCTTATGTTACGGGTTCGGGGAGGGGTTCGGGTACGGCGTAGGGTTTGGGTTAGGGTTAGGGTTAGGGTTAGTGTTAGGGTTAGGGCTCGGTTTAGGGTACGGGTTAGGATTAGGGTACGTGTTAGGGTTAGGGTAGGGGTTAGGGTTAGAGTACGCATTAGGGTTAGTGTAGTTATTAAACCTATCCCACTCTCTAGATACCCCTTAGGACGTAAAGGAATATTATTTGGGGGTCCAGCCATGGAGAAGAGTTTAGACACTAGGATAATATAAGGAACACACCCATTATAAAGAAATCACATTAGGATTCTCGTTTTAAGCTGTTCCTTCAAACACTAGTGCTTAGGAAATCTATTGGAGGCAGAAGCAGTCAAAGGTAGCCAAGGGTTAGGGTTAGGCTTAGGGTTAGGCTTAGGGTACGGCTTAGGGTACGGGTTCGGGGAGGGGTTCGGGTACGGCGTAGGGTATGGGTTAGGGTTAGGGTTAGGGTTAGTGTTAGGGTTAGGGCTCGGTTTATGGTACGGGTTAGGATTAGGGTACGTGTTAGGGTTAGGGTAGGGTTTAGGGTTAGGGTACGCATTAGGGTTAGGGGAGTTATTAAACCTATCCCACTCTCTAGATACCCCTTAGCACGTAAAGGAATATTATTTGGGGGTCCAGCCATGCAGAAGAGTTTAGACACTAGGATAAGATAAGGAACACACCCCTCATAAAGAAATCACATTAGGATTCTCTTTTTAAGCCGTTCCTTAAAACACTAGTGCTTAGGAAATCTATTGGAGGCAGAAGCAGTCAAGGGTAGCCTAGGGTTAGGGTTAGGCTTAGGGTTAGGGTTACGGTACGGCTTAGGGTACGGATTCGGGGAGGGGTTCGGGTACAGCGTAGGGTATGGGTTAGGGTTAGGGTTAGGGTTAGTGTTAGGTTTAGGGCTCGGTTTAGAGTATGGGTAAAGATTAGGGTATGTGTTAGGGTTAGGGTAGGGGTTAGGGTTAGGGTTAGTGTTAGGGTTAGGGCTCGGTTTAGGGTACGGGTTAGGATTAGGGTACGTGTTAGGGTTAGGGTAGGTGTTAGGGTTAGGGTACGCGTTAGGGTTAGGGTAGTTATTAAACCTATCCCACTCTCTAGATACCCCTTAGCACGTAAAGGAATATTATTTGGGGGTCCAGCCATGGAGAAGAGTTTAGACACTAGGATAAGATAAGGAACACATACATTATAAAGAAATCACATTAGGATTCTCTTTTTAAGCTGTTCCTTCAAACACTAGTGCTTAGGAAATCTATTGGAGGCAGAAGCAGTCAAGGGTAGCCTAGGGTTAGGGTTAGGCTTAGGGTTAGGCTTAGGGTATGGCTTAGGGTACGGGTTCGGGGAGGGGTTCGGGTACGGCATAGGGTATGGGTTAGGGTTAGGGTTAGGGTGAGTGTTAGGGTTAGGGCTCGGTTTAGGGTACGGGTTAGGATTAGGGTACGTGTTAGGGTTAGGGTAGGTGTTAGGGTTAGGGTACGCGTTAGGGTTAGGGTAGTTATTAAACCTATCCCACTCTCTAGATACCCCTTAGCACGTAAAGGAATATTATTTGCGGGTCCAGCCATGGAGAAGAGTTTAGACACTAGGATAAAATAAGGAACACATACATTATAAAGAAATCACATTAGGATTCTCTTTTTAAGCTGTTCCTTAAAACACTAGTGGTTAGGAAATCTATTGGAGGCAGAAGCAGTCAAGGGTAGCCTAGGGTTAGGGTTAGGCTTAGGGTTAGGCTTAGGGTACGGCTTAGGGTTCGGGTATGGCGTAGGGTATGGGTTAGGGTTAGGGTTAGGGTTAGTGTTAGGGTTAGGGCTCGGTTTAGGGTACGGGTTAGGATTAGGGTACGTGTTAGGGTTAGGGTAGGGGTTAGGGTTAGGGTACGCGTTAGGGTTAGGGTAGTTATTAAACCTATCTCACTCTCTAGATACCCCTTAGCACGTAAAGGAATATTATTTGGGGGTCCAGCCATGGAGAAGAGTTTAGACACTAGGATAAGATAAGGAACACATACATTATAAAGAAATCACATTAGGATTCTCTTTTTAAGCTGTTCCTTCAAACACTAGTGCTTAGGAAATCTATTGGAGGCAGAAGCAGTCAAGGGTAGCCTAGGGTTAGGGTTAGGCTTAGGGTTAGGCTTAGGGTATGGCTTACGGTACGGGTTCGGGGAGGGGTTCGGGTACGGCATAGGGTATGGGTTAGGGTTAGGGTTAGGGTTAGTGTTAGGGTTAGGGCTCGGTTTAGGGTACGGGTTAGGATTAGGGTACGTGTTAGGGTTAGGGTAGGGGTTAGGGTTAGGGTACGCGTTAGGGTTAGGGTAGTTATTAAACCTATCCCACTCTCTAGATACCCCTTAGCACGTAAAGGAATATTATTTGGGGGTCCAGCCATGGAGAAGAGTTTAGACACTAGGATAAGATAAGGAACACATACATTATAAAGAAATCACATTAGGATTCTCTTTTTAAGCTGTTCCTTCAAACACTAGTGCTTAGGAAATCTATTGGAGGCAGAAGCAGTCAAGGGTAGCCTAGGGTTAGGGTTAGGCTTAGGGTTAGGGTTAGGGTACGGCTTAGGGTAGGGGTTCGGGGAGGGGTTCGGGTACGGCGTAGGGTATGGGTTAGGGTTAGGGTTAGGGTTAGTGTTAGGGTTAGGGCTCGGTTTAGGGTACGGGTTAGGATTAGGGTACGTGTTAGGGTTAGGGTAGGGGTTAGGGTTAGGGTACGCGTTAGGGTTAGGGTAGTTATTAAACCTATCTCACTCTCTAGATACCCCTTAGCACGTAAAGGAATATTATTTGGGGGTCCAGCCATGGAGAAGAGTTTAGACACTAGGATAAGATAAGGAACACACCCATTATAAAGAAATCACATTAGGATTCTCTTTTTAAGCTGTTCCTTACAACACTAGTGCTTAGGAAATCTATTGGAGGCAGAAGCAGTCAAGGGTAGCCTAGGGTTAGGGTTAGGCTTAGGGTTAGGCTTAGGGTACGGCTTAGGGTACGGGTTCGGGGAGGGGTTCGGGTACGGCGTAGGGTATGGGTTAGAGTTAGGGTTAGGGTTAGTGTTAGGGTTAGGGCTCGGTTTAGGGTATGGGTTAGGATTAGGGTACGTGTTAGGGTTAGGGTAGGTGTTAGGGTTAGGGTACGCGTTAGGGTTAGGGTAGTTATTAAACCTATCCCACTCTCTAGATACCCCTTAGCACGTAAAGGAATATTATTTGGGGGTCCAGCCATGCAGAAGAGTTTAGACACTAGGATAATATAAGGAACACACCCCTCATAAAGAAATCACATTAGGATTCTCTTTTTAAGCTGTTCCTTAAAACACTAGTGCTTAGGAAATCTATTGGAGGCAGAAGCAGTCAAGGGTAGCCTAGGGTTAGGGTTAGGCTTAGGTTTAGGGTTAGGGTACGGCTCAGGGTACGGGTTCGGGGAGGGGTTCGGGTACGGCGTAGGGTATGGGTTAGGGTTAGGGTTAGGGTTAGTGTTAGGGTTCGGGCTCGGTTTAGGGTACGGGTTAGGATTAGGGTACGTGTTAGGGTTAGGGTAGGGGTTAGGGTTAGGGTACGCGTTAGGGTTAGGGTAGTTATTAAACCTATCCCACTCTCTAGATACCCCTTAGCACGTAAAGGAATATTATTTGGGGGTCCAGCCATGGAGAAGAGTTTAGACACAAGGATAAGATAAGGAACACACCCATTATAAAGAAATCACATTAGGATTCTCTTTTTAAGCTGTTCCTTAAAACACTAGTGCTTAGGAAATCTATTGGAGGCAGAAGCAGTCAAGGGTAGCCTAGGGTTAGGGTTAGGCTTAGGGTTAGGCTTAGGGTACGGTTTAGGGTACGGGTTCGGGGAGGGGTTCGGGTACAGCGTAGGGTATGGGTTAGGGTTAGGGTTAGGGTTAGTGTTAGGGTTAGGGCTCGGTTTAGGGTATGGGTTAAGGTTAGGGTATGTGTTAGGGTTAGGGTAGGGGTTAGGGTTAGGGTTAGTGTTAGGGTTAGGGTATGGGTTAGGGTTAGGGTACGCGTTAGGGTTAGGGTAGTTATTAAACCTATCCCACTCTCTAGATACCCCTTAGCACGTAAAGGAATATTATTTGGGGGTCCAGCCATGGAGAAGAGTTTAGACACAAGGATAAGATAAGGAACACACCCCTCATAAAGAAATCACATTAGGATTCTCTTTTTAAGCCGTTCCTTAAAACACTAGTGCTTAGGAAATCTATTGGAGGCAGAAGCAGTCAAGGGTAGCCTAGGGTTAGGGTTAGGCTTAGGGTTAGGGTTACGGTACGGCTTAGGTTACGGGTTCGGGGAGGGGTTCGGGTACGGCGTAGGGTATGGGTTAGGGTTAGGGTTAGGTTTAGTGTTAGGGTTAGGGCTCGGTTTAGGGTACGGGTTAGGATTAGGGTACGTGTTAGTGTTAGGGTAGGGGTTAGGGTTAGGGTACGTGTTAGGGTTAGGGTAGTTATTAAACCTATCCCACTCTCTAGATACCCCTTAGCACGTAAAGGAATATTATTTGGAGGTCCAGCCGTGGAGAAGATTTTAGACACTAGGATAAGATAAGGAACACACCCATTATAAAGAAATCACATTAGGATTCTCTTTTTAAGCTGTTACTTAAAACACTAGTGCTTAGGAAATCTATTGGAGGCTGAAGCAGTCAAGGGTAGCCTAGGGTTAGGGTTAGGCTTAGGGTACGGCTTTGGGTACGGGTTTGGGGAGGGGTTTGTGTACGGCGTAGTGTATGGGTTAGGGTTAGGGTTAGGGTTAGTGTTAGGGTTAGGGCTCGGTTTAGGGTACGGGTTAGGATTAGGGTACGTGTTAGGGTTAGGGTATGGGTTAGGGTTAGGGTACGCGTTAGGGTTAGGGTAGTTACTAAACCTATCCCACTCTCTAGATACCCCTTAGCACATAAAGGAATATCATTTGGGGGTCCAGCCATGGAGAAGAGTTTAGACACTAGGATAAGATAAGGAACACACCAATTATAAAGAAATCACATTAGGATTCTCTTTTTAAGCTGTTCCTTAAAACACTAGTGCTTAGGAAATCTATTGGAGGCAGAAGCAGTCACGGGTAGCCTAGGGTTAGGGTTAGGCTTAGGGTTAGGGTTAGGGTACGGCTCAGGGTACGGGTTCGGGGAGGGGTTCGGGTACGGCGTAGGGTATGGGTTAGGGTTAGGGTTAGGGTTAGTGTTAGGGTTCGGGCTCGGTTTAGGGTACGGGTTAGGATTAGGGTACGTGTTAGGGTTAGGGTAGGGGTTAGGGTTAGGGTACGCGTTAGGGTTAGGGTAGTTATTAAACCTATCCCACTCTCTACATACCCCTTAGCACGTAAAGGAATATTATTTGGGGGTCCAGCCATGGAGAAGAGTTTAGACAGAAGGATAAGATAAGAAACACACCCATTATAAAGAAATCACATTAGGATTCTGTTTTTAAGTTGTTCCTTAAAACACTAGTGCTTAGGAAATCTATTGGAGGCAGAAGCAGTCAAGGGTAGCCTAGGGTTAGGGTTAGGCTTAGGGTTAGGCTTAGGGTACGGCTTAGGGTACGGGTTCGCGGAGGGGTTCGGGTACAGCGTAGGGTATGGGTTAGGGTTAGGGTTAGGGTTAGTGTTAGGGTTAGGGCTCGGTTTAGGGTATGGGTTAAGATTGGGGTATGTGTTAGGGTTAGGGTAGGGGTTAGGGTTAGGGTTAGTGTTAGGGTTAGGGCTCGGTTTAGGGTACGGGTTAGGATTAGGGTACGTGTTAGGGTTAGGGTAGGGTTTAGGGTTAGGGTACGCATTAGGGTTAGGGGAGTTATTAAACCTATCCCACTCTCTAGATACCCCTTAGCACGTAAAGGAATATTATTTGGGGGTCCAGCCATGGAGAAGAGTTTAGACACTAGGATAATATAAGGAACACACCCATTATAAAGAAATCACATTAGGATTCTCGTTTTAAGCTGTTCCTTCAAACACTAGTGCTTAGGAAATCTATTGGAGGCAGAAGCAGTCAAGGGTAGCCTAGGGTTAGGGTTAGGCTTAGGGTTAGGCTTAGGGTACGGCTTAGGGTACGGGTTCGGGGAGGGGTTCGGGTACGGTGTAGGGTATGGGTTAGGGTAAGGGTTAGGGTTAGTGTTAGGGTTAGGGCTCGGTTTAGGGTATGGGTTCAGATTAGGGTATGTGTTAGGGTTAGGGTAGGGGTTAGGGTTAGGGTATGCGTTAGGGTTAGGGTAGTTATTAAACCTATCCCACTCTCTAGATACCCCTTAGCACGTAAAGGAATATTATTTGGGGGTCCAGCCATGGAGAAGAGTTTACACACTAGGATAAGATAAGGAACACACCCATTATAAAGAAATCACATTAGGATTCTCTTTTTAAGCTGTTCCTTAAAACACTAGTGCTTAGGAAATCTATTGGAGGCAGAAGCAGCCAAGGGTAGCCTAGGGTTAGGGTTAGGCTTAGGGTTAGGGTTAGGGTACGGCTCAGGGTACTGGTTCGGGGAGGGGTTCGGAAACGGCGTAGGGTATGGGTTAGGGTTAGGGTTAGGGTTGGTGTTAGGGTTAGGGCTCGGTTTAGGGTACGGGTTAGGATTAGGGTACGTGTTAGGGTTAGGGTAGGGGTTAGGGTTAGGGTACGCGTTAGGGTTAGGGTAGTTATTAAACCTATCCCACTCTCTAGATACCCCTTAGCACGTAAAGGAATATTATTTGGGGGTCCAGCCATGGAGAAGAGTTTAGACACAAGGATAAGATAAGGAACACACCCATTATAAAGAAATCACATTAGGATTCTGTTTTTAAGCTGTTCCTTAAAACACTAGTGCTTAGGAAATCTATTGGAGGCAGAAGCAGTCAAGGGTAGCCTAGGGTTAGGGTTAGGCTTAGGGTTAGGCTTAGGGTACGGCTTAGGGTACAGGTTCGGGGAGGGGTTCGGGTACAGCGTAGGGTATGGGTTAGGGTTAGGGTTAGGGTTAGTGTTAGGGTTAGGGCTCGGTTTAGGGTATGGGTTAAGATTAGGGTATGTGTTAGGGTTAGGGTAGGGGTTAGGGTTAGGGTTAGTGTTAGGGTTAGGGCTCGGTTTAGGGTACGGGTTAGGATTAGGGTACGTGTTAGGGTTAGGGTAGGGTTTAGGGTTAGGGTACGCATTAGGGTTAGGGGAGTTATTAAACCTATCCCACTCTCTAGATACCCCTTAGCACGTAAAGGAATATTATTTGGGGGTCCAGCCATGCAGAAGAGTTTAGACACTAGGATAAGATAAGGAACACACCCCTCATAAAGAAATCACATTAGGATTCTCTTTTTAAGCCATTCCTTAAAACACTAGTGCTTAGGAAATCTATTGGAGGCAGAAGCAGTCAAGGGTAGCCTAGGGTTAGGGTTAGGCTTAGGGTTAGGGTTACGGTACGGCTTAGGTTACGGGTTCGGGGAGGGGTTCGGGTACGGCGTAGGGTATGGGTTAGGGTTAGGGTTATGTTTAGTGTTAGGGTTAGGGCTCGGTTTAGGGTACGGGTTAGGATTAGTGTACGTGTTAGGGTTAGGGTAGGGTTTAGGGTAGGGTTTAGGGTTAGGGTACGTGTTAGGGTTAGGGTAGTTATTAAACCTATCCCACTCTCTAGATACCCCTTAGCACGTAAAGGAATATTATTTGGAGGTCCAGCCGTGGAGAAGATTTTAGACACTAGGATAAAATAAGGAACACACCCATTATAAAGAAATCACATTAGGATTCTCTTTTTGAGCTGTTCCTTAAAACACTAGTGCTTAGGAAATCTATTGGAGGCAGAAGCAGTCAAGGGTAGCCTAGGGTTAGGGTTAGGCGTAGGGTTAGGGTTAGGGCACGGCCAAGGGTAGGGGTTCGGGGAGGGGTTCGGGTACGGCGTAGGGTATGGGTTAGGGTTAGGGTTAGGGTTAGTTTTAGGGTTAGGGCTCGGTTTAGGGTACGGGTTAGGATTAGGTTACGTGTTAGGGTTAGGGTAGGGGTTAGGGTTAGGGTACGGCTCAGGGTACTGGTTCGGAGAGGGGTTCGGATACGGCGTATGGTATGGGTTAGGTTTAGGGTTAGGGTTAGTGTTAGGGTTCGGGCTCGGTTTAGGGTACGGGTTAGGATTAGGGTACGTGTTAGGGTTAGGGTAGGGGTTAGGGTTAGGGTACGCGTTAGGGTTAGGGTAGTTATTAAACCTATCCCACTCTCTAGATACCCCTTAGCACGTAAAGGAATATTATTTGGGGGTCCAGCCATGGAGAAGAGTTTAGACACTAGGATAAGATAAGGAACACACCCATTATAAAGAAATCACATTAGGATTCTCTTTTTAAGGTGTTCCTTAAAACACTAGTGCTTAGGAACTCTATTGGAGGCAGAAGCAGTCAAGGGTAGCCTAGGGTTAGGGTGAGGGTTAGGGTTAGGCTTAGGGTACGGGTTTGGGGAGGGGTTTGTGTTCGGCGTAGTATATGGTTTAGGGTTAGGGTTAGGGTTAGTGTTAGGGTTAGGGCTCGGTTTAGGGTACGGGTTAGGATTAGGGTACGTGTTAGGGTTAGGGTAGGGGTTAGGGTTAGGGTACGCGTTAGGGTTAGGGTAGTTATTAAACCTATCCCACTCTCTAGATACCCCTTAGCACGTAAAGGAATATTATTTGGGGGTCCAAGCATGGAGAAGAGTTTAGACACTAGGATAAGATAAGGAACACACCCATTATAAAGAAATCACCTTAGGATTCTCTTTTTAAGCTGTTCCTTAAAACACTAGTGCTTAGGAAATCTATTGGAGGCAGAAGCAGTCAAGGGTAGCCTAGGGTTAGGGTTAGGCTTAGGGTTAGGGTTAGGGTATGGCTTAGGTTACGGGTTCGGGGAGGGGTTCGGGTACATCGTAGTGTATGGGTTAGGGTTAGGGTTAGGGTTAGTGTTAGGGTTAGGGCTCGGTTTAGGGTACGGGTTAGGATTAGGGTACGTGTTAGGGTTAGGGTAGGGGTTAGGGTTAGGGTACGCGTTAGGGTTAGGGTAGTTATTAAACCTATCCCACTCTCTAGATACCCCTTAGCACGTAAAGGAATATTATTTGGGGGTCCAGCCATGGAGAAGAGTTTACACACTAGGATAAGATAAGGAACACACCCATTATAAAGAAATCACATTAGGATTCTCTTTTTGAGCTGTTCCTTAAAACACTAGTGCTTAGGAAATCTATTGGAGGCAGAAGCAGTCAAGGGTAGCCTAGGGTTAGGGTTAGGCTTAGGGTTAGGGTTACGGTAAGGCTTAGGGTACGGGTTCGGGGAGGGGTTCGGGTACGGCGTAGGGTTTGGGTTAGGGTTAGGGTTAGGGTTAGTGTTAGGGTTAGGGCTCACTTTAGGGTACGGGTTAGGATTAGGGTACGTGTTAGGGTTAGGGTAGGGGTTAGGGTTAGAGTACGCATTAGGGTTAGTGTAGTTATTAAACCTATCCCACTCTCTAGATACCCCTTAGCACGTAAAGGAATATTATTTGGGGGTCCAGCCATGGAGAAGAGTTTAGACACTAGGATAAGATAAGGAACACACCCATTATAAAGAAATCACATTAGGATTCTCTTTTTAAGGTGTTCCTTAAAACACTAGTGCTTAGGAACTCTATTGGAGGCAGAAGCAGTCAAGGGTAGCCTAGGGTTAGGGTGAGGCTTAGGGTTAGGCTTAGGGTACGGGTTTGGGGAGGGGTTTGTGTTCGGCGTAGTATATGGTTTAGGGTTAGGGTTAGGGTTAGTGTTAGGGTTAGGGCTCGGTTTAGGGTACGGTTTAGGATTAGGGTACGTGTTAGGGTTAGGGTATGGGTTAGGGTTAGGGTACGCGTTAGGGTTAGGGTAGTTACTAAACCTATCCCACTCTCTAGATACCCCTTAGCACGTAAAGGAATATCATTTGGGGGTCCAGCCATGGAGAAGAGTTTAGACACTAGGATAAGATAAGGAACACACCCATTATAAAGAAATCACATTAGGATTCTCTTTTTAAGCTGTTCCTTAAAACACTAGTGCTTAGGAAATCTATTGGAGGCAGAAGCAGTCAAGGGTAGCCTAGGGTTAGGGTGAGGCTTAGGGTTAGGGTTAGGGTACGGCTTAGGTTACGGGTTCGGGGAGGGGTTTGGGTACGGCGTAGGGTATGGGTTAGGGTTAGGGTTAGGGTTAGTGTTAGGGTTCGGGCTCGGTTTAGGGTACGGGTTAGGATTAGGGTACGTGTTAGGGTTAGGGTAGGGGTTAGGGTTAGGGTACGCGTTAGGGTTAGGGTAGTTATTAAACCTATCCCACTCTCTAGATACCCCTTAGCACGTAAAGGAATATTATTTGGGGGTCCAGCCATTGAGAAGAGTTTAGACACTAGGATAAGATAAGGAACACACCCATTATAAAGAAATCACATTAGGATTCTCTTTTTAAGCTGTTCCTTAAAACACTAGTGCTTAGGAAATCTATTGGAGGCAGAAGCAGTCAAGGGTAGCCTAGGGTTAGGTTTAGGCTTAGGGTTAGGATTAGGGTACGGCTTAGGGTACGGGTTCGGGGAGGGGTTCGGGTACGGCGTAAGGTATGGGTTAGGGTTAGGGTTAGGGTTAGTGTTAGGGTTAGGGCTCGGTTTAGGGTAAGGGTTAGGATTAGGGTACGTGTTAGGGTTAGGGTAGGGGTTAGGGTTAGAGTACGCATTAGGGTTAGTGTAGTTATTAAACCTATCCCACTCTCTAGATACCCCTTAGGACGTAAAGGAATATTATTTGGGGGTCCAGCCATGGAGAAGAGTTTAGACACTAGGATAAGATAAGGAACACACCCATTATAAAGAAATCACATTAGGATTCTCTTTTTAAGCTGTTCCTTAAAACACTAGTGCTTAGGAAATCTATTGGAGGCAGAAGCAGTCAAGGGTAGCCTAGGGTTAGGGTTAGGCTTAGGGTTAGGGTTAGGGTACGGCTCAGGGTACGGGTTCGGGGAGGGGTTCAGGTACGGCGTAGGGTATGGGTTAGGGTTAGGGTTAGGGTTAGTGTTAGGGTTCGGGCTCGGTTTAGGGTACGGGTTAGGATTAGGGTACGTGTTAGGGATAGGGTAGGGGTTAGGGTTAGGGTACGCGTTAGGGTTAGGGTAGTTATTAAACCTATCCCACTCTCTAGATACCCCTTAGCACGTAAAGGAATATTATTTGGGGGTCCAGCCATGGAGAAGAGTTTAGACACAAGGATAAGATAAGGAACACACCCATTATAAAGAAATCACATTAGGATTCTCTTTTTAAGCTGTTTCTTAAAACACTAGTGCTTAGGAAATCTATTGGAGGCAGAAGCAGTCAAGGGTAGCCTAGGGTTAGGGTTAGGCTTAGGGTTAGGCTTAGGGTACGGCTTAGGGTACGGGTTCGGGGAGGGGTTCGGGTACAGCGTAGGGTATGGGTTAGGTTTAGGGTTAGGGTTAGTGTTAGGGTTAGGGCTCGGTTTACGGTATGGGTTAAGATTAGGGTATGTGTTAGGGTTAGGGTAGGGGTTAGGGTTAGGGTTAGTGTTAGGGTTAGGGCTCGGTTTAGGGTACGGGTTAGGATTAGGGTACGTGTTAGGGTTAGGGTAGGGTTTAGGGTTAGGGTACGCATTAGGGTTAGGGGAGTTATTAAACCTATCCCACTCTCTAGATACCCCTTAGCACGTAAAGGAATATTATTTGGGGGTCCAGCCATGCAGAAGAGTTTAGACACTAGGATAAGATAAGGAACACACCCCTCATAAAGAAATCACATTAGGATTCTCTTTTTAAGCCGTTCCTTAAAACACTAGTGCTTAGGAAATCTATTGGAGGCAGAAGCAGTCAAGGGTAGCCTAGTGTTAGGGTTAGGCTTAGGGTTAGGGTTACGGTACGGCTTATGTTACGGGTTCGGGGAGGGGTTCGGGTACGGCGTAGGGTTTGGGTTAGGGTTAGGGTTAGGGTTAGTGTTAGGGTTAGGGCTCGGTTTAGGGTACGGGTTAGGATTAGGGTACGTGTTAGGGTTAGGGTAGGGTTTAGGGTTAGAGTACGCATTAGGGTTAGTGTAGTTATTAAACCTATCCCACTCTCTAGATACCCCTTAGGACGTAAAGGAATATTATTTGGGGGTCCAGCCATGGAGAAGAGTTTAGACACTAGGATAATATAAGGAACACACCCATTATAAAGAAATCACATTAGGATTCTCGTTTTAAGCTGTTCCTTCAAACACTAGTGCTTAGGAAATCTATTGGAGGCAGAAGCAGTCAAAGGTAGCCAAGGGTTAGGGTTAGGCTTAGGGTTAGGCTTAGGGTACGGCTTAGGGTACGGGTTCGGGGAGGGGTTCGGGTACGGCGTAGGGTATGGGTTAGGGTTAGGGTTAGGGTTAGTGTTAGGGTTAGGGCTCGGTTTATGGTACGGGTTAGGATTAGGGTACGTGTTAGGGTTAGGGTAGGGTTTAGGGTTAGGGTACGCATTAGGGTTAGGGGAGTTATTAAACCTATCCCACTCTCTAGATACCCCTTAGCACGTAAAGGAATATTATTTGGGGGTCCAGCCATGCAGAAGAGTTTAGACACTAGGATAAGATAAGGAACACACCCCTCATAAAGAAATCACATTAGGATTCTCTTTTTAAGCCGTTCCTTAAAACACTAGTGCTTAGGAAATCTATTGGAGGCAGAAGCAGTCAAGGGTAGCCTAGGGTTAGGGTTAGGCTTAGGGTTAGGGTTACGGTACGGCTTAGGGTACGGATTCGGGGAGGGGTTCGGGTACAGCGTAGGGTATGGGTTAGGGTTAGGGTTAGGGTTAGTGTTAGGTTTAGGGCTCGGTTTAGGGTATGGGTAAAGATTAGGGTATGTGTTAGGGTTAGGGTAGGGGTTAGGGTTAGGGTTAGTGTTAGGGTTAGGGCTCGGTTTAGGGTACGGGTTAGGATTAGGGTACGTGTTAGGGTTAGGGTAGGGTTTAGGGTTAGGGTACGCATTAGGGTTAGGGGAGTTATTAAACCTATCCCACTCTCTAGATACCCCTTAGCACGTAAAGGAATATTATTTGGGGGTCCAGCCATGCAGAAGAGTTTAGACACTAGGATAATATAAGGAACACACCCCTCATAAAGAAATCACATTAGGATTCTCTTTTTAAGCTGTTCCTTAAAACACTAGTGCTTAGGAAATCTATTGGAGGCAGAAGCAGTCAAGGGTAGCCTAGGGTTAGGGTTAGGCTTAGGTTTAGGGTTAGGGTACGGCTCAGGGTACGGGTTCGGGGAGGGGTTCGGGTACGGCGTAGGGTATGGGTTAGGGTTAGGGTTAGGGTTAGTGTTAGGGTTCGGGCTCGGTTTAGGGTACGGGTTAGGATTAGGGTACGTGTTAGGGTTAGGGTAGGGGTTAGGGTTAGGGTACGCGTTAGGGTTAGGGTAGTTATTAAACCTATCCCACTCTCTAGATACCCCTTAGCACGTAAAGGAATATTATTTGGGGGTCCAGCCATGGAGAAGAGTTTAGACACAAGGATAAGATAAGGAACACACCCATTATAAAGAAATCACATTAGGATTCTCTTTTTAAGCTGTTCCTTAAAACACTAGTGCTTAGGAAATCTATTGGAGGCAGAAGCAGTCAAGGGTAGCCTAGGGTTAGGGTTAGGCTTAGGGTTAGGCTTAGGGTACGGTTTAGGGTACGGGTTCGGGGAGGGGTTCGGGTACAGCGTAGGGTATGGGTTAGGGTTAGGGTTAGGGTTAGTGTTAGGGTTAGGGCTCGGTTTAGGGTATGGGTTAAGGTTAGGGTATGTGTTAGGGTTAGGGTAGGGGTTAGGGTTAGGGTTAGTGTTAGGGTTAGGGTTAGGGTTAGGGTTAGGGTTAGGGTTACGGTACGGCTTAGGTTACGGGTTCGGGGAGGGGTTCGGGTACGGCGTAGGGTATGGGTTAGGGTTAGGGTTAGGTTTAGTGTTAGGGTTAGGGCTCGGTTTAGGGTACGGGTTAGGATTAGGGTACGTGTTAGTGTTAGGGTAGGGGTTAGGGTTAGGGTACGTGTTAGGGTTAGGGTAGTTATTAAACCTATCCCACTCTCTAGATACCCCTTAGCACGTAAAGGAATATTATTTGGAGGTCCAGCCGTGGAGAAGATTTTAGACACTAGGATAAGATAAGGAACACACCCATTATAAAGAAATCACATTAGGATTCTCTTTTTAAGCTGTTACTTAAAACACTAGTGCTTAGGAAATCTATTGGAGGCTGAAGCAGTCAAGGGTAGCCTAGGGTTAGGGTTAGGCTTAGGGTACGGCTTTGGGTACGGGTTTGGGGAGGGGTTTGTGTACGGCGTAGTGTATGGGTTAGGGTTAGGGTTAGGGTTAGTGTTAGGGTTAGGGCTCGGTTTAGGGTACGGGTTAGGATTAGGGTACGTGTTAGGGTTAGGGTATGGGTTAGGGTTAGGGTACGCGTTAGGGTTAGGGTAGTTACTAAACCTATCCCACTCTCTAGATACCCCTTAGCACATAAAGGAATATCATTTGGGGGTCCAGCCATGGAGAAGAGTTTAGACACTAGGATAAGATAAGGAACACACCAATTATAAAGAAATCACATTAGGATTCTCTTTTTAAGCTGTTCCTTAAAACACTAGTGCTTAGGAAATCTATTGGAGGCAGAAGCAGTCACGGGTAGCCTAGGGTTAGGGTTAGGCTTAGGGTTAGGGTTAGGGTACGGCTCAGGGTACGGGTTCGGGGAGGGGTTCGGGTACGGCGTAGGGTATGGGTTAGGGTTAGGGTTAGGGTTAGTGTTAGGGTTCGGGCTCGGTTTAGGGTACGGGTTAGGATTAGGGTACGTGTTAGGGTTAGGGTAGGGGTTAGGGTTAGGGTACGCGTTAGGGTTAGGGTAGTTATTAAACCTATCCCACTCTCTGCATACCCCTTAGCACGTAAAGGAATATTATTTGGGGGTCCAGCCATGGAGAAGAGTTTAGACAGAAGGATAAGATAAGAAACACACCCATTATAAAGAAATCACATTAGGATTCTGTTTTTAAGTTGTTCCTTAAAACACTAGTGCTTAGGAAATCTATTGGAGGCAGAAGCAGTCAAGGGTAGCCTAGGGTTAGGGTTAGGCTTAGGGTTAGGCTTAGGGTACGGCTTAGGGTACGGGTTCGCGGAGGGGTTCGGGTACAGCCTAGGGTATGGGTTAGGGTTAGGGTTAGGGTTAGTGTTAGGGTTAGGGCTCGGTTTAGGGTATGGGTTAAGATTGGGGTATGTGTTAGGGTTAGGGTAGGGGTTAGGGTTAGGGTTAGTGTTAGGGTTAGGGCTCGGTTTAGGGTACGGGTTAGGATTAGGGTACCTGTTAGGGTTAGGGTAGGGTTTAGGGTTAGGGTACGCATTAGGGTTAGGGGAGTTATTAAACCTATCCCACTCTCTAGATACCCCTTAGCACGTAAAGGAATATTATTTGGGGGTCCAGCCATGGAGAAGAGTTTAGACACTAGGATAATATAAGGAACACACCCATTATAAAGAAATCACATTAGGATTCTCGTTTTAAGCTGTTCCTTCAAACACTAGTGCTTAGGAAATCTATTGGAGGCAGAAGCAGTCAAGGGTAGCCTAGGGTTAGGGTTAGGCTTAGGGTTAGGCTTAGGGTACGGCTTAGGTTACGGGTTCGGGGAGGGGTTCGGGTACGGTGTAGGGTATGGGTTAGGGTAAGGGTTAGGGTTAGTGTTAGGGTTAGGGCTCGGTTTAGGGTATGGGTTCAGATTAGGGTATGTGTTAGGGTTAGGGTAGGGGTTAGGGTTAGGGTATGCGTTAGGGTTAGGGTAGTTATTAAACCTATCCCACTCTCTAGATACCCCTTAGCACGTAAAGGAATATTATTTGGGGGTCCAGCCATGGAGAAGAGTTTACACACTAGGATAAGATAAGGAACACACCCATTATAAAGAAATCACATTAGGATTCTCTTTTTAAGCTGTTCCTTAAAACAGCAGTGCTTAGGAAATCTATTGGAGGCAGAAGCAGCCAAGGGTAGCCTAGGGTTAGGGTTAGGCTTAGGGTTAGGGTTAGGGTACGGCTCAGGGTACTGGTTCGGGGAGGGGTTCGGAAACGGCGTAGGGTATGGGTTAGGGTTAGGGTTAGGGTTGGTGTTAGGGTTAGGGCTCGGTTTAGGGTACGGGTTAGGATTAGGGTACGTGTTAGGGTTAGGGTAGGGGTTAGGGTTAGGGTACGCGTTAGGGTTAGGGTAGTTATTAAACCTATCCCACTCTCTAGATACCCCTTAGCACGTAAAGGAATATTATTTGGGGGTCCAGCCATGGAGAAGAGTTTAGACACAAGGATAAGATAAGGAACACACCCATTATAAAGAAATCACATTAGGATTCTGTTTTTAAGCTGTTCCTTAAAACACTAGTGCTTAGGAAATCTATTGGAGGCAGAAGCAGTCAAGGGTAGCCTAGGGTTAGGGTTAGGCTTAGGGTTAGGCTTAGGGTACGGCTTAGGGTACAGGTTCGGGGAGGGGTTCGGGTACAGCGTAGGGTATGGGTTAGGGTTAGGGTTAGGGTTAGTGTTAGGGTTAGGGCTCGGTTTAGGGTATGGGTTAAGATTAGGGTATGTGTTAGGGTTAGGGTAGGGGTTAGGGTTAGGGTTAGTGTTAGGGTTAGGGCTCGGTTTAGGGTACGGGTTAGGATTAGGGTACGTGTTAGGGTTAGGGTAGGGTTTAGGGTTAGGTTACGCATTAGGGTTAGGGGAGTTATTAAACCTATCCCACTCTCTAGATACCCCTTAGCACGTAAAGGAATATTATTTGGGGGTCCAGCCATGCAGAAGAGTTTAGACACTAGGATAAGATAAGGAACACACCCCTCATAAAGAAATCACATTAGGATTCTCTTTTTAAGCCATTCCTTAAAACACTAGTGCTTAGGAAATCTATTGGAGGCAGAAGCAGTCAAGGGTAGCCTAGGGTTAGGGTTAGGCTTAGGGTTAGGGTTACGGTACGGCTTAGGTTACGGGTTCGGGGAGGGGTTCGGGTACGGCGTAGGGTATGGGTTAGGGTTAGGGTTATGTTTAGTGTTAGGGTTAGGGCTCGGTTTAGGGTACGGGTTAGGATTAGGGTACGTGTTAGGGTTAGGGTAGGGTTTAGGGTAGGGTTTAGGGTTAGGGTACGTGTTAGGGTTAGGGTAGTTATTAAACCTATCCCACTCTCTAGATACCCCTTAGCACGTAAAGGAATATTATTTGGAGGTCCAGCCGTGGAGAAGATTTTAGACACTAGGATAAAATAAGGAACACACCCATTATAAAGAAATCACATTAGGATTCTCTTTTTGAGCTGTTCCTTAAAACACTAGTGCTTAGGAAATCTATTGGAGGCAGAAGCAGTCAAGGGTAGCCTAGGGTTAGGGTTAGGCTTAGGGTTAGGCTTAGGGTACGGCTTAGGGTACGGGTTCGGGGAGGGGTTCGGGTACGGCGTAGGGTTTGGGTTAGGCTTAGGGTTAGGGTTAGTGTTAGGGTTAGGGCTCAGTTTAGGGTACGGGTTAGGATTAGGGTACGTGTTAGGGTTAGGGTAGGGGTTAGGGTTAGAGTACGCATTAGGGTTAGTGTAGTTATTAAACCTATCCCACTCTCTAGATACCCCTTAGGACGTAAAGGAATATTATTTGGGGTCCAGCCATGGAGAAGAGTTTAGACACTAGGATAATATAAGGAACACACCCATTATAAAGAAATCACATTAGGATTCTCGTTTTAAGCTGTTCCTTCAAACACTAGTGCTTAGGAAATCTATTGGAGGCAGAAGCAGTCAAGGGTAGCCTAGGGTTAGGGTCAGGCTTAGGGTTAGGCTTAGGGTACGGCTTAGGGTACGGGTTCGGGGAGGGGTTCGGGTACGGCGTAGGGTATGGGTTAGGGTTAGGGTTAGGGTTAGTGTTAGGGTTAGGGCTCGGTTTAGGTTATGGGTTAAGATAAGGGTATGTGTTAGGGTTAGGGTAGGGGTTAGGGTTAGGGTACGCGTTAGGGTTAGGGTAGTTATTAAACCTATCCCACTCTCTACATACACCGTAGCACGTAAAGGAATATTATTTGGGGTTCCAGCCATGGAGAAGAGTTTAGACACTAGAATAAGATAAGGAACACACCCATTATAAAGAAATCACATTAGGATTCTCTTTTTAAGCTGTTCCTTAAAACACTAGTGCTTAGGAAATCTATTGGAGGCAGAAGCAGTCAAGGGTAGCCTAGGGTTAGGGTTAGGCTTAGGGTTAGGGTTAGGGCACGGCCAAGGGGAGGGGTTCGGGGAGGGGTTCGGGTACGGCGTAGGGTATGGGTTAGGGTTAGGGTTAGGGTTAGTTTTAGGGTTAGGGCTCGGTTTAGGGTATGGGTTAGGATTAGGTTACGTGTTAGGGTTAGGGTAGGGGTTAGGGTTAGGGTACGGCTCAGGGTACTGGTTCGGAGAGGGGTTCGGATACGGCGTAGGGTATGGGTTAGGTTTAGGGTTAGGGTTAGTGTTAGGGTTCGGGCTCGGTTTAGGGTACGGGTTAGGATTAGGGTACGTGTTAGGGTTAGGGTAGGGGTTAGGGTTAGGGTACGCGTTAGGGTTAGGGTAGTTATTAAACCTATCCCACTCTCTAGATACCCCTTAGCACGTAAAGGAATATTATTTGGGGGTCCAGCCATGGAGAAGAGTTTAGACACAAGGATAAGATAAGGAACACACCCATTATAAAGAAATCACATTAGGATTCTCTTTTTAAGCTGTTCCTTAAAACACTAGTGCTTAGGAAATCTATTGGAGGCAGAAGCAGTCAAGAGTAGCCTAGGGTTAGGGTTAGGCTTAGGGTTAGGCTTAGGGTACGGCTTAGGTTACGGGTTCGGGGAGGGGTTTGGGTACAGCGTAGGGTATGGGTTAGGGTTAGGGTTAGGGTTAGTGTTAGGGTTAGGGCTCGGTTTAGGGTATGGGTTAAGATTAGGGTATGTGTTAGGGTTAGGGTAGGGGTTAGGGTTAGGGTTAGTGTTAGGGTTATGGCTCGGTTTAGGGTACGGGTTAGGATTAGGGTACGTGTTAGGGTTAGGGTAGGGGTTAGGGTTAGGGTACGCGTTAGGGTTAAGGTAGTTATTAAACCTATCCCACTCTCTAGATACCCCTTAGCACGTAAAGGAATATTATTTGGGGGTCCAGCCATGGAGAAGAGTTTAGACACTAGGATAAGATAAGGAACACCCCCATTATAAATAAATCACATTAGGATTCTCGTTTTAAGCTGTCCCTTCAAACACTAGTGCTTAGGAAATCTATTGGAGGCAGAAGCAGTCAAGGGTAGCCTAGGGTTAGGGTTAGGCTTAGGGTTAGGCTTAGGGTACGGCTTAGGGTACGGGTTCGGGGAGGGGTTCGGGTACGGCCTAGGGTATGTGTTAGGGTTAGGGTTAGGGTTAGTGTTAGGGTTAGGGCTCGGTTTAGGGTACGGGTTAGGATTAGGGTACGTGTTAGAGTTAGGGTAGGGTTTAGGGTTAGGGTACGCATTAGGGTTAGGGTAGTTATTAAACCTATCCCACTCTCTAGATACCCCTTAGCACGTAAAGGAATATTATTTGGGCGTCCAGCCATGGAGAAGAGTTTAGACACTAGGATAAGATAAGGAACACACCCATTATAAAGAAATCACATGAGGATTCTCTTTTTAAGCCGTTCCTTAAAACAATAGTGCTTAGGAAATCTATTGGAGGCAGAATCAGTCAAGGGTAGCCTAGGGTTAGGGTTAGGCTTAGGGTTAGGGTTACGGTACGGCTTAGGTTACGGGTTCGGGGAGGGGTTCGGGTACGGGGTAGGGTATGGGTTAGGGTTAGGGTTAGGTTTAGTGTTAGGGTTAGGGCTCGGTTTAGGGTACGGGTTAGGATTAGGGTACGTGTTAGGGTTTGAGTAGGGGTTAGGGTTAGGGTACGCGTTAGGGTTAGGGTAGTTGTTAAACCTATCCCACTCTCTAGATACACCTTAGCACATAAAGGAATATTAGTTGGAGGTCCAGCCTTGGAGAAGAGTTTAGTCACTAGGATAAGATAAGGAACACACCCATTATAAAGAAATCACATTAGGATTCTCTTTCTAAGCTGCTCCTTAAACACAAGTGCCAGAGTTGCTGTTGGCAATTTACATACCGCCCATCAGTGTAGCAAGGCTCCCATTTCTCCATGGCATGTCGTGCATTTCTGGTTTTGACACTTTTTTCAGCATGGCCCTTTTGACCGATGGGAAGCGAGACTTCTTTGTAGCACTGATTTGCCTTTCCAGGTTGCTTGCTTGGCCAAAAAGGGCGTATGCGTTTTTTCCTGAATATATTCAGGAAAAAACACATACGCCCTTTTTGGCCAAGGGCATCATTGTCAACGATTTGCTGCTTTTCATGTGCTTTAAAGGCGATTTGAATCTACCTCCTGAAATCTGTTTCCTGCAATTCTGCCTTGATTTCAAATCCTCTTCTTTGCCTTCCCTCAATATATCTGTGGACGAGAGTTATCATTTATAACTCTGCAGGTTTGTGAATTGCAGTGCCCTGAACCTCCATTTTACAACTCGCTTTTTAGGGAGCTGGCCGCAAAAGCGCAGGATGGCTTCAGGCCCTGTTCTGGTTCCGGGTGGCAGGCTGAGCCTGTGGTTAATTCTTCTTCCTGATGGGAAAATAGAGTGACCTGTGCCTGTCCCAACACCAAGAGCTAGTCTCTCATTGGTTCCACGTCTTCCCGTTCACCCTCAGGACAAATTGCAACCTGTATGGAACAGGAGGTTAAAGGTGCTGATGCTCCAAGTAGGGAGATTGCTAGTAAAGCGGCTGGAATGGCGAACCCGGGCACAAGGAGATGAGAAATGAGGTGCGTTTTAGAAACCTTTCCCCATCACACGGTTTACCATCTTCGGGGTTTCTCATGCATGTTTTCAATGTAGGAAGATGCTCTTGAACCTGGAGATTTGGGACCCATGCGATGGGTACCACGCAGTATTACTTTAAAGGGTCTGCGTTTGATCACCCAACCTCACCAAAACTCTCAGCCCCAAGAGTGTCCACCCTTAGGTCTCATCCAGCTGTGGGTCTAGATATGGTCAATCCAGGTTGCATCACAGCCCCTGAACGCATTGTGTAAGAATTTCTCTCTCTTTCACTGTCTTTGTTTCATGGGTTTTTCAAAGTAATTTATTTTCATAATGGGGTTTAGCTGCTTTTCACTGCTGTGTTTATGCCGCTTTACAGCCACTTGACTCACTTCCAGAGAGATATCAATACATAGGTTTTAAGATTATTACTAGTCAGATATATTCTTGTGCGGTGAATAGGGCGTGTTGAGTCCAGTTCTCTGAGCAAGGAGTAGGTCTTGTCTATTACATATTGGGTTTATGGAACGGTATCTGAGCTAATTTGAAACCCTTGTTTTATGTATCACACCACCTCACCTTTCCCGTTAAGCAGCCATAGTGTGTTTTCTGCATGTGTGACTCTGTTCTGTTTTGTAATTCAGTTCAAGTGTAACGCTTTTTACATTCCCTCTATAAGTGATACCTTATGAGAAGTGTCCTTTTCTGTGTGACTTATTTCACTTAGAATCGTCGTACCTAAATCCACTCATCATGCTGCTACTAGCCTTATGACATTGATTTCATGGCTGAGTGATATTCCATTGTACATAAGGACCACAACTTCTTTATCCATTTTTCTCTTTCCTGGGATATTGAAGGTGGAATGAAGTGGAGGTCCTTGTCAACAGAGCAACCCTAAACTTCGGGGTGCTTGTGTCTTGCTGATTTTTCATTTTCCCAATTTATACCCCCATGAGTGGAAGTGCCCTATGCTCTCTAAGCTGTGTTTTTTAGATGTTTCAGGACACACCGTACACTTCTCCAGAGTGGCTGTTGGCAATTTACATCCCGCCCATCAGTGTAGCAAGGCTCCCATTTCTCCGTGGCCTGTCCTGCATTTCTGGTTTTGAGACTTTTTTCAGCATGGCCCTTTTGACCGATGGGTAGCGAGTCTTCTTTGTAGCGCTGATTTGCCTTTCCAGGTTGCTTGGTTGGCCAAAAAGGGCGTATGCGTTTTTTCCTGAATATATTCAGGAAAAAACGCATACGCCCTTTTTGGCCAAGGGCATCATTGTCAACGTTTTGCCGCTTTTCATGTGCTTTAAAGGCGATTTGAATCTACCTCCTGAAATCTGTTTCCTGCAATTCTGCCTTGATTTCAAATCCTCTTCTTTGCCTTCCCTCAATATATCTGTGGACGAGAGTTATCATTTATAACTCTGCAGGTTTGTGAATTGCAGTGCCCTGAACCTCCATTTTACAACTCGCTTTTTAGGGAGCTGGCCGCAAAAGCGCAGGATGGCTTCAGGCCCTGTTCTGGTTCCGGGTGGCAGACTGAGCCTGTGGTTAATTCTTCTTCCTGATGGGAAAATAGAGTGACCTGTGCCTGTCCCAACACCAAGAGCTAGTCTCTCATTGGTTACCCGTCGTCCCGTTCACCCTCAGGACAAATTGCAACCTGTACGGAACAGGAGGTTAAAGGTGCTGATGCTCCAAGTAGGGAGATTGCTAGAAACCTCTCAGACCCAAGAGTGTCCACCCTTATGTCTCATCCAGCTGTGGGTCTTGATATGGTCAATCCAGGTTGCATCACAGCCCCTGAACGCATTGTGTAAGAATTTCTCTCTCTTTCACTGTCTTTGTTTCATGGGTTTTTCAAAGTAATTTATTTTCATAATGGGGTTTAGCTGCTTTTCACTGCTGTGTTTATGCCGCTTTACACCCACTTGACACACTAACAGAGAGATATCAATACATAGGTTTTAAGATTATTACTAGTCAGATATATTCTTGTGCGGTGAATAGGGCGTGTTGAGTCCAGTTCTCTGAGCAAGGAGTAGGTCTTGTCTATTACATATTGGGTTTATGGAACGGTATCTGAGCTAATTTGAAACCCTTGTTTTATGTATCACCCCACCTCACCTTTCCCGTTAAGCAGCCATAGTGTGTTTTCTGCATGTGTTACTCTGTTCCGTTTTGTAATTCAGTTCAAGTGTAACGGTTTTTACATTCCCTCTATAAGTGATACCTTATGAGAAGTGTCCTTTTCTGTGTGACTTATTTCACTTAGAATCGTCGTACCTAAATCCACTCATCATGCTGCTACTAGCCTTATGACATTGATTTCATGGCTGAGTGATATTCCATTGCACATAAGGACCACAGCTTCTTTATCCATTTTTCTCTTTCCTGGGATATTGAAGGTGGAATGAAGTGGAGGTCCTTGTCAACAGAGCAGCCCTAAACTTTGGGGTGCTTGTGTCTTGCTGATTTTTCATTTTCCCAATTTATACCCCCATGAGTGGAAGTGCCCTATGCTCTCTAAGCTGTGTTTTTTAGATGTTTCAGGACACACCGTACAATTCTCCAGAGTGGCTGTTGGCAATTTACATCCTGCCCATCAGCGTAGTAAGGCTCCCATTTCTCCATGGCCTGTCCTGCATTTTTGCTTTTGACACTTTTTTCAGCATGGCCCTTTTGACCGATGGGAAGCGAGACTTCTTTGTAGCACTGATTTGCCTTTCCAGGTTGCTTGCTTGGCCAAAAAGGGCGTATGCGTTTTTTCCTGAATATATTCAGGAAAAAACGCATACGCCCTTTTTGGCCAAGGGCATCATTGTCAACGTTTTGCCGCTTTTCATGTGCTTTAAAGGCGATTCGAATCTACCTCCTGAAATCTGTTTCCTGCAATTCTGCCTTGATTTCAAATCCTCTTCTTTGCCTTCCCTCAATATATTTGTGGACGAGAGTTATCATTTATAACTCTGCAGGTTTGTGAATTGCAGTGACCTGAACCTCCATTTTACAACTCGCTTTTTAGGGAGCTGGCCGCAAAAGCGCAGGATGGCTTCAGGCCCTATTCTGGTTCCGGGTGGCAGGCTGAGCCTGTGGTTAATTCTTCTTCCTGATGGGAAAATAGAGTGACCTGTGCCTGTCCCAACACCAAGAGCTAGTCTCTCATTGGTTCCACGTCTTCCCGTTCACCCTCAGGACAAATTGCAACCTGTACGGAACAGGAGGTTAAAGGTGCTGATGCTCCAAGTAGGGAGATTGCTAGAAACCTCTCAGACCCAAGAGTGTCCACCCTTATCTCTCATCCAGCTGTGGGTCTAGATATGGTCAATCCAGGTTGCATCACAGCCCCTGAACGAATTGTGTAAGAATTTCTCTCTCTTTCACTGTCTTTGTTTCATGGGTTTTTAAAAGTAATTTATTTTTATAATGGGGTTTAGCTGCTTTTCACTGCTGTGTTTATGCCGCTTTACACCCACATGACACACTAACAGAGAGATATCAATAAATAGGTTTTAAGATTATTACTAGTCAGATATATTCTTGTGCGGTGAATAGGGCGTGTTGAGTCCAGTTCTATGAGCAAGGAGTAGGTCTTGTCTATTACATATTGGGTTTATGGAACGGTATCTGAGCTAATTTGAAACCCTTGTTTTATGTATCACCCAACCTCACCTTTCCTGTTAAGCAGCCATAGTGTGTTTTCTGCATGTGTGACTCTGTTCTGTTTTGCAATTCAGTTCAAGTGTAATGGTTTTTACATTCCCTCTATAAGTGATACCTTATGAGAAATGTCCTTTTCTGTGTGACTTATTTCACTTAGAATCGTCGTACCTAAATCCACTCATCATGCTGCTACTAGCCTTATGACATTGATTTCATGGCTGAGTGATATTCCATTGTACATAAGGACCACAACTTCTTTATCCATTTTTCTCTTTCCTGGGATATTTAAGGTGGAATGAAGTGGAGGTCCTTGTCAAGAGAGCAGCCCTAAACTTTGGGGTGCTTGTGTCTTGCTGATTTTTCATTTTCCCAATTTATACCCCCATGAGTGGAAGTGCCCTATGCTCTCTAAGCTGTGTTTTTTAGATGTTCCAGGACACACCGTAAGCTTCTCCAGAGTGGCTGTTGGCAATTTACATCCTGCCCATCAGTGTAGGAAGGCTCCCATTTCTCCATGGCCTGTCCTCCATTTCTGGTTTTGAGACTTTTTTCAGCATGGCCCTTTTGACCGATGGGAAGCGAGACTTCTTTGTAGCACTGATTTGCCTTCCCAGGTTGCTTGCTTGGCCAAAAAGGGCGTATGCGTTTTTTCCTGAATATATTCAGGAAAAAACGCATACGCCCTTTTTGGCCAAGGGCATCATTGTCAACGTTTTGCAGATTTTCATGTGCTTTAAAGGCGATTCGAACCTACCTCCTGAAATCTGTTTCCTGCAATTCTGCCTTGATTTCAAATCCTCTTCTTTGCCTTCCCTCAATATATTTGTGGACGAGAGTTATCATTTATAACTCTGCAGGTTTGTGAATTGCAGTGACCTCAACCTCCATTTTACAACTCGCTTTTTAGGGAGCTGGCCGCAAAAGCGCAGGATGGCTTCAGGCCCTGTTCTGGTTCCGGGTGGCAGGCTGAGCCTGTGGTTAATTCTTCTTCCTGATGGGAAAATAGAGTGACCTGTGCCTGTCCCAACACCAAGAGCTAGTGTCTCATTGGTTCCACGTCTTCCCGTTCACCCTCAGGACAAATTGCAACCTGTACGGAACAGGAGGTTAAAGGTGCTGATGCTCCAAGTAGGGAGATTGCTAGAAACCTCTCAGACCCAAGAGTGTCCACCCTTATGTCTCATCCAGCTGTGGGTCTAGATATGGTCAATCCAGGTTGCATCACAGCCCCTGAACGAATTGTGTAAGAATTTCTCTCTCTTTCACTGTCTTTGTTTCATGGGTTTTTAAAAGTAATTTATTTTTATAATGGGGTTTAGCTGCTTTTCACTGCTGTGTTTATGCCGCTTTACACCCACATGACACACTAACAGAGAGATATCAATAAATAGGTTTTAAGATTATTACTAGTCAGATATATTCTTGTGCGGTGAATAGGGCGTGTTGAGTCCAGTTCTCTGAGCAAGGAGTAGGTCTTGTCTAATACATATTGGGTTTATGGAACGGTATCTGAGCTAATTTGAAACCCTTGTTTTATGTATCACCCAACCTCACCTTTCCTGTTAAGCAGCCATAGTGTGTTTTCTGCATGTGTGACTCTGTTCTGTTTTGCAATTCAGTTCAAGAGTAATGGTTTTTACATTCCCTCTATAAGTGATACCTTATGAGATATGTCCTTTTCTGTGTGACTTATTTCACTTAGAATCTTCGTACCTAAATCCACTCATCATGCTGCTACTAGCCTTATGACATTGATTTCATGGCTGAGTGATATTCCATTGTACATAAGGACCACAACTTCTTTATCCATTTTTCTCTTTCCTGGGATATTTAAGGTGGAATGAAGTGGAGGTCCTTGTCAATAGAGCAGCCCTAAACTTTGGGGTGCTTGTGTCTTGCTGATTTTTCATTTTCCCAATTTATACCCCCATGAGTGGAAGTGCCCTATGCTCTCTAAGCTGTGTTTTTTAGATGTTTCAGGACACACCGTACACTTCTCCAGAGTGGCTGTTGGCAATTTACATCCCGCCCATCAGTGTAGCAAGGCTCCCATTTCTCCGTGGCCTGTCCTGCATTTCTGGTTTTGAGACTTTTTTCAGCATGGCCCTTTTGACCGATGGGTAGCGAGTCTTCTTTGTAGCGCTGATTTGCCTTTCCAGGTTGCTTGGTTGGCCAAAAAGGGCGTATGCGTTTTTTCCTGAATATATTCAGGAAAAAACGCATACGCCCTTTTTGGCCAAGGGCATCATTGTCAACGTTTTGCCGCTTTTCATGTGCTTTAAAGGCGATTTGAATCTACCTCCTGAAATCTGTTTCCTGCAATTCTGCCTTGATTTCAAATCCTCTTCTTTGCCTTCCCTCAATATATCTGTGGACGAGAGTTATCATTTATAACTCTGCAGGTTTGTGAATTGCAGTGCCCTGAACCTCCATTTTACAACTCGCTTTTTAGGGAGCTGGCCGCAAAAGCGCAGGATGGCTTCAGGCCCTGTTCTGGTTCCGGGTGGCAGACTGAGCCTGTGGTTAATTCTTCTTCCTGATGGGAAAATAGAGTGACCTGTGCCTGTCCCAACACCAAGAGCTAGTCTCTCATTGGTTACCCGTCGTCCCGTTCACCCTCAGGACAAATTGCAACCTGTACGGAACAGGAGGTTAAAGGTGCTGATGCTCCAAGTAGGGAGATTGCTAGAAACCTCTCAGACCCAAGAGTGTCCACCCTTATGTCTCATCCAGCTGTGGGTCTTGATATGGTCAATCCAGGTTGCATCACAGCCCCTGAACGCATTGTGTAAGAATTTCTCTCTCTTTCACTGTCTTTGTTTCATGGGTTTTTCAAAGTAATTTATTTTCATAATGGGGTTTAGCTGCTTTTCACTGCTGTGTTTATGCCGCTTTACACCCACTTGACACACTAACAGAGAGATATCAATACATAGGTTTTAAGATTATTACTAGTCAGATATATTCTTGTGCGGTGAATAGGGCGTGTTGAGTCCAGTTCTCTGAGCAAGGAGTAGGTCTTGTCTATTACATATTGGGTTTATGGAACGGTATCTGAGCTAATTTGAAACCCTTGTTTTATGTATCACCCCACCTCACCTTTCCCGTTAAGCAGCCATAGTGTGTTTTCTGCATGTGTTACTCTGTTCCGTTTTGTAATTCAGTTCAAGTGTAACGGTTTTTACATTCCCTCTATAAGTGATACCTTATGAGAAGTGTCCTTTTCTGTGTGACTTATTTCACTTAGAATCGTCGTACCTAAATCCACTCATCATGCTGCTACTAGCCTTATGACATTGATTTCATGGCTGAGTGATATTCCATTGCACATAAGGACCACAGCTTCTTTATCCATTTTTCTCTTTCCTGGGATATTTAAGGTGGAATGAAGTCGAGGTCCTTGTCAAGAGAGCAGCCCTAAACTTTGGGGTGCTTGTGTCTTGCTGATTTTTAATTTTCCCAATTTATACCCCCATGAGTGGAAGTGCCCTATGCTCTCTAAGCTGTGTTTTTTAGATGTTTCTGGACTCACCGTACAATTCTCCAGAGTGGCTGTTGGCAATTTACATCCCGCCCATCAGTGTAGCAAGGCTCCCATTTCTCCATGGCCTGTCCTGCATTTCTGGTATTGACACTTTTTTCAGCATGGCCCTTTTGACCGAAGGGTAGCGAGACTGCTTTGTAGCGCTGATTTGCCTCTCCAGGTTGCTTGGTTGGCCAAAAAGGGCGTATGCGTTTTTTCCTGAATATATTCAGGAAAAAACGCATACGCCCTTTTTGGCCAAGGGCATCATTGTCAACGTTTTGCCGCTTTTCATGTGCTTTAAAGGCGATTCGAATCTACCTCCTGAAATCTGTTCCCTGCAATTTTGGCTTGATTTCAAATCCTCTTCTTTGCCTTCCCTCAATATATTTGTGGACGAGAGTTATCATTTATAACTCTGCAGGTTTGTGAATTGCAGTGCCCTGAACCTCCAATTTACAACTCGCGTTTTTGGGAGCTGGCCGCAAAAGCGCAGGATGGCTTCAGGCCCTGTTCTGGTTCCGGGGGCCAGGCTGAGTCTGTGGTAAATTCTTCTTCCTGATGGGACAATAGAGTGACCTGTGCCTGTCCCAACACCAAGAGCTAGTCTCTCATTGGTTCCCCATCTACCCGTTCATCCTCAGGACAAATTGCAACCTGTATGGAACAGGAGGTTAAAGGTGCTGATGCTCCAAGTAGGGAGATTGCTAGTAAAGTGGCTGGAATGGCGAACCCGGGCATAAGGAGATGAGAAATGAGGTGCATTTTAGAAACCTTTCCCCATCACACGGTGTACCATCTTCTGGGTTTCTCATGCATGTTTTCGGTGTAGGAAGATGCCCTTGAACCTGGAGATTTGGGACCCATGGGATGGGTACCACGCAGTAGTACTTTAAAGGGTCTGCGTTTGCTCACCCAACCTCACCAAACCTCTCAGCTCCAAGAGTGTCCACCCTTATGTCTCATCCAGCTGTGGGTCTAGATATGGTCAATCCAGGTTGCATCACAGCCCCTGAACGAATTGTGTAAGAATTTCTCTCTCTTTCACTGTCTTTGTTTCATGGGTTTTTAAAAGTAATTTATTTTTATAATGGGGTTTAGCTGCTTTTCACTGTTGTGTTTATGCCGCTTTACATCCACTTGACACACTAACAGAGAGATATCAATACATAGGTTTTAAGATTATTACTAGTCAGATATAATGTTGTGCGGTGAATAGGGCGTGTTGAGTCCAGTTCTCTGAGCAAGGAGTAGGTCTTGTCTATTACATATTGGGTTTATGCAACGGTATCTGAGCTAATTTGAAACCCTTGTTTTATGTATCACCCCACCTCATCTTTCCCGTTAGCAGCCATAGTGTGTTTTCTGCATGTGTGACTCTGTTCTCTTTCGTAATTCAGTTCAAGTGTAACGGTTTTTACATTCCCTCTATGAGTGAGAACTTATGAGAAGTGTCCTTTTCTGTGTGACTTATTTCACTTAGAATCGTCGTACCTAAAGCCACTCATCATGCTACTACTAACCTTATGACATTGATTTCATGGCTGAGTGATATTCCATTGTACATAAGGACCACAACTTCTTTATCCATTTTTCTCTTTCCTGGGATATTGAAGGTGGAATGAAGTGGAGGTCCTTGTCAACAGAGCAGCCCTAAACTTTGGGGTGCTTGTGTCTTGCTGATTTTTCATTTTCCCAATTTATACCCCCATGAGTGGAAGTGCCCTATTCTCTCTAAGCTGTGTTTTTTAGATGTTTCAGGACACACCGTACACTTCTCCAGAGTGGCTGTTGGCAATTTACATCCCGCCCATCAGTGTAGCAAGGCTCCCTTTCCTCCCTGGCCTCTCCTGCTTTTCTTGTTTTACACTTTTTTAGGAAGGCCATTTTGACCGATGGGAAGTCAGACTTCTTTGTAGTGCTGAATTGCATTTCCGGCTTGCTTGGTTGGCCAAAAAGAGCCTATTGGTTTTTTCCTGAATTCATTCAGAAAAAAACGCATATGTTCTTTTTGTCCAAGTGCATCATTGTCGACGTTTTGCCGCTTTTCATGTGCTTTAGGGGTGATTCGAATCTATCTCCTGAAATCTGTTTCCTGCAATTCTGCCTTGATTTCAAATCCTCTTCGTTGCCTTCCCTCAGTATATTTGTGGACGAGAGTTATCATTTATGACTCTGCAGGTTTGTGAATTGCAGCGTCCCTGAGCTCCATTTTTCAACTCGCTTTTTTGGGAGCTTTCCGCAGAACCGCTCGTTTGTTTCTGGCCCTACTCTGGTTCCCGGTGGCAGGCTAAGCCTTTGCTTAATTCTTCTTCCTGACTGGAAAGTAGAGTGACATGTGCCTCTCCGAACATCTAGGGCTTGGCTCTCCTTGTGTCTCCTCCTTCCCCTTCTTCCTTTGGACAAATTCCGATTTCTGTGCAACTGGATGTTGAAGGTGCTGACATCCTCTAGTGGGGAGATTTTAAGGAAAAAGGCTGGAGGGGTGAACCCAACAACCAGGAAATTAGGCGTTTTGGTGCCTTTTCCAAAATCTTCCTGATCCAACCATGTTCCATCTTCTGGGTGTCACAGGTATGTTTTAGCTGTAGAAAAGGTCCCGTGTATGTAAGGAGAACACAAGGGATTTTTCCAAATCAGTGTCTCCCCGAACTCCAATCTGGGGAATTTTTAAGCTACTGGTACATGTGTGTTCATTAAGGGACTTGGGCCGTAGGCAGAGTCCGAACTTTAGATGATTGAAGTCTTCAGGTTCAGAAACGCTCACCATCGGCCTCCTTTAGTTTCCATTTTATCTGTAGTTGATAGATGATGTCGATATAGATATCTATTGTTTTTCAGATTATTTCCCCTCAGGGGTCATTACAAAATATTGAGTATAGTTCCCTGTGCTATACAGTAGTTCCTTGTTGATGATATATTTTATACATAGCAGTGTGTATATGTTAATCTGAAACTGTTAATTTATCCCTCCTCCCACCTTTCCCCTTTGGTAATAAAAAATATAAGATTTTATACTTCTCAGAAATCTAGGAGCTGAAAGAGAGGTATCATTTTCAATGGAAAATCATTCAAAACAAGGTTGAAACTTCAACCAAGATTATTAGATGTACATCCTTGGAAAGAAATCACTGCATTTCTCTACTCTTGACCTGACAAATAAGACAATCCCCTCCACTGAACTTGCTTAAAATAAAGTGATGGAAATATCAAATGGAAGTGTTAGAAACATCTTATTTTACACGAGCCTTATACACTGCTCTATGTTAATTACAGTTTGGCTCACACATCTGTTCATTGAAGTTACAATGTTCTCAAATTCTGTTACTGATCCTGCAGAGTGGGCCCCAACAAGGGTCTCCCTGCCCAGTGTCATTGGAGCCAACACATCGAGACTGACTTTGGTTCAGAAGCAAAGGAAAACTTTATATTTTGATCAGAGAATGGAGAGGTGAGAGTGTGTGCTCCCCTGCGGGTTGTGGGCCGGGCTGCTGTGTAGGGATCCTGTCAGCATCAGCGGGAGGGAGGGGGCGGAGCTCTCGAGGGCCAGGTTGGCTGGAGCTCAGGCTCTATGTCGCAGAGTCTGCACGGGGCCCCACGAGCTGAGGTGTCGGCCCAGCCATTTTGCACGAGGAAATCGGGTCTGAAGTGTCGGGTGTGGGACCTCTGCATGTGGAAACCTAGGAGCAAGTGAAATTAGACAAAGCACAAAGGAAAAAATGGTTAGACTTTATTTTATTGCCCAGATTCTATTTTTATCTCCCAGGAATTTTTAATGGGCTTTGCCAGTGGCAAAGCCCTCCTCTGCCTTTTGTCCCATTCCTCATTCTTGGGGCGCTGAGGGTGCAGACACGTCTTCTGTAAATGCTTCATGCTGAGTTGGGTGTCCTCATACCCGGGGGGAGGGGCAGGACTTCTCCCCAGCAGCCTCCAGGTGAGGTTGATTGTCCGCAGGCCTCCTCCCTCACTGCTCGTCTGCCTGAGCACCAGCATTGGAAGTTTTATAGATTCTAATGACCTTTAAGGGTCCAGGAAAGAGATGTGCAGAGACGCTGGGGGGGTGGGCGGTTTTACCCTGCTCCACATTGGTTCGGCCCCCTTAGGCTGACGGTTTCTGCCAGCCTAGATGCTCTGACCAGTAGTCTGTGCTTTCTTCAGTTAGGCCACTGAATTAACGTACAAACAGCACCAGGTGTCAGAGCCCTGCTTGCTCAACTCCCAGACAGTCCAGGGCCGGTGGTGATCCAGGACCATGACGGCCACTCAGTCAACGGCCTTTTGAAGTAGCCAGGAGTACAGCCGGTCTCATTGGCCGCCGTCACTGCGGTGTCTGTAGGCTTTTCTATGGTGGCAGCGTTATTTACGGTTCCCCTGCCAAGTTTATTAGCTCCGCTCTGGGTGCAGTAAGTCCTGTAAGCAATAGTCTGCTCTTTTGGGGCACACTCTTGTTGTTTTCTGAGAGAAGCTCCAGGTCAAGTGATGGTCACACGAGTCGTCATGGGGGCCCATTGCCCCAGGTTGTCTCTCTGGAGGTTGGTGTTGGAGGGCCTCCTCACTCGAGGTCATTGTGCCCACGGAGCAATCCCTGCAACTTCAGGGCATGGTGGGTGGTTAGGATCACCAAGTGGCGTCCTTTTCCCTTAGGAGGGAGCTGGCCTTGTGGGCTGCTGATTTCCAGGTTTTTAGATACCCCCAGTATCCTGGTCGGATGGGGTGGCTGGCCAATGCCTGGAGGGCATTCTTGCATTGTTCCATTTCAAGTGGTCCCAGTTTTTGCACTAATACTCCAAGGGCGATTCGCCTTGGACCAGGAATGTAAAGGTCAAAGGGTTTAGCTAACTTAGGGAGGTCCAGGGCCAGGGTCTGAATTGACTGCTCTTTCCATTCTTGAAAGGCCGCTTCTGGATTCTATTCAAAAGGATCATCATCTTTTCCTTTCAGTGTTTCATATAGAGGCCCAGCTATTAGACTGTAGTTAGGGATCCAGATGCAGCAAACCCCGGTCTCCCCAGGAACCCCTAAGCTGTCTTCTAGTTTCAGGAAAGGTGAGGCTGCAAATGGCTTCTTCCCTTTCCTGGGGTGGGCTTCTCCGACCTTCTGTGCGAATGAAGCCCAGGAAGGCCACCTTAGTTTGTGATATTTGAGCCTTTTCCTTGGACACCTTCTATCTTTTATTGGCTAGGTAGTTCAGAGGCCTCCTTAGTCGGGCTGGTGATCAGAATGTCATCTGCATATTGAAGGAGGGTTCCCTTCTCCAGAGGTAGATCTTTTAGGTCTTTAGCTAACGTTTCCCCAAAGATGGTGTGGGAATTTTTGAACCCCTGGGGCAGGACGGCCCAGCAGTATTGTTTTTGTTGTAGGTTGAGTCCTGCCACTCACAGCCAAAATTTCTTGTGACTCTGGGACTAATGGAATACAGAAGAAGGCATCATTGAAGTCTAATACAGAATGCCATGTCCTGGTGGATGGTAGAATGACCAGCAGGGTGTAGGAATTAGGAACTACTAGATGTATATCCTCTGTGGCTTCACTGACTGTCCTGGCGTCCTCTACCAGGTCCCCAGCAGCCCACGGGGCTCTTGTGGTCAGGCCCCTCCCAGGATATGGAGCTCACCTGGGCAGGTACGCAGCAGCCCACGGGGCTCTCGTGGGCAGGCCCCTCCCTGGATATGGAGCTCCTGTGGACAGGTACCCCGGCAGGGCTGGGCACACAGGAACCGTGCACATAGCCCTCATTGCAGAGCACCCCCAGCACCCCTGTCACTCAGAGCTGACACAGAGAACCTCAGAGCAGGGCTTGAACTAACAAACAGCAGCTCCAACAGGTCTGTGACCCTGGGCTTCACTCTGTGCGGCCTCCGTCTGCCTGGTCTTCCAGGGGCTTCCACTGCAGCCGGGGCACCAGGCCTCTGTCTCCACCCACCACCCCTCCTCTCCCTGACTCCTGGGTTCCTCTCATTAGCAGAGGGTCTTCTTGAAGTTGTCTCCCACTCATGGACCAGATAAAATGATTCGAAAACAAGCCAGGGCTGCCGCCCCTTATCTATCCTGACTCTCGGGACCCTACACCTGTTCCTTGGATCTGGCCGGTGCAGCAAGGCCCATTTTCTGCAACTCTGAGCCCCTGAGGGGCGAGGATTGGCTGACCTGGGCAGCCTGACCCGGCCGGCCAGCCCTTCCCAGGTGTGCCTGGGTTGAGGTCAATATAAACACCCCTCCAGGCAGCAAAAGCCTCTGCAGCTGTGCCTGACGCCATATTCTCTGCCCCGTCAGCAGTCTCGGGGTTGGGCTGGTGGGAGGGAGTAGGGCCCACGGCTCTATGAGTGGCCCAGTGTGACTGGGGCTCTGCTGGACTTTCTGCAGGAGTTGCCGGGCTGCCACCTGCTAAAGAAGAGGATGTGTCACCCATACTTGCTGCTGGAATTTCTCCCCGGGCAGAGGTGAGGAAGGAAAAAAGCAGTGGGGGCCGGGACAGGAGGGGTACCTCAGGCAGGGAAATGGAAAGCTTCCAGACGAGCGCCCGGGGCCAGGACCATCCTGGCTGGCCTGCAGGCACCAAGTCGGCCTGCGTGCTGTCGCTGGTGTGACTCCAAGCCCCTTCCTCTAGTTTTTAAAGTCTTTGCACACATTCAGGTGTTTTACCTGGGAAGGGTGGGAAAAGTTCAGCAGCAGCTGGCCTGGGGCTCAGCTCACGTTTACTCAGAGACGCCTCCTCACGGTCCCCCAGCTTTGCAATGAGGACGCTCCTCGTGTGGGGGCTGCTGGCTGCATGGGAGATGATTCCCCACCTGTGACCAACTTCAGAATTGTTTACCCCTGGAGCAAGTGCCCTGATAGGGTTTTCCTCTGTATGACCAGTGGGTTCTGTTTTTTTTTTTTTTTCTTTTTTGGTTCAAGGTAAGTTTTATTCCTCTTTTTGTATTTACGGATATAAGCATGGAAATAATTCATTCATATAAATACGTCTATGGGAAGGACAGAACTTTTTTTTCTGTTTTATTTTTTTAAGTATTATTTATTTTTTAATTTTTGAATTTATTTTATTCATTTTTTTATACAGCAGGCTCTTATTGGTAACCTATTTTATACATATAAGTGTATATATGTCAATCCCAGGCTCGCAATTCATCCCACCACCACCACCCTGCCACTTTCCCCCCTTGGTGTCCATACATTTGTTCTCTACATCTGTGTCTCTATTTCTGCCTTGCAAACCGGTTCATCTTTACCATTTTTCTAGGTTCCACATGTATGCGTTAATATACGATATTTGTTTTTCTCTTTCTGACTTACTTCACTCTGTATGACAGTCTCTAGATCTATCCACGTCTCTACAAATGACCCAATTTCATTCCTTTTTATGGCTGAGTAATATTCCATTTTATATATGTAGCACATCTTTTCTGTTCGTCTGTCTATGGGCATTTAGGTTGCTTCCATGACCTGGCTATTGTAAACAGTGCTGCAATGAATATTGTGGTGAATATGTCTTTTTGAATTATGGTTTTCTCTGGGTATATGGCCAGTAGTGGGATTGCTGGGTCATATGGTAATTCTATTTTTAGTCTTTTAAGGAACCTCCATACTGTTCTCCATCGTGACTGTATCAATTTACATTCCCACAAATAGTGTAAGAGGGTTCCCTTTTCTCCACACCCTCTCCAGCATTTGTTGCTTGTAGATTTTCTGATGATGCCCATTCTAACTCGTGTGAGGCGATACCTCATTGTAGTTTTGGTTTATATTTCTCTAATAATTAGTGATGTTGAGCAGCTTTTCATGTGCTTCTTGGTCATCTGTATGTCTTCTTGGGACAAATGTCTATTTACGTCATCTGCCCATTTTTGGATTGGGTTGTTTGTTTTTTTACTGTTGAGCTGCATGAGCTGTTTATATACATTGGAGATTAATCCTTTGTCCATTGATTCGTTTGCAAATATTTTCTCCCATTGTGAGGGTTGTCTTTTCGTCTTGTTTGTAGTTTCCTTTGCTTTGCAAAAGCTTTTAGGTTTCATTTGCTCCCATATGTTTATTTTTTTTATTCCATTACTCTAGGAGGTGGATCAAAAAAGATCTTGCTGTGATTTATGTCAAAGAGTATTCTTCCTGTGTTTTCCTCTAAGAGTTTTATAGTGTCCGGTCTTACATTTCGGTCTCTAATCCATTTTGAGTTTATTTTTTGTGTATGGTGTTAGGGAGTGTTCTAATTTCATTCTTTTACATGTAGCTGTCCATTTTTCCCAGCACCACTTATTGAAGAGACTGTCTTTTCTCCTTTGTATACCCTTGCCTCCTTTGTCATAGATTAGTGGGCCATAGGTGTGTAGGTTTATCTCTGGGCTTTTTTTTTTTTCTTTTACATCTTTATTGGAGTATAATTGCTTTACAATTGTGTGTTAGTTTCTGCTGTATAAAAAAGTGAATCAGCTGTGCGTATACATATAACACCATATCCCCTCCCTCTTGCACCTCCCTCTCACTCCCTTATCCCACCCTTTTAGGTGGTCACAAAGCACAGAGCTGATCTCCCTGTGCTATGTGGCTGCTTCCCAGTAGCTATCAATTTTACATTTGGTAGTGTATATATGTCCATACCACTCTCTCACTTTGTCCCAGCTTACCCTTCCCTCTCCCCATGTCCTCAAGTCCTTTCTCTACGTCTGTGTCCTTAATCCTTTCCTGCCCCTAGGTTCTTCATAAACTTTTTTTTTTAAGATTCCATATATATGTGTTAGCATACGGTATTTGTTTTTCTCTTTCTGACTTACTTCACTCTGTAGGACAGACTCTAGATCCATCCACCTCACTAAAAATAACTCAATTTCGTTTCTTTTTATGGCTGAATAATGTTCCATTGTATATATGTGCCACATCTTCTTTATCCATTTATCTGTTGATGGACACTTAGGTTGCTTCCATGTCCTGGCTCTTGTAAATAGAGCTACAGTGAACATTGTGGTACATGACTCTTTTTGAATTATGGTTTTCTCAGGGTAAATGTCCAGGAGTGGGTTTGCTGGGTTGTATGGTAGTTCTATTTTTAGTGTTTAAGGAACCCCCATACCGTTCTCCCTAGTGGCTATATCAATTTACATTCCCACCAACAGTGCAAGAGGGTTCCCTTTTCTCCAATAAATGCCTCTCCAGCATTTATTGTTGGTAGATTTTTTGATGATGGCCATTCTGACTGGTGTGAGGTGATACCTCACTGTAGTTTTGATTTGCATTTCTCTAATGATTAGTGATGTTCAGCATCCTTTCATGTGTTTGTTGGCAACCTGTATATCTTCTTTGGAGAAATGTCTATTTAGGTCTTCTGCCCATTTTTGGATTGGGTTGTTTGGTTTTGTGATATTGAGCTACATGAGCTGCTTTTTGGAGATTAATCCTTTGCCATTTGCTTCATTTGAAAATATTTTCTCCCATTCTGATGGTTGTCTTTTCATCTTGCTTATGTTTTCCTTTGCTGTGCAAAAGAATTTATGTTTCATTCGGTCCCATTTGTTTATTTTTGTTTTTATTTCCATTTCTCTAGGAGGTGGGTCAAAAAGGATCTTGCTGTGATTTATGTCATAGACTGTTCTGCTTATGTTTTCCTCTAAGAGTTTTATAGTGGCTGGTCTTATATTTAGGTCTCTAATCCATTTTGAGTTTATTTTTGTGTATGGTGTTAGGGAGTGTACTAATTTCATTCTTTTACATGTAACTGTCCAGTTTTCCCAGCACCACTTGCTGAAGACACTGTCTTTTCTCCATTGTATACCCTTGCCTCCTTTGTCATAGATTAGTGAACCATAGGTACGTGGGTTTATCTCTGTGCTTTCTATCCTGTTCTATTGACCTATATTTCTGTTTTTGTGTCAGTACCATATTATCTTGATTACTGTAGCTTTGCAATATAGTCTGAAGTCTGGAAGTCTGATTCCTCCAGCTCTTTTTTTTTCCCCCCTCAAGACTGCTTTGGCTATCCAGGGTCTTTTGTGTCTCCCTACAAATTTTAAGATTTTTTTTTTCTTGTTCTGTAGAAAATGCCAAAGGTATTTTGATCGGGATTGCATTGAATCTGTAGATTGCTTTGGGTAGTATAGTCATTTTCACAATATTGATTCTTCTAATCCGAGAACATGGTATATGTCTCCATCTGTTTATATCATCTTTGATTTCTTTCATCAGTGTCTTATAGTTTTCTGAGTACAGGTCTTTTACTTCCTTAGGTAGGTTTATTCCTAGGTATTTTATTCTTTTTGTTGCAGTGGTAATGGGATTGTTTCCTTAATTTCTCTTTCTGATCTTTCATTGTTAGTGTATAGGAATGCAAGCAATTTCTGTGCATTAATTTTGTATCCTGCAACTTTACCAAATTCATTGATTAGCTCCAGTGGTTTTCTGGTGGCATCTTCAGGATTCTCTTTCTATGATATCATGTCATCTGCAAACAGTGACAATTTTACTTCTTCTTTTCCTTTTTGTATTCCTTTTATTTCTTTTTCTTCTCTGATTGCCATGGCTAGGACTTCCAAAACTATGTTGAATAGCAGTGGTGAGAGTGGACATCCTCGTCTTGTTCCTGATCTTAGAGGAAACGCTTTCAGTTTTTCACCATTGAGAATGCTGTTTGCTGTGGGTTTGTCATATATGGCCTTCATTATGTTGAGGTAGTTTCCCTCTATGCCCACACTCTGCAGAGTTTTTATCGTAAATGAGTGTTGAATTTTCTCAAAATCTTTTCCTTCATCTATTGAGATGATCATATGGTTTTATTCTACAATTTGTTAATATGGTGTATCACATTGATTTGTGTATATTGAAGAATCCTCGCATCCCTGGGATAAACCCCACTTGATCATGGTGTATGATCCTTTTAATGTGTTGTTCGATTCTGTTTGCTAGTATTTTGTTGAGGATTTTTACATCTATATTCATCAGTGATATTGGTCTATAATTTTCTTTCCTTGTAGTATCTCTGTCTGATTTTGGTATCAGGGTGATGGTGGTCTCATAGAATGAGTTTGGGAGTGTTCCTTCCCCTGCAATTGTTTTGAAGAATTTGAGAAGGTTGGGTGTTAGCTCTTCTCTAAATGTTTGATAGAATTCACCTGTGATGCCATCTGGTTCTGGACTTTTGTTTGTTGGAAGATTTTTAATCACAGTTTCAATTTCATTGCTTGTGATAGGTTTGTTCATATTTTCTATTTCTTCCTGGTTCAGTCTTAGAAGGTTATCCCTTTCTAAGAATTTGTCCATTTCTTCCAGATTGTCCATTTTATTGGCCTAGAGTTGCTTGTAGTAGTCTCTTAGGATGCTTTGTATTCCTGTGGTGTCTGTTGTAACTTCTGCTTTTTCACTTCTAATTTTGTTGATTTGCGTCCTCTCCCTCTTTTTCTGGAGTCTGGCTAAAGGTTGATCATTTTTGCTTATCTTCTCAAAGAACCAGCTTTTAGTTTTATTGATCTTTGCTTTCGTTTTCTTTGTTTCTATTTCATTTATTTCTTCTCTGATCTTTATGATTTCTTTCCTTCTACTAACTTTGGGTTTTGTTCTTCTTTCTCTAGTTCCTCTAGGTGTAAGGTTAGATTGTTTATTTGAGATTTTTCTTGTTTCTTGAGGTAGGCTTGTATTGCTATAAACTTCCCTCTTAGAACTCCTTTTGCTGCATCCCATAGGTTTTGGATCATCGTGTTTTTGTTGTCATTTGTCCCTAGGTAGTTTTTGATTTCCTCTTTGATTTCTTCAGTGATCTCTTGGTTATTTAGTAACGTATTGTTTAGCCTCCATGTGTTTGTGTTTTTTACGGTTTTTTCCGTGTAATTGATTTCTAATCTCATAGCATTGTGGTCGGAACAGCTGCTTGATATGATTTCAGTTTTCTTAAATTTACTGAGGCTTTATCTGTGACCCAAGATGTGATCTATCCTGGAGAATGTTCCGTGTGCAGTTGAGAAGAACGTGTAATCTGCTGTTTTTGGATGGAATGTCCTATAAATATCAATTAACTCTATCTGGTCTATTGTGTCATTTAAAGCTTGTGTTTCCTTATTAATTGTCTGTCTGGCTGATCTCCACTGGTGTAAGTGAGCTGTTAAAGTCCCCCGCTATTATTGTGTTACTGTCGATTTCCTCTTTTATAGCTGTTAGCAGTTGCCTTATACATTGAGCTGCTCCTATTTTGGGTACATATATATTTATAATTGTTATATCTTCTTCTTGGATTGATCCCCTGACCATTATGTAGTGCCTTTCCTCGTCTCTTGTAACATTCTTTATTTTAAAGTCTATTTTATCTGATATGAGTATTGCTACTCCAGCTTTCTTTTGATTTTCATTTGCATAGAATATATTTTTCCATCGCCTCACTTTGAGTCTGTATGTGTCCCTAGGTCTGAAATGGATCTCTTGTAGACAGCATATATATGGGTCTTGTTTTTGTATCCATTCAGCGAGCCTGTGTCTTTTGGTTGGAACATGTAGTGCATTCACGTTTAAGGTAATTATTGATATGTATGTTCCTACTACTATTTTCTTAATTGTTATGGGTTTGTCTTGGTGGGTCCTTTTCTTCTCTTGTGTTTCCCACTTAGAGAAGTTCCTTTAGCATTTGGTGTAGAGCTGGTTTCATGGTGCTGAATTCTCTTAGCTTTTGCTTGTCTGTAAGGCTTTTGATTTCTCCATCAAATCTGAATGAGCTCTTTGCAGGGTGGAGTACTCTTGGTTGTAGGTTCTTCCCTTTCATCACTTTAAATTTATCATGCCACTTTCTTCTGGCTTGTAGATTTTCTGCTGAGAAATCAGTTGTTATCCTTATGGGAGTTCCCTTGTATGTTATTTGTCATTTTTCCCTTGCTGCTTTCAATCATTTTTCTTTGTCGTTAATTTTTGTCAATTTGATTACTATGTGTCTTGTCATTTTTCTCCTTTGGTTTATCCTGCCTGGGACACTCTGTGCTTCTGGACTTGGGTGGCTATTTCTTTTCCCATGCTAGGGAAGTTTTTGACCATAATCTCTTCAAATATATTCTCGGGTCCTTTCTCTCTCTCTTCTCCTTCTGGGACCCCTATAATGCGAATGTTGTTGCGTTTAAAGTTGTCCCAGAGGACTCTTGGGGTATCTTCGTTTATTTTCATTCTTTTTCTTTATTCTGTTCCATGGCAGTGATTTCCACCTTTCTGTCTTCCAGGTCACTTATCCGTTCTTCTGCCACAGTTATTCTGCTACTGATTCCTTCTAGTGTATTTTTCATTTCAGTTATTCCATTGTTCACCTCTGTTTGTTTGTTCCTTAATTCTTCTAGGTCTTTGTTAAACATTTCTTGCATCTTCTCGATCTTTGCCTCCTTTCTTTTTCCAAGGTCTTGGCTCAACTTCACTATCATTATTCTGAATTCTTTTTCTGGAAGGTTCCCTATCTCCACCTCATTTCATTTTTTTTCTGGGGTTTTATCTTGTTCCTTGATCTGGTATAAAGTCCTCTGCCTTTTCATTTTGTCTATCTTTCTGTGAATGTGGTTTTCCTTCCACAGGCTGCAGAATTGTAGTTCTTCTTGCTTCTGCTGTCTGCTCTCCGGTGGATGAGTCTATCTTAGAGGCTTGTGCAAGCTTCCTGATGGGAGGGACTGGTGGTGGGTAGAGCTGGGTGTTGCTTTGGTGGGCAGAGCTTTAATCCGCTTGTCTACGGATTAAATAAAACTTTAATAAAAAGTTTAATCCGCTTGTCTGCTGATGCATGGGGCTGGGTTCCCTCCCTGTTGGTTGTTTGGCCTGAGGCGACCCAGCCCTGGAGCCTACCTTGCTCTTGGTGGGGCTAATGGCGGACTCTGGGAGGGCTCACACCAAGGAGTATTTCCCAGAACTTCTGCTGCCAGTGTCGTTGTCCTCACGGTGAGCCACAGCCACAGCCACCACCTGCCTCTGCAGGAGACCCTCTAAAAGTAGCAGGTAGTTCTGGTCATTCTCCTACAGGGTCACTGCTCCTTCCCCTGGGTCCTGATGTGCACACTACTTTGTGTGTGCCCTCCAAGAGTGGAGTATCTGAGTGGAGTTGAGACTCTGAGACTCTGTGTGGAGTTGCACAGACTCTGGGTCCTGTGAAGCTTCGATGTTTTGTGATTCTAGAAATCCTATAGGAGACGGTCCACAGCAGGTGACGCTAATGTTGTCAGTAGAGGTGTTGAAGCCAAAGATCTGCAGTTCCAACTAGAGGTGCCGATGTACATACAGGACAAAATCATCTCGTGTGAATGTAGTTCAGGCATGTTTAAGATGAATGCAGTCATGTTAATGCCTACCATATTCTATCTTGAGCCTCTCCTCAGGGACCCCCTCCTCAGTTCCTGAGGCTCCTGTAAGTCATGTACAGGGGACTGGAGAGTGGGCTCTGTCCAGTCTGAGCCCTGAGTTACCCTGTGTGTATCTTAGGATACTTTGTATTTCTGTGGTGTCTGTTGTAACATCATCTCTTTCATTTCAGATTTATTTGGTCCCTCTCTTTTTAAAAAAACATACTACTGTTGTCTTTTATTCTTTACAGAAGTTTAATAAGTGTTTGATCTACTATCCTTACCCTATGTATACTTTTTGCAGTGAGATTTTTACTTTTCTTTGTTTCCTTGTTACTATCAATAATTAGTGAGACTTCTTTTAAGCTACCTTCAACATTGCTTATAAAGCTGCTTTATTAGTGATGACAGAGCCTTAATGGAAGTCATGTTCTGGTTGTAAATTAGAATGCAATGTGCCAGCAAATAGCCCCTTAAGTTTATGTCTCATTACTTCTTGTTCTTTTTTTAATTTAATTTTTATTTTTTGTCAGAGCAAATTTAATTAAAATGTTTTGTTTCTTCTAGGTGTGAAAGATGTGGTTCTTTTAAACATATACATATATCTATTCTTCTTTGGATCATTTTCCCATGTAGGTTATGACACGATGTTGAGTAGTCTTGTCTTGGTATTACGTAGGTCTTTGGTGATTACATATTTCACATGTGTTTCTATATCTATCTTAACCCCAATATCCTAATGTATCCAATCCTCACACCTTTCCATTTGGTGAACCATAAGTTTGTTTAATGAATCTGTGATTGCATTTCTCTGTGGAAATATTTTCATTGGTATCAATTTTTAGCTAAGACCTATAAGTGATATTATAGGATATGTGTCTTTTGCTTTCTGACTTAGTACAATTTGCCTGATTACCTCAAGAATCATACATGGTGCTGCAAATGGCATTGTTTCATTTTTTTCCCTGGCTAATATTCCATCTGTACGTGTACCAGTTCTTCTTTGGCCACGCACCTCTTGATGGACTTTCTGGTTGCCTCCATGTCTTGGCTATTGTAATACTGCTGCAATGCACATTTGCTTGCCTGTGTCTTTCCAGTTATATCTTCTTATGTTATAGGCCAAGGAGTGGGCTTGCTGTATCATATGGTAGCTCAGTGTGTATGTTTTAAAGGCACCACCATTCAGTTCTCATTAGTGGCTCTTTCCAGGTTACGTCCCACTTAAAATTGAGGGTATGCATTTCTCCAAAACACCTTCAATATTTATTCTTTGTAGTTTTCTTGCTGATGGTTATTCTAACCGGTGCGAGCTGATGCCTATCTGTGGTTGAATTTGCATGTGTCCCATAATCTGTTGAAATTGAGCTTTAAATCACGCCCTTTTTATTTATCAAACTGTGATTACAGCTCAGTTCTTCAAAGTGTTTTCTTAAAGTAAGTGTCACATTTTGAAAATTTTTGGCCATTACCTCCCTCAAGACATTTTGAGGGCACGTTTCATTTACAGCCCTGAAGTACTTGTTCATATGAAGTGACAATTAGCACAGGTTTTAAAGCTGCGTTTGCAGGTAACGGCCAGAGGGTGGCAGCCTTTCTACGTTCCTAATCTGGTAAATAGGGAAAGAGACCTTCAGCCCCAAGAGTGTCCAGCTTTATTTCTCATCCAGCTGTGGGTCTAGATATGGTCACACCAGGTTGCATCACAGCCCCGGAACGAATTATGTAAAAATTTTCCCTCTATCACTGTCTTTGTTTTTTGGGATTTTTAAGTAATTTATTTTTATAATGGGGTTTACCTGATTTTCACTGCTGTGTTTATGCCCCTTTACACCCACTTGATTCACTTACAGAGAGACATCAGTACATAGGATTTAAGATTTTTACTAGTCAGATATATTCTTGTTCGTTGAATAGGGGGTGTTGCATCCACTTCACTGAGCAAGGAATAGGTCTAGTCTATTACATATTGGGTATATGGATCGGTATTTGAGCTAACATGAAACCCTTGTTTTATGCATCACCCCACTTCACCTTTCCCGTTAAGCAGCCATAGTGTGTTTTCTGCATGCATGACTCTGTTCTGTTTCATAATTCAGTTCAAGTGTAACGGTTTTTACATTCCCTCTATAAGTGATACCTTATGAGAAGTGTCCTTTTCTGTGTGACTTATTTCACTTAGAATCGTCGAACCTAAATCCAGTCATCATGCTGCTACTAGCCTTATGACATTGATTTCATGGCTGAGTGATATTCCATTGTACATAAGGACCACAACTTCTTTATCCATTTTTCTCTTTCCTGGGATATTGAAGGTGGAATGAAGTGGAGGTCCTTGTCAACAGAGCAGCCCTAAACTTTGGGGTGCTTGTGTCTTGCTGATTTTTATTTTCCCAATTTATACCCCCATGGGTGGAAGTGCCCTATGCTCTCTAAGCTGTGTTTTTTAGATGTTTCAGGACACACCGTACACTTCTCCAGAGTGGCTTTTGGCAATTTACATCTCGCCCATCAGTGTAGCAAGACTCCCATTTCTCCATGGCCTGTCCTGCATTTCTGGTTTTGACACTTTTTTCAGCATGGCCCTTTTGACCGATGGGTAGCGAGTCTTCTTTGTAGTGCTGATTTGCCTTTCCAGGTTGCTTGGTTGGCCAAAAAGGGCGTATGCGTTTTTTCCTGAATATATTCAGGAAAAATCGCATACGCCCTTTTTGGCCAAGGGCATCATTGTCAACGTTTTGCCGCTATTCATGTGCTTTAAAGGCGATTCGAATCTACCTCCTGAAATCTGTTTCCTGCAATTCTGCCTAGATTTCAAATCCTCTTCTTTGCCTTCCCTCAATATATTTGTGGACGAGAGTTATCATTTATAACTCTGCAGGTTTGTGAATTGCAGTGCCCTGTAGCTCCATTTTACAACTTGCTTTTTTGGGAGCTGGCCGCAAAAGCACTGGATGGCTTCAGGCCCTGTTCTGGTTCCGGGGGGGAGGATGAGCCTGTGGTTAATTCATCTTCCTGATGGGAAAATAGAGGGACCTGTGCCTGTCCCAACACCAAGAGCTAGTCTCTCATTGGTTCCGCGTCTTCCCGTTCATCCTCAGGACAAATTGCAACCTGTACGGAACAGGAGGTTAAAGGTTCTGATGCTCCAAGTAGGGAGATTGCTAGTAAAGCGGCTGGAATGGCGAACCCGGGCACAAGGAGATGAGAAATGAGGTGCGTTTTAGATATTTTTCCCCATCACACGGTGTACCATCTTCTGGGTTTCTCATGCATGTTTTCGATGTAGGAAATTGCCCTTGAACCTGGAGATTTGGGACCCATGGGATGGGTACCACGCAGTATTACTTTAAAGGGTCTGCGTTTGCTCACCCAACCTCACCAAACCTCTCAGCCCCAAGAGTGTCCACCCTTATGTCTCATCCAGCTGTGGGTCTAGATATGGTCAATCCAGGTGGCATCACAGCCCCTGAACGCATTGTGTAAGAATTTCTCTCTCTTTCACTGTCTTTGTTTCATGGGTTTTTCGAAGTAATTTATTTTTATAATGGGGTTTAGCTGCTTTTCACTGCTGTGTTTATGCCGCTTTACACCCACCTGACACACTAACAGAGAGATATCAATACATAGGTTTTAAGATTATTACTAGTCAGATATATTCTTGTGTGGTGAATAGGGCGTGTTGAGTCCAGTTCTCTGAGCAAGGAGTAGGTCTTGTCTATTACATATTGGGTTTATGGAACGGTATCTGAGCTAATTTGAAACCCTTGTTTTATGTATCACCCCACCTCACGTTTCCCGTTAAGCAGCCATAGTGTGTTTTCTGCATGTGTGACTCTGTTCTGTTTTGTAATTCAGTTCAAGTGTAACGCTTTTTACATTCCCTCTATAAGTGATACCTTATGAGAAGTGTCCTTTTCTGTGTGACTTATTTCACTTAGAATCGTCGTACCTAAATCCACTCATCATGCTGCTACTAGCCTTATGACATTGATTTCATGGCTGAGTGATATTCCATTGTACATAAGGACCACAACTTCTTTATCCATTTTTCTCTTTCCTGGGATATTGAAGGTGGAATGAAGTGGAGGTCCTTGTCAACAGAGCAGCCCTAAACTTTGGGGTGCTTGTGTCTTGCTGATTTTTCATTTTCCCAATTTATACCCCCATGAGTGGAAGTGCCCTATGCTCTCTAAGCTGTGTTTTTTAGATGTTTCAGGACACACCGTACACTTCTCCAGAGTGGCTGTTGGCAATTTACATCCCGCCCATCAGTGTAGCAAGGCTCCCATTTCTCCATGGCCTATCCTGCATTTCTGGTTTTGACACGTTTTTCAGCATGGCCCTTTTGACCGATGGGTAGCGAGTCTTCTTTGTAGCGCTGATTTGCCTTTCCAGGTTGCTTGGTTGGCCGAAAAGGGCGTATGCGTTTTTTCCTGAATATATTCAGGAAAAAACGCATACGCCCTTTTTGGCCAAGGGCATCATTGTCAACGTTTTGCCGCTTTTCATGTGCTTTAAAGGCGATTTGAATCTACCTCCTGAAATCTGTTTCCTGCAATTCTGCCTTGATTTCAAATCCTCTTCTTTGCCTTCCCTCAATATATTTGTGGACGAGAGTTATCATTTATAACTCTGCAGGTTTGTGAATTGCAGTGCCCTGAAGCTCCATTTTACAACTCGCTTTTTTGGGAGCTGGCCGCAAAAGCGCAGTATGGCTTCAGGCCCTGTTCTGGTTCCGGGGTCAGGCTGAGCCTGTGGTTAATTCTTCTTCCTGATGGGAAAATAGAGTGACCTGTGCCTGTCCCAACACCAAGAGCTAGTCTCTCACTGGCTCCCCGTCTACCCGTTCAACCTCAGGACAAATTGCAACCTGTACGGAACAGGAGGTTAAAGGTGCTGATGCTCCAAGTAGGGAGGTTGTTAGTAAAGCGGCTGGAATGGCGAACCCGGGCACAAGGAGAAGAGAAATGAGGTGCGTTGTAGAAACCTTTCCCCATCACATGGTGTACCATCTTTTTGTTTTCTCATGCATGTTTTCGATGTAGGAAGATGCCCTTGAACCTGGAGATTTGGGACCCATGCGATGGGTACCAGGCAGTATTACTTTAAAGGGTCTGCATTTGCTCACCCAACCTCACCAAACCTCTCAGCCCCAAGAGTGTCCACCCTTATGTCTCATCCAGCTGTGGGTCTAGATATGGTCAATCCAGGTTGCATCACAGCCCCTGAACGCATTGTGTAAGAATTTCTCTCTCTTTCACTGTCTTTGTTTCATGGGTTTTTCGAAGTAATTTATTTTTATAATGGGGTTTAGCTGCTTTTCACTGCTGTGTTTATGCCGCTTTACACCCACTTGACACACTAACAGAGAGATATCAATACATAGGTTTTAAGATTATTACTAGTCAGATATATTCTTGTGCGGTGAATAGGGCGTGTTGAGTCCAGTTCTCTGAGCAAGGAGTAGGTCTTGTCTATTACATACTGGGTTTATGGAACGGTATCTGAGCTAATTTGAAACCCTTGTTTTATGTATCACCCCACCTCACCTTTCCCGTTAAGCAGCCATAGTGTGTTTTCTGCATGTGTGACTCTGTTCTGTTTTGTAATTCAGTTCAAGTGTAACGCTTTTTACATTCCCTCTATAAGTGATACCTTATGAGAAGTGTCCTTTTCTGTGTGACTTATTTCACTTAGAATCGTCGTACCTAAATCCACTCATCATGCTGCTACTAGCCTTATGACATTGATTTCATGGCTGAGTGATATTCCATTGTACATAAGGACCACAACTTCTTTATCCATTTTTCTCTTTCCTGGGATATTGAAGGTGGAATGAAGTGGAGGTCCTTGTCAACAGAGCAGCCCTAAACTTTGGGGTGCTTGTGTCTTGCTGATTTTTCATTTTCCCAAGTTATACCCCCATGAGTGGAAGTGCCCTATGCTCTCTAAGCTGTGTTTTTTAGATGTTTCAGGACACACTGTACACTTCTCCAGAGTGGCTGTTGGCAATTTACATCCCGCCCATCAGTGTAGCAAGGCTCCCATTTCTCCATGGCCTGTCCTGCATTTCTGGTTTTGACACGTTTTTCAGCATGGCCCTTTTGACCGATGGGTAGCGAGTCTTCTTTGTAGCGCTGATTTGCCTTTCCAGGATGCTTGGTTGGCCGAAAAGGGCGTATGCGTTTTTTCCTGAATATATTCAGGAAAAAACGCATACGCCCTTTTTGGCCAAGGGCATCATTGTCAACGTTTTGCCGCTTTTCATGTGCTTTAAAGGCGATTCGAATCTACCTCCTGAAATCTGTTTCCTGCAATTCTGCCTTGATTTCAAATCCTCTTCTTTGCCTTCCCTCAATATATTTGTGGACGAGAGTTATCATTTATAACTCTGCAGGTTTGTGAATTGCAGTGCCCTGAAGCTCCATTTTACAACTCGCTCTTTTGGGAGCTGGCCGCAAAAGCGCAGTATGGCTTCAGGCCCTGTTCTGGTTCCGGGGTCAGGCTGAGCCTGTGGTTAATTCTTCTTCCTGATGGGAAAATAGAGTGACCTGTGCCTGTCGCAACACCAAGAGCTAGTCTCTCACTGGTTCCCCGTCTTCCCGTTCATCCTCAGGACAAATTGCAACCTGTACGTAACAGGAGGTTAAAGGTGCTGATGCTCCAAGTAAGGAGATTGCTAGTAAAGCGGCTGGAATGGCGAACCCGGGCACAAGGAGATGAGAAATGAGGTGCATTTTAGTTATCTTTCCCCATCACACGGTGTACCATCTTCTGGGTTTCTCATGCATGTTTTCGATGTAGGAAGATGCCCTTGAACCTGGAGATTTGGGACCCATGCGATGGGTACCACGCAGTATTACTTTAAAGGGTCTGCGTTTGCTCACCCAACCTCACCAAACCTCTCAGCCCCAAGAGTGTCCACCCTTATGTCTCATCCAGCTGTGGGTCTAGATATGGTCAATCCAGGTTGCATCACAGCCCCTGAACGCATTGTGTAAGAATTTCTCTCTCTTTCATTGTCTTTGTTTCATGGGTTTTTCGAAGTAATTTATTTTTATAATGGGGTTTAGCTGCTTTTCACTGCTGTGTTTATGCCGCTTTACACCCACTTGACACACTAACAGAGAGATATCTATACATAGGTTTTAAGATTATTACTAGTCAGATATATTCTTGTGCGGTGAATAGGGCGTGTTGAGTCCAGTTCTCTGAGCAAGGAGTAGGTCTTGTCTATTACATATTGGGTTTATGGAACGGTATCTGAGCTAATTTGAAACCCTTGTTTTAAGTATCACCCCACCTCACCTTTCCCGTTAAGCAGCCATAGTGTGTTTACTGCATGTGTGACTCTGTTCTGTTTTGTAATTCAGTTCAAGTGTAACGCTTTTTACATTCCCTCTATAAGTGATACCTTATGAGAAGTGTCCTTTTCTGTGTGACTTATTTCACTTAGAATCGTCGTACCTAAATCCACTCATCATGCTGCTACTAGCCTTATGACATTGATTTCATGGCTGAGTGATATTCCATTGTACATAAGGACCACAACTTCTTTATCCATTTTTCTCTTTCCTGGGATATTGAAGGTGGAATGAAGTGGAGGTCCTTGTCAACAGAGCAGCCCTAAACTTTGGGGTGCTTGTGTCTTGCTGATTTTTCATTTTCCCAATTTATACCCCCATGAGTGGAAGTGCCCTATGCTCTCTAAGCTGTGATTTTTAGATGTTTCAGGACACTCCGTACACTTCTCCAGAGTGGCTGTTGGCAATTTACATCCCGCCCATCAGTGTAGCAAGGCTCCCATTTCTCCATGGCCTGTCCTGCATTTCTGGTTTTGACACATTTTTTAGCATGGCCCTCTTGACCGATGGGTAGCGAGTCTTCTTTGTAGTGCAGATTTGCTTTTCCAGGTTGCTTGGTTGGCCAAAAAGGGCGTATGCGTTTTTTCCTGAATATATTCAGGAAAAAACGCATACGCCCTTTTTGGCCAAGGGCATCATTGTCAACGTTTTGCCGCGTTTCATGTGCTTTAAAGGCGATTCGAATCTACCTCCTGAAATCTGTTTCCTGCAATTCTGCCTTGATTTCAAATCCTCTTCTTTGCCTTCCCTCAATATATTTGTGGACGAGAGTTATCATTTATAACTCTGCAGGTTTGTGAATTGCAGTGCCCTGAAGCTCCATTTTACAACTCGCTTTTTTGGGAGTTGGCCGCAAAAGCGCAGTATGGCTTCAGGCCCTGTTCTGGTTCCGGGGTCAGGCTGAGCCTGTGGTTAATTCTTCTTCCTGATGGGAAAATAGAGTGACCTGTGCCTGTCCCAACACCAAGAGCTAGTCTCTCACTGGTTCCCCGTCTACCCGTTCAACCTCAGGACAAATTGCAACCTGTACGGAACAGGAGGTTAAAGGTGCTGATGCTCCAAGTAGGGAGGTTGTTAGTAAAGTGGCTGGAATGGCGAACCCGGGCACAAGGAGAAGAGAAATGAGGTGCATTGTAGAAACCTTTCCCCATCACATGGTGTACCATATTTTTGTTTTCTCATGCATGTTTTCGATGTAGGAAGATGCCCTTGAACCTGGAGATTTGGGACCCATGCGATGGGTACCAGGCAGTATTACTTTAAAGGGTCTGCGTTTGCTCACCCAACCTCACCAAACCTCTCAGCCCCAAGAGTGTCCACCCTTATGTCTCATCCAGCTGTGGGTCTAGATATGGTCAATCCAGGTTGCATCACAGCCCCTGAACGCATTGTGTAAGAATTTCTCTCTCTTTCACTGTCTTTGTTTCATGGGTTTTTCGAAGTAATTTATTTTTATACTGGGGTTTAGCTGCTTTTCACTGCTGTGTTTATGCCGCTTTACACCCACTTGACACACTAACAGAGAGATATCAATACATAGGTTTTAAGATTATTACTAGTCAGATATATTCTTGTGCGGTGAATAGGGCGTGTTGAGTCCAGTTCTCTGAGCAAGGAGTAGGGCTTGTCTATTACATATTGGGTTTCTGGAATGGTATCTGAGCTAATTTGAAACCCTTGTTTTATGTATCACCCCACCTCACCTTTCCCGTTTAGCAGCCATAGTGTGTTTTCTGCATGTGTGACTCTGTTCTGTTTTGTAATTCATTTCAAGTGTAACGCTTTTTACATTCCCTCTATAAGTGATACCTTATGAGAAGTGTCCTTTTCTGTGTGACTTATTTCACTTAGAATCGTCGTACCTAAATCCACTCATCATGCTGCTACTAGCCTTATGACATTGATTTCATGGCTGAGTGATATTCCATTGTACATAAGGACCACAACTTCTTTATCCATTTTTCTCCTTCCTGGGATATTGAAGGTGGAATGAAGTGGAGGTCCTTGTCAACAGAGCAGCCCTAAACTTTGGGGTGCTTGTGTCTTGCTGATTTTTCATTTTCCCAATTTATACCCCCATGAGTGGAAGTGCCCTATGTTCTCTAAGCTGTGTTTTTTAGATGTTTCAGGACACACCGTACACTTCTCCAGAGTGGCTGTTGGAAATTTACATCTCGCCCATCAGTGTAGCAAGGCTCCCATTTCTCCATGGCCTGTCCTGCATTTCTGGTTTTGACACGTTTTTCAGCATGGCCCTTTTGACCGATGGGTAGAGAGTCTTCTTTGTAGCGCTGATTTGCCTTTCCAGGTTGCTTGGTTGGCCAAAAAGGGCGTATGAGTTTTTTCCTGAATATATTCAGGAAAAAACGCATACGACCTTTTTGGCCAAGGGCATCATTGTCAACGTTTTGCCGCTTTTCATGTGCTTTAAAGGCGATTCGAATCTACCTCCTGAAATCTGTTTCCTGCAATTCTGCCTTGATTTCAAATCCTCTTCTTTGCCTTCCCTCAATATATTTGTGGACGAGAGTTATCATTTATAACTCTGCAGGTTTGTGAATTGCAGTGTCCTGAAGCTCCATTTTACAACTCGCGTTTTTGGGAGCTGGCCGCAAAAGCGCAGGATGGCTTCAGGCCCTGTTCTGGTTCCGGGGGGGAGGATGAGCCTGTGGTTAATTCTTCTTCCTGATGGGAAAATAGAGTGACCTGTGCCTGTCCCAACACCAAGAGCTAGTCTCTCACTGGTTCCCCGTCTTCCCGATCATCCTCAGGACAAATTGCAACCTGTACGGAACAGGAGGTTAAAGGTGCTGATGCTCCAAGTAAGGAGATTGCTAGTAAAGCGGCTGGAATGGCGAACCCGGGCACAAGGAGATGAGAAATGAGGTGCGTTTTAGAAACCTTTCCCCATCACATGGTGTACCATCTTTTTGTTTTCTCATGCATGTTTTCGATGTAGGAATATGCCCTTGAACCTGGAGATTTGGGACCGATGCGATGGGTACCACGCAGTATTACTTTAAAGGGTCTGCGTTTGCTCACCCAACCTCACCAAACCTCTCAGCCCCAAGAGTGTCCACCCTTATGTCTCATCCAGCTGTGGGTCTAGATATGGTCAATCCAGGTTGCATCACAGCCCCTGAACGCATTGTGTAAGAAATTCTCTCTCTTTCACTGTCTTTGTTTCATCGGTTTGTAAAAGTAATTTATTTTTATGATGGGGTTTAGCTGCTTTTCACTGCTGTGTTTATGCCGCTTTACACCCACTTCACACACTAACAGAGAGATATCAATACATAGGTTTTAAGATTATTATTAGTCAGATATATTCTTGTGCGGTGAATAGGGCGTGTTGAGTCCAGTTCTCTGAGCAAGGAGTAGGTCTTGTCTATTACATATTGGGTTTATGGAACGGTATCTGAGCTAATTTGAAACCCTTGTTTTATGTATCACCCCACCACACCTTTCCCGTTAAGCAGCCATAGTGTGTTTTCTGCATGTGTGACTCTGTTCTGTTTTGTAATTCAGTTCAAGTGTAACCCTTTTTACATTCCCTCTATAAGTGATACCTTATGAGAAGTGTCCTTTTCTGTGTGAATTATTTCACTTAGAATCGCCGTACCTAAATCCACTCATCATGCTGCTACTAGCCTTATGACATTGATTTCATGGCTGAGTGATATTCCATTGTACATAAGGACCACAACTTCTTTATCCATTTTTCTCTTTCCTGGGATATTGAAGGTGGAATGAAGTGGAGGTCCTTGTCAACAGAGCAGCCCTAAACTTTGGGGTGCTTGTTTCTTGCTGATTTTTAATTTTCCCAATTTATACCCCCATGAGTGGAAGTGCCCTATGCTCTCTAAGCTGTGTTTTTTAGATGTTTCAGGACACACCGTACACTTCTCCAGAGTGGCTGTTGGCAATTTACATCCCGCCCATCAGTGTAGCAAGGCTCCCATTTCTCCATGGCCTGTCCCGCATTTCTGGTTTTGACACGTTTTTCAGCATGGCCCTTTTGACCGATGGGTAGCGAGTCTTCTTTGTAGCGCTGATTTGCCTTTCCAGGTTGCTTGGTTGGCCAAAAAGGGCGTATGCGTTTTTTCCTGAATATATTCAGGAAAAAACGCATACGCCCTTTTTGGCCAAGGGCATCATTGTCAACGTTTTGCCGCTTTTCATGTGCTTTAAAGGCGATTCGAATCTACCTCCTGAAATCTGTTTCCTGCAATTCTGCCTTGATTTCAAATCCTCTTCTTTGCCTTCCCTCAATATATTTGTGGACGAGAGTTATCATTTATAACTCTGCAGGTTTGTGAATTGCAGTGCCCTGAAACTCCATTTTACGACTCGCTTTTTTGTGAGCTGGCCTCAAAAGCGCTTGATGGCTTCAGGCCCTGTTCTGGTTCCGGGGGGGAGGATGAGCCTGTGGTTAATTCTTCTTCCTGATGGGAAAATAGAGTGACCTGTGCCTGTCCCAACACCAAGAGCTAGTCTCTCACTGGTTCCCCGTCTTCCCGTTCATCCTCAGGACAAATTGCAACCTGTACGGAACAGGAGGTTAAAGGTGCTGATGCTCCAAGTAGGGAGATTGCTAGTAAAGCGGCTGGAATGGCGAACCCGGGCACAAGGAGAAGAGAAATGAGGTGCGTTTTAGAAACCTTTCCCCATCACACGGTGTACCATCTTTTTGTTTTCTCATGCATGTTTTCGATGTAGGAAGATGCCCTTGAACCTGGAGATTTGGGACCCATGCGATGGGTACCACGCAGTATTACTTTAAAGGGTCTGCGTTTGCTCACCCAACCTCACCAAACCTCTCAGCCCCAAGAGTGTCCACCCTTATGTCTCATCCAGCTGTGGGTCTAGATATGGTCAATCCAGGTTGCATCACAGCCCCTGAACGCATTGTGTAAGAATTTCTCTCTCTTTCACTGTCTTTGTTTCATGGGTTTTTCGAAGTAATTTATTTTTATACTGGGGTTTAGCTGCTTTTCACTGCTGTGTTTATGCCGCTTTACACCCACTTGACACACTAACAGAGAGATATCAATACATAGGTTTTAAGATTATTACTAGTCAGATATATTCTTGTGCGGTGAATAGGGCGTGTTGAGTCCAGTTCTCTGAGCAAGGAGTAGGGCTTGTCTATTACATATTGGGTTTCTGGAATGGTATCTGAGCTAATTTGAAACCCTTGTTTTATGTATCACCCCACCTCACCTTTCCCGTTTAGCAGCCATAGTGTGTTTTCTGCATGTGTGACTCTGTTCTGTTTTGTAATTCATTTCAAGTGTAACGCTTTTTACATTCCCTCTATAAGTGATACCTTATGAGAAGTGTCCGTTTCTGTGTGACTTATTTCACTTAGAATCGTCGTACCTAAATCCACTCATCATGCTGCTACTAGCCTTATGACATTGATTTCATGGCTGAGTGATATTCCATTGTACATAAGGACCACAACTTCTTTATCCATTTTTCTCTTTCCTGGGATATTGAAGGTGGAATGAAGTGGAGGTCCTTGTCAACAGAGCAGCCCTAAACTTTGGGGTGCTTGTATCTTGCTGATTTTTCATTTTCCCAATTTATACCCCCATGAGTGGAAGTGCCCTATGTTCTCTAAGCTGTGTTTTTTAGATGTTTCAGGACACACCGTACACTTCTCCAGAGTGGCTGTTGGAAATTTACATCTCGCCCATCAGTGTAGCAAGGCTCCCATTTCTCCATGGCCTGTCCTGCATTTCTGGTTTTGACACGTTTTTCAGCATGGCCCTTTTGACCGATGGGTAGCGAGTCTTCTTTGTAGCGCTGATTTGCCTTTCCAGGTTGCTTGCTTGGCCAAAAAGGGCGTATGCGTTTTTTCCTGAATATATTCAGGAAAAAACGCATACGCCCTTTTTGGCCAAGGGCATCATTGTCAACGTTTTGCCGCTTTTCATGTGCTTTAAAGGCGACTCGAATCTACCTCCTGAAATCTGTTTCCTGCAATTCTGCCTTGATTTCAAATCCTCTTCTTTGCCTTCCCTCAATATATTTGTGGACGAGAGTTATCATTTATAACTCTGCAGGTTTGTGAATTGCAGTGTCCTGAAGCTCCATTTTACAACTCGCGTTTTTGGGAGCTGGCCGCAAAAGCGCAGGATGGCTTCAGGCCCTGTTGTGGTTCCGGGGAGGAGGATGAGCCTGTGGTTAATTCTTCTTCCTGATGGGAAAATAGAGTGACCTGTGCCTGTCCCAACACCAAGAGCTAGTCTCTCACTGGTTCCCCGTCTTCCCGATCATCCTCAGGACAAATTGCAACCTGTACGGAACAGGAGGTTAAAGGTGCTGATGCTCCAAGTAAGGAGATTGCTAGTAAAGCGGCTGGAATGGCGAACCCGGGCACAAGGAGATGAGAAATGAGGTGCGTTTTAGAAACCTTTCCCCATCACATGGTGTACCATCTTTTTGTTTTCTCATGCATGTTTTCGATGTAGGAATATGCCCTTGAACCTGGAGATTTGGGACCTATGCGATGGGTACCACGCAGCATTACTTTAAAGGGTCTGCGTTTGCTCACCCAACCTCACCAAACCTCTCAGCCCCAAGAGTGTCCACCCTTATGTCTCATCCAGCTGTGGGTCTAGATATGGTCAATCCAGGTTGCATCACAGCCCCTGAACGCATTGTGTAAGAATTTCTCTCTCTTTCACTGTCTTTGTTTCATCGGTTTGTAAAAGTAATTTATTTTTATGATGGGGTTTAGCTGCTTTTCACTGCTGTGTTTATGCCGCTTTACACCCACTTGACACACTAACAGAGAGATATCAATACATAGGTTTTAAGATTATTACTAGTCAGATATATTCTTGTGCGGTGAATAGGGCGTGTTGAGTCCAGTTCTCTGAGCAAGGAGTAGGTCTTGTCTATTACATATTGGGTTTATGGAACGGTATCTGAGCTAATTTGAAACCCTTGTTTTATGTATCACCCCACCTCACCTTTCCCGTTAAGCAGCCATAGTGTGTTTTCTGCATGTGTGACTCTGTTCTGTTTTGTAATTCAGTTCAAGTGTAACCCTTTTTACATTCCCTCTATAAGTGATACCTTATGAGAAGTGTCCTTTTCTGTGTGACTTATTTCACTTAGAATCGCCGTACCTAAATCCACTCATCATGCTGCTACTAGCCTTATGACATTGATTTCATGGCTGAGTGATATTCCATTGTACATAAGGACCACAACTTCTTTATCCATTTTTCTCTTTCCTGGGATATTGAAGGTGGAATGAAGTGGAGGTCCTTGTCAACAGAGCAGCCCTAAACTTTGGGGTGCTTGTGTCTTGCTGATTTTTCATTTTCCCAATTTATACCCCCATGAGTGGAAGTGCCCTATGCTCTCTAAGCTGTGTTTTTTAGATGTTTCAGGACACACCGTACACTTCTCCAGAGTGGCTGTTGGCAATTTACATCCCGCCCATCAGTGTAGCAAGGCTCCCATTTCTCCATGGCCTGTCCTGCATTTCTGGTTTTGACACGTTTTTCAGCATGGCCCTTTTGACCGATGGGTAGCGAGTCTTCTTTGTAGCGCTGATTTGCCTTTCCAGGTTGCTTGGTTGGCCAAAAAGGGCGTATGCGTTTTTTCCTGAATATATTCAGGAAAAAACGCATACGCCCTTTTTGGCCAAGGGCATCATTGTCAACGTTTTGCCGCTTTTCATGTGCTTTAAAGGCGATTCGAATCTACCTCCTGAAATCTGTTTCCTGCAATTCTGCCTTGATTTCAAATCCTCTTCTTTGCCTTCCCTCAATATATTTGTGGACGAGAGTTATCATTTATAACTCTGCAGGTTTGTGAATTGCAGTGCCCTGAAGCTCCATTTTACAACTCGCTTTTTTGGGAGCTGGCCGCAAAAGCGCAGGATGGCTTCAGGCCCTGTTCTGGTTCCGGGGTCAGGCTGAGCCTGTGGTTAATTCTTCTTCCTGATGGGAAAATAGAGTGACCTGTGCCTGTCCCAACACCAAGAGCTAGTCTCTCACTGGTTCCCCGTCTACCCGTTCAACCTCAGGACAAATTGCAACCTGTACGGAACAGGAGGTTAAAGGTGCTGATGCTCCATGTAGGGAGGTTGTTAGTAAAGCGGCTGGAATGGCGAACCCGGGCACAAGGAGAAGAGAAATGAGGTGCGTTGTAGAAACCTTTCCCCATCACATGGTGTACCATCTTTTTGTTTTCTCATGCATGTTTTCGATGTAGGAAGATGCCCTTGATCCTGGAGATTTGGGACCCATGCGATGGGTACCACGCAGTATTACTTTAAAGGGTCTGCGTTTGCTCACCCAACCTCACCAAACCTCTCAGCCCCAAGAGTGTCCACCCTTATGTCTCATCCAGCTGTGGGTCTAGATATGGTCAATCCAGGTTGCATCACAGCCCCTGAACGCATTGTGTAAGAATTTCTCTCTCTTTCACTGTCTTTGTTTCATGGGTTTTTCGAAGTAATTTATTTTTATACTGGGGTTTAGCTGCTTTTCACTGCTGTGTTTATGCCGCTTTACACCCACTTGACACACTAACAGAGAGATATCAATACATAGGTTTTAAGATTATTACTAGTCAGATATATTCTTGTGCGGTGAATAGGGCGTGTTGAGTCCAGTTCTCTGAGCAAGGAGTAGGTCTTGTCTATTACATATTGGGTTTATGGAACGGTATCTGAGCTAATTTGAAACCCTTGTTTTATGTATCACCCCACCTCACGTTTCCCGTTAAGCAGCCATAGTGTGTTTTCTGCATGTGTGACTCTGTTCTGTTTTGTAATTCAGTTCAAGTGTAACGCTTTTTACATTCCCTCTATAAGTGATACCTTATGAGAAGTGTCCTTTTCTGTGTGACTTATTTCACTTAGAATCGTCGTACCTAAATCCACTCATCATGCTGCTACTAGCCTTATGACATTGATTTCATGGCTGAGTGATATTCCATTGTACATAAGGACCACAACTTCTTTATCCATTTTTCTCTTTCCTGGGATATTGAAGGTGGAATGAAGTGGAGGTCCTTGTCAACAGAGCAGCCCTAAACTTTGGGGTGCTTGTTTCTTGCTGATTTTTAATTTTCCCAATTTATACCCCCATGAGTGGAAGTGCCCTATGCTCTCTAAGCTGTGTTTTTTAGATGTTTCAGGACACACCGTACACTTCTCCAGAGTGGCTGTTGGCAATTTACATCCCGCCCATCAGTGTAGCAAGGCTCCCATTTCTCCATGGCCTGTCCCGCATTTCTGGTTTTGACACGTTTTTCAGCATGGCCCTTTTGACCGATGGGTAGCGAGTCTTCTTTGTAGCGCTGATTTGCCTTTCCAGGTTGCTTGGTTGGCCAAAAAGGGCGTATGCGTTTTTTCCTGAATATATTCAGGAAAAATCGCATACGCCCTTTTTGGCCAAGGGCATCATTGTCAACGTTTTGCCGCTTTTCATGTGCTTTAAAGGCGATTCGAATCTACCTCCTGAAATCTGTTTCCTGCAATTCTGCCTTGATTTCAAATCCTCTTCTTTGCCTTCCCTCAATATATTTGTGGACGAGAGTTATCATTTATACCTCTGCAGGTTTGTGAATTGCAGTGCCCTGAAGCTCCATTTTACAACTCGCTTTTTTGTGAGCTGGCCTCAAAAGCGCTTGATGGCTTCAGGCCCTGTTCTGGTTCCGGGGGGGATGATGAGCCTGTGGTTAATTCTTCTTCCTGATGGGAAAATAGAGTGACCTGTGCCTGTCCCAACACCAAGAGCTAGTCTCTCACTGGTTCCCCGTCTTCCCGTTCATCCTCAGGACAAATTGCAACCTGTACGGAACAGGAGGTTAAAGGTGCTGATGCTCCAAGTAGGGAGATTGCTAGTAAAGCGGCTGGAATGGCGAACCCGGGCACAAGGAGAAGAGAAATGAGGTGCGTTTTAGAAACCTTTCCCCATCACATGGTGTACCATCTTTTTGTTTTCTCATGCATGTTTTCGATGTAGGAAGATGCCCTTGAACCTCGAGATTTGGGACCCATGCGATGGGTACCACGCAGTATTACTTTAAAGGGTCTGCGTTTGCTCACCCAACCTCACCAAACCTCTCAGCCCCAAGAGTGTCCACCCTTATGTCTCATCCAGCTGTGGGTCTAGATATGGTCAATCCAGGTTGCATCACAGCCCCTGAACGCATTGTGTAAGAATTTCTCTCTCTTTCACTGTCTTTGTTTCATGGGTTTTTCGAAGTAATTTATTTTTATACTGGGGTTTAGCTGCTTTTCACTGCTGTGTTTATGCCGCTTTACACCCACTTGACACACTAACAGAGAGATATCAATACATAGGTTTTAAGATTATTACTAGTCAGATATATTCTTGTGCGGTGAATAGGGCGTGTTGAGTCCAGTTCTCTGAGCAAGGAGTAGGGCTTGTCTATTACATATTGGGTTTCTGGAATGGTATCTGAGCTAATTTGAAACCCTTGTTTTATGTATCACCCCACCTCACCTTTCCCGTTTAGCAGCCATAGTGTGTTTTCTGCATGTGTGACTCTGTTCTGTTTTGTAATTCATTTCAAGTGTAACGCTTTTTACATTCCCTCTACAAGTGATACCTTATGAGAAGTGTCCTTTTCTGTGTGACTTATTTCACTTAGAATCGTCGTACCTAAATCCACTCATCATGCTGCTACTAGCCTTATGACATTGATTTCATGGCTGAGTGATATTCCATTGTACATAAGGACCACAACTTCTTTATCCATTTTTCTCTTTCCTGGGATATTGAAGGTGGAATGAAGTGGAGGTCCTTGTCAACAGAGCAGCCCTAAACTTTGGGGTGCTTGTGTCTTGCTGATTTTTCATTTTCCCAATTTATACCCCCATGAGTGGACGTGCCCTATGTTCTCTAAGCTGTGTTTTTTAGATGTTTCAGGACACACCGTACACTTCTCCAGAGTGGCTGTTGGAAATTTACATCTCGCCCATCAGTGTAGCAAGGCTCCCATTTCTCCATGGCCTGTCCTGCATTTCTGGTTTTGACACGTTTTTCAGCATGGCCCTTTTGACCGATGGGTAGAGAGTCTTCTTTGTAGCGCTGATTTGCCTTTCCAGGTTGCTTGGTTGGCCAAAAAGGGCGTATGAGTTTTTTCCTGAATATATTCAGGAAAAAACGCATACGCCCTTTTTGGCCAAGGGCATCATTGTCAACGTTTTGCCGCTTTTCATGTGCTTTAAAGGCGACTCGAATCTACCTCCTGAAATCTGTTTCCTGCAATTCTGCCTTGATTTCAAATCCTCTTCTTTGCCTTCCCTCAATATATTTGTGGACGAGAGTTATCATTTATAACTCTGCAGGTTTGTAAATTGCAGTGTCCTGAAGCTCCATTTTACAACTCGCGTTTTTGGGAGCTGGCCGCAAAAGCGCAGGATGGCTTCAGGCCCTGTTCTGGTTCCGGGGGGGAGGATGAGCCTGTGGTTAATTCTTCTTCCTGATGGGAAAATAGAGTGACCTGTGCCTGTCCCAACACCAAGAGCTAGTCTCTCACTGGTTCCCCGTCTTCCCGATCCTCCTCAGGACAAATTGCAACCTGTACGGAACAGGAGGTTAAAGGTGCTGATGCTCCAAGTAAGGAGATTGCTAGTAAAGCGGCTGGAATGGCGAACCCGGGCACTAGGAGATGAGAAATGAGGTGCGTTTTAGAAACCTTTCCCCATCACATGGTGTACCATCTTTTTGTTTTCTCATGCATGTTTTCAATGTAGGAATATGCCCTTGAACCTGGAGATTTGGGACCGATGCGATGGGTACCACGCAGTATTACTTTAAAGGGTCTGCGTTTGCTCACCCAACCTCACCAAACCTCTCAGCCCCAAGAGTGTCCACCCTTATGTCTCATCCAGCTGTGGGTCTAGATATGGTCAATCCAGGTTGCATCACAGCTCCTGAACGCATTGTGTAAGAATTTCTCTCTCTTTCACTGTCTTTGTTTCATCGGTTTGTAAAAGTAATTTATTTTTATGATGGGGTTTAGCTGCTTTTCACTGCTGTGTTTATGCCGCTTTACACCCACTTCACACACTAACAGAGAGATATCAATACATAGGTTTTAAGATTATTATTAGTCAGATATATTCTTGTGCGGTGAATAGGGCGTGTTGAGTCCAGTTCTCTGAGCAAGGAGTAGGTCTTGTCTATTACATATTGGGTTTATGGAACGGTATCTGAGCTAATTTGAAACCCTTGTTTTATGTATCACCCCACCTCACCTTTCCCGTTAAGCAGCCATAGTGTGTTTTCTGCATGTGTGACTCTGTTCTGTTTTGTAATTCAGTTTAAGTGTAACCCTTTTTACATTCCCTCTATAAGTGATACCTTATGAGAAGTGTCCTTTTCTGTGTGACTTATTTCACTTAGAATCGCCGTACCTAAATCCACTCATCATGCTGCTACTAGCCTTATGACATTGATTTCATGGCTGAGTGATATTCCATTGTACATAAGGACCACAACTTCTTTATCCATTTTTCTCTTTCCTGGGATATTGAAGGTGGAATGAAGTGGAGGTCCTTGTCAACAGAGCAGCCCTAAACTTTGGGGTGCTTGTTTCTTGCTGATTTTTAATTTTCCCAATTTATACCCCCATGAGTGGAAGTGTCCTATGCTCTCTAAGCTGTGTTCTTTAGATGTTTCAGGACACACCGTACACTTCTCCAGAGTGGCTGTTGGCAATTTACATCCCGCCCATCAGTGTAGCAAGGCTCCCATTTCTCCATGGCCTGTCCCGCATTTCTGGTTTTGACACGTTTTTCAGCATGGCCCTTTTGACCGATGGGTAGCGAGTCTTCTTTGTAGCGCTGATTTGCCTTTCCAGGTTGCTTGGTTGGCCAAAAAGGGCGTATGCGTTTTTTCCTGAATATATTCAGGAAAAAACGCATACGCCCTTTTTGGCCAAGGGCATCATTGTCAACGTTTTGCCGCTTTTCATGTGCTTTAAAGGCGATTCGAATCTACCTCCTGAAATCTGTTTCCTGCAATTCTGCCTTGATTTCAAATCCTCTTCTTTGCCTTCCCTCAATATATTTGTGGACGAGAGTTATCATTTATAACTCTGCAGGTTTGTGAATTGCAGTGCCCTGAAGCTCCATTTTACGACTCGCTTATTTGTGAGCTGGCCTCAAAAGCGCTTGATGGCTTCAGGCCCTGTTCTGGTTCCGGGGGGGATGATGAGCCTGTGGTTAATTCTTCTTCCTGATGGGAAAATAGAGTGACCTGTGCCTGTCCCAACACCAAGAGCTAGTCTCTCACTGGTTCCCCGTCTTCCCGTTCATCCTCAGGACAAATTGCAACCTGTACGGAACAGGAGGTTAAAGGTGCTGATGCTCCAAGTAGGGAGATTGCTAGTAAAGCGGCTGGAATGGCGAACCCGGGCACAAGGAGAAGAGAAATGAGGTGCGTTTTAGAAACCTTTCCCCATCACATGGTGTACCATATTTTGTTTTCTCATGCATGTTTTCGATGTAGGAAGATGCCCTTGAACCTGGAGATTTGGGACCCATGCGATGGGTACCACGCAGTTATATTTTAAAGGGTCTGCGTTTGCTCACCCAACCTCACCAAACCTCTCAGCCCCAAGAGTGTCCACCCTTATGTCTCATCCAGCTGTGGGTCTAGATATGGTCAATCCAGGTTGCATCACAGCCCCTGAACGCATTGTGTAAGAATTTCTCTCTCTTTCACTGTCTTTGTTTCATGGGTTTTTCGAAGTAATTTATTTTTATACTGGGGTTTAGCTGCTTTTCACTGCTGTGTTTATGCCGCTTTACACCCACTTGACACACTAACAGAGAGATATCAATACATAGGTTTTAAGATTATTACTAGTCAGATATATTCTTGTGCGGTGAATAGGGCGTGTTGAGTCCAGTTCTCTGAGCAAGGAGTAGGGCTTGTCTATTACATATTGGGTTTCTGGAATGGTATCTGAGCTAATTTGAAACCCTTGTTTTATGTATCACCCCACCTCACCTTTCCCGTTTAGCAGCCATAGTGTGTTTTCTGCATGTGTGACTCTGTTCTGTTTTGTAATTCATTTCAAGTGTAACGCTTTTTACATTCCCTCTACAAGTGATACCTTATGAGAAGTGTCCTTTTCTGTGTGACTTATTTCACTTAGAATCGTCGTACCTAAATCCACTCATCATGCTGCTACTAGCCTTATGACATTGATTTCATGGCTGAGTGATATTCCATTGTACATAAGGACCACAACTTCTTTATCCATTTTTCTCTTTCCTGGGATATTGAAGGTGGAATGAAGTGGAGGTCCTTGTCAACAGAGCAGCCCTAAACTTTGGGGTGCTTGTGTCTTGCTGATTTTTCATTTTCCCAATTTATACCCCCATGAGTGGACGTGCCCTATGTTCTCTAAGCTGTGTTTTTTAGATGTTTCAGGACACACCGTACACTTCTCCAGAGTGGCTGTTGGAAATTTACATCTCGCCCATCAGTGTAGCAAGGCTCCCATTTCTCCATGGCCTGTCCTGCATTTCTGGTTTTGACACGTTTTTCAGCATGGCCCTTTTGACCGATGGGTAGAGAGTCTTCTTTGTAGCGCTGATTTGCCTTTCCAGGTTGCTTGGTTGGCCAAAAAGGGCGTATGAGTTTTTTCCTGAATATATTCAGGAAAAAACGCATACGCCCTTTTTGGCCAAGGGCATCATTGTCAACGTTTTGCCGCTTTTCATGTGCTTTAAAGGCGACTCGAATCTACCTCCTGAAATCTGTTTCCTGCAATTCTGCCTTGATTTCAAATCCTCTTCTTTGCCTTCCCTCAATATATTTGTGGACGAGAGTTATCATTTATAACTCTGCAGGTTTGTAAATTGCAGTGTCCTGAAGCTCCATTTTACAACTCGCGTTTTTGGGAGCTGGCCGCAAAAGCGCAGGATGGCTTCAGGCCCTGTTCTGGTTCCGGGGGGGAGGATGAGCCTGTGGTTAATTCTTCTTCCTGATGGGAAAATAGAGTGACATGTGCCTGTCCCAACACCAAGAGCTAGTCTCTCACTGGTTCCCCGTCTTCCCGATCCTCCTCAGGACAAATTGCAACCTGTACGGAACAGGAGGTTAAAGGTGCTGATGCTCCAAGTAAGGAGATTGCTAGTAAAGCGGCTGGAATGGCGAACCCGGGCACTAGGAGATGAGAAATGAGGTGCGTTTTAGAAACCTTTCCCCATCACATGGTGTACCATCTTTTTGTTTTCTCATGCATGTTTTCAATGTAGGAATATGCCCTTGAACCTGGAGATTTGGGACCGATGCGATGGGTACCACGCAGTATTACTTTAAAGGGTCTGCGTTTGCTCACCCAACCTCACCAAACCTCTCAGCCCCAAGAGTGTCCACCCTTATGTCTCATCCAGCTGTGGGTCTAGATATGGTCAATCCAGGTTGCATCACAGCTCCTGAACGCATTGTGTAAGAATTTCTCTCTCTTTCACTGTCTTTGTTTCATCGGTTTGTAAAAGTAATTTATTTTTATGATGGGGTTTAGCTGCTTTTCACTGCTGTGTTTATGCCGCTTTACACCCACTTCACACACTAACAGAGAGATATCAATACATAGGTTTTAAGATTATTATTAGTCAGATATATTCTTGTGCGGTGAATAGGGCGTGTTGAGTCCAGTTCTCTGAGCAAGGAGTAGGTCTTGTCTATTACATATTGGGTTTATGGAACGGTATCTGAGCTAATTTGAAACCCTTGTTTTATGTATCACCCCACCTCACCTTTCCCGTTAAGCAGCCATAGTGTGTTTTCTGCATGTGTGACTCTGTTCTGTTTTGTAATTCAGTTTAAGTGTAACCCTTTTTACATTCCCTCTATAAGTGATACCTTATGAGAAGTGTCCTTTTCTGTGTGACTTATTTCACTTAGAATCGCCGTACCTAAATCCACTCATCATGCTGCTACTAGCCTTATGACATTGATTTCATGGCTGAGTGATATTCCATTGTACATAAGGACCACAACTTCTTTATCCATTTTTCTCTTTCCTGGGATATTGAAGGTGGAATGAAGTGGAGGTCCTTGTCAACAGAGCAGCCCTAAACTTTGGGGTGCTTGTTTCTTGCTGATTTTTAATTTTCCCAATTTATACCCCCATGAGTGGAAGTGTCCTATGCTCTCTAAGCTGTGTTCTTTAGATGTTTCAGGACACACCGTACACTTCTCCAGAGTGGCTGTTGGCAATTTACATCCCGCCCATCAGTGTAGCAAGGCTCCCATTTCTCCATGGCCTGTCCCGCATTTCTGGTTTTGACACGTTTTTCAGCATGGCCCTTTTGACCGATGGGTAGCGAGTCTTCTTTGTAGCGCTGATTTGCCTTTCCAGGTTGCTTGGTTGGCCAAAAAGGGCGTATGCGTTTTTTCCTGAATATATTCAGGAAAAAACGCATACGCCCTTTTTGGCCAAGGGCATCATTGTCAACGTTTTGCCGCTTTTCATGTGCTTTAAAGGCGATTCGAATCTACCTCCTGAAATCTGTTTCCTGCAATTCTGCCTTGATTTCAAATCCTCTTCTTTGCCTTCCCTCAATATATTTGTGGACGAGAGTTATCATTTATAACTCTGCAGGTTTGTGAATTGCAGTGCCCTGAAGCTCCATTTTACGACTCGCTTATTTGTGAGCTGGCCTCAAAAGCGCTTGATGGCTTCAGGCCCTGTTCTGGTTCCGGGGGGGATGATGAGCCTGTGGTTAATTCTTCTTCCTGATGGGAAAATAGAGTGACCTGTGCCTGTCCCAACACCAAGAGCTAGTCTCTCACTGGTTCCCCGTCTTCCCGTTCATCCTCAGGACAAATTGCAACCTGTACGGAACAGGAGGTTAAAGGTGCTGATGCTCCAAGTAGGGAGATTGCTAGTAAAGCGGCTGGAATGGCGAACCCGGGCACAAGGAGAAGAGAAATGAGGTGCGTTTTAGAAACCTTTCCCCATCACATGGTGTACCATATTTTGTTTTCTCATGCATGTTTTCGATGTAGGAAGATGCCCTTGAACCTGGAGATTTGGGACCCATGCGATGGGTACCACGCAGTTATATTTTAAAGGGTCTGCGTTTGCTCACCCAACCTCACCAAACCTCTCAGCCCCAAGAGTGTCCACCCTTATGTCTCATCCAGCTGTGGGTCTAGATATGGTCAATCCAGGTTGCATCACAGCCCCTGAACGCATTGTGTAAGAATTTCTCTCTCTTTCACTGTCTTTGTTTCATGGGTTTTTCGAAGTAATTTATTTTTATACTGGGGTTTAGCTGCTTTTCACTGCTGTGTTTATGCCGCTTTACACCCACTTGACACACTAACAGAGAGATATCAATACATAGGTTTTAAGATTATTACTAGTCAGATATATTCTTGTGCGGTGAATAGGGCGTGTTGAGTCCAGTTCTCTGAGCAAGGAGTAGGTCTTGTCTATTACATATTGGGTTTATGGAACGGTATCTGAGCTAATTTGAAACCCTTGTTTTATGTATCACCCCACCTCACCTTTCCCGTTAAGCAGCCATAGTGTGTTTTCTGCATGTGTGACTCTGTTCTGTTTTGTAATTCAGTTCAAGTGTAACCCTTTTTACATTCCCTCTATAAGTGATACCTTATGAGAAGTGTCCTTTTCTGTGTGACTTATTTCACTTAGAATCGCCGTACCTAAATCCACTCATCATGCTGCTACTAGCCTTATGACATTGATTTCATGGCTGAGTGATATTCCATTGTACATAAGGACCACAACTTCTTTATCCATTTTTCTCTTTCCTGGGATATTGAAGGTGGAATGAAGTGGAGGTCCTTGTCAACAGAGCAGCCCTAAACTTTGGGGTGCTTGTGTCTTGCTGATTTTTCATTTTCCCAATTTATACCCCCATGAGTGGAAGTGCCCTATGCTCTCTAAGCTGTGTTTTTTAGATGTTTCAGGACACACCGTACACTTCTCCAGAGTGGCTGTTGGCAATTTACATCCCGCCCATCAGTGTAGCAAGGCTCCCATTTCTCCATGGCCTGTCCTGCATTTCTGGTTTTGACACGTTTTTCCGCATGGCCCTTTTGACCGATGGGTAGCGAGTCTTCTTTGTAGCGCTGATTTGCCTTTCCAGGTTGCTTGGTTGGCCAAAAAGGGCGTATGCGTTTTTTCCTGAATATATTCAGGAAAAAACGCATACGCCCTTTTTGGCCAAGGGCATCATTGTCAACGTTTTGCCGCTTTTCATGTGCTTTAAAGGCGATTCGAATCTACCTCCTGAAATCTGTTTCCTGCAATTCTGCCTTGATTTCAAATCCTCTTCTTTGCCTTCCCTCAATATATTTGTGGACGAGAGTTATCATTTATAACTCTGCAGGTTTGTGAATTGCAGTGCCCTGAAGCTCCATTTTACAACTCACTTTTTTGGGAGCTGGCCGCAGAAGCGCAGGATGGCTTCAGGCCCTGTTCTGGTTCCGGGGTCAGGCTGAGCCTGTGGTTAATTCTTCTTCCTGATGGGAAAATAGAGTGACCTGTGCCTGTCCCAACACCAAGAGCTAGTCTCTCACTGGTTCCCCGTCTACCCGTTCATCCTCAGGACAAATTGCAACCTTTACGGAACAGGAGGTTAAAGGTGCTGATGCTCCAAGTAGGGAGATTGTTAGTAAAGTGCCTGGAATGGCGAACCCGGGCACAAGGAGAAGAGAAATGAGGTGCGTTTTAGAAACCTTTCCCCATCACATGGTGTACCATCTTTTTGTTTTCTCATGCATGTTTTCGATGTAGGAAGATGCCCTTGAACCTGGAGATTTGGGACCCATGCGATGGGTACCACGCAGTTATATTTTAAAGGGTCTGCGTTTGCTCACCCAACCTCACCAAACCTCTCAGCCCCAAGAGTGTCCACCCTTATGTCTCATCCAGCTGTGGGTCTAGATATGGTCAATCCAGGTTGCATCACAGGCCCTGAAAGCATTGTGTAAGAATTTCTCTCTCTTTCACTGTCTTTGTTTCATGGGTTTGTAAAAGTAATTTATTTTTATACTGGGGTTTAGCTGCTTTTCACTGCTGTGTTTATGCTGCTTTACACCAACTTGACACACTAACAGAGAGATATCAATACATAGGTTTTAAGATTATTACTAGTCAGATATATTCTTGTGCGGTGAATAGGGCGTGTTGAGTCCAGTTCTCTGAGCAAGGAGTAGGTCTTGTCTATTACATATTGGGTTTATGGAACGGTATCTGAGCTAATTTGAAACCCTTGTTTTATGTATCACCCCACCTCACCTTTCCCGTTAAGCAGCCATAGTGTGTTTTCTGCATGTGTGACTCTGTTCTGTTTTGTAATTCAGTTCAAGTGTAACGCTTTTTACATTCCCTCTATAAGTGATACCTTATGAGAAGTGTCCTTTTCTGTGTGACTTATTTCACTTAGAATCGTCGTACCTAAATCCACTCATCATGCTGCTACTAGCCTTATGACATTGATTTCATGGCTGAGTGATATTCCATTGTACATAAGGACCACAACTTCTTTATCCATTTTTCTCTTTCCTGGGATATTGAAGGTGGAATGAAGTGGAGGTCCTTGTCAACAGAGCAGCCCTAAACTTTGGGGTGCTTGTGTCTTGCTGATTTTTCATTTTCCCAAGTTATACCCCCATGAGTGGAAGTGCCCTATGCTCTCTAAGCTGTGTTTTTTAGATGTTTCAGGACACACCGTACACTTCTCCAGAGTGGCTGTTGGCAATTTACATCTCGCCCATCAGTGTAGCAAGGCTCCCATTTCTCCATGGCCTGTCCTGCATTTCTGGTTTTGAGACTTTTTTCAGCATGGCCCTTTTGACCGATGGGTAGCGAGTCTTCTTTGTAGCGCTGATTTGCCTTTCCAGGTTGCTTGGTTGGCCAAAAAGGGCGTATGCGTTTTTTCCTGAATATATTCAGGAAAAAACGCATACGCCCTTTTTGGCCAAGGGCATCATTGTCAACGTTTTGCCGCTTTTCATGTGCTTTAAAGGCGATTCGAATCTACCTCCTGAAATCTGTTTCCTGCAATTCTGCCTTGATTTCAAATCCTCTTCTTTGCCTTCCCTCAATATATTTGTGGACGAGAGTTATCATTTATAACTCTGCAGGTTTGTGAATTGCAGTGTCCTGAAGCTCCATTTTACAAGTCGCTTTTTTGGGAGCTGGCCGCAAAAGCACTGGATGCCTTCAGGCCCTGTTCTGGTTCCGGGGGGGATGATGAGCCTGTGGCTAATTCTTCTTCCTGATGAGAAAATAGAGTGACCTGTGCCTGTCCCAACACCAAGAGCTAGTCTCTAACTGTTTCCCCGTCTTCCAGTTCATCCTCAGGACAAATTGCAAGCTGTACGGAACAGGAGGTTAAAGGTGCTGATGCTACAAGTAAGGAGATTACTAGTAAAGCGGCTGGAATGGCGAACCCGGGCCCAAAGAGATGAGAAATGAGGTGCATTTTAGTTATCTTTCCCCATCACACGGTGTACCATCTTCTGGGTTTCTCATGCATGTTTTTGATGTAGGAAGATGCCCTTGAACCTGGAGATTTGGGACCCATGGGATGGGTACCAGGCATTATTACTTTAAAGGGTCTGCGTTTGCTCACCCAACCTCACCAAACCTCTCAGCCCCAAGAGTGTCTACCCTTATGTCTCATCCAGCTGTGGGTCTAGATATGGTCAATCCAGGTTGCATCACAGCCCCTGAACGCATTGTGTAAGAATTTCTCTCTCTTTCACTGTCTTTGTTTCATGGGTTTTTCGAAGCAATTTATTTTTATAATGGGGTTTAGCTGCTTTTCACTGCTGTGTTTATGCCGCTTTACACCCACTTGACACACTGACAGAGAGATATCTATACATAGGTTTTAAGATTATTACTAGTCAGATATATTCTTGTGCGGTGAATAGGGCGTGTTGAGTCCAGTTCTCTGAGCAAGGAGTAGGTCTTGTCTATTACATATTGGGTTTATGGAACGGTATCTGAGCTAATTTGAAACCCTTGTTTTATGTATCACTCCACCTCACCTTTCCCTTTAAGCAGCCATAGTGTGTTTTCTGCATGTGTGACTCTGTTCTGTTTTGTAATTCAGTTCAAGTGTAACGGTTTTTACATTCCCTCTATAAGTGATACCTTATGAGAAGTGTCCTTTTCTGTGTGACTTATTTCACTTAGAATCGTCATACCTAAATCCACTCATCATGCTGCTACTAGCCTTATGACATTGATTTCATGGCTGAGTGATATTCCATTGTACATAAGGACCACAACTTCTTTATCCATTTTTCTCTTTCCTGGGATATTGAAGGTGGAATGAAGTGGAGGTCCTTGTCAACAGAGCAGCCCTAAACTTTGGGGTGCTTGTGTTTTGCTGATTTTTCATTTTCCCAATTTATACCCCCATGAGTGGAAGTGCCCTATGCTCTCTAAGCTGTGATTTTTAGATGTTTCAGGACACACCGTACACTTCTCCAGAGTGGCTGTTGGCAATTTACATCCCGCCCATCAGTGTAGCAAGGCTCCCATTTCTCCATGGCCTGTCCTGCATTTCTGGTTTTGCCACTTTTTTCAGCATGGCCCTTTTGACCGATGGGTAGCGAGTCTTCTTTGTAGTGCTGATTTGCTTTTCCAGGTTGCTTGGTTGGCCAAAAAGGGCGTATGCGTTTTTTCCTGAATATATTCAGGAAAAAACGCATACGCCCTTTTTGGCCAAGGGCATCATTGTCAACGTTTTGCCGATTTTCATGTGCTTTAAAGGCGATTCGAATCTACCTCCTGAAATCTGTTTCCTGCAATTCTGCCTTGATTTCAAATCCTCTTCTTTGCCTTCCCTCAATATATTTGTGGACGAGAGTTATCATTTATAACTCTGCAGGTTTGTGAATTGCAGTGTCCTGAAGCTCCATTTTACAACTCGCTTTTTTGAGAGCTGGCCGCAAAAGCACTGGATGGCTTCAGGCCCTGTTCTGGTTCCGGGGGGGATGATGAGCCTGTGGCTAATTCTTCCTGATGGGAAAATAGAGTGACCTGTGCCTGTCCCAACACCAAGAGCTAGTCTCTCACTGGTTCCCCGTCTTCCCGTTCATCCTCAGGACAAATTGCAACCTGTACGGAACAGGAGGTTAAAGGTGCTGATGCTCCAAGTAAGGGGATTGCTAGTAAAGCAGCTGGAATGGCGAACCCGGGCACAAGGAGATGAGAAATGAGGTGCCTTTTAGAAACCTTTCCCCATCACATGGTGTACCATCTTTTTGTTTTCTCATGCATGTTTTCAATGTAGGAAGATGCCCTTGAACCTGGAGATTTGGGACCCATGGGATGTGTACCACGCAGTATTACTTTAAAGGGTCTGCGTTTGCTCACCCAACCTCACCAAACCTCTCAGCCCCAAGAGTGTCCACCCTTATGTCTCATCCAGCTGTGGGTCTAGATATGGTCAATCCAGGTTGCATCACAGCCCCTGAACGCATTGTGTAAGAATTTCTCTCTCTTTCACTGTCTTTGTTTCATGGGTTTGTAAAAGTAATTTATTTTTATGATGGGGTTTAGCTGCTTTTCACTGCTGTGTTTATGCCGCTTTACACCCACTTGACACACTAACAGAGAGATATCAATACATAGGTTTTAAGATTATTACTAGTCAGATATATTCTTGTGCGGTGAATAGGGCGTGTTGAGTCCAGTTCTCTGAGCAAGGAGTAGGTCTTGTCTATTACATATTGGGTTTATGGAACGGTATCTGAGCTAATTTGAAACCCTTGTTTTATGTATCACCCCACCTCACCTTTCCCGTTAAGCAGCCATAGTGTGTTTTCTGCATGTTTGACTCTGTTCTGTTTTGTAATTCAGTTCAAGTGTAACGCTTTTTACATTCCCTCTATAAGTGATACCTTATGAGAAGTGTCCTTTTCTGTGTGACTTATTTCACTTAGAATCGTCGTACCTAAATCCACTCATCATGCTGCTACTAGCCTTATGACATTGATTTCATGGCTGAGTGATATTCCATTGTACATAAGGACCACAACTTCTTTATCCATTTTTCTCTCTCCTGGGATATTTAAGGTGGAATGAAGTGGAGGTCCTTGTCAACAGAGCAGCCCTAAACTTTGGGGTGCTTGTGTCTTGCTGATTTTTCATTTTCCCAATTTATACCCCCATGAGTGGAAGTGCCCTATGCTCTCAAAGCTGTGTTTTTTAGATGTTTCAGGACACACCGTACACTTCTCCAGAGTGGCTGTTGGCAATTTACATCTCGCCCATCAGTGTAGCAAGGCTCCCATTTCTCCATGGCCTGTCCTGCATTTCTGGTTTTGAGACTTTTTTCAGCATGGCCCTTTTGACCGATGGGTAGCGAGTCATCTTTGTAGCGCTGATTTGCCTTTCCAGGTTGCTTGGTTGGCCAAAAAGGGCGTATGCGTTTTTTCCTGAATATATTCAGGAAAAAACGCATACGCCCTTTTTGGCCAAGGGCATCATTGTCAACGTTTTGCCGCTTTTCATGTGCTTTAAAGGCGATTCGAATCTACGTCCTGAAATCTGTTTCCTGCAATTCTGCCTTGATTTCAAATCCTCTTCTTTGCCTTCCCTCAATATATTTGTGAACGAGAGTTATCATTTATAACTCTGCAGGTTTGTGAATTGCAGTGCCCTGAAGCTCCATTTTACAACTCGCTTTTTTGGGAGCTGGCCGCAAAAGCACTGGATGGCTTCAGGCCCTGTTCTGGTTCCGGAGGGGATGATGAGCCTGTGGTTAATTCTTCTTTCTGATGGGAAAATAGAGTGACCTGTGCCTGTCCCAACACCAAGAGCTAGTCTCTCACTGGTTCCCCGTCTTCCCGTTCATCCTCAGGACAAATTGCAACCTATACGGAACAGGAGGTTAAAGGTGCTGATGCTCCAAGTAAGGAGATTGCTAGTAAAGCGGCTGGAATGGCGAACCCGGGCACAAGGAGAAGAGAAATGAGGTGCGTTTTAGAAACTTTTCCCCATCACATGGTGTACCATCTTTTTGTTTTCTCATGCATGTTTTCGATGTAGGAATATGCCCTTGAACCTGGAGATTTGGGACCCATGCGATGGGTACCACGCAGTATTACTTTAAAGGGTCTGCGTTTGCTCACCCAACCTCACCAAACCTCTCAGCCCCAAGAGTGTCCACCCTTATGTCTCATCCAGCTGTGGGTCTAGATATGGTCAATCCAGGTTGCATCACAGCCACTGAACGCATTGTGTAAGAATTTCTCTCTCTTTCACTGTCTTTGTTTCATGGGTTTTTCGAAGTAATTTATTTTTATAATGGGGTTTAGCTGCTTTTCACTGTGTGTTTATGCCGCTTTACACCTATTTGACACACTAACAGAGAGATATCAATACATAGGTTTTAAGATTATTACTAGTCAGATATATTCTTGTGCGGTGAATAGGGCGTGTTGAGTCCAGTTCTCTGAGCAAGGAGTAGGTTTTGTCTATTACATATTGGGTTTATGGAACGGTATCTGAGCTAATTTGAAACCCTTGTTTTATGTATCACCCCACCTCACCTTTCCCGTTAAGCAGCCATAGTGTGTTTTCTGCATGTGTGACTCTGTTCTGTTTTGTAATTCAGTTCAAGTGTAACGCTTTTTACATTCCCTCTATAAGTGATACCTTATGAGAAGTGTCCTTTTCTGTGTGACTTATTTCACTTAGAATCGTCGTACCTAAATCCACTCATCATGCTGCTACTAGCCTTATGACATTGATTTCATGGCTGAGTGATATTCCATTGTACATAAGGACCACAACTTCTTTATCCATTTTTCTCTTTCCTGGGATATTGAAGGTGGAATGAAGTGGAGGTCCTTGTCAACAGAGCAGCCCTAAACTTTGGGGTGCTTGTGTCTTGCTGATTTTTCATTTTCCCAATTTATACCCCCATGAGTGGAAGTGCCCTATGCTCTCTAAGCTGTGTTTTTTAGATGTTTCAGGACACACCGTACACTTCTCCAGAGTGGCTGTTGGCAATTTACATCCCGCCCATCAGTGTAGCAAGGCTCCCATTTCTCCATGGTCTGTCCTGCATTTCTGGTTTTGACACTTTTTTTAGCATGGCCCTTTTGACCGATGGGTAGCGAGTCTTCTTTGTAGTGCTGATTTGCTTTTCCAGGTTGCTTGGTTGGCCAAAAAGGGCGTATGCGTTTTTTCCTGAATATATTCAGGAAAAAACGCATACGCCCTTTTTGGCCAAGGGCATCATTGTCAACGTTTTGCCGATTTTCATGTGCTTTAAAGGCGATTCGAATCTACCTCCTGAAATCTGTTTCCTGCAATTCTGCCTTGATTTCAAATCCTCTTCTTTGCCTTCCCTCAATATATTTGTGGACGAGAGTTATCATTTATAACTCTGCAGGTTTGTGAATTGCAGTGTCCTGAAGCTCCATTTTACAACTCGCTTTTTTGAGAGCTGGCCGCAAAAGCACTGGATGGCTTCAGGCCCTGTTCTGGTTCCGGGGGGGATGATGAGCCTGTGGCTAATTCTTCCTGATGGGAAAATAGAGTGACCTGTGCCTGTCCCAACACCAAGAGCTAGTCTCTCACTGGTTCCCCGTCTTCCCGTTCATCCTCAGGACAAATTGCAACCTGTACGGAACAGGAGGTTAAAGGTGCTGATGCTCCAAGTAAGGGGATTGCTAGTAAAGCAGCTGGAATGGCGAACCCGGGCACAAGGAGATGAGAAATGAGGTGCCTTTTAGAAACCTTTCCCCATCACATGGTGTACCATCTTTTTGTTTTCTCATGCATGTTTTCAATGTAGGAAGATGCCCTTGAACCTGGAGATTTGGGACCCATGGGATGTGTACCACGCAGTATTACTTTAAAGGGTCTGCGTTTGCTCACCCAACCTCACCAAACCTCTCAGCCCCAAGAGTGTCCACCCTTATGTCTCATCCAGCTGTGGGTCTAGATATGGTCAATCCAGGTTGCATCACAGCCCCTGAACGCATTGTGTAAGAATTTCTCTCTCTTTCACTGTCTTTGTTTCATGGGTTTGTAAAAGTAATTTATTTTTATGATGGGGTTTAGCTGCTTTTCACTGCTGTGTTTATGCCGCTTTACACCCACTTGACACACTAACAGAGAGATATCAATACATAGGTTTTAAGATTATTACTAGTCAGATATATTCTAGTGCGGTGAATAGGGCGTGTTGAGTCCAGTTCTCTGAGCAAGGAGTAGGTCTTGTCTATTACATATTGGGTTTATGGAACGGTATCTGAGCTAATTTGAAACCCTTGTTTTATGTATCACCCCACCTCACCTTTCCCGTTAAGCAGCCATAGTGTGTTTTCTGCATGTGTGACTCTGTTCTGTTTTGTAATTCAGTTCAAGTGTAACCCTTTTTACATTCCCTCTATAAGTGATACCTTATGAGAAGTGTCCTTTTCTGTGTGACTTATTTCACTTAGAATCGCCGTACCTAAATCCACTCATCATGCTGCTACTAGCCTTATGACATTGATTTCATGGCTGAGTGATATTCCATTGTACATAAGGACCACAACTTCTTTATCCATTTTTCTCTTTCCTGGGATATTGAAGGTGGAATGAAGTGGAGGTCCTTGTCAACAGAGCAGCCCTAAACTTTGGGGTGCTTGTGTCTTGCTGATTTTTCATTTTCCCAATTTATACCCCCATGAGTGGAAGTGCCCTATGCTCTCTAAGCTGTGTTTTTTAGATGTTTCAGGACACACTGTACACTTCTCCAGAGTGGCTGTTGGCAATTTACATCCCGCCCATCAGTGTAGCAAGGCTCCCATTTCTCCATGGCCTGTCCTGCATTTCTGGTTTTGAGACTTTTTTCAGCATGGCCCTTTTGACCGATGGGTAGCGAGTCTTCTTTGTAGCGCTGATTTGCCTTTCCAGGTTGCTTGGTTGGCCAAAAAGGGCGTATGCGTTTTTTCCTGAATATATTCAGGAAAAAACGCATACGCCCTTTTTGGCGAAGGGCATCATTGTCAACGTTTTGCCGCTTTTCATGTGCTTTAAAGGCGATACGAATCTACCTCCTGAAATCTGTTTCCTGCAATTCTGCCTTGATTTCAAATCCTCTTCTTTGCCTTCCCTCAATATATTTGTGGACGAGAGTTATCATTTATACCTCTGCAGGTATGTGAATTGCAGTGCCCTGAAGCTCCATTTTACAACTCGCTTTTTTGGGAGCTGGCCGCAAAAGCGCAGGATGGCCTCAGGCCCTGTTCTGGTTCCGGGGGGGAGGATAAGCCTGTGGTTAATTCTTCTTCCTGATGGGAAAATAGAGTGACCTGTGCCTGTCCCAACACCAAGAGCTAGTCTCTCACTGGTTCCCCGTCTTCCCGATCATCCTCAGGACAAATTGCAACCTGTACGGAACAGGAGGTTAAAGGTGGTGATGCTCCAAGTAAGGAGATTGCTAGTAAAGCGGCTGGAATGGCGAACCCGGGCACAAGGAGATGAGAAATGAGGTGCGTTTTAGAAACTTTCCCCATCACATGGTGTACCATCTTTTTGTTTTCTCATGCATGTTTTCGATGTAGGAATATGCCCTTGAACCTGGAGATTTGGGACCTATGCGATGGGTACCACGCAGTATTACTTTAAAGGGTCTGCGTTTGCTCACCCAACCTCACCAAACCTCTCAGCCCCAAGAGTGTCCACCCTTATGTCTCATCCAGCTGTGGGTCTAGATATGGTCAATCCAGGTTGCATCACAGCCCCTGAACGCATTGTGTAAGAATTTCTCTCTCTTTCACTGTCTTTGTTTCATGGGTTTGTAAAAGTAATTTATTTTTATGATGGGGTTTAGCTGGTTTTCACTGCTGTGTTTATGCCGCTTTACACCCACTTGACACACTAACAGAGAGATACCAATACATAGGTTTTAAGATTATTACTAGTCAGATATATTCTTGTGCGGTGAATAGGGCGTGTTGAGTCCAGTTCTCTGAGCAAGGAGTAGGTCTTGTCTATTACATATTGGGTTTATGGAACGGTATCTGAGCTAATTTGAAACCCTTGTTTTATGTATGACACCACCTCACCTTTCCCGTTAAGCAGCCATAGTGTGTTTTCTGCATGTGTGACTCTGTTCTGTTTTGTAATTCAGTTCAAGTGTAACGCTTTTTACATTCCCTCTATAAGTGATACCTTATGAGAAGTGTCCTTTTCTGTGTGACTTATTTCACTTAGAATCGTCGTACCTAAATCCACTCATCATGCTGCTACTAGCCTTATGACATTGATTTCATGGCTGAGTGATATTCTATTGTACATAAGGACCACAACTTCTTTATCCATTTTTCTCTTTCCTGGGATCTTGAAGGTGGAATGAAGTGGAGGTCCTTGTCCACAGAGCAGCCCTAAACTTTGGGGTGCTTGTGTCTTGCTGATTTTTCATTTTCCCAATTTATACCCCCATGAGTGGAAGTGCCCTATGCTCTCTAAGCTGTGTTTTTTAGATGTTTCAGGACACACCGTACACTTCTCCAGAGTGGCTGTTGGCAATTTACATCCAGCCCATCAGTGTAGCAAGGCTCCCATTTCTCCATGGCCTGTCCTGCATTTCTGGTTTTGACACGTTTTTCAGCATGGCCCTTTTGACCGATGGGTAGCGAGTCTTCTTTGTAGCGCTGATTTGCCTTTCCAGGTTGCTTGGTTGGCCAAAAAGGGCGTATGCGTTTTTTCCTGAATATATTCAGGAAAAAACGCATACGCCCTTTTTGTCCAAGGGCATCATTCTCAACGTTTTGCCGCTTTTCATGTGCTTTAAAGGCAATTCGAATCTACCTCCTGAAATCTGTTTCCTGCAATTCTGCCTTGATTTCAAATCCTCTTCTTTGCCTTCCCTCAATATATTTGTGGACGAGAGTTATCATTTATAACTCTGCAGGTTTGTGAATTGCAGTGCCCTGAAGCTCCATTTTACAACTCGCTTTTTTGGGAGCTGGCCGCAAAAGCGCAGGATGGCTTCAGGCCCTGTTCTGGTTCCGGGGTCAGGCTGAGCCTGTGGTTAATTCTTCTTTCTGATGGGAAAATAGAGTGACCTGTGCCTGTCCCAACACCAAGAGCTAGTCTCTCACTGGTTCCCCGTCTACCCGTTCATCCTCAGGACAAATTGCAACCTGTACGGAACAGGAGGTTAAAGGTGCTGATGCTCTAAGTAGGGAGATTGTTAGTAAAGCGGCTGGAATGGCGAACCCGGGCACAAGGAGAAGAGAAATGAGGTGCGTTTTAGAAACCTTTCCCCATCACATGGTGTACCATATTTTGTTTTCTCATGCATGTTTTCGATGTAGGAAGATGCCCTTGAACCTGGAGATTTGGGACCCATGCGATGGGTACCACGCAGTTATATTTTAAAGGGTCTGCGTTTGCTCACCCAACCTCACCAAACCTCTCAGCCCCAAGAGTGTCCACCCTTATGTCTCATCCAGCTGTGGGTCTAGATATGGTCAATCCAGGTTGCATCACAGCCCCTGAACGCATTGTGTAAGAATTTCTCTCTCTTTCACTGTCTTTGTTTCATGGGTTTGTAAAAGTAATTTATTTTTATGATGGGGTTTAGCTGCTTTTCACTGCTGTGTTTATGCCGCTTTACACCCACTTGACACACTAACAGAGAGATACCAATACATAGGTTTTAAGATTATTACTAGTCAGATATATTCTTGTGCGGTGAATAGGGCGTGTTGAGTCCAGTTCTCTGAGCAAGGAGTAGGTCTTGTCTATTACATATTGGGTTTATGGAACGGTATCTGAGCTAATTTGAAACCCTTGTTTTATGTATCACCCCACCTCACCTTTCCCGTTAAGCAGCCATAGTGTGTTTTCTGCATGTGTGACTCTGTTCTGTTTTGTAATTCAGTTCAAGTGTAACGCTTTTTACATTCCCTCTATAAGTGATACCTTATGAGAAGTGTCCTTTTCTGTGTGACTTATTTCACTTAGAATCGTCGTACCTAAATCCACTCATCATGCTGCTACTAGCCTTATGACATTGATTTCATGGCTGAGTGATATTCCATTGCACATAAGGACCACAACTTCTTTATCCATTTTTCTCTTTCCTGGGATATTGAAGGTGGAATGAAGTGGAGGTCCTTGTCAACAGAGCAGCCCTAAACTTTGGGGTGCTTGTGTCTTGCTGATTTTTCATTTTCCCAATTTATACCCCCATGAGTGGAAGTGCCCTATGCTCTCTAAGCTGTGTTTTTTAGATGTTTCAGGACACACTGTACACTTCTCCAGAGTGGCTGTTGGCAATTTACATCCCGCCCATCAGTGTAGCAAGGCTCCCATTTCTCCATGGCCTGTCCTGCATTTCTGGTTTTGAGACTTTTTTCAGCATGGCCCTTTTGACCGATGGGTAGCGAGTCTTCTTTGTAGCGCTGATTTGCCTTTCCAGGTTGCTTGGTTGGCCAAAAAGGGCGTATGCGTTTTTTCCTGAATATATTCAGGAAAAAACGCATACGCCCTTTTTGGCCAAGGGCATCATTGTCAACGTTTTGCCGCTTTTCATGTGCTTTAAAGGCGATACGAATCTACCTCCTGAAATCTGTTTCCTGCAATTCTGCCTTGATTTCAAATCCTCTTCTTTGCCTTCCCTCAATATATTTGTGGACGAGAGTTATCATTTATACCTCTGCAGGTTTGTGAATTGCAGTGCCCTGAAGCTCCATTTTACAACTCGCTTTTTTGGGAGCTGGCCGCAAAAGCGCAGGATGGCTTCAGGCCCTGTTCTGGTTCCGGGGGGGAGGATAAGCCTGTGGTTAATTCTTCTTCCTGATGGGAAAATAGAGTGACCTGTGCCTGTCCCAACACCAAGAGCTAGTCTCTCACTGGTTCCCCGTCTTCCCGATCATCCTCAGGACAAATTGCAACCTGTACGGAACAGGAGGTTAAAGGTGGTGATGCTCCAAGTAAGGAGATTGCTAGTAAAGCGGCTGGAATGGCGAACCCGGGCACAAGGAGATGAGAAATGAGGTGCGTTTTAGAAACTTTCCCCATCACATGGTGTACCATCTTTTTGTTTTCTCATGCATGTTTTCGATGTAGGAATATGCCCTTGAACCTGGAGATTTGGGACCTATGCGATGGGTACCACGCAGTATTACTTTAAAGGGTCTGTGTTTGCTCACCCAACCTCACCAAACCTCTCAGCCCCAAGAGTGTCCACCCTTATGTCTCATCCAGCTGTGGGTCTAGATATGGTCAATCCAGGTTGCATCACAGCCCCTGAACGCATTGTGTAAGAATTTCTCTCTCTTTCACTGTCTTTGTTTCATGGGTTTGTAAAAGTAATTTATTTTTATGATGGGGTTTAGCTGCTTTTCACTGCTGTGTTTATGCCGCTTTACACCCACTTGACACACTAACAGAGAGATACCAATACATAGGTTTTAAGATTATTACTAGTCAGATATATTCTTGTGCGGTGAATAGGGCGTGTTGAGTCCAGTTCTCTGAGCAAGGAGTAGGTCTTGTCTATTACATATTGGGTTTATGGAACGGTATCTGAGCTAATTTGAAACCCTTGTTTTATGTATCACACCACCTCACCTTTCCCGTTAAGCAGCCATAGTGTGTTTTCTGCATGTGTGACTCTGTTCTGTTTTGTAATTCAGTTCAAGTGTAACGCTTTTTACATTCCCTCTATAAGTGATACCTTATGAGAAGTGTCCTTTTCTGTGTGACTTATTTCACTTAGAATCGTCGTACCTAAATCCACTCATCATGCTGCTACTAGCCTTATGACATTGATTTCATGGCTGAGTGATATTCCATTGCACATAAGGACCACAACTTCTTTATCCATTTTTCTCTTTCCTGGGATATTGAAGGTGGAATGAAGTGGAGGTCCTTGTCAACAGAGCAGCCCTAAACTTTGGGGTGCTTGTGTCTTGCTGATTTTTCATTTTCCCAATTTATACCCCCATGAGTGGAAGTGCCCTATGCTCTCTAAGCTGTGTTTTTTAGATGTTTCAGGACACACCGTACACTTCTCCAGAGTGGCTGTTGGCAATTTACATCCCGCCCATCAGTGTAGCAAGGCTCCCATTTCTCCATGGCCTGTCCTGCATTTCTGGTTTTGAGACTTTTTTCAGCATGGCCCTTTTGACCGATGGGTAGCGAGTCTTCTTTGTAGCGCTGATTTGCCTTTCCAGGTTGCTTGGTTGGCCAAAAAGGGCGTATGCGTTTTTTCCTGAATATATTCAGGAAAAAACGCATACGCCCTTTTTGGCCAAGGGCATCATTGTCAACGTTTTGCCGCTTTTCATGTGCTTTAAAGGCGATACGAATCTACCTCCTGAAATCTGTTTCCTGCAATACTGCCTTGATTTCAAATCCTCTTCTTTGCCTTCCCTCAATATATTTGTGGACGAGAGTTATCATTTATACCTCTGCAGGTTTGTGAATTGCAGTGCCCTGAAGCTCCATTTTACAACTCGCTTTTTTGGGAGCTGGCCGCAAAAGCGCAGGATGGCTTCAGGCCCTGTTCTGGTTCCGGGGGGGAGGATAAGCCTGTGGTTAATTCTTCTTCCTGATGGGAAAATAGAGTGACCTGTGCCTGTCCCAACACCAAGAGCTAGTCTCTCACTGGTTCCCCGTCTTCCCGATCATCCTCAGGACAAATTGCAACCTGTACGGAACAGGAGGTTAAAGGTGGTGATGCTCCAAGTAAGGAGATTGCTAGTAAAGCAGCTGGAATGGCGAACCCGGGCACAAGGAGATGAGAAATGAGGTGCGTTTTAGAAACTTTCCCCATCACATGGTGTACCATCTTTTTGTTTTCTCATGCATGTTTTCGATGTAGGAATATGCCCTTGAACCTGGAGATTTGGGACCTATGCGATGGGTACCACGCAGTATTACTTTAAAGGGTCTGTGTTTGCTCACCCAACCTCACCAAACCTCTCAGCCCCAAGAGTGTCCACCCTTATGTCTCATCCAGCTGTGGGTCTAGATATGGTCAATCCAGGTTGCATCACAGCCCCTGAACGCATTGTGTAAGAATTTCTCTCTCTTTCACTGTCTTTGTTTCATGGGTTTGTAAAAGTAATTTATTTTTATGATGCGGTTTAGCTGCTTTTCACTGCTGTGTTTATGCCACTTTACACCCACTTGACACACTAACAGAGAGATACCAATACATAGGTTTTAAGATTATTACTAGTCAGATATATTCTTGTGCGGTGAATAGGGCGTGTTGAGTCCAGTTCTCTGAGCAAGGAGTAGGTCTTGTCTATTACATATTGGGTTTATGGAACGGTATCTGAGCTAATTTGAAACCCTTGTTTTATGTATCACACCACCTCACCTTTCCCGTTAAGCAGCCATAGTGTGTTTTCTGCATGTGTGACTCTGTTCTGTTTTGTAATTCAGTTCAAGTGTAACGCTTTTTACATTCCCTCTATAAGTGATACCTTATGAGAAGTGTCCTTTTCTGTGTGACTTATTTCACTTAGAATCGTCGTACCTAAATCCACTCATCATGCTGCTACTAGCCTTATGACATTGATTTCATGGCTGAGTGATATTCCATTGTACATAAGGACCACAACTTCTTTATCCATTTTTCTCTTTCCTGGGATATTGAAGGTGGAATGAAGTGGAGGTCCTTGTCAACAGAGCAACCCTAAACTTTGGGGTGCTTGTGTCTTGCTGATTTTTCATTTTCCCAATTTATACCCCCATGAGTGGAAGTGCCCTATGGTCTCTAAGCTGTGTTTTTTAGATGTTTCAGGACACACCGTACACTTCTCCAGAGTGGCTGTTGGCAATTTACATCCCGCCCATCAGTGTAGCAAGGCTCCCATTTCTCCATGGCCTGTCCTGCATTTCTGGTTTTGACACGTTTTTCAGCATGGCCCTTTTGACCGATGGGAAGCGAGACTTCTTTATAGCGCTGATTTGCTCTCCAGGTTGCTTGGTTGGCCAAAAAGGGCGTATGCGTTTTTTCCTGAATATATTCAGGAAAAAACGCATACGCCCTTTTTAGCCAAGGGCATCATTGTCAACGTTTTGCCGCTTTTCATGTGCTTTAAAGGCGATTCGAATCTACCTCCTGAAATCTGTTTCCTGCAATTCTGCCTTGATTTCAAATCCTCTTCTTTGCCTTCCCTCAATATATTTGTGGACGAGAGTTATCATTTATAACTCTGCAGGTTTGTGAATTGCAGTGCCCTGAAGCTCCATTTTACAACTCGCTTTTTGTGAGCTGGCCGCAAAAGCGCAGGATGGCTTCAGGCCCTGTTCTGGTTCCGGGGTCAGGCTGAGCCTGTGGTTAATTCTTCTTCCTGATGGGAAAATAGAGTGACCTGTGCCTGTCCCAACACCAAGAGCTAGTCTCTCACTGGTTCCCCGTCTTCCCGATCATCCTCAGGACAAATTGCAACCTGTACGGAACAGGAGGTTAAAGGTGGTGATGCTCCAAGTAAGGAGATTGCTAGTAAAGCGGCTGGAATGGCGAACCCGGGCACAAGGAGATGAGAAATGAGGTGCGTTTTAGAAACCTTTCCCCATCACATGGTGTACCATCTTTTTGTTTTCTCATGCATGTTTTCGATGTAGGAATATGCCCTTGAACCTGGAGATTTGGGACCTATGCGATGGGTACCACGCAGTATTACTTTAAAGGGTCTGTGTTTGCTCACCCAACCTCACCAAACCTCTCAGCCCCAAGAGTGTCCACCCTTATGTCTCATCCAGCTGTGGGTCTAGATATGGTCAATCCAGGTTGCATCACAGCCCCTGAACGCATTGTGTAAGAATTTCTCTCTCTTTCACTGTCTTTGTTTCATGGGTTTGTAAAAGTAATTTATTTTTATGATGGGGTTTAGCTGCTTTTCACTGCTGTGTTTATGCCGCTTTACACCCACTTGACACACTAACAGAGAGATACCAATACATAGGTTTTAAGATTATTACTAGTCAGATATATTCTTGTGCGGTGAATAGGGCGTGTTGAGTCCAGTTCTCTGAGCAAGGAGTAGGTCTTGTCTATTACATATTGGGTTTATGGAACGGTATCTGAGCTAATTTGAAACCCTTGTTTTATGTATCACCCCACCTCACCTTTCCCGTTAAGCAGCCATAGTGTGTTTTCTGCATGTGTGACTCTGTTCTGTTTTGTAATTCAGTTCAAGTGTAACGCTTTTTACATTCCCTCTATAAGTGATACCTTATGAGAAGTGTCCTTTTCTGTGTGACTTATTTCACTTAGAATCGTCGTACCTAAATCCACTCATCATGCTGCTACTAGCCTTATGACATTGATTTCATGGCTGAGTGATATTCCATTGTACATAAGGACCACAACTTCTTTATCCATTTTTCTCTTTCCTGGGATATTGAAGGTGGAATGAAGTGGAGGTCCTTGTCAACAGAGCAGCCCTAAACTTTGGGGTGCTTGTGTCTTGCTGATTTTTCATTTTCCCAAGTTATACCCCCATGAGTGGAAGTGCCCTATGCTCTCTAAGCTGTGTTTTTTAGATGTTTCAGGACACACCGTACACTTCTCCAGAGTGGCTGTTGGCAATTTACATCTCGCCCATCAGTGTAGCAAGGCTCCCATTTCTCCATGGCCTGTCCTGCATTTCTGGTTTTGACACGTTTTTCAGCATGGCCCTTTTGACCGATGGGTAGCGAGTCTTCTTTGTAGCGCTGATTTGCCTTTCCAGGTTGCTTGGTTGGCCAAAAAGGGCGTATGAGTTTTTTCCTGAATATATTCAGGAAAAAACGCATATGCCCTTTTTGGCCAAGGGCATCATTGTCAACGTTTTGCCGCTTTTCATGTGCTTTAAAGGCGATTCGAATCTACCTCCTGAAATCTGTTTCCTGCAATTCTGCCTTGATTTCAAATCCTCTTCTTTGCCTTCCCTCAATATATTTGTGGACGAGAGTTATCATTTATACCTCTGCAGGTTTGTGAATTGCAGTGTCCTGAAGCTCCATTTTACAACTCGCTTTTTTGGGAGCTGGCCGCAAAAGCACTGGATGGCTTCAGGCCCTGTTCTGGTTCCGGGGGGGATGATGAGCGTGTGGCTAATTCTTCTTCCTGATGGGAAAATAGAGTGACCTGCGCCTGTCCCAACACCAAGAGCTAGTCTCTCACTGGTTCCCCGTCTTCCCGATCATCCTCAGGACAAATTGCAACCTGTACGGAACAGGAGGTTAAAGGTGGTGATGCTCCAAGTAAGGAGATTGCTAGTAAAGCGGCTGGAATGGCGAACCCGGGCACAAGGTGAAGAGAAATGAGGTGCGTTTTAGAAACCTTTCCCCATCACATGGTGTACCATCTTTTTGTTTTCTCATGCATGTTTTCGATGTAGGAATATGCCCTTGAACCTGGAGATTTGGGACCCATGCGATGGGTACCACGCAGTATTACTTTAAAGGGTCTGCGTTTGCTCACCCAACCTCACCAAACCTCTCAGCCCCAAGAGTGTCCACCCTTATGTCTCATCCAGCTGTGGGTCTACATATGGTCAATCCAGGTAGCATCACAGCCACTGAACGCATTGTGTAAGAATTTCTCTCACTTTCACTGTCTTTGTTTCATGGGTTTTTCGAAGTAATTTATTTTTATAATGGGGTTTAGCTGCTTTTCACTGTGTGTTTATGCCACTTTACACCCACTTGACACACTAACAGAGAGATATCAATACATAGGTTTTAAGATTATTACTAGTCAGATATATTCTTGTGCGGTGAATAGGGCGTGTTGAGTCCAGTTCTCTGAGCAAGGAGTAGGTTTTGTCTATTACATATTGGGTTTATGGAACGGTATCTGAGCTAATTTGAAACCCTTGTTTTATGTATCACCCCACCTCACCTTTCCCGTTAAGCAGCCATAGTGTGTTTTCTGCATGTGTGACTCTGTTCTGTTTTGTAATTCAGTTCAAGTGTAACGCTTTTTACATTCCCTCTATAAGTGATACCTTATGAGAAGTGTCCTTTTCTGTGTGACTTATTTCACTTAGAATCGTCGTACCTAAATCCACTCATCATGCTGCTACTAGCCTTATGACATTGATTTCATGGCTGAGTGATATTCCATTGTACATAAGGACCACAACTTCTTTATCCATTTTTCTCTTTCCTGGGATATTGAAGGTGGAATGAAGTGGAGGTCCTTGTCAACAGAGCAGCCCTAAACTTTGGGGTGCTTGTGTCTTGCTGATTTTTCATTTTCCCAATTTATACCCCCATGAGTGGAAGTGCCCTATGCTCTCTAAGCTGTGTTTTTTAGATGTTTCAGGACACACTGTACACTTCTCCAGAGTGGCTGTTGGCAATTTACATCACGCCCATCAGTGTAGCAAGGCTCCCATTTCTCCATGGCCTGTCCTGCATTTCTGGTTTTGAGACTTTTTTCAGCATGGCCCTTTTGACCGATGGGTAGCGAGTCTTCTTTGTAGCGCTGATTTGCCTTTCCAGGTTGCTTGGTTGGCCAAAAAGGGCGTATGCGTTTTTTCCTGAATATATTCAGGAAAAAACGCATACGCCCTTTTTGGCCAAGGGCATCATTGTCAACGTTTTGCCGCTTTTCATGTGCTTTAAAGGCGATACGAATCTACCTCCTGAAATCTGTTTCCTGCAATTCTGCCTTGATTTCAAATCCTCTTCTTTGCCTTCCCTCAATATATTTGTGGACGAGAGTTATCATTTATACCTCTGCAGGTTTGTGAATTGCCGTGCCCTGAAGCTCCATTTTACAACTCGCTTTTTTGGGAGCTGGCCGCAAAAGCGCAGGATGGCTTCAGGCCCTGTTCTGGTTCCGGGGGGGAGGATAAGCCTGTGGTTAATTCTTCTTCCTGATGGGAAAATAGAGTGACCTGTGCCTGTCCCAACACCAAGAGCTAGTCTCTCACTGGTTCCCCGTCTTCCCGATCATCCTCAGGACAAATTGCAACCTGTACGGAACAGGAGGTTAAAGGTGGTGATGCTCCAAGTAAGGAGATTGCTAGTAAAGCGGCTGGAATGGCGAACCCGGGCACAAGGAGAAGAGAAATGAGGTGCGTTTTAGAAACCTTTCCCCATCACATGGTGTACCATCTTTTTGTTTTCTCATGCATGTTTTCGATGTAGGATTATGCCCTTGAACCTGGAGATTTGGGACCTATGCGATGGGTACCACGCAGTATTACTTTAAAGGGTCTGTGTTTGCTCACCCAACCTCACCAAACCTCTCAGCCCCAAGAGTGTCCACCCTTATGTCTCATCCAGCTGTGGGTCTAGATATGGTCAATCCAGGTTGCATCACAGCCCCTGAACGCATTGTGTAAGAATTTCTCTCTCTTTCACTGTCTTTGTTTCATGGGTTTTTCGAAGTAATTTATTTTTATAATGGGGTTTAGCTGCTTTTCACTGTGTGTTTATGCCGCTTTACACCTACTTGACACACTAACAGAGAGATACCAATACATAGGTTTTAAGATTATTACTGGTCAGATATATTCTTGTGCGGTGAATAGGGCGTGTTGAGTCCAGTTCTCTGAGCAAGGAGTAGGTTTTGTCTATTACATATTGGGTTTATGGAACGGTATCTGAGCTAATTTGAAACCCTTGTTTTATGTATCACCCCACCTCACCTTTCCCGTTAAGCAGCCATAGTGTGTTTTCTGCATGTGTGACTCTGTTCTGTTTTGTAATTCAGTTCAAGTGTAACGCTTTTTACATTCCCTCTATAAGTGATACCTTATGAGAAGTGTCCTTTTCTGTGTGACTTATTTCACTTAGAATCGTCGTACCTAAATCCACTCATCATGCTGCTACTAGCCTTATGACATTGATTTCATGGCTGAGTGATATTCCATTGTACATAAGGACCACAACTTCTTTATCCATTTTTCTCTTTCCTGGGATATTGAAGGTGGAATGAAGTGGAGGTCCTTGTCAACAGAGCAGCCCTAAACTTTGGGGTGCTTGTGTCTTGCTGATTTTTCATTTTCCCAATTTATACCCCCATGAGTGGAAGTGCCCTATGCTCTCTAAGCTGTGTTTTTTAGATGTTTCAGGACACACCGTACACTTCTCCAGAGTGGCTGTTGGCAATTTACATCCCGCCCATCAGTGTAGCAAGGCTCCCATTTCTCCATGGCCTGTCCTGCATTTCTGGTTTTGACACTTTTTTTAGCATGGCCCTTTTGACCGATGGGTAGCGAGTCTTCTTTGTAGTGCTGATTTGCTTTTCCAGGTTGCTTGGTTGGCCAAAAAGGGCGTATGCGTTTTTTCCTGAATATATTCAGGAAAAAACGCATACGCCCTTTTTGGCCAAGGGCATCATTGTCAACGTTTTGCCGATTTTCATGTGCTTTAAAGGCGATTCGAATCTACCTCCTGAAATCTGTTTCCTGCAATTCTGCCTTGATTTCAAATCCTCTTCTTTGCCTTCCCTCAATATATTTGTGGACGAGAGTTATCATTTATAACTCTGCAGGTTTGTGAATTGCAGTGTCCTGAAGCTCCATTTTACAACTCGCTTTTTTGAGAGCTGGCCGCAAAAGCACTGGATGGCTTCAGGCCCTGTTCTGGTTCCGGGGGGGATGATGAGCCTGTGGCTAATTCTTCCTGATGGGAAAATAGAGTGACCTGTGCCTGTCCCAACACCAAGAGCTAGTCTCTCACTGGTTCCCCGTCTTCCCGTTCATCCTCAGGACAAATTGCAACCTGTACGGAACAGGAGGTTAAAGGTGCTGATGCTCCAAGTAAGGGGATTGCTAGTAAAGCAGCTGGAATGGCGAACCCGGGCACAAGGAGATGAGAAATGAGGTGCCTTTTAGAAACCTTTCCCCATCACATGGTGTACCATCTTTTTGTTTTCTCATGCATGTTTTCAATGTAGGAAGATGCCCTTGAACCTGGAGATTTGGGACCCATGGGATGTGTACCACGCAGTATTACTTTAAAGGGTCTGCGTTTGCTCACCCAACCTCACCAAACCTCTCAGCCCCAAGAGTGTCCACCCTTATGTCTCATCCAGCTGTGGGTCTAGATATGGTCAATCCAGGTTGCATCACAGCCCCTGAACGCATTGTGTAAGAATTTCTCTCTCTTTCACTGTCTTTGTTTCATGGGTTTGTAAAAGTAATTTATTTTTATGATGGGGTTTAGCTGCTTTTCACTGCTGTGTTTATGCCGCTTTACACCCACTTGACACACTAACAGAGAGATATCAATACATAGGTTTTAAGATTATTACTAGTCAGATATATTCTAGTGCGGTGAATAGGGCGTGTTGAGTCCAGTTCTCTGAGCAAGGAGTAGGTCTTGTCTATTACATATTGGGTTTATGGAACGGTATCTGAGCTAATTTGAAACCCTTGTTTTATGTATCACACCACCTCACCTTTCCCGTTAAGCAGCCATAGTGTGTTTTCTGCATGTGTGACTCTGTTCTGTTTTGTAATTCAGTTCAAGTGTAACGCTTTTTACATTCCCTCTATAAGTGATACCTTATGAGAAGTGTCCTTTTCTGTGTGACTTATTTCACTTAGAATCGTCGTACCTAAATCCACTCATCATGCTGCTACTAGCCTTATGACATTGATTTCATGGCTGAGTGATATTCCATTGTACATAAGGACCACAACTTCTTTATCCATTTTTCTCTTTCCTGGGATATTGAAGGTGGAATGAAGTGGAGGTCCTTGTCAACAGAGCAACCCTAAACTTCGGGGTGCTTGTGTCTTGCTGATTTTTCATTTTCCCAATTTATACCCCCATGAGTGGAAGTGCCCTATGCTCTCTAAGCTGTGTTTTTTAGATGTTTCAGGACACACCGTACACTTCTCCAGAGTGGCTGTTGGCAATTTACATCCCGCCCATCAGTGTAGCAAGGCTCCCATTTCTCCATGGCCTGTCCTGCATTTCTGGTTTTGACACGTTTTTCAGCATGGCCCTTTTGACCGATGGGAAGCGAGACTTCTTTATAGCGCTGATTTGCTTTCCAGGTTGCTTGGTTGGCCAAAAAGGGCGTATGCGTTTTTTCCTGAATATATTCAGGAAAAAACGCATACGCCCTTTTTAGCCAAGGGCATCATTGTCAACGTTTTGCCGCTTTTCATGTGCTTTAAAGGCGATTCGAATCTACCTCCTGAAATCTGTTTCCTGCAATTCTGCCTTGATTTCAAATCCTCTTCTTTGCCTTCCCTCAATATATTTGTGGACGAGAGTTATCATTTATAACTCTGCAGGTTTGTGAATTGCAGTGCCCTGAAGCTCCATTTTACAACTCGCTTTTTTGGGAGCTGGCCGCAAAAGCGCAGGATGGCTTCAGGCCCTGTTCTGGTTCCGGGGTCAGGCTGAGCCTGTGGTTAATTCTTCTTCCTGATGGGAAAATAGAGTGACCTGTGCCTGTCCCAACACCAAGAGCTAGTCTCTCACTGGTTCCCCGTCTTCCCGATCATCCTCAGGACAAATTGCAACATGTACGGAACAGGAGGTTAAAGGTGGTGATGCTCCAAGTAAGGAGATTGCTAGTAAAGCGGCTGGAATGGCGAACCCGGGCACAAGGAGAAGAGAAATGAGGTGCGTTTTAGAAACTTTTCCCCATCACATGGTGTACCATCTTTTTGTTTTCTCATGCATGTTTTCGATGTAGGAATATGCCCTTGAACCTGGAGATTTGGGACCCATGCGATGGGTACCACGCAGTATTACTTTAAAGGGTCTGCATTTGCTCACCCAACCTCACCAAACCTCTCAGCCCCAAGAGTGTCCACCCTTATGTCTCATCCAGCTGTGGGTCTACATATGGTCAATTCAGGTAGCATCACAGCCACTGAACGCATTGTGTAAGAATTTCTCTCACTTTCACTGTCTTTGTTTCATGGGTTTTTCGAAGTAATTTATTTTTATAATGGGGTTTAGCTGCTTTTCACTGTGTGTTTATGCCACTTTACACCCACTTGACACACTAACAGAGAGATATCAATACATAGGTTTTAAGATTATTACTAGTCAGATATATTCTTGTGCGGTGAATAGGGCGTGTTGAGTCCAGTTCTCTGAGCAAGGAGTAGGTTTTGTCTATTACATATTGGGTTTATGGAACGGTATCTGAGCTAATTTGAAACCCTTGTTTTATGTATCACCCCACCTCACCTTTCCCGTTAAGCAGCCATAGTGTGTTTTCTGCATGTGTGACTCTGTTCTGTTTTGTAATTCAGTTCAAGTGTAACGCTTTTTACATTCCCTCTATAAGTGATACCTTATGAGAAGTGTCCTTTTCTGTGTGACTTATTTCACTTAGAATCGTCGTACCTAAATCCACTCATCATGCTGCTACTAGCCTTATGACATTGATTTCATGGCTGAGTGATATTCCATTGTACATAAGGACCACAACTTCTTTATCCATTTTTCTCTTTCCTGGGATATTGAAGGTGGAATGAAGTGGAGGTCCTTGTCAACAGAGCAGCCCTAAACTTTGGGGTGCTTGTGTCTTGCTGATTTTTCATTTTCCCAATTTATACCCCCATGAGTGGAAGTGCCCTATGCTCTCTAAGCTGTGTTTTTTAGATGTTTCAGGACACACTGTACACTTCTCCAGAGTGGCTGTTGGCAATTTACATCACGCCCATCAGTGTAGCAAGGCTCCCATTTCTCCATGGCCTGTCCTGCATTTCTGGTTTTGAGACTTTTTTCAGCATGGCCCTTTTGACCGATGGGTAGCGAGTCTTCTTTGTAGCGCTGATTTGCCTTTCCAGGTTGCTTGGTTGGCCAAAAAGGGCGTATGCGTTTTTTCCTGAATATATTCAGGAAAAAACGCATACGCCCTTTTTGGCCAAGGGCATCATTGTCAACGTTTTGCCGCTTTTCATGTGCTTTAAAGGCGATACGAATCTACCTCCTGAAATCTGTTTCCTGCAATTCTGCCTTGATTTCAAATCCTCTTCTTTGCCTTCCCTCAATATATTTGTGGACGAGAGTTATCATTTATACCTCTGCAGGTTTGTGAATTGCAGTGCCCTGAAGCTCCATTTTACAACTCGCTTTTTTGGGAGCTGGCCGCAAAAGCGCAGGATGGCTTCAGGCCCTGTTCTGGTTCCGGGGGGGAGGATAAGCCTGTGGTTAATTCTTCTTCCTGATGGGAAAATAGAGTGACCTGTGCCTGTCCCAACACCAAGAGCTAGTCTCTCACTGGTTCCCCGTCTTCCCGATCATCCTCAGGACAAATTGCAACCTGTACGGAACAGGAGGTTAAAGGTGGTGATGCTCCAAGTAAGGAGATTGCTAGTAAAGCGGCTGGAATGGCGAACCCGGGCACAAGGAGAAGAGAAATGAGGTGCGTTTTAGAAACCTTTCCCCATCACATGGTGTACCATCTTTTTGTTTTCTCATGCATGTTTTCGATGTAGGATTATGCCCTTGAACCTGGAGATTTGGGACCTATGCGATGGGTACCACGCAGTATTACTTTAAAGGGTCTGTGTTTGCTCACCCAACCTCACCAAACCTCTCAGCCCCAAGAGTGTCCACCCTTATGTCTCATCCAGCTGTGGGTCTAGATATGGTCAATCCAGGTTGCATCACAGCCCCTGAACGCATTGTGTAAGAATTTCTCTCTCTTTCACTGTCTTTGTTTCATGGGTTTTTCGAAGTAATTTATTTTTATAATGGGGTTTAGCTGCTTTTCACTGTGTGTTTATGCCGCTTTACACCTACTTGACACACTAACAGAGAGATACCAATACATAGGTTTTAAGATTATTACTGGTCAGATATATTCTTGTGCGGTGAATAGGGCGTGTTGAGTCCAGTTCTCTGAGCAAGGAGTAGGTTTTGTCTATTACATATTGGGTTTATGGAACGGTATCTGAGCTAATTTGAAACCCTTGTTTTATGTATCACCCCACCTCACCTTTCCCGTTAAGCAGCCATAGTGTGTTTTCTGCATGTGTGACTCTGTTCTGTTTTGTAATTCAGTTCAAGTGTAACGCTTTTTACATTCCCTCTATAAGTGATACCTTATGAGAAGTGTCCTTTTCTGTGTGACTTATTTCACTTAGAATCGTCGTACCTAAATCCACTCATCATGCTGCTACTAGCCTTATGACATTGATTTCATGGCTGAGTGATATTCCATTGTACATAAGGACCACAACTTCTTTATCCATTTTTCTCTTTCCTGGGATATTGAAGGTGGAATGAAGTGGAGGTCCTTGTCAACAGAGCAGCCCTAAACTTTGGGGTGCTTGTGTCTTGCTGATTTTTCATTTTCCCAATTTATACCCCCATGAGTGGAAGTGCCCTATGCTCTCTAAGCTGTGTTTTTTAGATGTTTCAGGACACACCGTACACTTCTCCAGAGTGGCTGTTGGCAATTTACATCCCGCCCATCAGTGTAGCAAGGCTCCCATTTCTCCATGGCCTGTCCTGCATTTCTGGTTTTGACACTTTTTTTAGCATGGCCCTTTTGACCGATGGGTAGCGAGTCTTCTTTGTAGTGCTGATTTGCTTTTCCAGGTTGCTTGGTTGGCCAAAAAGGGCGTATGCGTTTTTTCCTGAATATATTCAGGAAAAAACGCATACGCCCTTTTTGGCCAAGGGCATCATTGTCAACGTTTTGCCGATTTTCATGTGCTTTAAAGGCGATTCGAATCTACCTCCTGAAATCTGTTTCCTGCAATTCTGCCTTGATTTCAAATCCTCTTCTTTGCCTTCCCTCAATATATTTGTGGACGAGAGTTATCATTTATAACTCTGCAGGTTTGTGAATTGCAGTGTCCTGAAGCTCCATTTTACAACTCGCTTTTTTGAGAGCTGGCCGCAAAAGCACTGGATGGCTTCAGGCCCTGTTCTGGTTCCGGGGGGGATGATGAGCCTGTGGCTAATTCTTCCTGATGGGAAAATAGAGTGACCTGTGCCTGTCCCAACACCAAGAGCTAGTCTCTCACTGGTTTCCCGTCTTCCCGTTCATCCTCAGGACAAATTGCAACCTGTACGGAACAGGAGGTTAAAGGTGCTGATGCTCCAAGTAAGGGGATTGCTAGTAAAGCAGCTGGAATGGCGAACCCGGGCACAAGGAGATGAGAAATGAGGTGCCTTTTAGAAACCTTTCCCCATCACATGGTGTACCATCTTTTTGTTTTCTCATGCATGTTTTCAATGTAGGAAGATGCCCTTGAACCTGGAGATTTGGGACCCAAGGGATGTGTACCACGCAGTATTACTTTAAAGGGTCTGCGTTTGCTCACCCAACCTCACCAAACCTCTCAGCCCCAAGAGTGTCCACCCTTATGTCTCATCCAGCTGTGGGTCTAGATATGGTCAATCCAGGTTGCATCACAGCCCCTGAACGCATTGTGTAAGAATTTCTCTCTCTTTCACTGTCTTTGTTTCATGGGTTTGTAAAAGTAATTTATTTTTATGATGGGGTTTAGCTGCTTTTCACTGCTGTGTTTATGCCGCTTTACACCCACTTGACACACTAACAGAGAGATATCAATACATAGGTTTTAAGATTATTACTAGTCAGATATATTCTAGTGCGGTGAATAGGGCGTGTTGAGTCCAGTTCTCTGAGCAAGGAGTAGGTCTTGTCTATTACATATTGGGTTTATGGAACGGTATCTGAGCTAATTTGAAATCCTTGTTTTATGTATCACCCCACCTCACCTTTCCCGTTAAGCAGCCATAGTGTGTTTTCTGCATGTGTGACTCTGTTCTGTTTTGTAATTCAGTTCAAGTGTAACCCTTTTTACATTCCCTCTATAAGTGATACCTTATGAGAAGTGTCCTTTTCTGTGTGACTTATTTCACTTAGAATCGCCGTACCTAAATCCACTCATCATGCTGCTACTAGCCTTATGACATTGATTTCATGGCTGAGTGATATTCCATTGTACATAAGGACCACAACTTCTTTATCCATTTTTCTCTTTCCTGGGATATTGAAGGTGGAATGAAGTGGAGGTCCTTGTCAACAGAGCAGCCCTAAACTTTGGGGTGCTTGTGTCTTGCTGATTTTTCATTTTCCCAATTTATACCCCCATGAGTGGAAGTGCCCTATGCTCTCTAAGCTGTGTTTTTTAGATGTTTCAGGACACACTGTACACTTCTCCAGAGTGGCTGTTGGCAATTTACATCCCGCCCATCAGTGTAGCAAGGCTCCCATTTCTCCATGGCCTGTCCTGCATTTCTGGTTTTGAGACTTTTTTCAGCATGGCCCTTTTGACCGATGGGTAGCGAGTCTTCTTTGTAGCGCTGATTTGCCTTTCCAGGTTGCTTGGTTGGCCAAAAAGGGCGTATGCGTTTTTTCCTGAATATATTCAGGAAAAAACGCATACGCCCTTTTTGGCGAAGGGCATCATTGTCAACGTTTTGCCGCTTTTCATGTGCTTTAAAGGCGATACGAATCTACCTCCTGAAATCTGTTTCCTGTAATTCTGCCTTGATTTCAAATCCTCTTCTTTGCCTTCCCTCAATATATTTGTGGACGAGAGTTATCATTTATACCTCTGCAGGTATGTGAATTGCAGTGCCCTGAAGCTCCATTTTACAACTCGCTTTTTTGGGAGCTGGCCGCAAAAGCGCAGGATGGCTTCAGGCCCTGTTCTGGTTCCGGGGGGGAGGATAAGCCTGTGGTTAATTCTTCTTCCTGATGGGAAAATAGAGTGACCTGTGCCTGTCCCAACACCAAGAGCTAGTCTCTCACTGGTTCCCCGTCTTCCCGATCATCCTCAGGACAAATTGCAACCTGTACGGAACAGGAGGTTAAAGGTGGTGATGCTCCAAGTAAGGAGATTGCTAGTAAAGCGGCTGGAATGGCGAACCCGGGCACAAGGAGAAGAGAAATGAGGTGCGTTTTAGAAACCTTTCCCCATCACATGGTGTACCATCTTTTTGTTTTCTCATGCATGTTTTCGATGTAGGATTATGCCCTTGAACCTGGAGATTTGGGACCTATGCGATGGGTACCACGCAGTATTACTTTAAAGGGTCTGTGTTTGCTCACCCAACCTCACCAAACCTCTCAGCCCCAAGAGTGTCCACCCTTATGTCTCATCCAGCTGTGGGTCTAGATATGGTCAATCCAGGTTGCATCACAGCCCCTGAACGCATTGTGTAAGAATTTCTCTCTCTTTCACTGTCTTTGTTTCATGGGTTTGTAAAAGTAATTTATTTTTATGATGGGGTTTAGCTGCTTTTCACTGCTGTGTTTATGCCGCTTTACACCCACTTGACACACTAACAGAGAGATACCAATACATAGGTTTTAAGATTATTACTAGTCAGATATATTCTTGTGCGGTGAATAGGGCGTGTTGAGTCCAGTTCTCTGAGCAAGGAGTAGGTCTTGTCTATTACATATTGGGTTTATGGAACGGTATCTGAGCTAATTTGAAACCCTTGTTTTATGTATCACACCACCTCACCTTTCCCGTTAAGCAGCCATAGTGTGTTTTCTGCATGTGTGACTCTGTTCTGTTTTGTAATTCAGTTCAAGTGTAACGCTTTTTACATTCCCTCTATAAGTGATACCTTATGAGAAGTGTCCTTTTCTGTGTGACTTATTTCACTTAGAATCGTCGTACCTAAATCCACTCATCATGCTGCTACTAGCCTTATGACATTGATTTCATGGCTGAGTGATATTCCATTGTACATAAGGACCACAACTTCTTTATCCATTTTTCTCTTTCCTGGGATATTGAAGGTGGAATGAAGTGGAGGTCCTTGTCAACAGAGCAACCCTAAACTTCGGGGTGCTTGTGTCTTGCTGATTTTTCATTTTCCCAATTTATACCCCCATGAGTGGAAGTGCCCTATGCTCTCTAAGCTGTGTTTTTTAGATGTTTCAGGACACACCGTACACTTCTCCAGAGTGGCTGTTGGCAATTTACATCCCGCCCATCAGTGTAGCAAGGCTCCCATTTCTCCATGGCCTGTCCTGCATTTCTGGTTTTGACACGTTTTTCAGCATGGCCCTTTTGACCGATGGGAAGCGAGACTTCTTTATAGCGCTGATTTGCTTTCCAGGTTGCTTGGTTGGCCAAAAAGGGCGTATGCGTTTTTTCCTGAATATATTCAGGAAAAAACGCATACGCCCTTTTTAGCCAAGGGCATCATTGTCAACGTTTTGCCGCTTTTCATGTGCTTTAAAGGCGATTCGAATCTACCTCCTGAAATCTGTTTCCTGCAATTCTGCCTTGATTTCAAATCCTCTTCTTTGCCTTCCCTCAATATATTTGTGGACGAGAGTTATCATTTATAACTCTGCAGGTTTGTGAATTGCAGTGCCCTGAAGCTCCATTTTACAACTCGCTTTTTTGGGAGCTGGCCGCAAAAGCGCAGGATGGCTTCAGGCCCTGTTCTGGTTCCGGGGTCAGGCTGAGCCTGTGGTTAATTCTTCTTCCTGATGGGAAAATAGAGTGACCTGTGCCTGTCCCAACACCAAGAGCTAGTCTCTCACTGGTTCCCCGTCTTCCCGATCATCCTCAGGACAAATTGCAACATGTACGGAACAGGAGGTTAAAGGTGCTGATGCTCCAAGTAAGGAGATTGCTAGTAAAGCGGCTGGAATGGCGAACCCGGGCACAAGGAGAAGAGAAATGAGGTGCGTTTTAGAAACTTTTCCCCATCACATGGTGTACCATCTTTTTGTTTTCTCATGCATGTTTTCGATGTAGGAATATGCCCTTGAACCTGGAGATTTGGGACCCATGCGATGGGTACCACGCAGTATTACTTTAAAGGGTCTGCGTTTGCTCACCCAACCTCACCAAACCTCTCAGCCCCAAGAGTGTCCACCCTTATGTCTCATCCAGCTGTGGGTCTACATATGGTCAATCCAGGTAGCATCACAGCCACTGAACGCATTGTGTAAGAATTTCTCTCACTTTCACTGTCTTTGTTTCATGGGTTTTTCGAAGTAATTTATTTTTATAATGGGGTTTAGCTGCTTTTCACTGTGTGTTTATGCCACTTTACACCCACTTGACACACTAACAGAGAGATATCAATACATAGGTTTTAAGATTATTACTAGTCAGATATATTCTTGTGCGGTGAATAGGGCGTGTTGAGTCCAGTTCTCTGAGCAAGGAGTAGGTTTTGTCTATTACATATTGGGTTTATGGAACGGTATCTGAGCTAATTTGAAACCCTTGTTTTATGTATCACCCCACCTCACCTTTCCCGTTAAGCAGCCATAGTGTGTTTTCTGCATGTGTGACTCTGTTCTGTTTTGTAATTCAGTTCAAGTGTAACGCTTTTTACATTCCCTCTATAAGTGATACCTTATGAGAAGTGTCCTTTTCTGTGTGACTTATTTCACTTAGAATCGTCGTACCTAAATCCACTCATCATGCTGCTACTAGCCTTATGACATTGATTTCATGGCTGAGTGATATTCCATTGTACATAAGGACCACAACTTCTTTATCCATTTTTCTCTTTCCTGGGATATTGAAGGTGGAATGAAGTGGAGGTCCTTGTCAACAGAGCAGCCCTAAACTTTGGGGTGCTTGTGTCTTGCTGATTTTTAATTTTCCCAATTTATACCCCCATGAGTGGAAGTGCCCTATGCTCTCTAAGCTGTGTTTTTTAGATGTTTCAGGACACACTGTACACTTCTCCAGAGTGGCTGTTGGCAATTTACATCACGCCCATCAGTGTAGCAAGGCTCCCATTTCTCCATGGCCTGTCCTGCATTTCTGGTTTTGAGACTTTTTTCAGCATGGCCCTTTTGACCGATGGGTAGCGAGTCTTCTTTGTAGCGCTGATTTGCCTTTCCAGGTTGCTTGGTTGGCCAAAAAGGGCGTATGCGTTTTTTCCTGAATATATTCAGGAAAAAACGCATACGCCCTTTTTGGCCAAGGGCATCATTGTCAACGTTTTGCCGCTTTTCATGTGCTTTAAAGGCGATACGAATCTACCTCCTGAAATCTGTTTCCTGCAATTCTGCCTTGATTTCAAATCCTCTTCTTTGCCTTCCCTCAATATATTTGTGGACGAGAGTTATCATTTATACCTCTGCAGGTTTGTGAATTGCAGTGCCCTGAAGCTCCATTTTACAACTCGCTTTTTTGGGAGCTGGCCGCAAAAGCGCAGGATGGCTTCAGGCCCTGTTCTGGTTCCGGGGGGGAGGATAAGCCTGTGGTTAATTCTTCTTCCTGATGGGAAAATAGAGTGACCTGTGCCTGTCCCAACACCAAGAGCTAGTCTCTCACTGGTTCCCCGTCTTCCCGATCATCCTCAGGACAAATTGCAACCTGTACGGAACAGGAGGTTAAAGGTGGTGATGCTCCAAGTAAGGAGATTGCTAGTAAAGCGGCTGGAATGGCGAACCCGGGCACAAGGAGAAGAGAAATGAGGTGCGTTTTAGAAACCTTTCCCCATCACATGGTGTACCATCTTTTTGTTTTCTCATGCATGTTTTCGATGTAGGATTATGCCCTTGAACCTGGAGATTTGGGACCTATGCGATGGGTACCACGCAGTATTACTTTAAAGGGTCTGTGTTTGCTCACCCAACCTCACCAAACCTCTCAGCCCCAAGAGTGTCCACCCTTATGTCTCATCCAGCTGTGGGTCTAGATATGGTCAATCCAGGTTGCATCACAGCCCCTGAACGCATTGTGTAAGAATTTCTCTCTCTTTCACTGTCTTTGTTTCATGGGTTTGTAAAAGTAATTTATTTTTATGATGGGGTTTAGCTGCTTTTCACTGCTGTGTTTATGCCGCTTTACACCCACTTGACACACTAACAGAGAGATACCAATACATAGGTTTTAAGATTATTACTAGTCAGATATATTCTTGTGCGGTGAATAGGGCGTGTTGAGTCCAGTTCTCTGAGCAAGGAGTAGGTCTTGTCTATTACATATTGGGTTTATGGAACGGTATCTGAGCTAATTTGAAACCCTTGTTTTATGTATCACACCACCTCACCTTTCCCGTTAAGCAGCCATAGTGTGTTTTCTGCATGTGTGACTCTGTTCTGTTTTGTAATTCAGTTCAAGTGTAACGCTTTTTACATTCCCTCTATAAGTGATACCTTATGAGAAGTGTCCTTTTCTGTGTGACTTATTTCACTTAGAATCGTCGTACCTAAATCCACTCATCATGCTGCTACTAGCCTTATGACATTGATTTCATGGCTGAGTGATATTCCATTGTACATAAGGACCACAACTTCTTTATCCATTTTTCTCTTTCCTGGGATATTGAAGGTGGAATGAAGTGGAGGTCCTTGTCAACAGAGCAACCCTAAACTTCGGGGTGCTTGTGTCTTGCTGATTTTTCATTTTCCCAATTTATACCCCCATGAGTGGAAGTGCCCTATGCTCTCTAAGCTGTGTTTTTTAGATGTTTCAGGACACACCGTACACTTCTCCAGAGTGGCTGTTGGCAATTTACATCCCGCCCATCAGTGTAGCAAGGCTCCCATTTCTCCATGGCCTGTCCTGCATTTCTGGTTTTGACACGTTTTTCAGCATGGCCCTTTTGACCGATGGGAAGCGAGACTTCTTTATAGCGCTGATTTGCTTTCCAGGTTGCTTGGTTGGCCAAAAAGGGCGTATGCGTTTTTTCCTGAATATATTCAGGAAAAAACGCATACGCCCTTTTTAGCCAAGGGCATCATTGTCAACGTTTTGCCGCTTTTCATGTGCTTTAAAGGCGATTCGAATCTACCTCCTGAAATCTGTTTCCTGCAATTCTGCCTTGATTTCAAATCCTCTTCTTTGCCTTCCCTCAATATATTTGTGGACGAGAGTTATCATTTATAACTCTGCAGGTTTGTGAATTGCAGTGCCCTGAAGCTCCATTTTACAACTCGCTTTTTTGGGAGCTGGCCGCAAAAGCGCAGGATGGCTTCAGGCCCTGTTCTGGTTCCGGGGTCAGGCTGAGCCTGTGGTTAATTCTTCTTCCTGATGGGAAAATAGAGTGACCTGTGCCTGTCCCAACACCAAGAGCTAGTCTCTCACTGGTTCCCCGTCTTCCCGATCATCCTCAGGACAAATTGCAACATGTACGGAACAGGAGGTTAAAGGTGCTGATGCTCCAAGTAAGGAGATTGCTAGTAAAGCGGCTGGAATGGCGAACCCGGGCACAAGGAGAAGAGAAATGAGGTGCGTTTTAGAAACTTTTCCCCATCACATGGTGTACCATCTTTTTGTTTTCTCATGCATGTTTTCGATGTAGGAATATGCCCTTGAACCTGGAGATTTGGGACCCATGCGATGGGTACCACGCAGTATTACTTTAAAGGGTCTGCGTTTGCTCACCCAACCTCACCAAACCTCTCAGCCCCAAGAGTGTCCACCCTTATGTCTCATCCAGCTGTGGGTCTACATATGGTCAATCCAGGTAGCATCACAGCCACTGAACGCATTGTGTAAGAATTTCTCTCACTTTCACTGTCTTTGTTTCATGGGTTTTTCGAAGTAATTTATTTTTATAATGGGGTTTAGCTGCTTTTCACTGTGTGTTTATGCCACTTTACACCCACTTGACACACTAACAGAGAGATATCAATACATAGGTTTTAAGATTATTACTAGTCAGATATATTCTTGTGCGGTGAATAGGGCGTGTTGAGTCCAGTTCTCTGAGCAAGGAGTAGGTTTTGTCTATTACATATTGGGTTTATGGAACGGTATCTGAGCTAATTTGAAACCCTTGTTTTATGTATCACCCCACCTCACCTTTCCCGTTAAGCAGCCATAGTGTGTTTTCTGCATGTGTGACTCTGTTCTGTTTTGTAATTCAGTTCAAGTGTAACGCTTTTTACATTCCCTCTATAAGTGATACCTTATGAGAAGTGTCCTTTTCTGTGTGACTTATTTCACTTAGAATCGTCGTACCTAAATCCACTCATCATGCTGCTACTAGCCTTATGACATTGATTTCATGGCTGAGTGATATTCCATTGTACATAAGGACCACAACTTCTTTATCCATTTTTCTCTTTCCTGGGATATTGAAGGTGGAATGAAGTGGAGGTCCTTGTCAACAGAGCAGCCCTAAACTTTGGGGTGCTTGTGTCTTGCTGATTTTTCATTTTCCCAATTTATACCCCCATGAGTGGAAGTGCCCTATGCTCTCTAAGCTGTGTTTTTTAGATGTTTCAGGACACACTGTACACTTCTCCAGAGTGGCTGTTGGCAATTTACATCACGCCCATCAGTGTAGCAAGGCTCCCATTTCTCCATGGCCTGTCCTGCATTTCTGGTTTTGAGACTTTTTTCAGCATGGCCCTTTTGACCGATGGGTAGCGAGTCTTCTTTGTAGCGCTGATTTGCCTTTCCAGGTTGCTTGGTTGGCCAAAAAGGGCGTATGCGTTTTTTCCTGAATATATTCAGGAAAAAACGCATACGCCCTTTTTGGCCAAGGGCATCATTGTCAACGTTTTGCCGCTTTTCATGTGCTTTAAAGGCGATACGAATCTACCTCCTGAAATCTGTTTCCTGCAATTCTGCCTTGATTTCAAATCCTCTTCTTTGCCTTCCCTCAATATATTTGTGGACGAGAGTTATCATTTATACCTCTGCACGTTTGTGAATTGCAGTGCCCTGAAGCTCCATTTTACAACTCGCTTTTTTGGGAGCTGGCCGCAAAAGCGCAGGATGGCTTCAGGCCCTGTTCTGGTTCCGGGGGGGAGGATAAGCCTGTGGTTAATTCTTCTTCCTGATGGGAAAATAGAGTGACCTGTGCCTGTCCCAACACCAAGAGCTAGTCTCTCACTGGTTCCCCGTCTTCCCGATCATCCTCAGGACAAATTGCAACCTGTACGGAACAGGAGGTTAAAGGTGGTGATGCTCCAAGTAAGGAGATTGCTAGTAAAGCGGCTGGAATGGCGAACCCGGGCACAAGGAGAAGAGAAATGAGGTGCGTTTTAGAAACCTTTCCCCATCACATGGTGTACCATCTTTTTGTTTTCTCATGCATGTTTTCGATGTAGGATTATGCCCTTGAACCTGGAGATTTGGGACCTATGCGATGGGTACCACGCAGTATTACTTTAAAGGGTCTGTGTTTGCTCACCCAACCTCACCAAACCTCTCAGCCCCAAGAGTGTCCACCCTTATGTCTCATCCAGCTGTGGGTCTAGATATGGTCAATCCAGGTTGCATCACAGCCCCTGAACGCATTGTGTAAGAATTTCTCTCTCTTTCACTGTCTTTGTTTCATGGGTTTGTAAAAGTAATTTATTTTTATGATGGGGTTTAGCTGCTTTTCACTGCTGTGTTTATGCCGCTTTACACCCACTTGACACACTAACAGAGAGATACCAATACATAGGTTTTAAGATTATTACTAGTCAGATATATTCTTGTGCGGTGAATAGGGCGTGTTGAGTCCAGTTCTCTGAGCAAGGAGTAGGTCTTGTCTATTACATATTGGGTTTATGGAACGGTATCTGAGCTAATTTGAAACCCTTGTTTTATGTATCACACCACCTCACCTTTCCCGTTAAGCAGCCATAGTGTGTTTTCTGCATGTGTGACTCTGTTCTGTTTTGTAATTCAGTTCAAGTGTAACGCTTTTTACATTCCCTCTATAAGTGATACCTTATGAGAAGTGTCCTTTTCTGTGTGACTTATTTCACTTAGAATCGTCGTACCTAAATCCACTCATCATGCTGCTACTAGCCTTATGACATTGATTTCATGGCTGAGTGATATTCCATTGTACATAAGGACCACAACTTCTTTATCCATTTTTCTCTTTCCTGGGATATTGAAGGTGGAATGAAGTGGAGGTCCTTGTCAACAGAGCAGCCCTAAACTTTGGGGTGCTTGTGTCTTGCTGATTTTTCATTTTCCCAAGTTATACCCCCATGAGTGGAAGTGCCCTATGCTCTCTAAGCTGTGTTTTTTAGATGTTTCAGGACACACCGTACACTTCTCCAGAGTGGCTGTTGGCAATTTACATCCCGCCCATCAGTGTAGCAAGGCTCCCATTTCTCCATGGCCTGTCCTGCATTTCTGGTTTTGACACGTTTTTCAGCATGGCCCTTTTGACCGATGGGAAGCGAGACTTCTTTATAGCGCTGATTTGCTTTCCAGGTTGCTTGGTTGGCCAAAAAGGGCGTATGCGTTTTTTCCTGAATATATTCAGGAAAAAACGCATACGCCCTTTTTAGCCAAGGGCATCATTGTCAACGTTTTGCCGCTTTTCATGTGCTTTAAAGGCGATTCGAATCTACCTCCTGAAATCTGTTTCCTGCAATTCTGCCTTGATTTCAAATCCTCTTCTTTGCCTTCCCTCAATATATTTGTGGACGAGAGTTATCATTTATAACTCTGCAGGTTTGTGAATTGCAGTGCCCTGAAGCTCCATTTTACAACTCGCTTTTTTGGGAGCTGGCCGCAAAAGCGCAGGATGGCTTCAGGCCCTGTTCTGGTTCCGGGGTCAGGCTGAGCCTGTGGTTAATTCTTCTTCCTGATGGGAAAATAGAGTGACCTGTGCCTGTCCCAACACCAAGAGCTAGTCTCTCACTGGTTCCCCGTCTTCCCGATCATCCTCAGGACAAATTGCAACATGTACGGAACAGGAGGTTAAAGGTGCTGATGCTCCAAGTAAGGAGATTGCTAGTAAAGCGGCTGGAATGGCGAACCCGGGCACAAGGAGAAGAGAAATGAGGTGCGTTTTAGAAACTTTTCCCCATCACATGGTGTACCATCTTTTTGTTTTCTCATGCATGTTTTCGATGTAGGAATATGCCCTTGAACCTGGAGATTTGGGACCCATGCGATGGGTACCACGCAGTATTACTTTAAAGGGTCTGCGTTTGCTCACCCAACCTCACCAAACCTCTCAGCCCCAAGAGTGTCCACCCTTATGTCTCATCCAGCTGTGGGTCTACATATGGTCAATCCAGGTAGCATCACAGCCACTGAACGCATTGTGTAAGAATTTCTCTCACTTTCACTGTCTTTGTTTCATGGGTTTTTCGAAGTAATTTATTTTTATAATGGGGTTTAGCTGCTTTTCACTGTGTGTTTATGCCACTTTACACCCACTTGACACACTAACAGAGAGATATCAATACATAGGTTTTAAGATTATTACTAGTCAGATATATTCTTGTGCGGTGAATAGGGCGTGTTGAGTCCAGTTCTCTGAGCAAGGAGTAGGTTTTGTCTATTACATATTGGGTTTATGGAACGGTATCTGAGCTAATTTGAAACCCTTGTTTTATGTATCACCCCACCTCACCTTTCCCGTTAAGCAGCCATAGTGTGTTTTCTGCATGTGTGACTCTGTTCTGTTTTGTAATTCAGTTCAAGTGTAACGCTTTTTACATTCCCTCTATAAGTGATACCTTATGAGAAGTGTCCTTTTCTGTGTGACTTATTTCACTTAGAATCGTCGTACCTAAATCCACTCATCATGCTGCTACTAGCCTTATGACATTGATTTCATGGCTGAGTGATATTCCATTGTACATAAGGACCACAACTTCTTTATCCATTTTTCTCTTTCCTGGGATATTGAAGGTGGAATGAAGTGGAGGTCCTTGTCAACAGAGCAGCCCTAAACTTTGGGGTGCTTGTGTCTTGCTGATTTTTAATTTTCCCAATTTATACCCCCATGAGTGGAAGTGCCCTATGCTCTCTAAGCTGTGTTTTTTAGATGTTTCAGGACACACTGTACACTTCTCCAGAGTGGCTGTTGGCAATTTACATCACGCCCATCAGTGTAGCAAGGCTCCCATTTCTCCATGGCCTGTCCTGCATTTCTGGTTTTGAGACTTTTTTCAGCATGGCCCTTTTGACCGATGGGTAGCGAGTCTTCTTTGTAGCGCTGATTTGCCTTTCCAGGTTGCTTGGTTGGCCAAAAAGGGCGTATGCGTTTTTTCCTGAATATATTCAGGAAAAAACGCATACGCCCTTTTTGGCCAAGGGCATCATTGTCAACGTTTTGCCGCTTTTCATGTGCTTTAAAGGCGATACGAATCTACCTCCTGAAATCTGTTTCCTGCAATTCTGCCTTGATTTCAAATCCTCTTCTTTGCCTTCCCTCAATATATTTGTGGACGAGAGTTATCATTTATACCTCTGCAGGTTTGTGAATTGCAGTGCCCTGAAGCTCCATTTTACAACTCGCTTTTTTGGGAGCTGGCCGCAAAAGCGCAGGATGGCTTCAGGCCCTGTTCTGGTTCCGGGGGGGAGGATAAGCCTGTGGTTAATTCTTCTTCCTGATGGGAAAATAGAGTGACCTGTGCCTGTCCCAACACCAAGAGCTAGTCTCTCACTGGTTCCCCGTCTTCCCGATCATCCTCAGGACAAATTGCAACCTGTACGGAACAGGAGGTTAAAGGTGGTGATGCTCCAAGTAAGGAGATTGCTAGTAAAGCGGCTGGAATGGCGAACCCGGGCACAAGGAGAAGAGAAATGAGGTGCGTTTTAGAAACCTTTCCCCATCACATGGTGTACCATCTTTTTGTTTTCTCATGCATGTTTTCGATGTAGGATTATGCCCTTGAACCTGGAGATTTGGGACCTATGCGATGGGTACCACGCAGTATTACTTTAAAGGGTCTGTGTTTGCTCACCCAACCTCACCAAACCTCTCAGCCCCAAGAGTGTCCACCCTTATGTCTCATCCAGCTGTGGGTCTAGATATGGTCAATCCAGGTTGCATCACAGCCCCTGAACGCATTGTGTAAGAATTTCTCTCTCTTTCACTGTCTTTGTTTCATGGGTTTTTCGAAGTAATTTATTTTTATAATGGGGTTTAGCTGCTTTTCACTGTGTGTTTATGCCGCTTTACACCTACTTGACACACTAACAGAGAGATATCAATACATAGGTTTTAAGATTATTACTAGTCAGATATATTCTTGTGCGGTGAATAGGGCGTGTTGAGTCCAGTTCTCTGAGCAAGGAGTAGGTTTTGTCTATTACATATTGGGTTTATGGAACGGTATCTGAGCTAATTTGAAACCCTTGTTTTATGTATCACCCCACCTCACCTTTCCCGTTAAGCAGCCATAGTGTGTTTTCTGCATGTGTGACTCTGTTCTGTTTTGTAATTCAGTTCAAGTGTAACGCTTTTTACATTCCCTCTATAAGTGATACCTTATGAGAAGTGTCCTTTTCTGTGTGACTTATTTCACTTAGAATCGTCGTACCTAAATCCACTCATCATGCTGCTACTAGCCTTATGACATTGATTTCATGGCTGAGTGATATTCCATTGTACATAAGGACCACAACTTCTTTATCCATTTTTCTCTTTCCTGGGATATTGAAGGTGGAATGAAGTGGAGGTCCTTGTCAACAGAGCAGCCCTAAACTTTGGGGTGCTTGTGTCTTGCTGATTTTTAATTTTCCCAATTTATACCCCCATGAGTGGAAGTGCCCTATGCTCTCTAAGCTGTGTTTTTTAGATGTTTCAGGACACACCGTACACTTCTCCAGAGTGGCTGTTGGCAATTTACATCCCGCCCATCAGTGTAGCAAGGCTCCCATTTCTCCATGGCCTGTCCTGCATTTCTGGTTTTGACACTTTTTTTAGCATGGCCCTTTTGACCGATGGGTAGCGAGTCTTCTTTGTAGTGCTGATTTGCTTTTCCAGGTTGCTTGGTTGGCCAAAAAGGGCGTATGCGTTTTTTCCTGAATATATTCAGGAAAAAACGCATACGCCCTTTTTGGCCAAGGGCATCATTGTCAACGTTTTGCCGATTTTCATGTGCTTTAAAGGCGATTCGAATCTACCTCCTGAAATCTGTTTCCTGCAATTCTGCCTTGATTTCAAATCCTCTTCTTTGCCTTCCCTCAATATATTTGTGGACGAGAGTTATCATTTATAACTCTGCAGGTTTGTGAATTGCAGTGTCCTGAAGCTCCATTTTACAACTCGCTTTTTTGAGAGCTGGCCGCAAAAGCACTGGATGGCTTCAGGCCCTGTTCTGGTTCCGGGGGGGATGATGAGCCTGTGGCTAATTCTTCCTGATGGGAAAATAGAGTGACCTGTGCCTGTCCCAACACCAAGAGCTAGTCTCTCACTGGTTCCCCGTCTTCCCGTTCATCCTCAGGACAAATTGCAACCTGTACGGAACAGGAGGTTAAAGGTGCTGATGCTCCAAGTAAGGGGATTGCTAGTAAAGCAGCTGGAATGGCGAACCCGGGCACAAGGAGATGAGAAATGAGGTGCCTTTTAGAAACCTTTCCCCATCACATGGTGTACCATCTTTTTGTTTTCTCATGCATGTTTTCAATGTAGGAAGATGCCCTTGAACCTGGAGATTTGGGACCCATGGGATGTGTACCACGCAGTATTACTTTAAAGGGTCTGCGTTTGCTCACCCAACCTCACCAAACCTCTCAGCCCCAAGAGTGTCCACCCTTATGTCTCATCCAGCTGTGGGTCTAGATATGGTCAATCCAGGTTGCATCACAGCCCCTGAACGCATTGTGTAAGAATTTCTCTCTCTTTCACTGTCTTTGTTTCATGGGTTTGTAAAAGTAATTTATTTTTATGATGGGGTTTAGCTGCTTTTCACTGCTCTGTTTATGCCGCTTTACACCCACTTGACACACTAACAGAGAGATATCAATACATAGGTTTTAAGATTATTACTAGTCAGATATATTCTAGTGCGGTGAATAGGGCGTGTTGAGTCCAGTTCTCTGAGCAAGGAGTAGGTCTTGTCTATTACATATTGGGTTTATGGAACGGTATCTGAGCTAATTTGAAACCCTTGTTTTATGTATCACCCCACCTCACCTTTCCCGTTAAGCAGCCATAGTGTGTTTTCTGCATGTGTGACTCTGTTCTGTTTTGTAATTCAGTTCAAGTGTAACCCTTTTTACATTCCCTCTATAAGTGATACCTTATGAGAAGTGTCCTTTTCTGTGTGACTTATTTCACTTAGAATCGCCGTACCTAAATCCACTCATCATGCTGCTACTAGCCTTATGACATTGATTTCATGGCTGAGTGATATTCCATTGTACATAAGGACCACAACTTCTTTATCCATTTTTCTCTTTCCTGGGATATTGAAGGTGGAATGAAGTGGAGGTCCTTGTCAACAGAGCAGCCCTAAACTTTGGGGTGCTTGTGTCTTGCTGATTTTTCATTTTCCCAATTTATACCCCCATGAGTGGAAGTGCCCTATGCTCTCTAAGCTGTGTTTTTTAGATGTTTCAGGACACACCGTACACTTCTCCAGAGTGGCTGTTGGCAATTTACATCCCGCCCATCAGTGTAGCAAGGCTCCCATTTCTCCATGGCCTGTCCTGCATTTCTGGTTTTGACACGTTTTTCAGCATGGCCCTTTTGACCGATGGGTAGCGAGTCTTCTTTGTAGCGCTGATTTGCCTTTCCAGGTTGCTTGGTTGGCCAAAAAGGGCGTATGCGTTTTTTCCTGAATATATTCAGGAAAAAACGCATACGCCCTTTTTGTCCAAGGGCATCATTCTCAACGTTTTGCCGCTTTTCATGTGCTTTAAAGGCAATTCGAATCTACCTCCTGAAATCTGTTTCCTGCAATTCTGCCTTGATTTCAAATCCTCTTCTTTGCCTTCCCTCAATATATTTGTGGACGAGAGTTATCATTTATACCTCTGCAGGTTTGTGAATTGCAGTGCCCTGAAGCTCCATTTTACAACTCGCTTTTTTGGGAGCTGGCCGCAAAAGCGCAGGATGGCTTCAGGCCCTGTTCTGCTTCCGGGGTCAGGCTGAGCCTGTGGTTAATTCTTCTTCCTGATGGGAAAATAGAGTGACCTGTGCCTGTCCCAACACCAAGAGCTAGTCTCTCACTGGTTCCCCGTCTACCCGTTCATCCTCAGGACAAATTGCAACCTTTACGGAACAGGAGGTTAAAGGTGCTGATGCTCTAAGTAGGGAGATTGTTAGTAAAGCGGCTGGAATGGCGAACCCGGGCACAAGGAGAAGAGAAATGAGGTGCGTTTTAGAAACCTTTCCCCATCACATGGTGTACCATATTTTGTTTTCTCATGCATGTTTTCGATGTAGGAAGATGCCCTTGAACCTGGAGATTTGGGACCCATGCGATGGGTACCACGCAGTTATATTTTAAAGGGTCTGCGTTTGCTCACCCAACCTCACCAAACCTCTCAGCCCCAAGAGTGTCCACCCTTATGTCTCATCCAGCTGTGGGTCTAGATATGGTCAATCCAGGTTGCATCACAGGCCCTGAACGCATTGTGTAAGAATTTCTCTCTCTTTCACTGTCTTTGTTTCATGGGTTTTTCGAAGTAATTTATTTTTATACTGGGGTTTAGCTGCTTTTCACTGCTGTGTTTATGCCGCTTTACACCCACTTGACACACTAACAGAGAGATATTAATACATAGGTTTTAAGATTATTACTAGTCAGATATATTCTTGTGCGGTGAATAGGGCGTGTTGAGTCCAGTTCTCTGAGCAAGGAGTAGGTCTTGTCTATTACATATTGGGTTTATGGAACGGTATCTGAGGTAATTTGAAACCCTTGTTTTATGTATCACCCCACCTCACCTTTCCCGTTAAGCAGCCATAGTGTGTTTTCTGCATGTGTGACTCTGTTCTGTTTTGTAATTCAGTTCAAGTGTAACGCTTTTTACATTCCCTCTATAAGTGATACCTTATGAGAAGTGTCCTTTTCTGTGTGACTTATTTCACTTAGAATCATCGTACCTAAATCCACTCATCATGCTGCTACTAGCCTTATGACATTGATTTCATGGCTGAGTGATATTCCATTGTACATAAGGACCACAACTTCTTTATCCATTTTTCTCTTTCCTGGGAGATTGAAGATGGAATGAAGTGGAGGTCCCTGTCAACAGAGCAGCCCTAAATTTTGGGGTGCTTGTGTCTTGCTGATTTTTCATTTTCCCAATTTATACCCCCATGAGTGGAAGTGCCCTATGCTCTCTCAGCTGTGTTTTTTAGATGTTTCAGGACACACTGTACACTTCTCCAGAGTGGCTGTTGGCAATTTACATCCCGCCCATCAGTGTTGCAAGGCTCCCATTTCTCCATGGCCTGTCCTGCATTTCTGGTTTTGAGACTTTTTTCAGCATGGCCCTTTTGACCGATGGGTAGCGAGTCTTCTTTGTAGCGCTGATTTGCCTTTCCAGGTTGCTTGGTTGGCCAAAAAGGGCGTATGCGTTTTTTCCTGAATATATTCAGGAAAAAACGCATACGCCCTTTTTGGCCAAGGGCATCATTGTCAACGTTTTGCCGCTTTTCATGTGCTTTAAAGGCGATTCGAATCTACCTCCTGAAATCTGTTTCCTGCAATTCTGCCTTGATTTCAAATCCTCTTCTTTGCCTTCCCTCAATATATTTGTGGACGAGAGTTATCATTTATACCTCTGCATGTTTGTGAATTGCAGTGCCCTGAAGCTCCATTTTACAACTCGCTTTTTTGGGAGCTGGCCGCAAAAGCGCAGGATGGCTTCAGGCCCTGTTCTGGTTCCGGGGTCAGGCTGAGCCTGTGGTTAATTCTTCTTCCTGATGGGAAAATAGAGTGACCTGTGCCTGTCCCAACACCAAGAGCTAGTCTCTCACTGGTTCCCCGTCTTCCCGATCATCCTCAGGACAAATTGCAACATGTACGGAACAGGAGGTTAAAGGTGGTGATGCTCCAAGTAAGGAGATTGCTAGTAAAGCGGCTGGAATGGCGAACCCGGGCACAAGGAGATGAGAAATGAGGTGCGTTTTAGAAACCTTTCCCCATCACATGGTGTACCATCTTTTTGTTTTCTCATGCATGTTTTCGATGTAGGAATATGCCCTTGAACCTGGAGATTTGGGACCTATGCGATGGGTACCACGCAGTATTACTTTAAAGGGTCTGTGTTTGCTCACCCAACCTCACCAAACCTCTCAGCCCCAAGAGTGTCCACCCTTATGTCTCATCCAGCTGTGGGTCTAGATATGGTCAATCCAGGTTGCATCACAGCCCCTGAACGCATTGTGTAAGAATTTCTCTCTCTTTCACTGTCTTTGTTTCATGGGTTTGTAAAAGTATTTTATTTTTATGATGGGGTTTAGCTGCTTTTCACTGCTGTGTTTATGCCGCTTTACACCCACTTGACACACTAACAGAGAGATACCAATACATAGGTTTTAAGATTATTACTAGTCAGATATATTCTTGTGCGGTGAATAGGGCGTGTTGAGTCCAGTTCTCTGAGCAAGGAGTAGGTCTTGTCTATTACATATTGGGTTTATGGAACGGTATCTGAGCTAATTTGAAACCCTTGTTTTATGTATCACACCACCTCACCTTTCCCGTTAAGCAGCCATAGTGTGTTTTCTGCATGTGTGACTCTGTTCTGTTTTGTAATTCAGTTCAAGTGTAACCCTTTTTACATTCCCTCTGTAAGTGATACCTTATGAGAAGTGTCCTTTTCTGTGTGACTTATTTCACTTAGAATCGTCGTACCTAAATCCACTCATCATGCTGCTACTAGCCTTATGACATTGATTTCATGGCTGAGTGATATTCCATTGTACATAAGGACCACAACTTCTTTATCCATTTTTCTCTTTCCTGGGATATTGAAGGTGGAATGAAGTGGAGGTCCTTGTCAACAGAGCAGCCCTAAACTTTGGGGTGCTTGTGTCTTGCTGATTTTTCATTTTCCCAAGTTATACCCCCATGAGTGGAAGTGCCCTATGCTCTCTAAGCTGTGTTTTTTAGATGTTTCAGGACACACCGTACACTTCTCCAGAGTGGCTGTTGGCAATTTACATCCCGCCCATCAGTGTAGCAAGGCTCCCATTTCTCCATGGCCTGTCCTGCATTTCTGGTTTTGACACGTTTTTCAGCATGGCCCTTTTGACCGATGGGTAGCGAGTCTTCTTTGTAGCGCTGATTTGCCTTTCCAGGTTGCTTGGTTGGCCAAAAAGGGCGTATGCGTTTTTTCCTGAATATATTCAGGAAAAAACGCATACGCCCTTTTTGGCCAAGGGCATCATTGTCAACGTTTTGCCGCTTTTCATGTGCTTTAAAGGCGATTCGAATCTACCTCCTGAAATCTGTTTCCTGCAATTCTGCCTTGATTTCAAATCCTCTTCTGTGCCCTCCCTCAATATATTTGTGGACGAGAGTTATCATTTATAACTCTGCAGGTTTGTGAATTGCAGTGCCCTGAAGCTCCATTTTACAACTCGCTTTTTTGGGAGCTGGCCGCAAAAGCGCAGGATGGCTTCAGGCCCTGTTCTGGTTCCGGGGTCAGGCTGAGCCTGTGGTTAATTCTTCTTCCTGATGGGAAAATAGAGTGACATGTGCCTGTCCCAACACCAAGAGCTAGTCTCTCACTGGTTCCCCGTCTACCCGTTCATCCTCAGGACAAATTGCAACCTTTACGGAACAGGAGGTTAAAGGTGGTGATGCTCCAAGTAAGGAGATTGCTAGTAAAGCGGCTGGAATGGCGAACCCGGGCACAAGGAGATGAGAAATGAGGTGCGTTTTAGAAACTTTCCCCATCACATGGTGTACCATCTTTTTGTTTTCTCATGCATGTTTTCGATGTAGGAAGATGCCCTTGAACCTGGAGATTTGGGACCCATGCGATGGGTACCACGCAGTTATATTTTAAAGGGTCTGCGTTTGCTCACCCAACCTCACCAAACCTCTCAGCCCCAAGAGTGTCCACCCTTATGTCTCATCCAGCTGTGGGTCTAGATATGGTCAATCCAGGTTGCATCACAGCCCCTGAAAGCATTGTGTAAGAATTTCTCTCTCTTTCACTGTCTTTGTTTCATGGGTTTTTCAAAGTAATTCATTTTTATACTGGGGTTTAGCTGCTTTTCACTGCTGTGTTTATGCCGCTTTACACCCACTTGACACACTAACAGAGAGATATCAATACATAGGTTTTAAGATTATTACTAGTCAGATATATTCTTGTGCGGTGAATAGGGCGTGTTGAGTCCAGTTCTCTGAGCAAGGAGTAGGTCTTGTCTATTACATATTGGGTTTATGGAACGGTATCTGAGCTAATTTGAAACCCTTGTTTTATGTATCACCCCACCTCACCTTTCCCGTTAAGCAGCCATAGTGTGTTTTCTGCATGTGTGACTCTGTTCTGTTTTGTAATTCAGTTCAAGTGTAACGCTTTTTACATTCCCTCCTTAAGTGATACCTTATGAGAAGTGTCCTCTTCTGTGTGACTTATTTCACTTAGAATCGTCGTACCTAAATCCACTCATCATGCTGCTACTAGCCTTATGACATTGATTTCATGGCTGAGTGATATTCCATTGTACATAAGGACCACAACTTCTTTATCCATTTTTCTCTTTCCTGGGATATTGAAGGTGGAATGAAGTGGAGGTCCTTGTCAACAGAGCAGCCCTAAACTTTGGGGTGCTTGTGTCTTGCTGATTTTTCATTTTCCCAATTTATACCCCCATGAGTGGAAGTGCCCTATGCTCTCTAAGCTGTGTTTTTTAGATGTTTCAGGACACACCGTACACTTCTCCAGAGTGGCTGTTGGCAATTTACATCTCGCCCATCAGTGTAGCAAGGCTCCCATTTCTCCATGGCCTGTCCTGCATTTCTGGTTTTGACACGTTTTTCAGCATGGCCCTTTTGACCGATGGGTAGCGAGTCTTCTTTGTAGCGCTGATTTGCCTTTCCAGGTTGCTTGGTTGGCCAAAAAGGGCGTATGCGTTTTTTCCTGAATATATTCAGGAAAAAACGCATACGCCCTTTTTAGCCAAGGGCATCATTGTCAACGTTTTGCCGCTTTTCATGTGCTTTAAAGGCGATTCGAATCTACCTCCTGAAATCTGTTTCCTGCAATTCTGCCTTGATTTCAAATCCTCTTCTTTGCCTTCCCTCAATATATTTGTGGACGAGAGTTATCATTTATAACTCTGCAGGTTTGTGAATTGCAGTGTCCTGAAGCACCATTTTACAACTCGCTTTTTTGGGAGCTGGCCGCAAAAGCACTGGATGGCTTCAGGCCCTGTTCTGGTTCTGGGGGGGATGATGAGCCTGTGGCTAATTCTTCTTCCTGATGGGAAAATAGAGTGACCTGTGCCTGTCCCAACACCAAGAGCTAGTCTCTCACTGGTTCTCCGTCTACCCGTTCATCCTCAGGACAAATTGCAACCTGTACGGAACAGGAGGTTAAAGGTGCTGATGCTCCAAGTAAGGAGATTGCTAGTAAAGCGGCTGGAATGGCGAACCCGGGCACAAGGAGATGAGAAATGAGTTGCATTTTAGTTATCTTTCCCCATCACACGGTGTACCATCTTCTGGGTTTCTCATGCATGTTTTCGATGTAGGAAGATGCCCTTGAACCTGGAGATTTAGGACCCATGGGATGGGTACCACGCAGTATTACTTTAAAGGGTCTGTGTTTGCTCACCCAACCTCACCAAACCTCTCAGCCCCAAGAGTGTCCACCCTTATGTCTCATCCAGCTGTGGGTCTAGATATGGTCAATCCAGGTTGCATCACAGCCCCTGAACGCATTGTGTAAGAATTTCTCTCTCTTTCACTGTCTTTGTTTCATGGGTTTGTAAAAGTAATTTATTTTTATACTGGGGTTTAGCTGCTTTTCACTGCTGTGTTTATGCCGCTTTACACCCACTTGACACACTAACAGAGAGATATCAATACATAGGTTTTAAGATTATTACTAGTCAGATATATTCTTGTGCGGTGAATAGGGCGTGTTGAGTCCAGTTCTCTGAGCAAGGAGTAGGTCTTGTCTATTACATATTGGGTTTATGGAACGGTATCTGAGCTAATTTGAAACCCTTGTTTTATGTATCACCCCACCTCACCTTTCCCGTTAAGCAGCCATAGTGTGTTTTCTGCATGTGTGACTCTGTTCTGTTTTGTAATTCAGTTCAAGTGTAACGCTTTTTACATTCCCTCTATAAGTGATACCTTATGAGAAGTGTCCTTTTCTGTGTGACTTATTTCACTTAGAATCGTCGTACCTAAATCCACTCATCATGCTGCTACTAGCCTTATGACATTGATTTCATGGCTGAGTGATATTCCATTGTACATAAGGACCACAACTTCTTTATCCATTTTTCTCTTTCCTGGGATATTGAAGGTGGAATGAAGTGGAGGTCCTTGTCAACAGAGCAGCCCTAAACTTTGGGGTGCTTGTGTCTTGCTGATTTTTCATTTTCCCAAGTTATACCCCCATGAGTGGAAGTGCCCTATGCTCTCTAAGCTGTGTTTTTTAGATGTTTCAGGACACACCGTACACTTCTCCAGGGTGGCTGTTGGCAATTTACATCTCGCCCATCAGTGTAGCAAGGCTCCCATTTCTCCATGGCCTGTCCTGCATTTCTGGTTTTGACACGTTTTTCACCATGGCCCTTTTGACCGATGGGTAGCGAGTCTTCTTTGTAGCGCTGATTTGCCTTTCCAGGTTGCTTGGTTGGCCAAAAAGGGCGTATGAGTTTTTTCCTGAATATATTCAGGAAAAAACGCATACGCCCTTTTTGTCCAAGGGCATCATTGTCAACGTTTTGCCGCTTTTCATGTGCTTTAAAGGCGATTCGAATCTACCTCCTGAAATCTGTTTCCTGCAATTCTGCCTTGATTTCAAATCCTCTTCTTTGCCTTCCCTCAATATATTTGTGGACGAGAGTTATCATTTATACCTCTGCAGGTTTGTGAATTGCAGTGTCCTGAAGCTCCATTTTACAACTCGCTTTTTTGGGAGCTGGCCGCAAAAGCACTTGATGGCTTCAGGCCCTGTTCTGGTTCCGGGGGGGATGATGAGCCTGTGGCTAATTCTTCTTCTTGATGGGAAAATAGAGTAACCTGTGCCTGTCCCAACACCAAGAGCTAGTCTCTCACTGGTTCCCCGTCTTCCCGTTCATCCTCAGGACAAATTGCAACCTGTACGGAACAGGAGGTTAAAGGTGCTGATGCTCCAAGTAAGGAGATTGCTAGTAAAGCGGCTGGAATGGCGAACCCGGGCACAAGGAGATGAGAAATGAGGTGCCTTTTAGAAATCTTTCCCCATCACACTGTGTACCATCTTCTGGGTTTCTCATGCATGTTTTCGATGTAGGAAGATGCCCTTGAACCTGGAGATTTGGGACCCATGCGATGGGTACCACGCAGTATTACTTTAAAGGGTCTGCGTTTGCTCACCCAACCTCACCAAACCTCTCAGCCCCAAGAGTGTCCACCCTTATGTCTCATCCAGCTGTGGGTCTAGATATGGTCAATCCAGGTTGCATCACAGCCCCTGAACGCATTGTGTAAGAATTTCTCTCTCTTTCACTGTCTTTGTTTCATGGGTTTGTAAAAGTAATTTATTTTTATACTGGGGTTTAGCTGCTTTTCACTGCTGTGTTTATGCCGCTTTACACCCACTTGACACACTAACAGAGAGATATCAATACATAGGTTTTAAGATTATTACTAGTCAGATATATTCTTGTGCGGTGAATAGGGCGTGTTGAGTCCAGTTCTCTGAGCAAGGAGTAGGTCTTGTCTATTACATATTGGGTTTATGGAACGGTATCTGAGCTAATTTGAAACCCTTGTTTTATGTATCACCCCACCTCACCTTTCCCGTTAAGCAGCCATAGTGTGTTTTCTGCATGTGTGACTCTGTTCTGTTTTGTAATTCAGTTCAAGTGTAACGCTTTTTACATTCCCTCTATAAGTGATACCTTATGAGAAGTGTCCTTTTCTGTGTGACTTATTTCACTTAGAATCGTCGTACCTAAATCCACTCATCATGCTGCTACTAGCCTTATGACATTGATTTCATGGCTGAGTGATATTCCATTGTACATAAGGACCACAACTTCTTTATCCATTTTTCTCTTTCCTGGGATATTGAAGGTGGAATGAAGTGGAGGTCCTTGTCAACAGAGCAGCCCTAAACTTTGGGGTGCTTGTGTCTTGCTGATTTTTCATTTTCCCAAGTTATACCCCCATGAGTGGAAGTGCCCTATGCTCTCTAAGCTGTGTTTTTTAGATGTTTCAGGACACACCGTACACTTCTCCAGAGTGGCTGTTGGCAATTTACATCTCGCCCATCAGTGTAGCAAGGCTCCCATTTCTCCATGGCCTGTCCTGCATTTCTGGTTTTGACACGTTTTTCATCATGGCCCTTTTGACCGATGGGTAGCGAGTCTTCTTTGTAGCGCTGATTTGCCATTCCAGGTTGCTTGGTTGGCCAAAAAGGGCGTATGCGTTTTTTCCTGAATATATTCAGGAAAAAATGCATACGCCCTTTTTAGCCAAGGGCATCATTGTCCACGTTTTGCCGCTTTTCATGTGCTTTAAAGGCGATTCGAATCTACCTCCTGAAATCTGTTTCCTGCAATTCTGCCTTGATTTCAAATCCTCTTCTTTGCCTTCCCTCAATATATTTGTGGACGAGAGTTATCATTTATAACTCTGCAGGTTTGTGAATTGCAGTGTCCTGAAGCACCATTTTACAACTCGCTTTTTTGGGAGCTGGCCGCAAAAGCACTGGATGGCTTCAGGCCCTGTTCTGGTTCTGGGGGGGATGATGAGCCTGTGGCTAATTCTTCTTCCTGATGGGAAAATAGAGTGACCTGTGCCTGTCCCAACACCAAGAGCTAGTCTCTCACTGGTTCTCCGTCTACCCGTTCATCCTCAGGACAAATTGCAACCTGTACGGAACAGGAGGTTAAAGGTGCTGATGCTCCAAGTAAGGAGATTGCTAGTAAAGCGGCTGGAATGGCGAACCCGGGCACAAGGAGATGAGAAATGAGTTGCATTTTAGTTATCTTTCCCCATCACACGGTGTACCATCTTCTGGGTTTCTCATGCATGTTTTCGATGTAGGAAGATGCCCTTGAACCTGGAGATTTAGGACCCATGGGATGGGTACCACGCAGTATTACTTTAAAGGGTCTGTGTTTGCTCACCCAACCTCACCAAACCTCTCAGCCCCAAGAGTGTCCACCCTTATGTCTCATCCAGCTGTGGGTCTAGATATGGTCAATCCAGGTTGCATCACAGCCCCTGAACGCATTGTGTAAGAATTTCTCTCTCTTTCACTGTCTTTGTTTCATGGGTTTGTAAAAGTAATTTATTTTTATACTGGGGTTTAGCTGCTTTTCACTGCTGTGTTTATGCCGCTTTACACCCACTTGACACACTAACAGAGAGATATCAATACATAGGTTTTAAGATTATTACTAGTCAGATATATTCTTGTGCGGTGAATAGGGCGTGTTGAGTCCAGTTCTCTGAGCAAGGAGTAGGTCTTGTCTATTACATATTGGGTTTATGGAACGGTATCTGAGCTAATTTGAAACCCTTGTTTTATGTATCACCCCACCTCACCTTTCCCGTTAAGCAGCCATAGTGTGTTTTCTGCATGTGTGACTCTGTTCTGTTTTGTAATTCAGTTCAAGTGTAACGCTTTTTACATTCCCTCTATAAGTGATACCTTATGAGAAGTGTCCTTTTCTGTGTGACTTATTTCACTTAGAATCGTCGTACCTAAATCCACTCATCATGCTGCTACTAGCCTTATGACATTGATTTCATGGCTGAGTGATATTCCATTGTACATAAGGACCACAACTTCTTTATCCATTTTTCTCTTTCCTGGGATATTGAAGGTGGAATGAAGTGGAGGTCCTTGTCAACAGAGCAGCCCTAAACTTTGGGGTGCTTGTGTCTTGCTGATTTTTCATTTTCCCAAGTTATACCCCCATGAGTGGAAGTGCCCTATGCTCTCTAAGCTGTGTTTTTTAGATGTTTCAGGACACACCGTACACTTCTCCAGGGTGGCTGTTGGCAATTTACATCTCGCCCATCAGTGTAGCAAGGCTCCCATTTCTCCATGGCCTGTCCTGCATTTCTGGTTTTGACACGTTTTTCACCATGGCCCTTTTGACCGATGGGTAGCGAGTCTTCTTTGTAGCGCTGATTTGCCTTTCCAGGTTGCTTGGTTGGCCAAAAAGGGCGTATGAGTTTTTTCCTGAATATATTCAGGAAAAAACGCATACGCCCTTTTTGTCCAAGGGCATCATTGTCAACGTTTTGCCGCTTTTCATGTGCTTTAAAGGCGATTCGAATCTACCTCCTGAAATCTGTTTCCTGCAATTCTGCCTTGATTTCAAATCCTCTTCTTTGCCTTCCCTCAATATATTTGTGGACGAGAGTTATCATTTATACCTCTGCAGGTTTGTGAATTGCAGTGTCCTGAAGCTCCATTTTACAACTCGCTTTTTTGGGAGCTGGCCGCAAAAGCACTTGATGGCTTCAGGCCCTGTTCTGGTTCCGGGGGGGATGATGAGCCTGTGGCTAATTCTTCTTCTTGATGGGAAAATAGAGTAACCTGTGCCTGTCCCAACACCAAGAGCTAGTCTCTCACTGGTTCCCCGTCTTCCCGTTCATCCTCAGGACAAATTGCAACCTGTACGGAACAGGAGGTTAAAGGTGCTGATGCTCCAAGTAAGGAGATTGCTAGTAAAGCGGCTGGAATGGCGAACCCGGGCACAAGGAGATGAGAAATGAGGTGCCTTTTAGAAATCTTTCCCCATCACACTGTGTACCATCTTCTGGGTTTCTCATGCATGTTTTCGATGTAGGAAGATGCCCTTGAACCTGGAGATTTGGGACCCATGCGATGGGTACCACGCAGTATTACTTTAAAGGGTCTGCGTTTGCTCACCCAACCTCACCAAACCTCTCAGCCCCAAGAGTGTCCACCCTTATGTCTCATCCAGCTGTGGGTCTAGATATGGTCAATCCAGGTTGCATCACAGCCCCTGAACGCATTGTGTAAGAATTTCTCTCTCTTTCACTGTCTTTGTTTCATGGGTTTGTAAAAGTAATTTATTTTTATACTGGGGTTTAGCTGCTTTTCACTGCTGTGTTTATGCCGCTTTACACCCACTTGACACACTAACAGAGAGATATCAATACATAGGTTTTAAGATTATTACTAGTCAGATATATTCTTGTGCGGTGAATAGGGCGTGTTGAGTCCAGTTCTCTGAGCAAGGAGTAGGTCTTGTCTATTACATATTGGGTTTATGGAACGGTATCTGAGCTAATTTGAAACCCTTGTTTTATGTATCACCCCACCTCACCTTTCCCGTTAAGCAGCCATAGTGTGTTTTCTGCATGTGTGACTCTGTTCTGTTTTGTAATTCAGTTCAAGTGTAACGCTTTTTACATTCCCTCTATAAGTGATACCTTATGAGAAGTGTCCTTTTCTGTGTGACTTATTTCACTTAGAATCGTCGTACCTAAATCCACTCATCATGCTGCTACTAGCCTTATGACATTGATTTCATGGCTGAGTGATATTCCATTGTACATAAGGACCACAACTTCTTTATCCATTTTTCTCTTTCCTGGGATATTGAAGGTGGAATGAAGTGGAGGTCCTTGTCAACAGAGCAGCCCTAAACTTTGGGGTGCTTGTGTCTTGCTGATTTTTCATTTTCCCAAGTTATACCCCCATGAGTGGAAGTGCCCTATGCTCTCTAAGCTGTGTTTTTTAGATGTTTCAGGACACACCGTACACTTCTCCAGAGTGGCTGTTGGCAATTTACATCTCGCCCATCAGTGTAGCAAGGCTCCCATTTCTCCATGGCCTGTCCTGCATTTCTGGTTTTGACACGTTTTTCATCATGGCCCTTTTGACCGATGGGTAGCGAGTCTTCTTTGTAGCGCTGATTTGCCATTCCAGGTTGCTTGGTTGGCCAAAAAGGGCGTATGCGTTTTTTCCTGAATATATTCAGGAAAAAATGCATACGCCCTTTTTAGCCAAGGGCATCATTGTCCACGTTTTGCCGCTTTTCATGTGCTTTAAAGGCGATTCGAATCTACCTCCTGAAATCTGTTTCCTGCAATTCTGCCTTGATTTCAAATCCTCTTCTTTGCCTTCCCTCAATATATTTGTGGACGAGAGTTATCATTTATACCTCTGCAGGTTTGTGAATTGCAGTGTCCTGAAGCTCCATTTTACAACTCGCTTTTTTGGGAGCTGGCCGCAAAAGCACTGGATGGCTTCAGGCCCTGTTCTGGTTCCGGGGGGGATGATGAGCCTGTGGCTAATTCTTCTTCCTGATGGGAAAATAGAGTGACCTGTGCCTGTCCCAACACCAAGAGCTAGTCTCTCACTGGTTCCCCGTCTTCCCGTTCATCCTCAGGACAAATTGCAACCTGTACGGAACAGGAGGTTAAAGGTGCTGATGCTCCAAGTAAGGAGATTGCTAGTAAAGCGGCTGGAATGGCGAACCCGGGCACAAGGAGATGAGAAATGAGGTGCCTTTTAGAAATCTTTCCCCATCACACTGTGTACCATCTTCTGGGTTTCTCATGCATGTTTTCGATGTAGGAAGATGCCCTTGAACCTGGAGATTTGGGACCCATGCGATGGGTACCACGCAGTATTACTTTAAAGGGTCTGCGTTTGCTCACCCAACCTCACCAAACCTCTCAGCCCCAAGAGTGTCCACCCTTATGTCTCATCCAGCTGTGGGTCTAGATATGGTCAATCCAGGTTGCATCACAGCCCCTGAACGCATTGTGTAAGAATTTCTCTCTCTTTCACTGTCTTTGTTTCATGGGTTTTTCGAAGTAATTTATTTTTATAATGGGGTTTAGCTGCTTTTCACTGCTGTGTTTATGCCGCTTTACACCCACTTGACACACTAACAGAGAGATATCTATACATAGGTTTTAAGATTATTACTAGTCAGATATATTCTTGTGCGGTGAATAGGGCGTGTTGAGTCCAGTTCTCTGAGCAAGGAGTAGGTCTTGTCTATTACATATTGGGTTTATGGAACGGTATCTGAGCTAATTTGAAACCCTTGTTTTATGTATCACCCCACCTCACCTTTCCCGTTAAGCAGCCATAGTGTGTTTTCTGCATGTGTGACTCTGTTCTGTTTTGTAATTCAGTTCAAGTGTAACGCTTTTTACATTCCCTCTATAAGTGATACCTTATGAGAAGTATCCTTTTCTGTGTGACTTATTTCACTTAGAATCGTCGTACCTAAATCCACTCATCATGCTGCTACTAGCCTTATGACATTGATTTCATGGCTGAGTGATATTCCATTGTACATAAGGACCACAACTTCTTTATCCATTTTTCTCTTTCCTGGGATATTGAAGGTGGAATGAAGTGGAGGTCCTTGTCAACAGAGCAGCCCTAAACTTTGGGGTGCTTGTGTCTTGCTGATTTTTCATTTTCCCAAGTTATACCCCCATGAGTGGAAGTGCCCTATGCTCTCTAAGCTGTGTTTTTTAGATGTTTCAGGACACACCGTACACTTCTCCAGAGTGGCTGTTGGCAATTTACATCTCTCCCATCAGTGTAGCAAGGCTCCCATTTCTCCATGGCCTGTCCTGCATTTCTGGTTTTGACACGTTTTTCATCATGGCCCTTTTGACCGATGGGTAGCGAGTCTTCTTTGTAGCGCTGATTTGCCTTTCCAGGTTGCTTGGTTGGCCAAAAAGGGCGTATGCGTTTTTTCCTGAATATATTCAGGAAAAAACGCATACGCCCTTTTTAGCCAAGGGCATCATTGTCAACGTTTTGCCGCTTTTCATGTGCTTTAAAGGCGATTCGAATCTACCTCCTGAAATCTGTTTCCTGCAATTCTGCCTTGATTTCAAATCCTCTTCTTTGCCTTCCCTCAATATATTTGTGGACGAGAGTTATCATTTATAACTCTGCAGGTTTGTGAATTGCAGTGTCCTGAAGCTCCATTTTACAACTCGCTTTTTTGGGAGCTGGCTGCAAAAGCACTGGATGTCTTCAGGCCCTGTTTTGGTTCCGGGGGGGATGATGAGCCTGTGGCTAATTCTTCTTCCTGATGGGAAAATAGAGTGACCTGTGCCTGTCCCAACACCAAGAGCTAGTCTCTCACTGGTTCCCCTCTTCCCGTTCATCCTCAGGACAAATTGCAACCTGTACGGAACAGGAGGTTAAAGGTGCTGATGCTCCAAGTAAGGAGATTGCTAGTAAAGCGGCTGGAATGGCGAACCCGGGCACAAGGAGATGAGAAATGAGTTGCATTTTAGTTATCTTTCCCCATCACACGGTGTACCATCTTCTGGGTTTCTCATGCATGTTTTCGATGTAGGAAGATGCCCTTGAACCTGGAGATTTAGGACCCATGGGATGGGTACCACGCAGTATTACTTTAAAGGGTCTGTGTTTGCTCACCCAACCTCACCAAACCTCTCAGCCCCAAGAGTGTCCACCCTTATGTCTCATCCAGCTGTGGGTCTAGATATGGTTAATCCAGGTTGCATCACAGCCCCTGAACGCATTGTGTAAGAATTTCTCTCTCTTTCACTGTCTTTGTTTCATGGGTTTGTAAAAGTAATTTATTTTTATACTGGGGTTTAGCTGCTTTTCACTGCTGTGTTTATGCCGCTTTACACCCACTTGACACACTAACAGAGAGATATCAATACATAGGTTTTAAGATTATTACTAGTCAGATATATTCTTGTGCGGTGAATAGGGCGTGTTGAGTCCAGTTCTCTGAGCAAGGAGTAGGTCTTGTCTATTACATATTGGGTTTATGGAACGGTATCTGAGCTAATTTGAAACCCTTGTTTTATGTATCACCCCACCTCACCTTTCCCGTTAAGCAGCCATAGTGTGATTTCTGCATGTGTGACTCTGTTCTGTTTTGTAATTCAGTTCAAGTGTAACGCTTTTTACATTCCCTCTATAAGTGATACCTTATGAGAAGTGTCCTTTTCTGTGTGACTTATTTCACTTAGAATCGTCGTACCTAAATCCACTCATCATGCTGCTACTAGCCTTATGACATTGATTTCATGGCTGAGTGATATTCCATTGTACATAAGGACCACAACTTCTTTATCCATTTTTCTCTTTCCTGGGATATTGAAGGTGGAATGAAGTGGAGGTCCTTGTCAACAGAGCAGCCCTAAACTTTGGGGTGCTTGTGTCTTGCTGATTTTTCATTTTCCCAAGTTATACCCCCATGAGTGGAAGTGCCCTATGCTCTCTAAGCTGTGTTTTTTAGATGTTTCAGGACACACCGTACACTTCTCCAGGGTGGCTGTTGGCAATTTACATAACGCCCATCAGTGTAGCAAGGCTCCCATTTCTCCATGGCCTGTCCTGCATTTCTGGTTTTGACACGTTTTTCATCATGGCCCTTTTGACCGATGGGTAGCGAGTCTTCTTTGTAGCGCTGATTTGCCTTTCCAGGTTGCTTGGTTGGCCAAAAAGGGCGTATGAGTTTTTTCCTGAATATATTCAGGAAAAAATGCATACGCCCTTTTTGGCCAAGGGCATCATTGTCAACGTTTTGCCGCTTTTCATGTGCTTTAAAGGCGATTCGAATCTACCTCCTGAAATCTGTTTCCTGCAATTCTGCCTTGATTTCAAATCCTCTTCTTTGCCTTCCCTCAATATATTTGTGGACGAGAGTTATCATTTATACCTCTGCAGGTTTGTGAATTGCAGTGTCCTGAAGCTCCATTTTACAACTCGCTTTTTTGGGAGCTGGCCGCAAAAGCACTGGATGGCTTCAGGCCCTGTTCTGGTTCCGGGGGGGATGATGAGCCTGTGGCTAATTCTTCTTCTTGATGGGAAAATAGAGTAACCTGTGCCTGTCCCAACACCAAGAGCTAGTCTCTCACTGGTTCCCCGTCTTCCCGTTCATCCTCAGGACAAATTGCAACCTGTACGGAACAGGAGGTTAAAGGTGCTGATGCTCCAAGTAAGGAGATTGCTAGTAAAGCGGCTGGAATGGCGAACCCGGGCACAAGGAGATGAGAAATGAGGTGCCTTTTAGAAATCTTTCCCCATCACACTGTGTACCATCTTCTGGGTTTCTCATGCATGTTTTCGATGTAGGAAGATGCCCTTGAACCTGGAGATTTGGGACCCATGCGATGGGTACCACGCAGTATTACTTTAAAGGGTCTGCGTTTGCTCACCCAACCTCACCAAACCTCTCAGCCCCAAGAGTGTCCACCCTTATGTCTCATCCAGCTGTGGGTCTAGATATGGTCAATCCAGGTTGCATCACAGCCCCTGAACGCATTGTGTAAGAATTTCTCTCTCTTTCACTGTCTTTGTTTCATGGGTTTTTCGAAGTAATTTATTTTTATAATGGGGTTTAGCTGCTTTTCACTGCTGTGTTTATGCCGCTTTACACCCACTTGACACACTAACAGAGAGATATCTATACATAGGTTTTAAGATTATTACTAGTCAGATATATTCTTGTGCGGTGAATAGGGCGTGTTGAGTTCAGTTCTCTGAGCAAGGAGTAGGTCTTGTCTATTACATATTGGGTTTATGGAACGGTATCTGAGCTAATTTGAAACCCTTGTTTTATGTATCACCCCACCTCACCTTTCCCGTTTAGCAGCCATAGTGTGTTTTCTGCATGTGTGACTCTGTTCTGTTTTGTAATTCAGTTCAAGTGTAACGCTTTTTACATTCCCTCTATAAGTGATACCTTATGAGAAGTGTCCTTTTCTGTGTGACTTATTTCACTTAGAATCGTCGTACCTAAATCCACTCATCATGCTGCTACTAGCCTTATGACATTGATTTCATGGCTGAGTGATATTCCATTGTACATAAGGACCACAACTTCTTTATCCATTTTTCTCTTTCCTGGGATATTGAAGGTGGAATGAAGTGGAGGTCCTTGTCAACAGAGCAGCCCTAAACTTTGGGGTGCTTGTGTCTTGCTGATTTTTCATTTTCCCAAGTTATACCCCCATGAGTGGAAGTGCCCTATGCTCTCTAAGCTGTGTTTTTTAGATGTTTCAGGACACACCGTACACTTCTCCAGAGTGGCTGTTGGCAATTTACATCTCGCCCATCAGTGTAGCAAGGCTCCCATTTCTCCATGGCCTGTCCTGCATTTCTGGTTTTGACACGTTTTTCATCATGGCCCTTTTGACCGATGGGTAGCGAGTCTTCTTTGTAGCGCTGATTTGCCATTCCAGGTTGCTTGGTTGGCCAAAAAGGGCGTATGCGTTTTTTCCTGAATATATTCAGGAAAAAACGCATACGCCCTTTTTAGCCAAGGGCATCATTGTCAACGTTTTGCCGCTTTTCATGTGCTTTAAAGGCGATTCGAATCTACCTCCTGAAATCTGTTTCCTGCAATTCTGCCTTGATTTCAAATCCTCTTCTTTGCCTTCCCTCAATATATTTGTGGACGAGAGTTATCATTTATACCTCTGCAGGTTTGTGAATTGCAGTGTCCTGAAGCTCCATTTTACAACTCGCTTTTTTGGGAGCTGGCCGCAAAAGCACTGGATGGCTTCAGGCCCTGTTCTGGTTCCGGGGGGGATGATGAGCCTGTGGCTAATTCTTCTTCTTGATGGGAAAATAGAGTAACCTGTGCCTGTCCCAACACCAAGAGCTAGTCTCTCACTGGTTCCCCGTCTTCCCGTTCATCCTCAGGACAAATTGCAACCTGTACGGAACAGGAGGTTAAAGGTGCTGATGCTCCAAGTAAGGAGATTGCTAGTAAAGCGGCTGGAATGGCGAACCCGGGCACAAGGAGATGAGAAATGAGGTGCCTTTTAGAAATCTTTCCCCATCACACTGTGTACCATCTTCTGGGTTTCTCATGCATGTTTTCGATGTAGGAAGATGCCCTTGAACCTGGAGATTTGGGACCCATGCGATGGGTACCACGCAGTATTACTTTAAAGGGTCTGCGTTTGCTCACCCAACCTCACCAAACCTCTCAGCCCCAAGAGTGTCCACCCTTATGTCTCATCCAGCTGTGGGTCTAGATATGGTCAATCCAGGTTGCATCACAGCCCCTGAACGCATTGTGTAAGAATTTCTCTCTCTTTCACTGTCTTTGTTTCATGGGTTTTTCGAAGTAATTTATTTTTATAATGGGGTTTAGCTGCTTTTCACGGCTGTGTTTATGCGGCTTTACAGCCACTTGACTCACTTCCAGAGAGATATCAATACATAGGTTTTAAGATTATTACTAGTCAGATATATTCTTGTGCGGTGAATAGGGCGTGTTGAGTCCAGTTCTCTGAGCAAGGAGTAGGTCTTGTCTATTACATATTGGGTTTATGGAACGGTATCTGAGCTAATTTGAAACCCTTGTTTTATGTATCACCCCACCTCACCTTTCCCGTTAAGCAGCCATAGTGTGTTTTCTGCATGTGTGACTCTGTTCTGTTTTGTAATTCAGTTCAAGTGTAACGCTTTTTACATTCCCTCTATAAGTGATACCTTATGAGAAGTATCCTTTTCTGTGTGACTTATTTCACTTAGAATCGTCGTACCTAAATCCACTCATCATGCTGCTACTAGCCTTATGACATTGATTTCATGGCTGAGTGATATTCCATTGTACATAAGGACCACAACTTCTTTATCCATTTTTCTCTTTCCTGGGATATTGAAGGTGGAATGAAGTGGAGGTCCTTGTCAACAGAGCAGCCCTAAACTTTGGGGTGCTTGTGTCTTGCTGATTTTTCATTTTCCCAAGTTATACCCCCATGAGTGGAAGTGCCCTATGCTCTCTAAGCTGTGTTTTTTAGATGTTTCAGGACACACCGTACACTTCTCCAGAGTGGCTGTTGGCAATTTACATCTCGCCCATCAGTGTAGCAAGGCTCCCATTTCTCCATGGCCTGTCCTGCATTTCTGGTTTTGACAAGTTTTTCAGCATGGCCCTTTTGACCGATGGGTAGCGAGTCTTCTTTGTAGCGCTGATTTGCCTTTCCAGGTTGCTTGGTTGGCCAAAAAGGGCGTATGCGTTTTTTCCTGAATATATTCAGGAAAAAACGCATACGCCCTTTTTAGCCAAGGGCATCATTGTCAACGTTTTGCCGCTTTTCATGTGCTTTAAAGGCGATTCGAATCTACCTCCTGAAATCTGTTTCCTGCAATTCTGCCTTGATTTCAAATCCTCTTCTTTGCCTTCCCTCAATATATTTGTGGACGAGAGTTATCATTTATAACTCTGCAGGTTTGTGAATTGCAGTGTCCTGAAGCTCCATTTTACAACTCGCTTTTTTGGGAGCTGGCTGCAAAAGCACTGGATGTCTTCAGGCCCTGTTTTGGTTCCGGGGGGGATGATGAGCCTGTGGCTAATTCTTCTTCCTGATGGGAAAATAGAGTGACCTGTGCCTGTCCCAACACCAAGAGCTAGTCTCTCACTGGTTCCCCTCTTCCCGTTCATCCTCAGGACAAATTGCAACCTGTACGGAACAGGAGGTTAAAGGTGCTGATGCTCCAAGTAAGGAGATTGCTAGTAAAGCGGCTGGAATGGCGAACCCGGGCACAAGGAGATGAGAAATGAGTTGCATTTTAGTTATCTTTCCCCATCACACGGTGTACCATCTTCTGGGTTTCTCATGCATGTTTTCGATGTAGGAAGATGCCCTTGAACCTGGAGATTTGGGACCCATGCGATGGGTACCACGCAGTATTCCTTTAAAGGGTCTGCGTTTGCTCACCCAACCTCACCAAACCTCTCAGCCCCAAGAGTGTCCACCCTTATGTCTCATCCAGCTGTGGGTCTAGATATGGTCAATCCAGGTTGCATCACAGCCCCTGAACGCATTGTGTAAGAATTTCTCTCTCTTTCACTGTCTTTGTTTCATGGGTTTGTAAAAGTAATTTATTTTTATACTGGGGTTTAGCTGCTTTTCACTGCTGTGTTTATGCCGCTTTACACCCACTTGACACACTAACAGAGAGATATCAATACATAGGTTTTAAGATTATTACTAGTCAGATATATTCTTGTGCGGTGAATAGGGCGTGTTGAGTCCAGTTCTCTGAGCAAGGAGTAGGTCTTGTCTATTACATATTGGGTTTATGGAACGGTATCTGAGCTAATTTGAAACCCTTGTTTTATGTATCACCCCACCTCACCTTTCCCGTTAAGCAGCCATAGTGTGTTTTCTGCATGTGTGACTCTGTTCTGTTTTGTAATTCAGTTCAAGTGTAACGGCTTTTACATTCCCTCTATAAGTGATACCTTATGAGAAGTGTCCTTTTCTGTGTGACTTATTTCACTTAGAATCGTCGTACCTAAATCCACTCATCATGCTGCTACTAGCCTTATGACATTGATTTCATGGCTGAGTGATATTCCATTGTACATAAGGACCACAACTTCTTTATCCATTTTTCTCTTTCCTGGGATATTGAAGGTGGAATGAAGTGGAGGTCCTTGTCAACAGAGCAGCCCTAAACTTTGGGGTGCTTGTGTCTTGCTGATTTTTCATTTTCCCAAGTTATACCCCCATGAGTGGAAGTGCCCTATGCTCTCTAAGCTGTGTTTTTTAGATGTTTCAGGACACACCGTACACTTCTCCAGAGTGGCTGTTGGCAATTTACATCTCGCCCATCAGTGTAGCAAGGCTCCCATTTCTCCATGGCCTGTCCTGCATTTCTGGTTTTGACACGTTTTTCATCATGGCCCTTTTGACCGATGGGTAGCGAGTCTTCTTTGTAGCGCTGATTTGCCTTTCCAGGTTGCTTGGTTGGCCAAAAAGGGCGTATGCGTTTTTTCCTGAATATATTCAGGAAAAAACGCATACGCCCTTTTTAGCCAAGGGCATCATTGTCAACGTTTTGCCGCTTTTCATGTGCTTTAAAGGCGATTCGAATCTACCTCCTGAAATCTGTTTCCTGCAATTCTGCCTTGATTTCAAATCCTCTTCTTTGCCTTCCCTCAATATATTTGTGGACGAGAGTTATCATTTATAACTCTGCAGGTTTGTGAATTGCAGTGTCCTGAAGCTCCATTTTACAACTCGCTTTTTTGGGAGCTGGCTGCAAAAGCACTGGATGTCTTCAGGCCCTGTTTTGGTTCCGGGGGGGATGATGAGCCTGTGGCTAATTCTTCTTCCTGATGGGAAAATAGAGTGACCTGTGCCTGTCCCAACACCAAGAGCTAGTCTCTCACTGGTTCCCCTCTTCCCGTTCATCCTCAGGACAAATTGCAACCTGTACGGAACAGGAGGTTAAAGGTGCTGATGCTCCAAGTAAGGAGATTGCTAGTAAAGCGGCTGGAATGGCGAACCCGGGCACAAGGAGATGAGAAATGAGTTGCATTTTAGTTATCTTTCCCCATCACACGGTGTACCATCTTCTGGGTTTCTCATGCATGTTTTCGATGTAGGAAGATGCCCTTGAACCTGGAGATTTAGGACCCATGGGATGGGTACCACGCAGTATTACTTTAAAGGGTCTGTGTTTGCTCACCCAACCTCACCAAACCTCTCAGCCCCAAGAGTGTCCACCCTTATGTCTCATCCAGCTGTGGGTCTAGATATGGTTAATCCAGGTTGCATCACAGCCCCTGAACGCATTGTGTAAGAATTTCTCTCTCTTTCACTGTCTTTGTTTCATGGGTTTGTAAAAGTAATTTATTTTTATACTGGGGTTTAGCTGCTTTTCACTGCTGTGTTTATGCCGCTTTACACCCACTTGACACACTAACAGAGAGATATCAATACATAGGTTTTAAGATTATTACTAGTCAGATATATTCTTGTGCGGTGAATAGGGCGTGTTGAGTCCAGTTCTCTGAGCAAGGAGTAGGTCTTGTCTATTACATATTGGGTTTATGGAACGGTATCTGAGCTAATTTGAAACCCTTGTTTTATGTATCACCCCACCTCACCTTTCCCGTTAAGCAGCCATAGTGTGATTTCTGCATGTGTGACTCTGTTCTGTTTTGTAATTCAGTTCAAGTGTAACGCTTTTTACATTCCCTCTATAAGTGATACCTTATGAGAAGTGTCCTTTTCTGTGTGACTTATTTCACTTAGAATCGTCGTACCTAAATCCACTCATCATGCTGCTACTAGCCTTATGACATTGATTTCATGGCTGAGTGATATTCCATTGTACATAAGGACCACAACTTCTTTATCCATTTTTCTCTTTCCTGGGATATTGAAGGTGGAATGAAGTGGAGGTCCTTGTCAACAGAGCAGCCCTAAACTTTGGGGTGCTTGTGTCTTGCTGATTTTTCATTTTCCCAAGTTATACCCCCATGAGTGGAAGTGCCCTATGCTCTCTAAGCTGTGTTTTTTAGATGTTTCAGGACACACCGTACACTTCTCCAGGGTGGCTGTTGGCAATTTACATCTCGCCCATCAGTGTAGCAAGGCTCCCATTTCTCCATGGCCTGTCCTGCATTTCTGGTTTTGACACGTTTTTCAGCATGGCCCTTTTGACCGATGGGTAGCGAGTCTTCTTTGTAGCGCTGATTTGCCTTTCCAGGTTGCTTGGTTGGCCAAAAAGGGCGTATGAGTTTTTTCCTGAATATATTCAGGAAAAAATGCATACGCCCTTTTTGGCCAAGGGCATCATTGTCAACGTTTTGCCGCTTTTCATGTGCTTTAAAGGCGATTCGAATCTACCTCCTGAAATCTGTTTCCTGCAATTCTGCCTTGATTTCAAATCCTCTTCTTTGCCTTCCCTCAATATATTTGTGGACGAGAGTTATCATTTATACCTCTGCAGGTTTGTGAATTGCAGTGTCCTGAAGCTCCATTTTACAACTCGCTTTTTTGGGAGCTGGCCGCAAAAGCACTGGATGGCTTCAGGCCCTGTTCTGGTTCCGGGGGGGATGATGAGCCTGTGGCTAATTCTTCTTCTTGATGGGAAAATAGAGTAACCTGTGCCTGTCCCAACACCAAGAGCTAGTCTCTCACTGGTTCCCCGTCTTCCCGTTCATCCTCAGGACAAATTGCAACCTGTACGGAACAGGAGGTTAAAGGTGCTGATGCTCCAAGTAAGGAGATTGCTAGTAAAGCGGCTGGAATGGCGAACCCGGGCACAAGGAGATGAGAAATGAGGTGCCTTTTAGAAATCTTTCCCCATCACACTGTGTACCATCTTTTTGTTTTCTCATGCATGTTTTCGATGTAGGATTATGCCCTTGAACCTGGAGATTTGGGACCTATGCGATGGGTACCACGCAGTATTACTTTAAAGGGTCTGTGTTTGCTCACCCAACCTCACCAAACCTCTCAGCCCCAAGAGTGTCCACCCTTATGTCTCATCCAGCTGTGGGTCTAGATATGGTCAATCCAGGTTGCATCACAGCCCCTGAACGCATTGTGTAAGAATTTCTCTCTCTTTCACTGTCTTTGTTTCATGGGTTTGTAAAAGTAATTTATTTTTATGATGGGGTTTAGCTGCTTTTCACTGCTGTGTTTATGCCGCTTTACACCCACTTGACACACTAACAGAGAGATACCAATACATAGGTTTTAAGATTATTACTAGTCAGATATATTCTTGTGCGGTGAATAGGGCGTGTTGAGTCCAGTTCTCTGAGCAAGGAGTAGGTCTTGTCTATTACATATTGGGTTTATGGAACGGTATCTGAGCTAATTTGAAACCCTTGTTTTATGTATCACACCACCTCACCTTTCCCGTTAAGCAGCCATAGTGTGTTTTCTGCATGTGTGACTCTGTTCTGTTTTGTAATTCAGTTCAAGTGTAACGCTTTTTACATTCCCTCTATAAGTGATACCTTATGAGAAGTGTCCTTTTCTGTGTGACTTATTTCACTTAGAATCGTCGTACCTAAATCCACTCATCATGCTGCTACTAGCCTTATGACATTGATTTCATGGCTGAGTGATATTCCATTGTACATAAGGACCACAACTTCTTTATCCATTTTTCTCTTTCCTGGGATATTGAAGGTGGAATGAAGTGGAGGTCCTTGTCAACAGAGCAACCCTAAACTTCGGGGTGCTTGTGTCTTGCTGATTTTTCATTTTCCCAATTTATACCCCCATGAGTGGAAGTGCCCTATGCTCTCTAAGCTGTGTTTTTTAGATGTTTCAGGACACACCGTACACTTCTCCAGAGTGGCTGTTGGCAATTTACATCCCGCCCATCAGTGTAGCAAGGCTCCCATTTCTCCATGGCCTGTCCTGCATTTCTGGTTTTGACACGTTTTTCAGCATGGCCCTTTTGACCGATGGGAAGCGAGACTTCTTTATAGCGCTGATTTGCTTTCCAGGTTGCTTGGTTGGCCAAAAAGGGCGTATGCGTTTTTTCCTGAATATATTCAGGAAAAAACGCATACGCCCTTTTTAGCCAAGGGCATCATTGTCAACGTTTTGCCGCTTTTCATGTGCTTTAAAGGCGATTCGAATCTACCTCCTGAAATCTGTTTCCTGCAATTCTGCCTTGATTTCAAATCCTCTTCTTTGCCTTCCCTCAATATATTTGTGGACGAGAGTTATCATTTATAACTCTGCAGGTTTGTGAATTGCAGTGCCCTGAAGCTCCATTTTACAACTCGCTTTTTTGGGAGCTGGCCGCAAAAGCGCAGGATGGCTTCAGGCCCTGTTCTGGTTCCGGGGTCAGGCTGAGCCTGTGGTTAATTCTTCTTCCTGATGGGAAAATAGAGTGACCTGTGCCTGTCCCAACACCAAGAGCTAGTCTCTCACTGGTTCCCCGTCTTCCCGATCATCCTCAGGACAAATTGCAACATGTACGGAACAGGAGGTTAAAGGTGCTGATGCTCCAAGTAAGGAGATTGCTAGTAAAGCGGCTGGAATGGCGAACCCGGGCACAAGGAGAAGAGAAATGAGGTGCGTTTTAGAAACTTTTCCCCATCACATGGTGTACCATCTTTTTGTTTTCTCATGCATGTTTTCGATGTAGGAATATGCCCTTGAACCTGGAGATTTGGGACCCATGCGATGGGTACCACGCAGTATTACTTTAAAGGGTCTGCGTTTGCTCACCCAACCTCACCAAACCTCTCAGCCCCAAGAGTGTCCACCCTTATGTCTCATCCAGCTGTGGGTCTACATATGGTCAATCCAGGTAGCATCACAGCCACTGAACGCATTGTGTAAGAATTTCTCTCACTTTCACTGTCTTTGTTTCATGGGTTTTTCGAAGTAATTTATTTTTATAATGGGGTTTAGCTGCTTTTCACTGTGTGTTTATGCCACTTTACACCCACTTGACACACTAACAGAGAGATATCAATACATAGGTTTTAAGATTATTACTAGTCAGATATATTCTTGTGCGGTGAATAGGGCGTGTTGAGTCCAGTTCTCTGAGCAAGGAGTAGGTTTTGTCTATTACATATTGGGTTTATGGAACGGTATCTGAGCTAATTTGAAACCCTTGTTTTATGTATCACCCCACCTCACCTTTCCCGTTAAGCAGCCATAGTGTGTTTTCTGCATGTGTGACTCTGTTCTGTTTTGTAATTCAGTTCAAGTGTAACGCTTTTTACATTCCCTCTATAAGTGATACCTTATGAGAAGTGTCCTTTTCTGTGTGACTTATTTCACTTAGAATCGTCGTACCTAAATCCACTCATCATGCTGCTACTAGCCTTATGACATTGATTTCATGGCTGAGTGATATTCCATTGTACATAAGGACCACAACTTCTTTATCCATTTTTCTCTTTCCTGGGATATTGAAGGTGGAATGAAGTGGAGGTCCTTGTCAACAGAGCAGCCCTAAACTTTGGGGTGCTTGTGTCTTGCTGATTTTTAATTTTCCCAATTTATACCCCCATGAGTGGAAGTGCCCTATGCTCTCTAAGCTGTGTTTTTTAGATGTTTCAGGACACACTGTACACTTCTCCAGAGTGGCTGTTGGCAATTTACATCACGCCCATCAGTGTAGCAAGGCTCCCATTTCTCCATGGCCTGTCCTGCATTTCTGGTTTTGAGACTTTTTTCAGCATGGCCCTTTTGACCGATGGGTAGCGAGTCTTCTTTGTAGCGCTGATTTGCCTTTCCAGGTTGCTTGGTTGGCCAAAAAGGGCGTATGCGTTTTTTCCTGAATATATTCAGGAAAAAACGCATACGCCCTTTTTGGCCAAGGGCATCATTGTCAACGTTTTGCCGCTTTTCATGTGCTTTAAAGGCGATACGAATCTACCTCCTGAAATCTGTTTCCTGCAATTCTGCCTTGATTTCAAATCCTCTTCTTTGCCTTCCCTCAATATATTTGTGGACGAGAGTTATCATTTATACCTCTGCAGGTTTGTGAATTGCAGTGCCCTGAAGCTCCATTTTACAACTCGCTTTTTTGGGAGCTGGCCGCAAAAGCGCAGGATGGCTTCAGGCCCTGTTCTGGTTCCGGGGGGGAGGATAAGCCTGTGGTTAATTCTTCTTCCTGATGGGAAAATAGAGTGACCTGTGCCTGTCCCAACACCAAGAGCTAGTCTCTCACTGGTTCCCCGTCTTCCCGATCATCCTCAGGACAAATTGCAACCTGTACGGAACAGGAGGTTAAAGGTGGTGATGCTCCAAGTAAGGAGATTGCTAGTAAAGCGGCTGGAATGGCGAACCCGGGCACAAGGAGAAGAGAAATGAGGTGCGTTTTAGAAACCTTTCCCCATCACATGGTGTACCATCTTTTTGTTTTCTCATGCATGTTTTCGATGTAGGATTATGCCCTTGAACCTGGAGATTTGGGACCTATGCGATGGGTACCACGCAGTATTACTTTAAAGGGTCTGTGTTTGCTCACCCAACCTCACCAAACCTCTCAGCCCCAAGAGTGTCCACCCTTATGTCTCATCCAGCTGTGGGTCTAGATATGGTCAATCCAGGTTGCATCACAGCCCCTGAACGCATTGTGTAAGAATTTCTCTCTCTTTCACTGTCTTTGTTTCATGGGTTTTTCGAAGTAATTTATTTTTATAATGGGGTTTAGCTGCTTTTCACTGTGTGTTTATGCCGCTTTACACCTACTTGACACACTAACAGAGAGATATCAATACATAGGTTTTAAGATTATTACTAGTCAGATATATTCTTGTGCGGTGAATAGGGCGTGTTGAGTCCAGTTCTCTGAGCAAGGAGTAGGTTTTGTCTATTACATATTGGGTTTATGGAACGGTATCTGAGCTAATTTGAAACCCTTGTTTTATGTATCACCCCACCTCACCTTTCCCGTTAAGCAGCCATAGTGTGTTTTCTGCATGTGTGACTCTGTTCTGTTTTGTAATTCAGTTCAAGTGTAACGCTTTTTACATTCCCTCTATAAGTGATACCTTATGAGAAGTGTCCTTTTCTGTGTGACTTATTTCACTTAGAATCGTCGTACCTAAATCCACTCATCATGCTGCTACTAGCCTTATGACATTGATTTCATGGCTGAGTGATATTCCATTGTACATAAGGACCACAACTTCTTTATCCATTTTTCTCTTTCCTGGGATATTGAAGGTGGAATGAAGTGGAGGTCCTTGTCAACAGAGCAGCCCTAAACTTTGGGGTGCTTGTGTCTTGCTGATTTTTAATTTTCCCAATTTATACCCCCATGAGTGGAAGTGCCCTATGCTCTCTAAGCTGTGTTTTTTAGATGTTTCAGGACACACCGTACACTTCTCCAGAGTGGCTGTTGGCAATTTACATCCCGCCCATCAGTGTAGCAAGGCTCCCATTTCTCCATGGCCTGTCCTGCATTTCTGGTTTTGACACTTTTTTTAGCATGGCCCTTTTGACCGATGGGTAGCGAGTCTTCTTTGTAGTGCTGATTTGCTTTTCCAGGTTGCTTGGTTGGCCAAAAAGGGCGTATGCGTTTTTTCCTGAATATATTCAGGAAAAAACGCATACGCCCTTTTTGGCCAAGGGCATCATTGTCAACGTTTTGCCGATTTTCATGTGCTTTAAAGGCGATTCGAATCTACCTCCTGAAATCTGTTTCCTGCAATTCTGCCTTGATTTCAAATCCTCTTCTTTGCCTTCCCTCAATATATTTGTGGACGAGAGTTATCATTTATAACTCTGCAGGTTTGTGAATTGCAGTGTCCTGAAGCTCCATTTTACAACTCGCTTTTTTGAGAGCTGGCCGCAAAAGCACTGGATGGCTTCAGGCCCTGTTCTGGTTCCGGGGGGGATGATGAGCCTGTGGCTAATTCTTCCTGATGGGAAAATAGAGTGACCTGTGCCTGTCCCAACACCAAGAGCTAGTCTCTCACTGGTTCCCCGTCTTCCCGTTCATCCTCAGGACAAATTGCAACCTGTACGGAACAGGAGGTTAAAGGTGCTGATGCTCCAAGTAAGGGGATTGCTAGTAAAGCAGCTGGAATGGCGAACCCGGGCACAAGGAGATGAGAAATGAGGTGCCTTTTAGAAACCTTTCCCCATCACATGGTGTACCATCTTTTTGTTTTCTCATGCATGTTTTCAATGTAGGAAGATGCCCTTGAACCTGGAGATTTGGGACCCATGGGATGTGTACCACGCAGTATTACTTTAAAGGGTCTGCGTTTGCTCACCCAACCTCACCAAACCTCTCAGCCCCAAGAGTGTCCACCCTTATGTCTCATCCAGCTGTGGGTCTAGATATGGTCAATCCAGGTTGCATCACAGCCCCTGAACGCATTGTGTAAGAATTTCTCTCTCTTTCACTGTCTTTGTTTCATGGGTTTGTAAAAGTAATTTATTTTTATGATGGGGTTTAGCTGCTTTTCACTGCTGTGTTTATGCCGCTTTACACCCACTTGACACACTAACAGAGAGATATCAATACATAGGTTTTAAGATTATTACTAGTCAGATATATTCTAGTGCGGTGAATAGGGCGTGTTGAGTCCAGTTCTCTGAGCAAGGAGTAGGTCTTGTCTATTACATATTGGGTTTATGGAACGGTATCTGAGCTAATTTGAAACCCTTGTTTTATGTATCACCCCACCTCACCTTTCCCGTTAAGCAGCCATAGTGTGTTTTCTGCATGTGTGACTCTGTTCTGTTTTGTAATTCAGTTCAAGTGTAACCCTTTTTACATTCCCTCTATAAGTGATACCTTATGAGAAGTGTCCTTTTCTGTGTGACTTATTTCACTTAGAATCGCCGTACCTAAATCCACTCATCATGCTGCTACTAGCCTTATGACATTGATTTCATGGCTGAGTGATATTCCATTGTACATAAGGACCACAACTTCTTTATCCATTTTTCTCTTTCCTGGGATATTGAAGGTGGAATGAAGTGGAGGTCCTTGTCAACAGAGCAGCCCTAAACTTTGGGGTGCTTGTGTCTTGCTGATTTTTCATTTTCCCAATTTATACCCCCATGAGTGGAAGTGCCCTATGCTCTCTAAGCTGTGTTTTTTAGATGTTTCAGGACACACCGTACACTTCTCCAGAGTGGCTGTTGGCAATTTACATCCCGCCCATCAGTGTAGCAAGGCTCCCATTTCTCCATGGCCTGTCCTGCATTTCTGGTTTTGACACGTTTTTCAGCATGGCCCTTTTGACCGATGGGTAGCGAGTCTTCTTTGTAGCGCTGATTTGCCTTTCCAGGTTGCTTGGTTGGCCAAAAAGGGCGTATGCGTTTTTTCCTGAATATATTCAGGAAAAAACGCATACGCCCTTTTTGTCCAAGGGCATCATTCTCAACGTTTTGCCGCTTTTCATGTGCTTTAAAGGCAATTCGAATCTACCTCCTGAAATCTGTTTCCTGCAATTCTGCCTTGATTTCAAATCCTCTTCTTTGCCTTCCCTCAATATATTTGTGGACGAGAGTTATCATTTATACCTCTGCAGGTTTGTGAATTGCAGTGCCCTGAAGCTCCATTTTACAACTCGCTTTTTTGGGAGCTGGCCGCAAAAGCGCAGGATGGCTTCAGGCCCTGTTCTGCTTCCGGGGTCAGGCTGAGCCTGTGGTTAATTCTTCTTCCTGATGGGAAAATAGAGTGACCTGTGCCTGTCCCAACACCAAGAGCTAGTCTCTCACTGGTTCCCCGTCTACCCGTTCATCCTCAGGACAAATTGCAACCTTTACGGAACAGGAGGTTAAAGGTGCTGATGCTCTAAGTAGGGAGATTGTTAGTAAAGCGGCTGGAATGGCGAACCCGGGCACAAGGAGAAGAGAAATGAGGTGCGTTTTAGAAACCTTTCCCCATCACATGGTGTACCATATTTTGTTTTCTCATGCATGTTTTCGATGTAGGAAGATGCCCTTGAACCTGGAGATTTGGGACCCATGCGATGGGTACCACGCAGTTATATTTTAAAGGGTCTGCGTTTGCTCACCCAACCTCACCAAACCTCTCAGCCCCAAGAGTGTCCACCCTTATGTCTCATCCAGCTGTGGGTCTAGATATGGTCAATCCAGGTTGCATCACAGGCCCTGAACGCATTGTGTAAGAATTTCTCTCTCTTTCACTGTCTTTGTTTCATGGGTTTTTCGAAGTAATTTATTTTTATACTGGGGTTTAGCTGCTTTTCACTGCTGTGTTTATGCCGCTTTACACCCACTTGACACACTAACAGAGAGATATTAATACATAGGTTTTAAGATTATTACTAGTCAGATATATTCTTGTGCGGTGAATAGGGCGTGTTGAGTCCAGTTCTCTGAGCAAGGAGTAGGTCTTGTCTATTACATATTGGGTTTATGGAACGGTATCTGAGGTAATTTGAAACCCTTGTTTTATGTATCACCCCACCTCACCTTTCCCGTTAAGCAGCCATAGTGTGTTTTCTGCATGTGTGACTCTGTTCTGTTTTGTAATTCAGTTCAAGTGTAACGCTTTTTACATTCCCTCTATAAGTGATACCTTATGAGAAGTGTCCTTTTCTGTGTGACTTATTTCACTTAGAATCATCGTACCTAAATCCACTCATCATGCTGCTACTAGCCTTATGACATTGATTTCATGGCTGAGTGATATTCCATTGTACATAAGGACCACAACTTCTTTATCCATTTTTCTCTTTCCTGGGAGATTGAAGATGGAATGAAGTGGAGGTCCCTGTCAACAGAGCAGCCCTAAATTTTGGGGTGCTTGTGTCTTGCTGATTTTTAATTTTCCCAATTTATACCCCCATGAGTGGAAGTGCCCTATGCTCTCTCAGCTGTGTTTTTTAGATGTTTCAGGACACACTGTACACTTCTCCAGAGTGGCTGTTGGCAATTTACATCCCGCCCATCAGTGTTGCAAGGCTCCCATTTCTCCATGGCCTGTCCTGCATTTCTGGTTTTGAGACTTTTTTCAGCATGGCCCTTTTGACCGATGGGTAGCGAGTCTTCTTTGTAGCGCTGATTTGCCTTTCCAGGTTGCTTGGTTGGCCAAAAAGGGCGTATGCGTTTTTTCCTGAATATATTCAGGAAAAAACGCATACGCCCTTTTTGGCCAAGGGCATCATTGTCAACGTTTTGCCGCTTTTCATGTGCTTTAAAGGCGATTCGAATCTACCTCCTGAAATCTGTTTCCTGCAATTCTGCCTTGATTTCAAATCCTCTTCTTTGCCTTCCCTCAATATATTTGTGGACGAGAGTTATCATTTATACCTCTGCAGGTTTGTGAATTGCAGTGCCCTGAAGCTCCATTTTACAACTCGCTTTTTTGGGAGCTGGCCGCAAAAGCGCAGGATGGCTTCAGGCCCTGTTCTGGTTCCGGGGTCAGGCTGAGCCTGTGGTTAATTCTTCTTCCTGATGGGAAAATAGAGTGACCTGTGCCTGTCCCAACACCAAGAGCTAGTCTCTCACTGGTTCCCCGTCTTCCCGATCATCCTCAGGACAAATTGCAACATGTACGGAACAGGAGGTTAAAGGTGGTGATGCTCCAAGTAAGGAGATTGCTAGTAAAGCGGCTGGAATGGCGAACCCGGGCACAAGGAGATGAGAAATGAGGTGCGTTTTAGAAACCTTTCCCCATCACATGGTGTACCATCTTTTTGTTTTCTCATGCATGTTTTCGATGTAGGAATATGCCCTTGAACCTGGAGATTTGGGACCTATGCGATGGGTACCACGCAGTATTACTTTAAAGGGTCTGTGTTTGCTCACCCAACCTCACCAAACCTCTCAGCCCCAAGAGTGTCCACCCTTATGTCTCATCCAGCTGTGGGTCTAGATATGGTCAATCCAGGTTGCATCACAGCCCCTGAACGCATTGTGTAAGAATTTCTATCTCTTTCACTGTCTTTGTTTCATGGGTTTGTAAAAGTATTTTATTTTTATGATGGGGTTTAGCTGCTTTTCACTGCTGTGTTTATGCCGCTTTACACCCACTTGACACACTAACAGAGAGATACCAATACATAGGTTTTAAGATTATTACTAGTCAGATATATTCTTGTGCGGTGAATAGGGCGTGTTGAGTCCAGTTCTCTGAGCAAGGAGTAGGTCTTGTCTATTACATATTGGGTTTATGGAACGGTATCTGAGCTAATTTGAAACCCTTGTTTTATGTATCACACCACCTCACCTTTCCCGTTAAGCAGCCATAGTGTGTTTTCTGCATGTGTGACTCTGTTCTGTTTTGTAATTCAGTTCAAGTGTAACCCTTTTTACATTCCCTCTGTAAGTGATACCTTATGAGAAGTGTCCTTTTCTGTGTGACTTATTTCACTTAGAATCGTCGTACCTAAATCCACTCATCATGCTGCTACTAGCCTTATGACATTGATTTCATGGATGAGTGATATTCCATTGTACATAAGGACCACAACTTCTTTATCCATTTTTCTCTTTCCTGGGATATTGAAGGTGGAATGAAGTGGAGGTCCTTGTCAACAGAGCAGCCCTAAACTTTGGGGTGCTTGTGTCTTGCTGATTTTTCATTTTCCCAAGTTATACCCCCATGAGTGGAAGTGCCCTATGCTCTCTAAGCTGTGTTTTTTAGATGTTTCAGGACACACCGTACACTTCTCCAGAGTGGCTGTTGGCAATTTACATCTCGCCCATCAGTGTAGCAAGGCTCCCATTTCTCCATGGCCTGTCCTGCATTTCTGGTTTTGACACGTTTTTCAGCATGGCCCTTTTGACCGATGGGTAGCGAGTCTTCTTTGTAGCGCTGATTTGCCTTTCCAGGTTGCTTGGTTGGCCAAAAAGGGCGTATGCGTTTTTTCCTGAATATATTCAGGAAAAAACGCATACGCCCTTTTTGGCCAAGGGCATCATTGTCAACGTTTTGCCGCTTTTCATGTGCTTTAAAGGCGATTCGAATCTACCTCCTGAAATCTGTTTCCTGCAATTCTGCCTTGATTTCAAATCCTCTTCTTTGCCTTCCCTCAATATATTTGTGGACGAGAGTTATCATTTATACCTCTGCAGGTTTGTGAATTGCAGTGCCCTGAAGCTCCATTTTACAACTCGCTTTTTTGGGAGCTGGCCGCAAAAGCGCAGGATGGCTTCAGGCCCTGTTCTGGTTCCGGGGTCAGGCTGAGCCTGTGGTTAATTCTTCTTCCTGATGGGAAAATAGAGTGACCTGTGCCTGTCCCAACACCAAGAGCTAGTCTCTCACTGGTTCCCCGTCTTCCCGATCATCCTCAGGACAAATTGCAACATGTACGGAACAGGAGGTTAAAGGTGGTGATGCTCCAAGTAAGGAGATTGCTAGTAAAGCGGCTGGAATGGCGAACCCGGGCACAAGGAGATGAGAAATGAGGTGCGTTTTAGAAACCTTTCCCCATCACATGGTGTACCATCTTTTTGTTTTCTCATGCATGTTTTCGATGTAGGAATATGCCCTTGAACCTGGAGATTTGGGACCTATGCGATGGGTACCACGCAGTATTACTTTAAAGGGTCTGTGTTTGCTCACCCAACCTCACCAAACCTCTCAGCCCCAAGAGTGTCCACCCTTATGTCTCATCCAGCTGTGGGTCTAGATATGGTCAATCCAGGTTGCATCACAGCCCCTGAACGCATTGTGTAAGAATTTCTCTCTCTTTCACTGTCTTTGTTTCATGGGTTTGTAAAAGTATTTTATTTTTATGATGGGGTTTAGCTGCTTTTCACTGCTGTGTTTATGCCGCTTTACACCCACTTGACACACTAACAGAGAGATACCAATACATAGGTTTTAAGATTATTACTAGTCAGATATATTCTTGTGCGGTGAATAGGGCGTGTTGAGTCCAGTTCTCTGAGCAAGGAGTAGGTCTTGTCTATTACATATTGGGTTTATGGAACGGTATCTGAGCTAATTTGAAACCCTTGTTTTATGTATCACACCACCTCACCTTTCCCGTTAAGCAGCCATAGTGTGTTTTCTGCATGTGTGACTCTGTTCTGTTTTGTAATTCAGTTCAAGTGTAACCCTTTTTACATTCCCTCTGTAAGTGATACCTTATGAGAAGTGTCCTTTTCTGTGTGACTTATTTCACTTAGAATCGTCGTACCTAAATCCACTCATCATGCTGCTACTAGCCTTATGACATTGATTTCATGGCTGAGTGATATTCCATTGTACATAAGGACCACAACTTCTTTATCCATTTTTCTCTTTCCTGGGATATTGAAGGTGGAATGAAGTGGAGGTCCTTGTCAACAGAGCAGCCCTAAACTTTGGGGTGCTTGTGTCTTGCTGATTTTTCATTTTCCCAAGTTATACCCCCATGAGTGGAAGTGCCCTATGCTCTCTAAGCTGTGTTTTTTAGATGTTTCAGGACACACCGTACACTTCTCCAGAGTGGCTGTTGGCAATTTACATCCCGCCCATCAGTGTAGCAAGGCTCCCATTTCTCCATGGCCTGTCCTGCATTTCTGGTTTTGACACGTTTTTCAGCATGGCCCTTTTGACCGATGGGTAGCGAGTCTTCTTTGTAGCGCTGATTTGCCTTTCCAGGTTGCTTGGTTGGCCAAAAAGGGCGTATGCGTTTTTTCCTGAATATATTCAGGAAAAAACGCATACGCCCTTTTTGGCCAAGGGCATCATTGTCAACGTTTTGCCGCTTTTCATGTGCTTTAAAGGCGATTCGAATCTACCTCCTGAAATCTGTTTCCTGCAATTCTGCCTTGATTTCAAATCCTCTTCTGTGCCTTCCCTCAATATATTTGTGGACGAGAGTTATCATTTATAACTCTGCAGGTTTGTGAATTGCAGTGCCCTGAAGCTCCATTTTACAACTCGCTTTTTTGGGAGCTGGCCGCAAAAGCGCAGGATGGCTTCAGGCCCTGTTCTGGTTCCGGGGTCAGGCTGAGCCTGTGGTTAATTCTTCTTCCTGATGGGAAAATAGAGTGACATGTGCCTGTCCCAACACCAAGAGCTAGTCTCTCACTGGTTCCCCGTCTACCCGTTCATCCTCAGGACAAATTGCAACCTTTACGGAACAGGAGGTTAAAGGTGGTGATGCTCCAAGTAAGGAGATTGCTAGTAAAGCGGCTGGAATGGCGAACCCGGGCACAAGGAGATGAGAAATGAGGTGCGTTTTAGAAACTTTCCCCATCACATGGTGTACCATCTTTTTGTTTTCTCATGCATGTTTTCGATGTAGGAAGATGCCCTTGAACCTGGAGATTTGGGACCCATGCGATGGGTACCACGCAGTTATATTTTAAAGGGTCTGCGTTTGCTCACCCAACCTCACCAAACCTCTCAGCCCCAAGAGTGTCCACCCTTATGTCTCATCCAGCTGTGGGTCTAGATATGGTCAATCCAGGTTGCATCACAGCCCCTGAAAGCATTGTGTAAGAATTTCTCTCTCTTTCACTGTCTTTGTTTCATGGGTTTTTCAAAGTAATTCATTTTTATACTGGGGTTTAGCTGCTTTTCACTGCTGTGTTTATGCCGCTTTACACCCACTTGACACACTAACAGAGAGATATCAATACATAGGTTTTAAGATTATTACTAGTCAGATATATTCTTGTGCGGTGAATAGGGCGTGTTGAGTCCAGTTCTCTGAGCAAGGAGTAGGTCTTGTCTATTACATATTGGGTTTATGGAACGGTATCTGAGCTAATTTGAAACCCTTGTTTTATGTATCACCCCACCTCACCTTTCCCGTTAAGCAGCCATAGTGTGTTTTCTGCATGTGTGACTCTGTTCTGTTTTGTAATTCAGTTCAAGTGTAACGCTTTTTACATTCCCTCCTTAAGTGATACCTTATGAGAAGTGTCCTCTTCTGTGTGACTTATTTCACTTAGAATCGTCGTACCTAAATCCACTCATCATGCTGCTACTAGCCTTATGACATTGATTTCATGGCTGAGTGATATTCCATTGTACATAAGGACCACAACTTCTTTATCCATTTTTCTCTTTCCTGGGATATTGAAGGTGGAATGAAGTGGAGGTCCTTGTCAACAGAGCAGCCCTAAACTTTGGGGTGCTTGTGTCTTGCTGATTTTTCATTTTCCCAATTTATACCCCCATGAGTGGAAGTGCCCTATGCTCTCTAAGCTGTGTTTTTTAGATGTTTCAGGACACACCGTACACTTCTCCAGAGTGGCTGTTGGCAATTTACATCTCGCCCATCAGTGTAGCAAGGCTCCCATTTCTCCATGGCCTGTCCTGCATTTCTGGTTTTGACACGTTTTTCAGCATGGCCCTTTTGACCGATGGGTAGCGAGTCTTCTTTGTAGCGCTGATTTGCCTTTCCAGGTTGCTTGGTTGGCCAAAAAGGGCGTATGCGTTTTTTCCTGAATATATTCAGGAAAAAACGCATACGCCCTTTTTAGCCAAGGGCATCATTGTCAACGTTTTGCCGCTTTTCATGTGCTTTAAAGGCGATTCGAATCTACCTCCTGAAATCTGTTTCCTGCAATTCTGCCTTGATTTCAAATCCTCTTCTTTGCCTTCCCTCAATATATTTGTGGACGAGAGTTATCATTTATAACTCTGCAGGTTTGTGAATTGCAGTGTCCTGAAGCACCATTTTACAACTCGCTTTTTTGGGAGCTGGCCGCAAAAGCACTGGATGGCTTCAGGCCCTGTTCTGGTTCTGGGGGGGATGATGAGCCTGTGGCTAATTCTTCTTCCTGATGGGAAAATAGAGTGACCTGTGCCTGTCCCAACACCAAGAGCTAGTCTCTCACTGGTTCTCCGTCTACCCGTTCATCCTCAGGACAAATTGCAACCTGTACGGAACAGGAGGTTAAAGGTGCTGATGCTCCAAGTAAGGAGATTGCTAGTAAAGCGGCTGGAATGGCGAACCCGGGCACAAGGAGATGAGAAATGAGTTGCATTTTAGTTATCTTTCCCCATCACACGGTGTACCATCTTCTGGGTTTCTCATGCATGTTTTCGATGTAGGAAGATGCCCTTGAACCTGGAGATTTAGGACCCATGGGATGGGTACCACGCAGTATTACTTTAAAGGGTCTGTGTTTGCTCACCCAACCTCACCAAACCTCTCAGCCCCAAGAGTGTCCACCCTTATGTCTCATCCAGCTGTGGGTCTAGATATGGTCAATCCAGGTTGCATCACAGCCCCTGAACGCATTGTGTAAGAATTTCTCTCTCTTTCACTGTCTTTGTTTCATGGGTTTGTAAAAGTAATTTATTTTTATACTGGGGTTTAGCTGCTTTTCACTGCTGTGTTTATGCCGCTTTACACCCACTTGACACACTAACAGAGAGATATCAATACATAGGTTTTAAGATTATTACTAGTCAGATATATTCTTGTGCGGTGAATAGGGCGTGTTGAGTCCAGTTCTCTGAGCAAGGAGTAGGTCTTGTCTATTACATATTGGGTTTATGGAACGGTATCTGAGCTAATTTGAAACCCTTGTTTTATGTATCACCCCACCTCACCTTTCCCGTTAAGCAGCCATAGTGTGTTTTCTGCATGTGTGACTCTGTTCTGTTTTGTAATTCAGTTCAAGTGTAACGCTTTTTACATTCCCTCTATAAGTGATACCTTATGAGAAGTGTCCTTTTCTGTGTGACTTATTTCACTTAGAATCGTCGTACCTAAATCCACTCATCATGCTGCTACTAGCCTTATGACATTGATTTCATGGCTGAGTGATATTCCATTGTACATAAGGACCACAACTTCTTTATCCATTTTTCTCTTTCCTGGGATATTGAAGGTGGAATGAAGTGGAGGTCCTTGTCAACAGAGCAGCCCTAAACTTTGGGGTGCTTGTGTCTTGCTGATTTTTCATTTTCCCAAGTTATACCCCCATGAGTGGAAGTGCCCTATGCTCTCTAAGCTGTGTTTTTTAGATGTTTCAGGACACACCGTACACTTCTCCAGGGTGGCTGTTGGCAATTTACATCTCGCCCATCAGTGTAGCAAGGCTCCCATTTCTCCATGGCCTGTCCTGCATTTCTGGTTTTGACACGTTTTTCACCATGGCCCTTTTGACCGATGGGTAGCGAGTCTTCTTTGTAGCGCTGATTTGCCTTTCCAGGTTGCTTGGTTGGCCAAAAAGGGCGTATGAGTTTTTTCCTGAATATATTCAGGAAAAAACGCATACGCCCTTTTTGTCCAAGGGCATCATTGTCAACGTTTTGCCGCTTTTCATGTGCTTTAAAGGCGATTCGAATCTACCTCCTGAAATCTGTTTCCTGCAATTCTGCCTTGATTTCAAATCCTCTTCTTTGCCTTCCCTCAATATATTTGTGGACGAGAGTTATCATTTATACCTCTGCAGGTTTGTGAATTGCAGTGTCCTGAAGCTCCATTTTACAACTCGCTTTTTTGGGAGCTGGCCGCAAAAGCACTTGATGGCTTCAGGCCCTGTTCTGGTTCCGGGGGGGATGATGAGCCTGTGGCTAATTCTTCTTCTTGATGGGAAAATAGAGTAACCTGTGCCTGTCCCAACACCAAGAGCTAGTCTCTCACTGGTTCCCCGTCTTCCCGTTCATCCTCAGGACAAATTGCAACCTGTACGGAACAGGAGGTTAAAGGTGCTGATGCTCCAAGTAAGGAGATTGCTAGTAAAGCGGCTGGAATGGCGAACCCGGGCACAAGGAGATGAGAAATGAGGTGCCTTTTAGAAATCTTTCCCCATCACACTGTGTACCATCTTCTGGGTTTCTCATGCATGTTTTCGATGTAGGAAGATGCCCTTGAACCTGGAGATTTGGGACCCATGCGATGGGTACCACGCAGTATTACTTTAAAGGGTCTGCGTTTGCTCACCCAACCTCACCAAACCTCTCAGCCCCAAGAGTGTCCACCCTTATGTCTCATCCAGCTGTGGGTCTAGATATGGTCAATCCAGGTTGCATCACAGCCCCTGAACGCATTGTGTAAGAATTTCTCTCTCTTTCACTGTCTTTGTTTCATGGGTTTGTAAAAGTAATTTATTTTTATACTGGGGTTTAGCTGCTTTTCACTGCTGTGTTTATGCCGCTTTACACCCACTTGACACACTAACAGAGAGATATCAATACATAGGTTTTAAGATTATTACTAGTCAGATATATTCTTGTGCGGTGAATAGGGCGTGTTGAGTCCAGTTCTCTGAGCAAGGAGTAGGTCTTGTCTATTACATATTGGGTTTATGGAACGGTATCTGAGCTAATTTGAAACCCTTGTTTTATGTATCACCCCACCTCACCTTTCCCGTTAAGCAGCCATAGTGTGTTTTCTGCATGTGTGACTCTGTTCTGTTTTGTAATTCAGTTCAAGTGTAACGCTTTTTACATTCCCTCTATAAGTGATACCTTATGAGAAGTGTCCTTTTCTGTGTGACTTATTTCACTTAGAATCGTCGTACCTAAATCCACTCATCATGCTGCTACTAGCCTTATGACATTGATTTCATGGCTGAGTGATATTCCATTGTACATAAGGACCACAACTTCTTTATCCATTTTTCTCTTTCCTGGGATATTGAAGGTGGAATGAAGTGGAGGTCCTTGTCAACAGAGCAGCCCTAAACTTTGGGGTGCTTGTGTCTTGCTGATTTTTCATTTTCCCAAGTTATACCCCCATGAGTGGAAGTGCCCTATGCTCTCTAAGCTGTGTTTTTTAGATGTTTCAGGACACACCGTACACTTCTCCAGAGTGGCTGTTGGCAATTTACATCTCGCCCATCAGTGTAGCAAGGCTCCCATTTCTCCATGGCCTGTCCTGCATTTCTGGTTTTGACACGTTTTTCATCATGGCCCTTTTGACCGATGGGTAGCGAGTCTTCTTTGTAGCGCTGATTTGCCATTCCAGGTTGCTTGGTTGGCCAAAAAGGGCGTATGCGTTTTTTCCTGAATATATTCAGGAAAAAATGCATACGCCCTTTTTAGCCAAGGGCATCATTGTCCACGTTTTGCCGCTTTTCATGTGCTTTAAAGGCGATTCGAATCTACCTCCTGAAATCTGTTTCCTGCAATTCTGCCTTGATTTCAAATCCTCTTCTTTGCCTTCCCTCAATATATTTGTGGACGAGAGTTATCATTTATACCTCTGCAGGTTTGTGAATTGCAGTGTCCTGAAGCTCCATTTTACAACTCGCTTTTTTGGGAGCTGGCCGCAAAAGCACTGGATGGCTTCAGGCCCTGTTCTGGTTCCGGGGGGGATGATGAGCCTGTGGCTAATTCTTCTTCCTGATGGGAAAATAGAGTGACCTGTGCCTGTCCCAACACCAAGAGCTAGTCTCTCACTGGTTCCCCGTCTTCCCGTTCATCCTCAGGACAAATTGCAACCTGTACGGAACAGGAGGTTAAAGGTGCTGATGCTCCAAGTAAGGAGATTGCTAGTAAAGCGGCTGGAATGGCGAACCCGGGCACAAGGAGATGAGAAATGAGGTGCCTTTTAGAAATCTTTCCCCATCACACTGTGTACCATCTTCTGGGTTTCTCATGCATGTTTTCGATGTAGGAAGATGCCCTTGAACCTGGAGATTTGGGACCCATGGGATGGGTACCACGCAGTATTACTTTAAAGGGTCTGCGTTTGCTCACCCAACCTCACCAAACCTCTCAGCCCCAAGAGTGTCCACCCTTATGTCTCATCCAGCTGTGGGTCTAGATATGGTCAATCCAGGTTGCATCACAGCCCCTGAACGCATTGTGTAAGAATTTCTCTCTCTTTCACTGTCTTTGTTTCATGGGTTTTTCGAAGTAATTTATTTTTATAATGGGGTTTAGCTGCTTTTCACTGCTGTGTTTATGCCGCTTTACACCCACTTGACACACTAACAGAGAGATATCTATACATAGGTTTTAAGATTATTACTAGTCAGATATATTCTTGTGCGGTGAATAGGGCGTGTTGAGTCCAGTTCTCTGAGCAAGGAGTAGGTCTTGTCTATTACATATTGGGTTTATGGAACGGTATCTGAGCTAATTTGAAACCCTTGTTTTATGTATCACCCCACCTCACCTTTCCCGTTAAGCAGCCATAGTGTGTTTTCTGCATGTGTGACTCTGTTCTGTTTTGTAATTCAGTTCAAGTGTAACGCTTTTTACATTCCCTCTATAAGTGATACCTTATGAGAAGTATCCTTTTCTGTGTGACTTATTTCACTTAGAATCGTCGTACCTAAATCCACTCATCATGCTGCTACTAGCCTTATGACATTGATTTCATGGCTGAGTGATATTCCATTGTACATAAGGACCACAACTTCTTTATCCATTTTTCTCTTTCCTGGGATATTGAAGGTGGAATGAAGTGGAGGTCCTTGTCAACAGAGCAGCCCTAAACTTTGGGGTGCTTGTGTCTTGCTGATTTTTCATTTTCCCAAGTTATACCCCCATGAGTGGAAGTGCCCTATGCTCTCTAAGCTGTGTTTTTTAGATGTTTCAGGACACACCGTACACTTCTCCAGAGTGGCTGTTGGCAATTTACATCTCTCCCATCAGTGTAGCAAGGCTCCCATTTCTCCATGGCCTGTCCTGCATTTCTGGTTTTGACACGTTTTTCATCATGGCCCTTTTGACCGATGGGTAGCGAGTCTTCTTTGTAGCGCTGATTTGCCTTTCCAGGTTGCTTGGTTGGCCAAAAAGGGCGTATGCGTTTTTTCCTGAATATATTCAGGAAAAAACGCATACGCCCTTTTTAGCCAAGGGCATCATTGTCAACGTTTTGCCGCTTTTCATGTGCTTTAAAGGCGATTCGAATCTACCTCCTGAAATCTGTTTCCTGCAATTCTGCCTTGATTTCAAATCCTCTTCTTTGCCTTCCCTCAATATATTTGTGGACGAGAGTTATCATTTATAACTCTGCAGGTTTGTGAATTGCAGTGTCCTGAAGCTCCATTTTACAACTCGCTTTTTTGGGAGCTGGCTGCAAAAGCACTGGATGTCTTCAGGCCCTGTTTTGGTTCCGGGGGGGATGATGAGCCTGTGGCTAATTCTTCTTCCTGATGGGAAAATAGAGTGACCTGTGCCTGTCCCAACACCAAGAGCTAGTCTCTCACTGGTTCCCCTCTTCCCGTTCATCCTCAGGACAAATTGCAACCTGTACGGAACAGGAGGTTAAAGGTGCTGATGCTCCAAGTAAGGAGATTGCTAGTAAAGCGGCTGGAATGGCGAACCCGGGCACAAGGAGATGAGAAATGAGTTGCATTTTAGTTATCTTTCCCCATCACACGGTGTACCATCTTCTGGGTTTCTCATGCATGTTTTCGATGTAGGAAGATGCCCTTGAACCTGGAGATTTAGGACCCATGGGATGGGTACCACGCAGTATTACTTTAAAGGGTCTGTGTTTGCTCACCCAACCTCACCAAACCTCTCAGCCCCAAGAGTGTCCACCCTTATGTCTCATCCAGCTGTGGGTCTAGATATGGTTAATCCAGGTTGCATCACAGCCCCTGAACGCATTGTGTAAGAATTTCTCTCTCTTTCACTGTCTTTGTTTCATGGGTTTGTAAAAGTAATTTATTTTTATACTGGGGTTTAGCTGCTTTTCACTGCTGTGTTTATGCCGCTTTACACCCACTTGACACACTAACAGAGAGATATCAATACATAGGTTTTAAGATTATTACTAGTCAGATATATTCTTGTGCGGTGAATAGGGCGTGTTGAGTCCAGTTCTCTGAGCAAGGAGTAGGTCTTGTCTATTACATATTGGGTTTATGGAACGGTATCTGAGCTAATTTGAAACCCTTGTTTTATGTATCACCCCACCTCACCTTTCCCGTTAAGCAGCCATAGTGTGATTTCTGCATGTGTGACTCTGTTCTGTTTTGTAATTCAGTTCAAGTGTAACGCTTTTTACATTCCCTCTATAAGTGATACCTTATGAGAAGTGTCCTTTTCTGTGTGACTTATTTCACTTAGAATCGTCGTACCTAAATCCACTCATCATGCTGCTACTAGCCTTATGACATTGATTTCATGGCTGAGTGATATTCCATTGTACATAAGGACCACAACTTCTTTATCCATTTTTCTCTTTCCTGGGATATTGAAGGTGGAATGAAGTGGAGGTCCTTGTCAACAGAGCAGCCCTAAACTTTGGGGTGCTTGTGTCTTGCTGATTTTTCATTTTCCCAAGTTATACCCCCATGAGTGGAAGTGCCCTATGCTCTCTAAGCTGTGTTTTTTAGATGTTTCAGGACACACCGTACACTTCTCCAGGGTGGCTGTTGGCAATTTACATCTCGCCCATCAGTGTAGCAAGGCTCCCATTTCTCCATGGCCTGTCCTGCATTTCTGGTTTTGACACGTTTTTCATCATGGCCCTTTTGACCGATGGGTAGCGAGTCTTCTTTGTAGCGCTGATTTGCCTTTCCAGGTTGCTTGGTTGGCCAAAAAGGGCGTATGAGTTTTTTCCTGAATATATTCAGGAAAAAATGCATACGCCCTTTTTGGCCAAGGGCATCATTGTCAACGTTTTGCCGCTTTTCATGTGCTTTAAAGGCGATTCGAATCTACCTCCTGAAATCTGTTTCCTGCAATTCTGCCTTGATTTCAAATCCTCTTCTTTGCCTTCCCTCAATATATTTGTGGACGAGAGTTATCATTTATACCTCTGCAGGTTTGTGAATTGCAGTGTCCTGAAGCTCCATTTTACAACTCGCTTTTTTGGGAGCTGGCCGCAAAAGCACTGGATGGCTTCAGGCCCTGTTCTGGTTCCGGGGGGGATGATGAGCCTGTGGCTAATTCTTCTTCTTGATGGGAAAATAGAGTAACCTGTGCCTGTCCCAACACCAAGAGCTAGTCTCTCACTGGTTCCCCGTCTTCCCGTTCATCCTCAGGACAAATTGCAACCTGTACGGAACAGGAGGTTAAAGGTGCTGATGCTCCAAGTAAGGAGATTGCTAGTAAAGCGGCTGGAATGGCGAACCCGGGCACAAGGAGATGAGAAATGAGGTGCCTTTTAGAAATCTTTCCCCATCACACTGTGTACCATCTTCTGGGTTTCTCATGCATGTTTTCGATGTAGGAAGATGCCCTTGAACCTGGAGATTTGGGACCCATGCGATGGGTACCACGCAGTATTACTTTAAAGGGTCTGCGTTTGCTCACCCAACCTCACCAAACCTCTCAGCCCCAAGAGTGTCCACCCTTATGTCTCATCCAGCTGTGGGTCTAGATATGGTCAATCCAGGTTGCATCACAGCCCCTGAACGCATTGTGTAAGAATTTCTCTCTCTTTCACTGTCTTTGTTTCATGGGTTTTTCGAAGTAATTTATTTTTATAATGGGGTTTAGCTGCTTTTCACTGCTGTGTTTATGCCGCTTTACACCCACTTGACACACTAACAGAGAGATATCTATACATAGGTTTTAAGATTATTACTAGTCAGATATATTCTTGTGCGGTGAATAGGGCGTGTTGAGTTCAGTTCTCTGAGCAAGGAGTAGGTCTTGTCTATTACATATTGGGTTTATGGAACGGTATCTGAGCTAATTTGAAACCCTTGTTTTATGTATCACCCCACCTCACCTTTCCCGTTTAGCAGCCATAGTGTGTTTTCTGCATGTGTGACTCTGTTCTGTTTTGTAATTCAGTTCAAGTGTAACGCTTTTTACATTCCCTCTATAAGTGATACCTTATGAGAAGTGTCCTTTTCTGTGTGACTTATTTCACTTAGAATCGTCGTACCTAAATCCACTCATCATGCTGCTACTAGCCTTATGACATTGATTTCATGGCTGAGTGATATTCCATTGTACATAAGGACCACAACTTCTTTATCCATTTTTCTCTTTCCTGGGATATTGAAGGTGGAATGAAGTGGAGGTCCTTGTCAACAGAGCAGCCCTAAACTTTGGGGTGCTTGTGTCTTGCTGATTTTTCATTTTCCCAAGTTATACCCCCATGAGTGGAAGTGCCCTATGCTCTCTAAGCTGTGTTTTTTAGATGTTTCAGGACACACCGTACACTTCTCCAGAGTGGCTGTTGGCAATTTACATCTCGCCCATCAGTGTAGCAAGGCTCCCATTTCTCCATGGCCTGTCCTGCATTTCTGGTTTTGACACGTTTTTCATCATGGCCCTTTTGACCGATGGGTAGCGAGTCTTCTTTGTAGCGCTGATTTGCCATTCCAGGTTGCTTGGTTGGCCAAAAAGGGCGTATGCGTTTTTTCCTGAATATATTCAGGAAAAAACGCATACGCCCTTTTTAGCCAAGGGCATCATTGTCAACGTTTTGCCGCTTTTCATGTGCTTTAAAGGCGATTCGAATCTACCTCCTGAAATCTGTTTCCTGCAATTCTGCCTTGATTTCAAATCCTCTTCTTTGCCTTCCCTCAATATATTTGTGGACGAGAGTTATCATTTATACCTCTGCAGGTTTGTGAATTGCAGTGTCCTGAAGCTCCATTTTACAACTCGCTTTTTTGGGAGCTGGCCGCAAAAGCACTGGATGGCTTCAGGCCCTGTTCTGGTTCCGGGGGGGATGATGAGCCTGTGGCTAATTCTTCTTCTTGATGGGAAAATAGAGTAACCTGTGCCTGTCCCAACACCAAGAGCTAGTCTCTCACTGGTTCCCCGTCTTCCCGTTCATCCTCAGGACAAATTGCAACCTGTACGGAACAGGAGGTTAAAGGTGCTGATGCTCCAAGTAAGGAGATTGCTAGTAAAGCGGCTGGAATGGCGAACCCGGGCACAAGGAGATGAGAAATGAGGTGCCTTTTAGAAATCTTTCCCCATCACACTGTGTACCATCTTCTGGGTTTCTCATGCATGTTTTCGATGTAGGAAGATGCCCTTGAACCTGGAGATTTGGGACCCATGCGATGGGTACCACGCAGTATTACTTTAAAGGGTCTGCGTTTGCTCACCCAACCTCACCAAACCTCTCAGCCCCAAGAGTGTCCACCCTTATGTCTCATCCAGCTGTGGGTCTAGATATGGTCAATCCAGGTTGCATCACAGCCCCTGAACGCATTGTGTAAGAATTTCTCTCTCTTTCACTGTCTTTGTTTCATGGGTTTGTAAAAGTAATTTATTTTTATACTGGGGTTTAGCTGCTTTTCACTGCTGTGTTTATGCCGCTTTACACCCACTTGACACACTAACAGAGAGATATCAATACATAGGTTTTAAGATTCTTACTAGTCAGATATATTCTTGTGCGGTGAATAGGGCGTGTTGAGTTCAGTTCTCTGAGCAAGGAGTAGGTCTTGTCTATTACATATTGGGTTTATGGAACGGTATCTGAGCTAATTTGAAACCCTTGTTTTATGTATCACCCCACCTCACCTTTCCCGTTACGCAGCCATAGTGTGTTTTCTGCATGTGTGACTCTGTTCTGTTTTGTAATTCAGTTCAAGTGTAACGCTTTTTACATTCCCTCTATAAGTGATACCTTATGAGAAGTGTCCTTTTCTGTGTGACTTATTTCACTTAGAATCGTCGTACCTAAATCCACTCATCATGCTGCTACTAGCCTTATGACATTGATTTCATGGCTGAGTGATATTCCATTGTACATAAGGACCACAACTTCTTTATCCATTTTTCTCTTTCCTGGGATATTGAAGGTGGAATGAAGTGGAGGTCCTTGTCAACAGAGCAGCCCTAAACTTTGGGGTGCTTGTGTCTTGCTGATTTTTCATTTTCCCAAGTTATACCCCCATGAGTGGAAGTGCCCTATGCTCTCTAAGCTGTGTTTTTTAGATGTTTCAGGACACACCGTACACTTCTCCAGAGTGGCTGTTGGCAATTTACATCTCGCCCATCAGTGTAGCAAGGCTCCCATTTCTCCATGGCCTGTCCTGCATTTCTGGTTTTGACACGTTTTTCAGCATGGCCCTTTTGACCGATGGGTAGCGAGTCTTCTTTGTAGCGCTGATTTGCCTTTCCAGGTTGCTTGGTTGGCCAAAAAGGGCGTATGCGTTTTTTCCTGAATATATTCAGGAAAAAACGCATACGCCCTTTTTAGCCAAGGGCATCATTGTCAACGTTTTGCCGCTTTTCATGTGCTTTAAAGGCGATTCGAATCTACCTCCTGAAATCTGTTTCCTGCAATTCTGCCTTGATTTCAAATCCTCTTCTTTGCCTTCCCTCAATATATTTGTGGACGAGAGTTATCATTTATACCTCTGCAGGTTTGTGAATTGCAGTGTCCTGAAGCTCCATTTTACAACTCGCTTTTTTGGGAGCTGGCCGCAAAAGCACTGGATGGCTTCAGGCCCTGTTCTGGTTCCGGGGGGGATGATGAGCCTGTGGCTAATTCTTCTTCCTGATGGGAAAATAGAGTGACCTGTGCCTGTCCCAACACCAAGAGCTAGTCTCTCACTGGTTCCCCGTCTTCCCGTTCATCCTCAGGACAAATTGCAACCTGTACGGAACAGGAGGTTAAAGGTGCTGATGCTCCAAGTAAGGAGATTGCTAGTAAAGCGGCTGGAATGGCGAACCCGGGCACAAGGAGATGAGAAATGAGGTGCCTTTTAGAAATCTTTCCCCATCACACTGTGTACCATCTTCTGGGTTTCTCATGCATGTTTTCGATGTAGGAAGATGCCCTTGAACCTGGAGATTTGGGACCCATGGGATGGGTACCACGCAGTATTACTTTAAAGGGTCTGCGTTTGCTCACCCAACCTCACCAAACCTCTCAGCCCCAAGAGTGTCCACCCTTATGTCTCATCCAGCTGTGGGTCTAGATATGGTCAATCCAGGTTGCATCACAGCCCCTGAACGCATTGTGTAAGAATTTCTCTCTCTTTCACTGTCTTTGTTTCATGGGTTTTTCGAAGTAATTTATTTTTATAATGGGGTTTAGCTGCTTTTCACGGCTGTGTTTATGCGGCTTTACAGCCACTTGACTCACTTCCAGAGAGATATCAATACATAGGTTTTAAGATTATTACTAGTCAGATATATTCTTGTGCGGTGAATAGGGCGTGTTGAGTCCAGTTCTCTGAGCAAGGAGTAGGTCTTGTCTATTACATATTGGGTTTATGGAACGGTATCTGAGCTAATTTGAAACCCTTGTTTTATGTATCACCCCACCTCACCTTTCCCGTTAAGCAGCCATAGTGTGTTTTCTGCATGTGTGACTCTGTTCTGTTTTGTAATTCAGTTCAAGTGTAACGCTTTTTACATTCCCTCTATAAGTGATACCTTATGAGAAGTATCCTTTTCTGTGTGACTTATTTCACTTAGAATCGTCGTACCTAAATCCACTCATCATGCTGCTACTAGCCTTATGACATTGATTTCATGGCTGAGTGATATTCCATTGTACATAAGGACCACAACTTCTTTATCCATTTTTCTCTTTCCTGGGATATTGAAGGTGGAATGAAGTGGAGGTCCTTGTCAACAGAGCAGCCCTAAACTTTGGGGTGCTTGTGTCTTGCTGATTTTTCATTTTCCCAAGTTATACCCCCATGAGTGGAAGTGCCCTATGCTCTCTAAGCTGTGTTTTTTAGATGTTTCAGGACACACCGTACACTTCTCCAGAGTGGCTGTTGGCAATTTACATCTCGCCCATCAGTGTAGCAAGGCTCCCATTTCTCCATGGCCTGTCCTGCATTTCTGGTTTTGACAAGTTTTTCAGCATGGCCCTTTTGACCGATGGGTAGCGAGTCTTCTTTGTAGCGCTGATTTGCCTTTCCAGGTTGCTTGGTTGGCCAAAAAGGGCGTATGCGTTTTTTCCTGAATATATTCAGGAAAAAACGCATACGCCCTTTTTAGCCAAGGGCATCATTGTCAACGTTTTGCCGCTTTTCATGTGCTTTAAAGGCGATTCGAATCTACCTCCTGAAATCTGTTTCCTGCAATTCTGCCTTGATTTCAAATCCTCTTCTTTGCCTTCCCTCAATATATTTGTGGACGAGAGTTATCATTTATAACTCTGCAGGTTTGTGAATTGCAGTGTCCTGAAGCTCCATTTTACAACTCGCTTTTTTGGGAGCTGGCTGCAAAAGCACTGGATGTCTTCAGGCCCTGTTTTGGTTCCGGGGGGGATGATGAGCCTGTGGCTAATTCTTCTTCCTGATGGGAAAATAGAGTGACCTGTGCCTGTCCCAACACCAAGAGCTAGTCTCTCACTGGTTCCCCTCTTCCCGTTCATCCTCAGGACAAATTGCAACCTGTACGGAACAGGAGGTTAAAGGTGCTGATGCTCCAAGTAAGGAGATTGCTAGTAAAGCGGCTGGAATGGCGAACCCGGGCACAAGGAGATGAGAAATGAGTTGCATTTTAGTTATCTTTCCCCATCACACGGTGTACCATCTTCTGGGTTTCTCATGCATGTTTTCGATGTAGGAAGATGCCCTTGAACCTGGAGATTTGGGACCCATGCGATGGGTACCACGCAGTATTCCTTTAAAGGGTCTGCGTTTGCTCACCCAACCTCACCAAACCTCTCAGCCCCAAGAGTGTCCACCCTTATGTCTCATCCAGCTGTGGGTCTAGATATGGTCAATCCAGGTTGCATCACAGCCCCTGAACGCATTGTGTAAGAATTTCTCTCTCTTTCACTGTCTTTGTTTCATGGGTTTGTAAAAGTAATTTATTTTTATACTGGGGTTTAGCTGCTTTTCACTGCTGTGTTTATGCCGCTTTACACCCACTTGACACACTAACAGAGAGATATCAATACATAGGTTTTAAGATTATTACTAGTCAGATATATTCTTGTGCGGTGAATAGGGCGTGTTGAGTCCAGTTCTCTGAGCAAGGAGTAGGTCTTGTCTATTACATATTGGGTTTATGGAACGGTATCTGAGCTAATTTGAAACCCTTGTTTTATGTATCACCCCACCTCACCTTTCCCGTTAAGCAGCCATAGTGTGTTTTCTGCATGTGTGACTCTGTTCTGTTTTGTAATTCAGTTCAAGTGTAACGGCTTTTACATTCCCTCTATAAGTGATACCTTATGAGAAGTGTCCTTTTCTGTGTGACTTATTTCACTTAGAATCGTCGTACCTAAATCCACTCATCATGCTGCTACTAGCCTTATGACATTGATTTCATGGCTGAGTGATATTCCATTGTACATAAGGACCACAACTTCTTTATCCATTTTTCTCTTTCCTGGGATATTGAAGGTGGAATGAAGTGGAGGTCCTTGTCAACAGAGCAGCCCTAAACTTTGGGGTGCTTGTGTCTTGCTGATTTTTCATTTTCCCAAGTTATACCCCCATGAGTGGAAGTGCCCTATGCTCTCTAAGCTGTGATTTTTAGATGTTTCAGGACACACCGTACACTTCTCCAGAGTGGCTGTTGGAAATTTACATCCCGCCCATCAGTGTAGCAAGGCTCCCATTTCTCCATGGCCTGTCCTGCATTTCTGGTTTTGACACTTTTTTTAGCATGGCCCTTTTGACCGATGGGTAGCGAGTCTTCTTTGTAGTGCTGATTTGCTTTTCCAGGTTGCTTGGTTGGCCAAAAAGGGCGTATGCGTTTTTTCCTGAATATATTCAGGAAAAAACGCATACGCCCTTTTTGGCCAAGGGCATCATTGTCAACGTTTTGCCGATTTTCATGTGCTTTAAAGGCGATTCGAATCTACCTCCTGAAATCTGTTTCCTGCAATTCTGCCTTGATTTCAAATCCTCTTCTTTGCCTTCCCTCAATATATTTGTGGACGAGAGTTATCATTTATAACTCTGCAGGTTTGTGAATTGCAGTGCCCTGAAGCTCCATTTGACAACTCGCTTTTTTGGGAGCTGGTCACAAAAGTGCAGGATGGCTTCAGGCTCTGTTCTGGTTCCGGGGGGGAGGATGAGCCTGTGGTTAATTCTTCTTCCTGATGGGAAAATAGAGTGACCTGTGCCTGTCCCAACACCAGGAGCTAGTCTCTCACTGGTTCCCCGTCTACCCGTTCAACCTCAGGACAAATTGCAACCTGTACGGAACAGGAGGTTAATGGTGCTGATGCTCCAAGTAGGGAGGATGTTAGTAAAGCGGCTGGAATGGCGAACCCGGGCACAAGGAGAAGAGAAATGAGGTGCGTTTTAGAAACCTTTCCCCATCACATGGTGTACCATCTTTTTGTTTTCTCATGCATGATTTCGATGTAGGAACATGCCCTTGAACCTGGAGATTTGGGACCCATGCGATGGGTACCACGCAGTATTCCTTTAAAGGGTCTGCGTTTGCTCACCCAACCTCACCAAACCTCTCAGCCCCAAGAGTGTCCACCCTTATGTCTCATCCAGCTGTGGGTCTAGATATGGTCAATCCAGGTTGCATCACAGCCCCTGAACGCATTGTGTAAGAATTTCTCTCTCTTTCACTGTCTTTGTTTCATGGGTTTGTAAAAGTAATTTATTTTTATACTGGGGTTTAGCTGCTTTTCACTGCTGTGTTTATGCCGCTTTACACCCACTTGACACACTAACAGAGAGATATCAATACATAGGTTTTAAGATTATTACTAGTCAGATATATTCTTGTGCGGTGAATAGGGCGTGTTGAGTCCAGTTCTCTGAGCAAGGAGTAGGTCTTGTCTATTACATATTGGGTTTATGGAATGGTATCTGAGCTAATTTGAAACCCTTGTTTTATGTATCACCCCACCTCACCTTTCCCGTTAAGCAGCCATAGTGTGTTTTCTGCATGTGTGACTCTGTTCTGTTTTGTAATTCAGTTCAAGTGTAACGGCTTTTACATTCCCTCTATAAGTGATACCTTATGAGAAGTGTCCTTTTCTGTGTGACTTATTTCACTTAGAATCGTCGTACCTAAATCCACTCATCATGCTGTTACTAGCCTTATGACATTGATTTCATGGCTGAGTGATATTCCATTGTACATAAGGACCACAACTTCTTTATCCATTTTTCTGTTTCCTGGGATATTGAAGGTGGAATGAAGTGGAAGTCCTTGTTAACAGAGCAGCCCTAAACTTTGAGGTGCTTGTGTCTTGCTGATTTTTCATTTTCCCAATTTATACCCCCATGAGTGGAAGTGCCCTATGCTCTCTAAGCTGTGTTTTTTAGATATTTCAGGACACACCATACACTTCTCCAGAGTGGCTGTTGGCAATTTACATCCCGCCCATCAGTGTAGCAAGGCTCCCATTTCTCCATGGCCTGTCCTGCATTTCTGGTTTTGACACGTTTTTCAGCATGGCCCTTTTGACCGACGGGTAGCGAGTCTTCTTTGTAGCGCTGATTTGCCTTTCCAGGTTGCTTGGTTGGCCAAAAAGGGCGTATGCGTTTTTTCCTGAATATATTCAGGAAAAAACGCATACGCCCTTTTTGGCCAAGGGCATCATTGTCAACGTTTTGCCGCTTTTCATGTGCTTTAAAGGCGATTCGAATCTACCTCCTGAAATTTGTTTCCTGCAATTCTGCCTTGATTTCAAATCCTCTTCTTTGCCTTCCCTCAATATATTTGTGGACGAGAGTTATGATTTATAACTCTGCAGGTTTGTGAATTGCAGTGCCCTGAAGCTCCATTTTACAACTCGCTTTTTTGGGAGCTTGCCGCAAAAGCGCAGGATGGCTTCAGGCCCTGTTCTGGTTCCGGGGGGTGGATGAGCCTGTGGTTAATTCTTCTTCCTGATGGGAAAATAGAGTGACCTGTGCCTGTCCCAACACCAAGAGCTAGTCTCTCACTGGTTCTCCGTCTACCCGTTCATTCTCAGGACAAATTGCAACCTGTACGGAACAGGAGGTTAAAGGTGCTGATGCTCCAAGTAGGGAGATTGTTAGTAAAGCGGCTGGAATGGCGAACCCGGGCACAAGGAGAAGAGAAATGAGGTGCGTTTTAGAAACCTTTCCCCATCACATGGTGTCCCATCTTTTTGTTTTCTCATGCATGTTTTCGATGTAGGAAGATGCCCTTGAACCTGGAGATTTGGGACCCATGCGATGGGTACCACGCAGTATTACTTTAAAGGGTCTGCGTTTGCTCACCCAACCTCACCAAACCTCTCAGCCCCAAGAGTGTCCACCCTTATGTCTCATCCAGCTGTGGGTCTAGATATGGTCAATCCAGGTTGCATCACAGCCCCTGAACGCATTGTGTAAGAATTTCTCTCTCTTTCACTGTCTTTGTTTCATGGGTTTTTCAAAGTAATTTATTTTGATAATGGGGTTTAGCTGCTTTTCACTGCTGTGTTTATGCCGCTTTACACCCACTTGACACACTAACAGAGAGATATCAATACATAGGTTTTAAGATTATTATTAGTCAGATATATTCTTGTGCGGTGAATAGGGCGTGTTGAGTCCAGTTCTCTGAGCAAGGAGTAGGTCTTGTCTATTACATATTGGGTTTATGGAACGGTATCTGAGCTAATTTGAAACCCTTGTTTTATGTATCACCCCACCTCACCTTTCCCGTTACGCAGCCATAGTGTGTTTTCTGCATGTGTGACTCTGTTCTGTTTTGTAATTCAGTTCAAGTGTAACGCTTTTTACATTCCCTCTATAAGTGATACCTTATGAGAAGTGTCCTTTTCTGTGTGACTTATTTCACTTAGAATCGTCGTACCTAAATCCACTCATCATGCTTCTACTAGCCTTATGATATTGATTTCATGGCTGAGTGATATTCCATTGTACATAAGGACCACAACTTCTTTATCCATTTTTCTCTTTCCTGGGATATTGAAGGTGGAATGAAGTGGAGGTCCTTGTCAACAAGGCAGCCCTAAACTTTGGGGTGCTTGTGTCTTGCTGAATTTTCATTTTCCCAATTTATACCCCCATGAGTGGAAGTGCCCTATGCTCTCTAAGCTGTGTTTTTTAGATGTTTTAGGACACACCATACACTTCTCCAGAGTGGCTGTTGGCAATTTACATCCCGCCCATCAGTGTAGCAAGGCTCCCATTTCTCCATGGCCTGTCCTGCATTTCTGGTTTTGACACGTTTTTCAGCATGGCCCTTTTGACCGACGGGTAGCGAGTCTTCTTTGTAGCGCTGATTTGCCTTTCCAGGTTGCTTGGTTGGCCAAAAAGGGCGTATGCGTTTTTTCCTGAATATATTCAGGAAAAAACGCATACGCCCTTTTTGGCCAAGGGCATCATTGTCAACGTTTTGCCGCTTTTCATGTGCTTTAAAGGCGATTCGAATCTACCTCCTGAAATCTGTTTCCTGCAATTCTGCCTTGATTTCAAATCCTCTTCTTTGCCTTCCCTCAATATATTTGTGGACGAGAGTTATGATTTATAACTCTGCAGGTTTGTGAATTGCAGTGCCCTGAAGCTCCATTTGACAACTCGCTTTTTTGGGAGCTGGCCGCAAAAGCGCAGGATGGCTTCAGGCCCTGTTCTGGTTCCGGGGGGGGGGATGAGCCTGTGGTTAATTCTTCTTCCTGATGGGAAAATAGAGTGACCTGTGCCTGTCCCAACACCAAGAGCTAGTCTCTCACTGGTTCCCCGTCTATCCGTTCATCCTCAGGACAAATTGCAACCTGTACGGAACAGGAGGTTAAAGGTGCTGATGCTCCAAGTAGGGAGATTGTTAGTAAAGCGGCTGGAATGGCGAACCCGGGCACAAGGAGAAGAGAAATGAGGTGCGTTTTAGAAACCTTTCCCCATCACATGGTGTACCATCTTATTGTTTTCTCATGCATGTTTTCGATGTAGGAAGATGCCCTTGAACCTGGAGATTTGGGACCCATGCGATGGGTACCACGCAGTATTACTTTAAAGGGTCTGCGTTTGCTCACCCAACCTCACCAAACCTCTCAGCCCCAAGAGTGTCCACCCTTATGTCTCATCCAGCTGTGGGTCTAGATATGGTCAATCCAGGTTGCATCACAGCCCCTGAACGCATTGTGTAAGAATTTCTCTCTCTTTCACTGTCTTTGTTTCATGGGTTTTTCGAAGTAATTTATTTTGATAATGGGGTTTAGCTGCTTTTCACTGCTGTGTTTATGCCGCTTTACACCCACTTGACACACTAACAGAGAGATATCAATACATAGGTTTTAAGATTATTACTAGTCAGATATATTCTTGTGCGGTGAATAGGGCGTGTTGAGTCCAGTTCTCTGAGCAAGGAGTAGGTCTTGTCTATTACATATTGGGTTTATGGAACGGTATCTGAGCTAATTTGAAACCCTTGTTTTATGTATCACCCCACCTCACCTTTCCCGTTAAGCAGCCATAGTGTGATTTCTGCATGTGTGACTCTGTTCTGTTTTGTAATTCAGTTCAAGTGTAACGCTTTTTACATTCCCTCTATAAGTGATACCTTATGAGAAGTGTCCTTTTCTGTGTGACTTATTTCACTTAGAATCGTCGTACCTAAATCCACTCATCATGCTGCTACTAGCCTTATGATATTGATTTCATGGCTGAGTGATATTCCATTGTACATAAGGACCACAACTTCTTTATCCATTTTTCTCTTTCCTGGGATATTGAAGGTGGAATGAAGTGGAGGTCCTTGTCAACAAGGCAGCCCTAAACTTTGGGGTGCTTGTGTCTTGCTGATTTTTCATTTTCCCAATTTATACCCCCATGAGTGGAAGTGCCCTATGCTCTCTAAGCTGTGTTTTTTAGATGTTTCGGGACACACCGTACACTTCTCCAGAGTGGCTGTTGGCAATTTACATCTCGCCCATCAGTGTAGCAAGGCTCCCATTTCTCCATGGCCTGTCCTGCATTTCTGGTTTTGACAAGTTTTTCAGCATGGCCCTTTTGACCGATGGGTAGCGAGTCTTCTTTGTAGCGCTGATTTGCCTTTCCAGGTTGCTTGGTTGGCCAAAAAGGGCGTATGCGTTTTTTCCTGAATATATTCAGGAAAAAACGCATACGCCCTTTTTAGCCAAGGGCATCATTGTCAACGTTTTGCCGCTTTTCATGTGCTTTAAAGGCGATTCGAATCTACCTCCTGAAATCTGTTTCCTGCAATTCTGCCTTGATTTCAAATCCTCTTCTTTGCCTTCCCTCAATATATTTGTGGACGAGAGTTATCATTTATAACTCTGCAGGTTTGTGAATTGCAGTGTCCTGAAGCTCCATTTTACAACTCGCTTTTTTGGGAGCTGGCTGCAAAAGCACTGGATGTCTTCAGGCCCTGTTTTGGTTCCGGGGGGGATGATGAGCCTGTGGCTAATTCTTCTTCCTGATGGGAAAATAGAGTGACCTGTGCCTGTCCCAACACCAAGAGCTAGTCTCTCACTGGTTCCCCTGTTCCCGTTCATCCTCAGGACAAATTGCAACCTGTACGGAACAGGAGGTTAAAGGTGCTGATGCTCCAAGTAAGGAGATTGCTAGTAAAGCGGCTGGAATGGCGAACCCGGGCACAAGGAGATGAGAAATGAGTTGCATTTTAGTTATCTTTCCCCATCACACGGTGTACCATCTTCTGGGTTTCTCATGCATGTTTTCGATGTAGGAAGATGCCCTTGAACCTGGAGATTTAGGACCCATGGGAAGGGTACCACGCAGTATTACTTTAAAGGGTCTGCGTTTGCTCACCCAACCTCACCAAACCTCTCAGCCCCAAGAGTGTCCACCCTTATGTCTCATCCAGCTGTGGGTCTAGATATGGTCAATCCAGGTTGCATCACAGCCCCTGAACGCATTGTGTAAGAATTTCTCTCTCTTTCACTGTCTTTGTTTCATGGGTTTGTAAAAGTAATTTATTTTTATACTGGGGTTTAGCTGCTTTTCACTGCTGTGTTTATGCCGCTTTACACCCACTTGACACACTAACAGAGAGATATCTATACATAGGTTTTAAGATTATTACTAGTCAGATATATTCTTGTGCGGTGAATAGGGCGTGTTGAGTCCAGTTCTCTGAGCAAGGAGTAGGTCTTGTCTATTACATATTGGGTTTATGGAACGGTATCTGAGCTAATTTGAAACCCTTGTTTTATGTATCACCCCACCTCACCTTTCCCGTTAAGCAGCCATAGTGTGTTTTCTGCATGTGTGACTCTGTTCTGTTTTGTAATTCAGTTCAAGTGTAACGCTTTTTACATTCCCTCTATAAGTGATACCTTATGAGAAGTGTCCTTTTCTGTGTGACTTATTTCACTTAGAATCGTCGTACCTAAATCCACTCATCATGCTGCTACTAGCCTTATGACATTGATTTCATGGCTGAGTGATATTCCATTGTACATAAGGACCACAACTTCTTTATCCATTTTTCTCTTTCCTGGGATATTGAAGGTGGAATGAAGTGGAGGTCCTTGTCAACAGAGCAGCCCTAAACTTTGGGGTGCTTGTGTCTTGCTGATTTTTCATTTTCCCAAGTTATACCCCCATGAGTGGAAGTGCCCTATGCTCTCTAAGCTGTGTTTTTTAGATGTTTCAGGACACACCGTACACTTCTCCAGAGTGGCTGTTGGCAATTTACATCTCGCCCATCAGTGTAGCAAGGCTCCCATTTCTCCATGGCCTGTCCTGCATTTCTGGTTTTGACACGTTTTTCATCATGGCCCTTTTGACCGATGGGTAGCGAGTCTTCTTTGTAGCGCTGATTTGCCTTTCCAGGTTGCTTGGTTGGCCAAAAAGGGCGTATGCGTTTTTTCCTGAATATATTCAGGAAAAAACGCATACGCCCTTTTTAACCAAGGGCATCATTGTCAACGTTTTGCCGCTTTTCATGTGCTTTAAAGGCGATTCGAATCTACCTCCTGAAATCTGTTTCCTGCAATTCTGCCTTGATTTCAAATCCTCTTCTTTGCCTTCCCTCAATATATTTGTGGACGAGAGTTATCATTTATACCTCTGCAGGTTTGTGAATTGCAGTGTCCTGAAGCTCCATTTTACAACTCGCTTTTTTGGGAGCTGGCCGCAAAAGCACTGGATGGCTTCAGGCCCTGTTCTGGTTCCGGGGGGGATGATGAGCCTGTGGCTAATTCTTCTTCCTGATGGGAAAATAGAGTGACCTGTGCCTGTCCCAACACCAAGAGCTAGTCTCTCACTGGTTCCCCGTCTTCCCGTTCATCCTCAGGACAAATTGCAACCTGTACGGAACAGGAGGTTAAAGGTGCTGATGCTCCAAGTAAGGAGATTGCTAGTAAAGCGGCTGGAATGGCGAACCCGGGCACAAGGAGATGAGAAATGAGGTGCCTTTTAGAAATCTTTCCCCATCACACTGTGTACCATCTTCTGGGTTTCTCATGCATGTTTTCGATGTAGGAAGATGCCCTTGAACCTGGAAATTTGGGACCCATGGGATGGGTACCACGCAGTATTACTTTAAAGGGTCTGCGTTTGCTCACCCAACCTCACCAAACCTCTCAGCCCCAAGAGTGTCCACCCTTATGTCTCATCCAGCTGTGGGTCTAGATATGGTCAATCCAGGTTGCATCACAGCCCCTGAACGCATTGTGTAAGAATTTCTCTCTCTTTCACTGTCTTTGTTTCATGGGTTTGTAAAAGTAATTTATTTTTATACTGGGGTTTAGCTGCTTTTCACTGCTGTGTTTATGCCGCTTTACACCCACTTGACACACTAACAGAGAGATATCAATACATAGGTTTTAAGATTCTTACTAGTCAGATATATTCTTGTGCGGTGAATAGGGCGTGTTGAGTTCAGTTCTCTGAGCAAGGAGTAGGTCTTGTCTATTACATATTGGGTTTATGGAACGGTATCTGAGCTAATTTGAAACCCTTGTTTTATGTATCACCCCACCTCACCTTTCCCGTTTAGCAGCCATAGTGTGTTTTCTGCATGTGTGACTCTGTTCTGTTTTGTAATTCAGTTCAAGTGTAACGCTTTTTACATTCCCTCTATAAGTGATACCTTATGAGAAGTGTCCTTTTCTGTGTGACTTATTTCACTTAGAATCGTCGTACCTAAATCCACTCATCATGCTGCTACTAGCCTTATGACATTGATTTCATGGCTGAGTGATATTCCATTGTACATAAGGACCACAACTTCTTTATCCATTTTTCTCTTTCCTGGGATATTGAAGGTGGAATGAAGTGGAGGTCCTTGTCAACAGAGCAGCCCTAAACTTTGGGGTGCTTGTGTCTTGCTGATTTTTCATTTTCCCAAGTTATACCCCCATGAGTGGAAGTGCCCTATGCTCTCTAAGCTGTGTTTTTTAGATGTTTCAGGACACACCGTACACTTCTCCAGAGTGGCTGTTGGCAATTTACATCTCGCCCATCAGTGTAGCAAGGCTCCCATTTCTCCATGGCCTGTCCTGCATTTCTGGTTTTGACACGTTTTTCATCATGGCCCTTTTGACCGATGGGTAGCGAGTCTTCTTTGTAGCGCTGATTTGCCTTTCCAGGTTGCTTGGTTGGCCAAAAAGGGCGTATGCGTTTTTTCCTGAATATATTCAGGAAAAAACGCATACGCCCTTTTTAGCCAAGGGCATCATTGTCAACGTTTTGCCGCTTTTCATGTGCTTTAAAGGCGATTCGAATCTACCTCCTGAAATCTGTTTCCTGCAATTCTGCCTTGATTTCAAATCCTCTTCTTTGCCTTCCCTCAATATATTTGTGGACGAGAGTTATCATTTATACCTCTGCAGGTTTGTGAATTGCAGTGTCCTGAAGCTCCATTTTACAACTCGCTTTTTTGGGAGCTGGCCGCAAAAGCACTGGATGGCTTCAGGCCCTGTTCTGGTTCCGGGGGGGATGATGAGCCTGTGGCTAATTCTTCTTCTTGATGGGAAAATAGAGTAACCTGTGCCTGTCCCAACACCAAGAGCTAGTCTCTCACTGGTTCCCCGTCTTCCCGTTCATCCTCAGGACAAATTGCAACCTGTACGGAACAGGAGGTTAAAGGTGCTGATGCTCCAAGTAAGGAGATTGCTAGTAAAGCGGCTGGAATGGCGAACCCGGGCACAAGGAGATGAGAAATGAGGTGCCTTTTAGAAATCTTTCCCCATCACACTGTGTACCATCTTCTGGGTTTCTCATGCATGTTTTCGATGTAGGAAGATGCCCTTGAACCTGGAGATTTGGGACCCATGCGATGGGTACCACGCAGTATTACTTTAAAGGGTCTGCGTTTGCTCACCCAACCTCACCAAACCTCTCAGCCCCAAGAGTGTCCACCCTTATGTCTCATCCAGCTGTGGGTCTAGATATGGTCAATCCAGGTTGCATCACAGCCCCTGAACGCATTGTGTAAGAATTTCTCTCTCTTTCACTGTCTTTGTTTCATGGGTTTGTAAAAGTAATTTATTTTTATACTGGGGTTTAGCTGCTTTTCACTGCTGTGTTTATGCCGCTTTACACCCACTTGACACACTAACAGAGAGATATCAATACATAGGTTTTAAGATTCTTACTAGTCAGATATATTCTTGTGCGGTGAATAGGGCGTGTTGAGTTCAGTTCTCTGAGCAAGGAGTAGGTCTTGTCTATTACATATTGGGTTTATGGAACGGTATCTGAGCTAATTTGAAACCCTTGTTTTATGTATCACCCCACCTCACCTTTCCCGTTTAGCAGCCATAGTGTGTTTTCTGCATGTGTGACTCTGTTCTGTTTTGTAATTCAGTTCAAGTGTAACGCTTTTTACATTCCCTCTATAAGTGATACCTTATGAGAAGTGTCCTTTTCTGTGTGACTTATTTCACTTAGAATCGTCGTACCTAAATCCACTCATCATGCTGCTACTAGCCTTATGACATTGATTTCATGGCTGAGTGATATTCCATTGTACATAAGGACCACAACTTCTTTATCCATTTTTCTCTTTCCTGGGATATTGAAGGTGGAATGAAGTGGAGGTCCTTGTCAACAGAGCAGCCCTAAACTTTGGGGTGCTTGTGTCTTGCTGATTTTTCATTTTCCCAAGTTATACCCCCATGAGTGGAAGTGCCCTATGCTCTCTAAGCTGTGTTTTTTAGATGTTTCAGGACACACCGTACACTTCTCCAGAGTGGCTGTTGGCAATTTACATCTCGCCCATCAGTGTAGCAAGGCTCCCATTTCTCCATGGCCTGTCCTGCATTTCTGGTTTTGACACGTTTTTCATCATGGCCCTTTTGACCGATGGGTAGCGAGTCTTCTTTGTAGCGCTGATTTGCCTTTCCAGGTTGCTTGGTTGGCCAAAAAGGGCGTATGCGTTTTTTCCTGAATATATTCAGGAAAAAACGCATACGCCCTTTTTAACCAAGGGCATCATTGTCAACGTTTTGCCGCTTTTCATGTGCTTTAAAGGCGATTCGAATCTACCTCCTGAAATCTGTTTCCTGCAATTCTGCCTTGATTTCAAATCCTCTTCTTTGCCTTCCCTCAATATATTTGTGGACGAGAGTTATCATTTATACCTCTGCAGGTTTGTGAATTGCAGTGTCCTGAAGCTCCATTTTACAACTCGCTTTTTTGGGAGCTGGCCGCAAAAGCACTGGATGGCTTCAGGCCCTGTTCTGGTTCCGGGGGGGATGATGAGCCTGTGGCTAATTCTTCTTCCTGATGGGAAAATAGAGTGACCTGTGCCTGTCCCAACACCAAGAGCTAGTCTCTCACTGGTTCCCCGTCTTCCCGTTCATCCTCAGGACAAATTGCAACCTGTACGGAACAGGAGGTTAAAGGTGCTGATGCTCCAAGTAAGGAGATTGCTAGTAAAGCGGCTGGAATGGCGAACCCGGGCACAAGGAGATGAGAAATGAGGTGCCTTTTAGAAATCTTTCCCCATCACACTGTGTACCATCTTCTGGGTTTCTCATGCATGTTTTCGATGTAGGAAGATGCCCTTGAACCTGGAAATTTGGGACCCATGGGATGGGTACCACGCAGTATTACTTTAAAGGGTCTGCGTTTGCTCACCTAACCTCACCAAACCTCTCAGCCCCAAGAGTGTCCACCCTTATGTCTCATCCAGCTGTGGGTCTAGATATGGTCAATCCAGGTTGCATCACAGCCCCTGAACGCATTGTGTAAGAATTTCTCTCTCTTTCACTGTCTTTGTTTCATGGGTTTGTAAAAGTAATTTATTTTTATACTGGGGTTTAGCTGCTTTTCACTGCTGTGTTTATGCCGCTTTACACCCACTTGACACACTAACAGAGAGATATCAATACATAGGTTTTAAGATTCTTACTAGTCAGATATATTCTTGTGCGGTGAATAGGGCGTGTTGAGTTCAGTTCTCTGAGCAAGGAGTAGGTCTTGTCTATTACATATTGGGTTTATGGAACGGTATCTGAGCTAATTTGAAACCCTTGTTTTATGTATCACCCCACCTCACCTTTCCCGTTTAGCAGCCATAGTGTGTTTTCTGCATGTGTGACTCTGTTCTGTTTTGTAATTCAGTTCAAGTGTAACGCTTTTTACATTCCCTCTATAAGTGATACCTTATGAGAAGTGTCCTTTTCTGTGTGACTTATTTCACTTAGAATCGTCGTACCTAAATCCACTCATCATGCTGCTACTAGCCTTATGACATTGATTTCATGGCTGAGTGATATTCCATTGTACATAAGGACCACAACTTCTTTATCCATTTTTCTCTTTCCTGGGATATTGAAGGTGGAATGAAGTGGAGGTCCTTGTCAACAGAGCAGCCCTAAACTTTGGGGTGCTTGTGTCTTGCTGATTTTTCATTTTCCCAAGTTATACCCCCATGAGTGGAAGTGCCCTATGCTCTCTAAGCTGTGTTTTTTAGATGTTTCAGGACACACCGTACACTTCTCCAGAGTGGCTGTTGGCAATTTACATCTCGCCCATCAGTGTAGCAAGGCTCCCATTTCTCCATGGCCTGTCCTGCATTTCTGGTTTTGACACGTTTTTCATCATGGCCCTTTTGACCGATGGGTAGCGAGTCTTCTTTGTAGCGCTGATTTGCCTTTCCAGGTTGCTTGGTTGGCCAAAAAGGGCGTATGCGTTTTTTCCTGAATATATTCAGGAAAAAACGCATACGCCCTTTTTAGCCAAGGGCATCATTGTCAACGTTTTGCCGCTTTTCATGTGCTTTAAAGGCGATTCGAATCTACCTCCTGAAATCTGTTTCCTGCAATTCTGCCTTGATTTCAAATCCTCTTCTTTGCCTTCCCTCAATATATTTGTGGACGAGAGTTATCATTTATACCTCTGCAGGTTTGTGAATTGCAGTGTCCTGAAGCTCCATTTTACAACTCGCTTTTTTGGGAGCTGGCCGCAAAAGCACTGGATGGCTTCAGGCCCTGTTCTGGTTCCGGGGGGGATGATGAGCCTGTGGCTAATTCTTCTTCCTGATGGGAAAATAGAGTGACCTGTGCCTGTCCCAACACCAAGAGCTAGTCTCTCACTGGTTCCCCGTCTTCCCGTTCATCCTCAGGACAAATTGCAACCTGTACGGAACAGGAGGTTAAAGGTGCTGATGCTCCAAGTAAGGAGATTGCTAGTAAAGCGGCTGGAATGGCGAACCCGGGCACAAGGAGATGAGAAATGAGGTGCCTTTTAGAAATCTTTCCCCATCACACTGTGTACCATCTTCTGGGTTTCTCATGCATGTTTTCGATGTAGGAAGATGCCCTTGAACCTGGAAATTTGGGACCCATGGGATGGGTACCACGCAGTATTACTTTAAAGGGTCTGCGTTTGCTCACCCAACCTCACCAAACCTCTCAGCCCCAAGAGTGTCCACCCTTATGTCTCATCCAGCTGTGGGTCTAGATATGGTCAATCCAGGTTGCATCACAGCCCCTGAACGCATTGTGTAAGAATTTCTCTCTCTTTCACTGTCTTTGTTTCATGGGTTTTTCGAAGTAATTTATTTTTATAATGGGGTTTAGCTGCTTTTCACGGCTGTGTTTATGCGGCTTTACAGCCACTTGACTCACTTCCAGAGAGATATCAATACATAGGTTTTAAGATTATTACTAGTCAGATATATTCTTGTGCGGTGAATAGGGCGTGTTGAGTCCAGTTCTCTGAGCAAGGAGTAGGTCTTGTCTATTACATATTGGGTTTATGGAACGGTATCTGAGCTAATTTGAAACCCTTGTTTTATGTATCACCCCACCTCACCTTTCCCGTTAAGCAGCCATAGTGTGTTTTCTGCATGTGTGACTCTGTTCTGTTTTGTAATTCAGTTCAAGGATAACGCTTTTTACATTCCCTCTATAAGTGATACCTTATGAGAAGTATCCTTTTCTGTGTGACTTATTTCACTTAGAATCGTCGTACCTAAATCCACTCATCATGCTGCTACTAGCCTTATGACATTGATTTCATGGCTGAGTGATATTCCATTGTACATAAGGACCACAACTTCTTTATCCATTTTTCTCTTTCCTGGGATATTGAAGGTGGAATGAAGTGGAGGTCCTTGTCAACAGAGCAGCCCTAAACTTTGGGGTGCTTGTGTCTTGCTGATTTTTCATTTTCCCAAGTTATACCCCCATGAGTGGAAGTGCCCTATGCTCTCTAAGCTGTGTTTTTTAGATGTTTCAGGACACACCGTACACTTCTCCAGAGTGGCTGTTGGCAATTTACATCTCGCCCATCAGTGTAGCAAGGCTCCCATTTCTCCATGGCCTGTCCTGCATTTCTGGTTTTGACAAGTTTTTCAGCATGGCCCTTTTGACCGATGGGTAGCGAGTCTTCTTTGTAGCGCTGATTTGCCTTTCCAGGTTGCTTGGTTGGCCAAAAAGGGCGTATGCGTTTTTTCCTGAATATATTCAGGAAAAAACGCATACGCCCTTTTTAGCCAAGGGCATCATTGTCAACGTTTTGCCGCTTTTCATGTGCTTTAAAGGCGATTCGAATCTACCTCCTGAAATCTGTTTCCTGCAATTCTGCCTTGATTTCAAATCCTCTTCTTTGCCTTCCCTCAATATATTTGTGGACGAGAGTTATCATTTATAACTCTGCAGGTTTGTGAATTGCAGTGTCCTGAAGCTCCATTTTACAACTCGCTTTTTTGGGAGCTGGCTGCAAAAGCACTGGATGTCTTCAGGCCCTGTTTTGGTTCCGGGGGGGATGATGAGCCTGTGGCTAATTCTTCTTCCTGATGGGAAAATAGAGTGACCTGTGCCTGTCCCAACACCAAGAGCTAGTCTCTCACTGGTTCCCCTCTTCCCGTTCATCCTCAGGACAAATTGCAACCTGTACGGAACAGGAGGTTAAAGGTGCTGATGCTCCAAGTAAGGAGATTGCTAGTAAAGCGGCTGGAATGGCGAACCCGGGCACAAGGAGATGAGAAATGAGTTGCATTTTAGTTATCTTTCCCCATCACACGGTGTACCATCTTCTGGGTTTCTCATGCATGTTTTCGATGTAGGAAGATGCCCTTGAACCTGGAGATTTGGGACCCATGCGATGGGTACCACGCAGTATTCCTTTAAAGGGTCTGCGTTTGCTCACCCAACCTCACCAAACCTCTCAGCCCCAAGAGTGTCCACCCTTATGTCTCATCCAGCTGTGGGTCTAGATATGGTCAATCCAGGTTGCATCACAGCCCCTGAACGCATTGTGTAAGAATTTCTCTCTCTTTCACTGTCTTTGTTTCATGGGTTTGTAAAAGTAATTTATTTTTATACTGGGGTTTAGCTGCTTTTCACTGCTGTGTTTATGCCGCTTTACACCCACTTGACACACTAACAGAGAGATATCAATACATAGGTTTTAAGATTATTACTAGTCAGATATATTCTTGTGCGGTGAATAGGGCGTGTTGAGTCCAGTTCTCTGAGCAAGGAGTAGGTCTTGTCTATTACATATTGGGTTTATGGAACGGTATCTGAGCTAATTTGAAACCCTTGTTTTATGTATCACCCCACCTCACCTTTCCCGTTAAGCAGCCATAGTGTGTTTTCTGCATGTGTGACTCTGTTCTGTTTTGTAATTCAGTTCAAGTGTAACGGCTTTTACATTCCCTCTATAAGTGATACCTTATGAGAAGTGTCCTTTTCTGTGTGACTTATTTCACTTAGAATCATCGTACCTAAATCCACTCATCATGCTGCTACTAGCCTTATGACATTGATTTCATGGCTGAGTGATATTCCATTGTACATAAGGACCACAACTTCTTTATCCATTTTTCTCTTTCCTGAGATATTGAAGGTGGAATTAAGTGGAGGTCCTTGTCAACAGAGCAGCCCTAAACTTTGGGGTGCTTGTGTCTTGCTGATTTTTCATTTTCCCAATTTATACCCCCATGAGTGGAAGTGCCCTATGCTCTCTAAGCTGTGATTTTTAGATGTTTCAGGACACACCGTACACTTCTCCAGAGTGGCTGTTGGAAATTTACATCCCGCCCATCAGTGTAGCAAGGCTCCCATTTCTCCATGGCCTGTCCTGCATTTCTGGTTTTGACACTTTTTTTAGCATGGCCCTTTTGACCGATGGGTAGCGAGTCTTCTTTGTAGTGCTGATTTGCTTTTCCAGGTTGCTTGGTTGGCCAAAAAGGGCGTATGCGTTTTTTCCTGAATATATTCAGGAAAAAACGCATACGCCCTTTTTGGCCAAGGGCATCATTGTCAACGTTTTGCCGATTTTCATGTGCTTTAAAGGCGATTCGAATCTACCTCCTGAAATCTGTTTCCTGCAATTCTGCCTTGATTTCAAATCCTCTTCTTTGCCTTCCCTCAATATATTTGTGGACGAGAGTTATCATTTATAACTCTGCAGGTTTGTGAATTGCAGTGCCCTGAAGCTCCATTTGACAACTCGCTTTTTTGGGAGCTGGTCACAAAAGTGCAGGATGGCTTCAGGCTCTGTTCTGGTTCCGGGGGGGAGGATGAGCCTGTGGTTAATTCTTCTTCCTGATGGGAAAATAGAGTGACCTGTGCCTGTCCCAACACCAGGAGCTAGTCTCTCACTGGTTCCCCGTCTACCCGTTCAACCTCAGGACAAATTGCAACCTGTACGGAACAGGAGGTTAATGGTGCTGATGCTCCAAGTAGGGAGGATGTTAGTAAAGCGGCTGGAATGGCGAACCCGGGCACAAGGAGAAGAGAAATGAGGTGCGTTTTAGAAACCTTTCCCCATCACATGGTGTACCATCTTTTTGTTTTCTCATGCATGATTTCGATGTAGGAACATGCCCTTGAACCTGGAGATTTGGGACCCATGCGATGGGTACCACGCAGTATTCCTTTAAAGGGTCTGCGTTTGCTCACCCAACCTCACCAAACCTCTCAGCCCCAAGAGTGTCCACCCTTATGTCTCATCCAGCTGTGGGTCTAGATATGGTCAATCCAGGTTGCATCACAGCCCCTGAACGCATTGTGTAAGAATTTCTCTCTCTTTCACTGTCTTTGTTTCATGGGTTTGTAAAAGTAATTTATTTTTATACTGGGGTTTAGCTGCTTTTCACTGCTGTGTTTATGCCGCTTTACACCCACTTGACACACTAACAGAGAGATATCAATACATAGGTTTTAAGATTATTACTAGTCAGATATATTCTTGTGCGGTGAATAGGGCGTGTTGAGTCCAGTTCTCTGAGCAAGGAGTAGGTCTTGTCTATTACATATTGGGTTTATGGAACGGTATCTGAGCTAATTTGAAACCCTTGTTTTATGTATCACCCCACCTCACCTTTCCCGTTAAGCAGCCATAGTGTGTTTTCTGCATGTGTGACTCTGTTCTGTTTTGTAATTCAGTTCAAGTGTAACGGCTTTTACATTCCCTCTATAAGTGATACCTTATGAGAAGTGTCCTTTTCTGTGTGACTTATTTCACTTAGAATCGTCGTACCTAAATCCACTCATCATGCTGTTACTAGCCTTATGACATTGATTTCATGGCTGAGTGATATTCCATTGTACATAAGGACCACAACTTCTTTATCCATTTTTCTCTTTCCTGGGATATTGAAGGTGGAATGAAGTGGAAGTCCTTGTTAACAGAGCAGCCCTAAACTTTGAGGTGCTTGTGTCTTGCTGATTTTTCATTTTCCCAATTTATACCCCCATGAGTGGAAGTGCCCTATGCTCTCTAAGCTGTGTTTTTTAGATATTTCAGGACACACCATACACTTCTCCAGAGTGGCTGTTGGCAATTTACATCCCGCCCATCAGTGTAGCAAGGCTCCCATTTCTCCATGGCCTGTCCTGCATTTCTGGTTTTGACACGTTTTTCAGCATGGCCCTTTTGACCGACGGGTAGCGAGTCTTCTTTGTAGCGCTGATTTGCCTTTCCAGGTTGCTTGGTTGGCCAAAAAGGGCGTATGCGTTTTTTCCTGAATATATTCAGGAAAAAACGCATACGCCCTTTTTGGCCAAGGGCATCATTGTCAACGTTTTGCCGCTTTTCATGTGCTTTAAAGGCGATTCGAATCTACCTCCTGAAATTTGTTTCCTGCAATTCTGCCTTGATTTCAAATCCTCTTCTTTGCCTTCCCTCAATATATTTGTGGACGAGAGTTATGATTTATAACTCTGCAGGTTTGTGAATTGCAGTGCCCTGAAGCTCCATTTTACAACTCGCTTTTTTGGGAGCTTGCCGCAAAAGCGCAGGATGGCTTCAGGCCCTGTTCTGGTTCCGGGGGGTGGATGAGCCTGTGGTTAATTCTTCTTCCTGATGGGAAAATAGAGTGACCTGTGCCTGTCCCAACACCAAGAGCTAGTCTCTCACTGGTTCTCCGTCTACCCGTTCATTCTCAGGACAAATTGCAACCTGTACGGAACAGGAGGTTAAAGGTGCTGATGCTCCAAGTAGGGAGATTGTTAGTAAAGCGGCTGGAATGGCGAACCCGGGCACAAGGAGAAGAGAAATGAGGTGCGTTTTAGAAACCTTTCCCCATCACATGGTGTCCCATCTTTTTGTTTTCTCATGCATGTTTTCGATGTAGGAAGATGCCCTTGAACCTGGAGATTTGGGACCCATGCGATGGGTACCACGCAGTATTACTTTAAAGGGTCTGCGTTTGCTCACCCAACCTCACCAAACCTCTCAGCCCCAAGAGTGTCCACCCTTATGTCTCATCCAGCTGTGGGTCTAGATATGGTCAATCCAGGTTGCATCACAGCCCCTGAACGCATTGTGTAAGAATTTCTCTCTCTTTCACTGTCTTTGTTTCATGGGTTTTTCAAAGTAATTTATTTTGATAATGGGGTTTAGCTGCTTTTCACTGCTGTGTTTATGCCGCTTTACACCCACTTGACACACTAACAGAGAGATATCAATACATAGGTTTTAAGATTATTATTAGTCAGATATATTCTTGTGCGGTGAATAGGGCGTGTTGAGTCCAGTTCTCTGAGCAAGGAGTAGGTCTTGTCTATTACATACTGGGTTTATGGAACGGTATCTGAGCTAATTTGAAACCCTTGTTTTATGTATCACCCCACCTCACCTTTCCCGTTACGCAGCCATAGTGTGTTTTCTGCATGTGTGACTCTGTTCTGTTTTGTAATTCAGTTCAAGTGTAACGCTTTTTACATTCCCTCTATAAGTGATACCTTATGAGAAGTGTCCTTTTCTGTGTGACTTATTTCACTTAGAATCGTCGTACCTAAATCCACTCATTATGCTTCTACTAGCCTTATGATATTGATTTCATGGCTGAGTGATATTCCATTGTACATAAGGACCACAACTTCTTTATCCATTTTTCTCTTTCCTGGGATATTGAAGGTGGAATGAAGTGGAGGTCCTTGTCAACAAGGCAGCCCTAAACTTTGGGGTGCTTGTGTCTTGCTGAATTTTCATTTTCCCAATTTATACCCCCATGAGTGGAAGTGCCCTATGCTCTCTAAGCTGTGTTTTTTAGATGTTTTAGGACACACCATACACTTCTCCAGAGTGGCTGTTGGCAATTTACATCCCGCCCATCAGTGTAGCAAGGCTCCCATTTCTCCATGGCCTGTCCTGCATTTCTGGTTTTGACACGTTTTTCAGCATGGCCCTTTTGACCGACGGGTAGCGAGTCTTCTTTGTAGCGCTGATTTGCCTTTCCAGGTTGCTTGGTTGGCCAAAAAGGGCGTATGCGTTTTTTCCTGAATATATTCAGGAAAAAACGCATACGCCCTTTTTGGCCAAGGGCATCATTGTCAACGTTTTGCCGCTTTTCATGTGCTTTAAAGGCGATTCGAATCTACCTCCTGAAATCTGTTTCCTGCAATTCTGCCTTGATTTCAAATCCTCTTCTTTGCCTTCCCTCAATATATTTGTGGACGAGAGTTATGATTTATAACTCTGCAGGTTTGTGAATTGCAGTGCCCTGAAGCTCCATTTGACAACTCGCTTTTTTGGGAGCTGGCCGCAAAAGCGCAGAATGGCTTCAGGCCCTGTTCTGGTTCCGGGGGGGGGGATGAGCCTGTGGTTAATTCTTCTTCCTGATGGGAAAATAGAGTGACCTGTGCCTGTCCCAACACCAAGAGCTAGTCTCTCACTGGTTCCCCGTCTATCCGTTCATCCTCAGGACAAATTGCAACCTGTACGGAACAGGAGGTTAAAGGTGCTGATGCTCCAAGTAGGGAGATTGTTAGTAAAGTGGCTGGAATGGCGAACCCGGGCACAAGGAGAAGAGAAATGAGGTGCGTTTTAGAAACCTTTCCCCATCACATGGTGTACCATCTTATTGTTTTCTCATGCATGTTTTCGATGTAGGAAGATGCCCTTGAACCTGGAGATTTGGGACCCATGCGATGGGTACCACGCAGTATTACTTTAAAGGGTCTGCGTTTGCTCACCCAACCTCACCAAACCTCTCAGCCCCAAGAGTGTCCACCCTTATGTCTCATCCAGCTGTGGGTCTAGATATGGTCAATCCAGGTTGCATCACAGCCCCTGAACGCATTGTGTAAGAATTTCTCTCTCTTTCACTGTCTTTGTTTCATGGGTTTTTCGAAGTAATTTATTTTGATAATGGGGTTTAGCTGCTTTTCACTGCTGTGTTTATGCCGCTTTACACCCACTTGACACACTAACAGAGAGATATCAATACATAGGTTTTAAGATTATTACTAGTCAGATATATTCTTGTGCGGTGAATAGGGCGTGTTGAGTCCAGTTCTCTGAGCAAGGAGTAGGTCTTGTCTATTACATATTGGGTTTATGGAACGGTATCTGAGCTAATTTGAAACCCTTGTTTTATGTATCACCCCACCTCACCTTTCCCGTTAAGCAGCCATAGTGTGATTTCTGCATGTGTGACTCTGTTCTGTTTTGTAATTCAGTTCAAGTGTAACGCTTTTTACATTCCCTCTATAAGTGATACCTTATGAGAAGTGTCCTTTTCTGTGTGACTTATTTCACTTAGAATCGTCGTACCTAAATCCACTCATCATGCTGCTACTAGCCTTATGATATTGATTTCATGGCTGAGTGATATTCCATTGTACATAAGGACCACAACTTCTTTATCCATTTTTCTCTTTCCTGGGATATTGAAGGTGGAATGAAGTGGAGGTCCTTGTCAACAAGGCAGCCCTAAACTTTGGGGTGCTTGTGTCTTGCTGATTTTTCATTTTCCCAATTTATACCCCCATGAGTGGAAGTGCCCTATGCTCTCTAAGCTGTGTTTTTTAGATGTTTCAGGACACACCATACACTTCTCCAGAGTGGCTGTTGGCAATTTACATCCCGCCCATCAGTGTAGCAAGGCTCCCATTTCTCCATGGCCTGTCCTGCATTTCTGGTTTTGACACGTTTTTCAGCATGGCCCTTTTGACCGACGGGTAGCGAGTCTTCTTTGTAGCGCTGATTTGCCTTTCCAGGTTGCTTGGTTGGCCAAAAACGGAGTATGCGTTTTTTCCTGAATATATTCAGGAAAAAACGCATACGCCCTTTTTGGCCAAGGGCATCATTGTCAACGTTTTGCCGCTTTTCATGTGCTTTAAAGGCGATTCGAATCTACCTCCTGAAATCTGTTTCCTGCAATTCTGCCTTGATTTCAAATCCTCTTCTTTGCCTTCCCTCAATATATTTGTGGACGAGAGTTATGATTTATAACTCTGCAGGTTTGTGAATTGCAGTGCCCTGAAGCTCCATTTTACAACTCGCTTTTTTGGGAGCTGGCCGCAAAAGCACCGGATGGCTTCAGGCCCTGTTCTGGTTCCGGGGGGGGGGATGAGCCTGTGGTTAATTCTTCTTCCTGATGGGAAAATAGAGTGACCTGTGCCTGTCCCAACACCAAGAGCTAGTCTCTCACTGGTTCCCCGTCTTCCCGTTCATCCTCAGGACAAATTGCAACCTGTACGGAACAGGAGGTTAAAGGTGCTGATGCTCCAAGTAAGGAGATTGCTAGTAAAGCGGCTGGAATGGCGAACCCGGGCACAAGGAGATGAGAAATGAGGTGCCTTTTAGAAATCTTTCCCCATCACACTGTGTACCATCTTCTGGGTTTCTCATGCATGTTTTCGATGTAGGAAGATGCCCTTGAACCTGGAGATTTGGGACCCATGCGATGGGTACCACGCAGTATTCCTTTAAAGGGTCTGCGTTTGCTCACCCAACCTCACCAAACCTCTCAGCCCCAAGAGTGTCCACCCTTATGTCTCATCCAGCTGTGGGTCTAGATATGGTCAATCCAGGTTGCATCACAGCCCCTGAACGCATTGTGTAAGAATTTCTCTCTCTTTCACTGTCTTTGTTTCATGGGTTTGTAAAAGTAATTTATTTTTATACTGGGGTTTAGCTGCTTTTCCCTGCTGTTTTTATGCCGCTTTACACCCACTTGACACACTAACAGAGAGATATCAATACATAGGTTTTAAGATTATTATTAGTCAGATATATTCTTGTGCGGTGAATAGGGCGTGTTGAGTCCAGTTCTCTGAGCAAGGAGTAGGTCTTGTCTATTACATATTGGGTTTATGGAACGGTATCTGAGCTAATTTGAAACCCTTGTTTTATGTATCACCCCACCTCACCTTTCCCGTTAAGCAGCCATACTGTGATTTCTGCATGTGTGACTCTGTTCTGTTTTGTAATTCAGTTGAAGTGTAACGCTTTTTACATTCCCTCTATAAGTGATACCTTATGAGAAGTGTCCTTTTCTGTGTGACTTATTTCACTTAGAATCGTCGTACCTAAATCCACTCATCATGCTGCTACTAGCCTTATGATATTGATTTCATGGCTGAGTGATATTCCATTGTACATAAGGACCACAACTTCTTTATCCATTTTTCTCTTTCCTGGGATATTGAAGGTGGAATGAAGTGGAGGTCCTTGTCAACAAGGCAGCCCTAAACTTTGGGGTGCTTGTGTCTTGCTGATTTTTCATTTTCCCAATTTATACCCCCATGAGTGGAAGTGCCCTATGCTCTCTAAGCTGTGTTTTTTAGATGTTTCAGGACACACCATACACTTCTCCAGAGTGGCTGTTGGCAATTTACATCCCGCCCATCAGTGTAGCAAGGCTCCCATTTCTCCATGGCCTGTCCTGCATTTCTGGTTTTGACACGTTTTTCAGCATGGCCCTTTTGACCGACGGGTAGCGAGTCTTCTTTGTAGCGCTGATTTGCCTTTCCAGGTTGCTTGGTTGGCCAAAAACGGAGTATGCGTTTTTTCCTGAATATATTCAGGAAAAAACGCATACGCCCTTTTTGGCCAAGGGCATCATTGTCAACGTTTTGCCGCTTTTCATGTGCTTTAAAGGCGATTCGAATCTACCTCCTGAAATCTGTTTCCTGCAATTCTGCCTTGATTTCAAATCCTCTTCTTTGCCTTCCCTCAATATATTTGTGGACGAGAGTTATGATTTATAACTCTGCAGGTTTGTGAATTGCAGTGCCCTGAAGCTCCATTTTACAACTCGCTTTTTTGGGAGCTGGCCGCAAAAGCACCGGATGGCTTCAGGCCCTGTTCTGGTTCCGGGGGGGGGGATGAGCCTGTGGTTAATTCTTCTTCCTGATGGGAAAATAGAGTGACCTGTGCCTGTCCCAACACCAAGAGCTAGTCTCTCACTGGTTCCCCGTCTTCCCGTTCATCCTCAGGACAAATTGCAACCTGTACGGAACAGGAGGTTAAAGGTGCTGATGCTCCAAGTAAGGAGATTGCTAGTAAAGCGGCTGGAATGGCGAACCCGGGCACAAGGAGATGAGAAATGAGCTGCCTTTTAGAAATCTTTCCCCATCACACTGTGTACCATCTTCTGGGTTTCTCATGCATGTTTTCGATGTAGGAAGATGCCCTTGAACCTGGAGATTTGGGACCCATGCGATGGGTACCACGCAGTATTCCTTTAAAGGGTCTGCGTTTGCTCACCCAACCTCACCAAACCTCTCAGCCCCAAGAGTGTCCACCCTTATGTCTCATCCAGCTGTGGGTCTAGATATGGTCAATCCAGGTTGCATCACAGCCCCTGAACGCATTGTGTAAGAATTTCTCTCTCTTTCACTGTCTTTGTTTCATGGGTTTGTAAAAGTAATTTATTTTTATACTGGGGTTTAGCTGCTTTTCCCTGCTGTTTTTATGCCGCTTTACACCCACTTGACACACTAACAGAGAGATATCAATACATAGGTTTTAAGATTATTATTAGTCAGATATATTCTTGTGCGGTGAATAGGGCGTGTTGAGTCCAGTTCTCTGAGCAAGGAGTAGGTCTTGTCTATTACATATTGGGTTTATGGAACGGTATCTGAGCTAATTTGAAACCCTTGTTTTATGTATCACCCCACCTCACCTTTCCCGTTAAGCAGCCATAGTGTGATTTCTGCATGTGTGACTCTGTTCTGTTTTGTAATTCAGTTGAAGTGTAACGCTTTTTACATTCCCTCTATAAGTGATACCTTATGAGAAGTGTCCTTTTCTGTGTGACTTATTTCACTTAGAATCGTCGTACCTAAATCCACTCATCATGCTGCTACTAGCCTTATGATATTGATTTCATGGCTGAGTGATATTCCATTGTACATAAGGACCACAACTTCTTTATCCATTTTTCTCTTTCCTGGGATATTGAAGGTGGAATGAAGTGGAGGTCCTTGTCAACAAGGCAGCCCTAAACTTTGGGGTGCTTGTGTCTTGCTGATTTTTCATTTTCCCAATTTATACCCCCATGAGTGGAAGTGCCCTATGCTCTCTAAGCTGTGTTTTTTAGATATTTCAGGACACACCATACACTTCTCCAGAGTGGCTGTTGGCAATTTACATCCCGCCCATCAGTGTAGCAAGGCTCCCATTTCTCCATGGCCTGTCCTGCATTTCTGGTTTTGACACGTTTTTCAGCATGGCCCTTTTGACCGACGGGTAGCGAGTCTTCTTTGTAGCGCTGATTTGCCTTTCCAGGTTGCTTGGTTGGCCAAAAAGGGCGTATGCGTTTTTTCCTGAATATATTCAGGAAAAAACGCATACGCCCTTTTTGGCCAAGGGCATCATTGTCAACGTTTTGCCGCTTTTCATGTGCTTTAAAGGCGATTCGAATCTACCTCCTGAAATTTGTTTCCTGCAATTCTGCCTTGATTTCAAATCCTCTTCTTTGCCTTCCCTCAATATATTTGTGGACGAGAGTTATGATTTATAACTCTGCAGGTTTGTGAATTGCAGTGCCCTGAAGCTCCATTTTACAACTCGCTTTTTTGGGAGCTTGCCGCAAAAGCGCAGGATGGCTTCAGGCCCTGTTCTGGTTCCGGGGGGTGGATGAGCCTGTGGTTAATTCTTCTTCCTGATGGGAAAATAGAGTGACCTGTGCCTGTCCCAACACCAAGAGCTACTCTCTCACTGGTTCCCCGTCTACCCGTTCATCCTCAGGACAAATTGCAACCTGTACGGAACAGGAGGTTAAAGGTGCTGATGCTCCAAGTAGGGAGATTGTTAGTAAAGCGGCTGGAATGGCGAACCCGGGCACAAGGAGAAGAGAAATGAGGTGCGTTTTAGAAACCTTTCCCCATCACATGGTGTCCCATCTTTTTGTTTTCTCATGCATGTTTTCGATGTAGGAAGATGCCCTTGAACCTGGAGACTTAGGACCCATGCGATGGGTACCACGCAGTATTACTTTAAAGGGTCTGCGTTTGCTCACCCAACCTCACCAAACCTCTCAGCCCCAAGAGTGTCCACCCTTATGTCTCATCCAGCTGTGGGTCTAGATATGGTCAATCCAGGTTGCATCACAGCCCCTGAACGCATTGTGTAAGAATTTCTCTCTCTTTCACTGTCTTTGTTTCATGGGTTTTTCAAAGTAATTTATTTTGATAATGGGGTTTAGCTGCTTTTCACTGCTGTGTTTATGCCGCTTTACACCCACTTGACACACTAACAGAGAGATATCAATACATAGGTTTTAAGATTATTATTAGTCAGATATATTCTTGTGCGGTGAATAGGGCGTGTTGAGTCCAGTTCTCTGAGCAAGGAGTAGGTCTTGTCTATTACATATTGGGTTTATGGAACGGTATCTGAGCTAATTTGAAACCCTTGTTTTATGTATCACCCCACCTCACCTTTCCCGTTACGCAGCCATAGTGTGTTTTCTGCATGTGTGACTCTGTTCTGTTTTGTAATTCAGTTCAAGTGTAACGCTTTTTACATTCCCTCTATAAGTGATACCTTATGAGAAGTGTCCTTTTCTGTGTGACTTATTTCACTTAGAATCGTCGTACCTAAATCCACTCATCATGCTTCTACTAGCCTTATGATATTGATTTCATGGCTGAGTGATATTCCATTGTACATAAGGACCACAACTTCTTTATCCATTTTTCTCTTTCCTGGGATATTGAAGGTGGAATGAAGAGGAGGTCCTTGTCAACAAGGCAGCCCTAAACTTTGGGGTGCTTGTGTCTTGCTGATTTTTCATTTTCCCAATTTATACCCCCATGAGTGGAAGTGCCCTATGCTCTCTAAGCTGTGTTTTTTAGATGTTTCAGGACACACCATACACTTCTCCAGAGTGGCTGTTGGCAATTTACATCCCGCCCATCAGTGTAGCAAGGCTCCCATTTCTCCATGGCCTGTCCTGCATTTCTGGTTTTGACACGTTTTTCAGCATGGCCCTTTTGACCGACGGGTAGCGAGTCTTCTTTGTAGCTCTGATTTGCCTTTCCAGGTTGCTTGGTTGGCCAAAAAGGGCGTATGCGTTTTTTCCTGAATATATTCAGGAAAAAACGCATACGCCCTTTTTGGCCAAGGGCATCATTGTCAACGTTTTGCCGCTTTTCATGTGCTTTAAAGGCGATTCGAATCTACCTCCTGAAATCTGTTTCCTGCAATTCTGCCTTGATTTCAAATCCTCTTCTTTGCCTTCCCTCAATATATTTGTGGACGAGAGTTATCATTTATAACTCTGCAGGTTTGTGAATTGCAGTGCCCTGAAGCTCCATTATACAACTCGCTTTTTTGGGAGCTTGCCGCAAAAGCGCAGGATGGCTTCAGGCCCTGTTCTGGTTGCGGGGGGGAGGATGAGCCTGTGGTTAATTCTTCTTCCTGATGGGAAAATAGAGTGACCTGTGCCTGTCCCAACACCAAGAGCTACTCTCTCACTGGTTCCCCGTCTACCCGTTCATCCTCAGGACAAATTGCAACCTGTACGGAACAGGAGGTTAAAGGTGCTGATGCTCCAAGTAGGGAGATTGTTAGTAAAGCGGCTGGAATGGCGAACCCGGGCACAAGGAGAAGAGAAATGAGGTGCGTTTTAGAAACCTTTCCCCATCACATGGTGTACCATCTTTTTGTTTTCTCATGCATGTTTTCGATGTAGGAAGATGCCCTTGAACCTGGAGATTTAGGACCCATGCGATGGGTACCACGCAGTATTACTTTAAAGGGTCTGCGTTTGCTCACCCAACCTCACCAAACCTCTCAGCCCCAAGAGTGTCCACCCTTATGTCTCATCCAGCTGTGGGTCTAGATATGGTCAATCCAGGTTGCATCACAGCCCCTGAACGCATTGTGTAAGAATTTCTCTCTCTTTCACTGTCTTTGTTTCATGGGTTTGTAAAAGTAATTTATTTTTATACTGGGGTTTAGCTGCTTTTCCCTGCTGTTTTTATGCCGCTTTACACCCACTTGACACACTAACAGAGAGATATCAATACATAGGTTTTAAGATTATTATTAGTCAGATATATTCTTGTGCGGTGAATAGGGCGTGTTGAGTCCAGTTCTCTGAGCAAGGAGTAGGTCTTGTCTATTACATATTGGGTTTATGGAACGGTATCTGAGCTAATTTGAAACCCTTGTTTTATGTATCACCCCACCTCACCTTTCCCGTTAAGCAGCCATAGTGTGATTTCTGCATGTGTGACTCTGTTCTGTTTTGTAATTCAGTTGAAGTGTAACGCTTTTTACATTCCCTCTATAAGTGATACCTTATGAGAAGTGTCCTTTTCTGTGTGACTTATTTCACTTAGAATCGTCGTACCTAAATCCACTCATCATGCTGCTACTAGCCTTATGATATTGATTTCATGGCTGAGTGATATTCCATTGTACATAAGGACCACAACTTCTTTATCCATTTTTCTCTTTCCTGGGATATTGAAGGTGGAATGAAGTGGAGGTCCTTGTCAACAAGGCAGCCCTAAACTTTGGGGTGCTTGTGTCTTGCTGATTTTTCATTTTCCCAATTTATACCCCCATGAGTGGAAGTGCCCTATGCTCTCTAAGCTGTGTTTTTTAGATATTTCAGGACACACCATACACTTCTCCAGAGTGGCTGTTGGCAATTTACATCCCGCCCATCAGTGTAGCAAGGCTCCCATTTCTCCATGGCCTGTCCTGCATTTCTGGTTTTGACACGTTTTTCAGCATGGCCCTTTTGACCGACGGGTAGCGAGTCTTCTTTGTAGCGCTGATTTGCCTTTCCAGGTTGCTTGGTTGGCCAAAAAGGGCGTATGCGTTTTTTCCTGAATATATTCAGGAAAAAACGCATACGCCCTTTTTGGCCAAGGGCATCATTGTCAACGTTTTGCCGCTTTTCATGTGCTTTAAAGGCGATTCGAATCTACCTCCTGAAATTTGTTTCCTGCAATTCTGCCTTGATTTCAAATCCTCTTCTTTGCCTTCCCTCAATATATTTGTGGACGAGAGTTATGATTTATAACTCTGCAGGTTTGTGAATTGCAGTGCCCTGAAGCTCCATTTTACAACTCGCTTTTTTGGGAGCTTGCCGCAAAAGCGCAGGATGGCTTCAGGCCCTGTTCTGGTTCCGGGGGGTGGATGAGCCTGTGGTTAATTCTTCTTCCTGATGGGAAAATAGAGTGACCTGTGCCTGTCCCAACACCAAGAGCTACTCTCTCACTGGTTCCCCGTCTACCCGTTCATCCTCAGGACAAATTGCAACCTGTACGGAACAGGAGGTTAAAGGTGCTGATGCTCCAAGTAGGGAGATTGTTAGTAAAGCGGCTGGAATGGCGAACCCGGGCACAAGGAGAAGAGAAATGAGGTGCGTTTTAGAAACCTTTCCCCATCACATGGTGTCCCATCTTTTTGTTTTCTCATGCATGTTTTCGATGTAGGAAGATGCCCTTGAACCTGGAGACTTAGGACCCATGCGATGGGTACCACGCAGTATTACTTTAAAGGGTCTGCGTTTGCTCACCCAACCTCACCAAACCTCTCAGCCCCAAGAGTGTCCACCCTTATGTCTCATCCAGCTGTGGGTCTAGATATGGTCAATCCAGGTTGCATCACAGCCCCTGAACGCATTGTGTAAGAATTTCTCTCTCTTTCACTGTCTTTGTTTCATGGGTTTTTCAAAGTAATTTATTTTGATAATGGGGTTTAGCTGCTTTTCACTGCTGTGTTTATGCCGCTTTACACCCACTTGACACACTAACAGAGAGATATCAATACATAGGTTTTAAGATTATTATTAGTCAGATATATTCTTGTGCGGTGAATAGGGCGTGTTGAGTCCAGTTCTCTGAGCAAGGAGTAGGTCTTGTCTATTACATATTGGGTTTATGGAACGGTATCTGAGCTAATTTGAAACCCTTGTTTTATGTATCACCCCACCTCACCTTTCCCGTTACGCAGCCATAGTGTGTTTTCTGCATGTGTGACTCTGTTCTGTTTTGTAATTCAGTTCAAGTGTAACGCTTTTTACATTCCCTCTATAAGTGATACCTTATGAGAAGTGTCCTTTTCTGTGTGACTTATTTCACTTAGAATCGTCGTACCTAAATCCACTCATCATGCTTCTACTAGCCTTATGATATTGATTTCATGGCTGAGTGATATTCCATTGTACATAAGGACCACAACTTCTTTATCCATTTTTCTCTTTCCTGGGATATTGAAGGTGGAATGAAGAGGAGGTCCTTGTCAACAAGGCAGCCCTAAACTTTGGGGTGCTTGTGTCTTGCTGATTTTTCATTTTCCCAATTTATACCCCCATGAGTGGAAGTGCCCTATGCTCTCTAAGCTGTGTTTTTTAGATGTTTCAGGACACACCATACACTTCTCCAGAGTGGCTGTTGGCAATTTACATCCCGCCCATCAGTGTAGCAAGGCTCCCATTTCTCCATGGCCTGTCCTGCATTTCTGGTTTTGACACGTTTTTCAGCATGGCCCTTTTGACCGACGGGTAGCGAGTCTTCTTTGTAGCTCTGATTTGCCTTTCCAGGTTGCTTGGTTGGCCAAAAAGGGCGTATGCGTTTTTTCCTGAATATATTCAGGAAAAAACGCATACGCCCTTTTTGGCCAAGGGCATCATTGTCAACGTTTTGCCGCTTTTCATGTGCTTTAAAGGCGATTCGAATCTACCTCCTGAAATCTGTTTCCTGCAATTCTGCCTTGATTTCAAATCCTCTTCTTTGCCTTCCCTCAATATATTTGTGGACGAGAGTTATCATTTATAACTCTGCAGGTTTGTGAATTGCAGTGCCCTGAAGCTCCATTATACAACTCGCTTTTTTGGGAGCTTGCCGCAAAAGCGCAGGATGGCTTCAGGCCCTGTTCTGGTTGCGGGGGGGAGGATGAGCCTGTGGTTAATTCTTCTTCCTGATGGGAAAATAGAGTGACCTGTGCCTGTCCCAACACCAAGAGCTACTCTCTCACTGGTTCCCCGTCTACCCGTTCATCCTCAGGACAAATTGCAACCTGTACGGAACAGGAGGTTAAAGGTGCTGATGCTCCAAGTAGGGAGATTGTTAGTAAAGCGGCTGGAATGGCGAACCCGGGCACAAGGAGAAGAGAAATGAGGTGCGTTTTAGAAACCTTTCCCCATCACATGGTGTACCATCTTTTTGTTTTCTCATGCATGTTTTCGATGTAGGAAGATGCCCTTGAACCTGGAGATTTAGGACCCATGCGATGGGTACCACGCAGTATTACTTTAAAGGGTCTGCGTTTGCTCACCCAACCTCACCAAACCTCTCAGCCCCAAGAGTGTCCACCCTTATGTCTCATCCAGCTGTGGGTCTAGATATGGTCAATCCAGGTTGCATCACAGCCCCTGAACGCATTGTGTAAGAATTTCTCTCTCTTTCACTGTCTTTGTTTCATGGGTTTTTCGAAGTAATTTATTTTGATAATGGGGTTTAGCTGCTTTTCACTGCTGTGTTTATGCCGCTTTACACCCACTTGACACACTAACAGAGAGATATCAATACATAGGTTTTAAGATTATTATTAGTCAGATATATTCTTGTGCGGTGAATAGGGCGTGTTGAGTCCAGTTCTCTGAGCAAGGAGTAGGTCTTGTCTATTACATATTGGGTTTATGGAACGGTATCTGAGCTAATTTGAAACCCTTGTTTTATGTATCACCCCACCTCACCTTTCCCGTTAAGCAGCCATAGTGTGATTTCTGCATGTGTGACTCTGTTCTGTTTTGTAATTCAGTTCAAGTGTAACGCTTTTTACATTCCCTCTATAAGTGATACCTTATGAGAAGTGTCCTTTTCTGTGTGACTTATTTCACTTAGAATCGTCGTACCTAAATCCACTCATCATGCTGCTACTAGCCTTATGATATTGATTTCATGGCTGAGTGATATTCCATTGTACATAAGGACCACAACTTCTTTATCCATTTTTCTCTTTCCTGGGATATTGAAGGTGGAATGAAGTGGAGGTCCTTGTCAACAAGGCAGCCCTAAACTTTGGGGTGCTTGTGTCTTGCTGATTTTTCATTTTCCCAATTTATACCCCCATGAGTGGAAGTGCCCTATGCTCTCTAAGCTGTGTTTTTTAGATATTTCAGGACACACCATACACTTCTCCAGAGTGGCTGTTGGCAATTTACATCCCGCCCATCAGTGTAGCAAGGCTCCCATTTCTCCATGGCCTGTCCTGCATTTCTGGTTTTGACACGTTTTTCAGCATGGCCCTTTTGACCGACGGGTAGCGAGTCTTCTTTGTAGCGCTGATTTGCCTTTCCAGGTTGCTTGGTTGGCCAAAAAGGGCGTATGCGTTTTTTCCTGAATATATTCAGGAAAAAACGCATACGCCCTTTTTGGCCAAGGGCATCATTGTCAACGTTTTGCCGCTTTTCATGTGCTTTAAAGGCGATTCGAATCTACCTCCTGAAATTTGTTTCCTGCAATTCTGCCTTGATTTCAAATCCTCTTCTTTGCCTTCCCTCAATATATTTGTGGACGAGAGTTATGATTTATAACTCTGCAGGTTTGTGAATTGCAGTGCCCTGAAGCTCCATTTTACAACTCGCTTTTTTGGGAGCTTGCCGCAAAAGCGCAGGATGGCTTCAGGCCCTGTTCTGGTTCCGGGGGGTGGATGAGCCTGTGGTTAATTCTTCTTCCTGATGGGAAAATAGAGTGACCTGTGCCTGTCCCAACACCAAGAGCTAGTCTCTCACTGGTTCTCCGTCTACCCGTTCATCCTCAGGACAAATTGCAACCTGTACGGAACAGGAGGTTAAAGGTGCTGATGCTCCAAGTAGGGAGATTGTTAGTAAAGCGGCTAGAATGGCGAACCCGGGCACAAGGAGAAGAGAAATGAGGTGCGTTTTAGAAACTTTTCCCCATCACATGGTGTCCCATCTTTTTGTTTTCTCATGCATGTTTTCGATGTAGGAAGATGCCCTTGAACCTGGAGATTTGGGACCCATGCGATGGGTACCACGCAGTATTACTTTAAAGGGTCTGCGTTTGCTCACCCAACCTCACCAAACCTCTCAGCCCCAAGAGTGTCCACCCTTATGTCTCATCCAGCTGTGGGTCTAGATATGGTCAATCCAGGTTGCATCACAGCCCCTGAACGCATTGTGTAAGAATTTCTCTCTCTTTCACTGTCTTTGTTTCATGGGTTTTTCAAAGTAATTTATTTTGATAATGGGGTTTAGCTGCTTTTCACTGCTGTGTTTATGCCGCTTTACACCCACTTGACACACTAACAGAGAGATATCAATACATAGGTTTTAAGATTATTATTAGTCAGATATATTCTTGTGCGGTGAATAGGGCGTGTTGAGTCCAGTTCTCTGAGCAAGGAGTAGGTCTTGTCTATTACATATTGGGTTTATGGAACGGTATCTGAGCTAATTTGAAACCCTTGTTTTATGTATCACCCCACCTCACCTTTCCCGTTACGCAGCCATAGTGTGTTTTCTGCATGTGTGACTCTGTTCTGTTTTGTAATTCAGTTCAAGTGTAACGCTTTTTACATTCCCTCTATAAGTGATACCTTATGAGAAGTGTCCTTTTCTGTGTGACTTATTTCACTTAGAATCGTCGTACCTAAATCCACTCATCATGCTTCTACTAGCCTTATGATATTGATTTCATGGCTGAGTGATATTCCATTGTACATAAGGACCACAACTTCTTTATCCATTTTTCTCTTTCCTGGGATATTGAAGGTGGAGTGAAGAGGAGGTCCTTGTCAACAAGGCAGCCCTAAACTTTGGGGTGCTTGTGTCTTGCTGATTTTTCATTTTCCCAATTTATACCCCCATGAGTGGAAGTGCCCTATGCTCTCTAAGCTGTGTTTTTTAGATGTTTCAGGACACACCATACACTTCTCCAGAGTGGCTGTTGGCAATTTACATCCCGCCCATCAGTGTAGCAAGGCTCCCATTTCTCCATGGCCTGTCCTGCATTTCTGGTTTTGACACGTTTTTCAGCATGGCCCTTTTGACCGACGGGTAGCGAGTCTTCTTTGTAGCTCTGATTTGCCTTTCCAGGTTGCTTGGTTGGCCAAAAAGGGCGTATGCGTTTTTTCCTGAATATATTCAGGAAAAAACGCATACGCCCTTTTTGGCCAAGGGCATCATTGTCAACGTTTTGCCGCTTTTCATGTGCTTTAAAGGCGATTCGAATCTACCTCCTGAAATCTGTTTCCTGCAATTCTGCCTTGATTTCAAATCCTCTTCTTTGCCTTCCCTCAATATATTTGTGGACGAGAGTTATCATTTATAACTCTGCAGGTTTGTGAATTGCAGTGCCCTGAAGCTCCATTATACAACTCGCTTTTTTGGGAGCTTGCCGCAAAAGCGCAGGATGGCTTCAGGCCCTGTTCTGGTTGCGGGGGGGAGGATGAGCCTGTGGTTAATTCTTCTTCCTGATGGGAAAATAGAGTGACCTGTGCCTGTCCCAACACCAAGAGCTACTCTCTCACTGGTTCCCCGTCTACCCGTTCATCCTCAGGACAAATTGCAACCTGTACGGAACAGGAGGTTAAAGGTGCTGATGCTCCAAGTAGGGAGATTGTTAGTAAAGCGGCTGGAATGGCGAACCCGGGCACAAGGAGAAGAGAAATGAGGTGCGTTTTAGAAACCTTTCCCCATCACATGGTGTACCATCTTTTTGTTTTCTCATGCATGTTTTCGATGTAGGAAGATGCCCTTGAACCTGGAGATTTAGGACCCATGCGATGGGTACCACGCAGTATTACTTTAAAGGGTCTGCGTTTGCTCACCCAACCTCACCAAACCTCTCAGCCCCAAGAGTGTCCACCCTTATGTCTCATCCAGCTGTGGGTCTAGATATGGTCAATCCAGGTTGCATCACAGCCCCTGAACGCATTGTGTAAGAATTTCTCTCTCTTTCACTGTCTTTGTTTCATGGGTTTTTCGAAGTAATTTATTTTGATAATGGGGTTTAGCTGCTTTTCACTGCTGTGTTTATGCCGCTTTACACCCACTTGACACACTAACAGAGAGATATCAATACATAGGTTTTAAGATTATTATTAGTCAGATATATTCTTGTGCGGTGAATAGGGCGTGTTGAGTCCAGTTCTCTGAGCAAGGAGTAGGTCTTGTCTATTACATATTGGGTTTATGGAACGGTATCTGAGCTAATTTGAAACCCTTGTTTTATGTATCACCCCACCTCACCTTTCCCGTTAAGCAGCCATAGTGTGATTTCTGCATGTGTGACTCTGTTCTGTTTTGTAATTCAGTTCAAGTGTAACGCTTTTTACATTCCCTCTATAAGTGATACCTTATGAGAAGTGTCCTTTTCTGTGTGACTTATTTCACTTAGAATCGTCGTACCTAAATCCACTCATCATGCTGCTACTAGCCTTATGATATTGATTTCATGGCTGAGTGATATTCCATTGTACATAAGGACCACAACTTCTTTATCCATTTTTCTCTTTCCTGGGATATTGAAGGTGGAATGAAGTGGAGGTCCTTGTCAACAAGGCAGCCCTAAACTTTGGGGTGCTTGTGTCTTGCTGATTTTTCATTTTCCCAATTTATACCCCCATGAGTGGAAGTGCCCTATGCTCTCTAAGCTGTGTTTTTTAGATATTTCAGGACACACCATACACTTCTCCAGAGTGGCTGTTGGCAATTTACATCCCGCCCATCAGTGTAGCAAGGCTCCCATTTCTCCATGGCCTGTCCTGCATTTCTGGTTTTGACACGTTTTTCAGCATGGCCCTTTTGACCGACGGGTAGCGAGTCTTCTTTGTAGCGCTGATTTGCCTTTCCAGGTTGCTTGGTTGGCCAAAAAGGGCGTATGCGTTTTTTCCTGAATATATTCAGGAAAAAACGCATACGCCCTTTTTGGCCAAGGGCATCATTGTCAACGTTTTGCCGCTTTTCATGTGCTTTAAAGGCGATTCGAATCTACCTCCTGAAATTTGTTTCCTGCAATTCTGCCTTGATTTCAAATCCTCTTCTTTGCCTTCCCTCAATATATTTGTGGACGAGAGTTATGATTTATAACTCTGCAGGTTTGTGAATTGCAGTGCCCTGAAGCTCCATTTTACAACTCGCTTTTTTGGGAGCTTGCCGCAAAAGCGCAGGATGGCTTCAGGCCCTGTTCTGGTTCCGGGGGGTGGATGAGCCTGTGGTTAATTCTTCTTCCTGATGGGAAAATAGAGTGACCTGTGCCTGTCCCAACACCAAGAGCTAGTCTCTCACTGGTTCTCCGTCTACCCGTTCATCCTCAGGACAAATTGCAACCTGTACGGAACAGGAGGTTAAAGGTGCTGATGCTCCAAGTAGGGAGATTGTTAGTAAAGCGGCTAGAATGGCGAACCCGGGCACAAGGAGAAGAGAAATGAGGTGCGTTTTAGAAACTTTTCCCCATCACATGGTGTCCCATCTTTTTGTTTTCTCATGCATGTTTTCGATGTAGGAAGATGCCCTTGAACCTGGAGATTTGGGACCCATGCGATGGGTACCACGCAGTATTACTTTAAAGGGTCTGCGTTTGCTCACCCAACCTCACCAAACCTCTCAGCCCCAAGAGTGTCCACCCTTATGTCTCATCCAGCTGTGGGTCTAGATATGGTCAATCCAGGTTGCATCACAGCCCCTGAACGCATTGTGTAAGAATTTCTCTCTCTTTCACTGTCTTTGTTTCATGGGTTTTTCAAAGTAATTTATTTTGATAATGGGGTTTAGCTGCTTTTCACTGCTGTGTTTATGCCGCTTTACACCCACTTGACACACTAACAGAGAGATATCAATACATAGGTTTTAAGATTATTATTAGTCAGATATATTCTTGTGCGGTGAATAGGGCGTGTTGAGTCCAGTTCTCTGAGCAAGGAGTAGGTCTTGTCTATTACATATTGGGTTTATGGAACGGTATCTGAGCTAATTTGAAACCCTTGTTTTATGTATCACCCCACCTCACCTTTCCCGTTACGCAGCCATAGTGTGTTTTCTGCATGTGTGACTCTGTTCTGTTTTGTAATTCAGTTCAAGTGTAACGCTTTTTACATTCCCTCTATAAGTGATACCTTATGAGAAGTGTCCTTTTCTGTGTGACTTATTTCACTTAGAATCGTCGTACCTAAATCCACTCATCATGCTTCTACTAGCCTTATGATATTGATTTCATGGCTGAGTGATATTCCATTGTACATAAGGACCACAACTTCTTTATCCATTTTTCTCTTTCCTGGGATATTGAAGGTGGAATGAAGAGGAGGTCCTTGTCAACAAGGCAGCCCTAAACTTTGGGGTGCTTGTGTCTTGCTGATTTTTCATTTTCCCAATTTATACCCCCATGAGTGGAAGTGCCCTATGCTCTCTAAGCTGTGTTTTTTAGATGTTTCAGGACACACCATACACTTCTCCAGAGTGGCTGTTGGCAATTTACATCCCGCCCATCAGTGTAGCAAGGCTCCCATTTCTCCATGGCCTGTCCTGCATTTCTGGTTTTGACACGTTTTTCAGCATGGCCCTTTTGACCGACGGGTAGCGAGTCTTCTTTGTAGCTCTGATTTGCCTTTCCAGGTTGCTTGGTTGGCCAAAAAGGGCGTATGCGTTTTTTCCTGAATATATTCAGGAAAAAACGCATACGCCCTTTTTGGCCAAGGGCATCATTGTCAACGTTTTGCCGCTTTTCATGTGCTTTAAAGGCGATTCGAATCTACCTCCTGAAATCTGTTTCCTGCAATTCTGCCTTGATTTCAAATCCTCTTCTTTGCCTTCCCTCAATATATTTGTGGACGAGAGTTATCATTTATAACTCTGCAGGTTTGTGAATTGCAGTGCCCTGAAGCTCCATTATACAACTCGCTTTTTTGGGAGCTTGCCGCAAAAGCGCAGGATGGCTTCAGGCCCTGTTCTGGTTGCGGGGGGGAGGATGAGCCTGTGGTTAATTCTTCTTCCTGATGGGAAAATAGAGTGACCTGTGCCTGTCCCAACACCAAGAGCTACTCTCTCACTGGTTCCCCGTCTACCCGTTCATCCTCAGGACAAATTGCAACCTGTACGGAACAGGAGGTTAAAGGTGCTGATGCTCCAAGTAGGGAGATTGTTAGTAAAGCGGCTGGAATGGCGAACCCGGGCACAAGGAGAAGAGAAATGAGGTGCGTTTTAGAAACCTTTCCCCATCACATGGTGTACCATCTTTTTGTTTTCTCATGCATGTTTTCGATGTAGGAAGATGCCCTTGAACCTGGAGATTTAGGACCCATGCGATGGGTACCACGCAGTATTACTTTAAAGGGTCTGCGTTTGCTCACCCAACCTCACCAAACCTCTCAGCCCCAAGAGTGTCCACCCTTATGTCTCATCCAGCTGTGGGTCTAGATATGGTCAATCCAGGTTGCATCACAGCCCCTGAACGCATTGTGTAAGAATTTCTCTCTCTTTCACTGTCTTTGTTTCATGGGTTTTTCGAAGTAATTTATTTTGATAATGGGGTTTAGCTGCTTTTCACTGCTGTGTTTATGCCGCTTTACACCCACTTGACACACTAACAGAGAGATATCAATACATAGGTTTTAAGATTATTACTAGTCAGATATATTCTTGTGCGGTGAATAGGGCGTGTTGAGTCCAGTTCTCTGAGCAAGGAGTAGGTCTTGTCTATTACATATTGGGTTTATGGAACGGTATCTGAGCTAATTTGAAACCCTTGTTTTATGTATCACCCCACCTCACCTTTCCCGTTAAGCAGCCATAGTGTGATTTCTGCATGTGTGACTCTGTTCTGTTTTGTAATTCAGTTCAAGTGTAACGCTTTTTACATTCCCTCTATAAGTGATACCTTATGAGAAGTGTCCTTTTCTGTGTGACTTATTTCACTTAGAATCGTCGTACCTAAATCCACTCATCATGCTGCTACTAGCCTTATGATATTGATTTCATGGCTGAGTGATATTCCATTGTACATAAGGACCACAACTTCTTTATCCATTTTTCTCTTTCCTGGGATATTGAAGGTGGAATGAAGTGGAGGTCCTTGTCAACAAGGCAGCCCTAAACTTTGGGGTGCTTGTGTCTTGCTGATTTTTCATTTTCCCAATTTATACCCCCATGAGTGGAAGTGCCCTATGCTCTCTAAGCTGTGTTTTTTAGATGTTTCAGGACACACCATACACTTCTCCAGAGTGGCTGTTGGCAATTTACATCCCGCCCATCAGTGTAGCAAGGCTCCCATTTCTCCATGGCCTGTCCTGCATTTCTGGTTTTGACACGTTTTTCAGCATGGCCCTTTTGACCGACGGGTAGCGAGTCTTCTTTGTAGCGCTGATTTGCCTTTCCAGGTTGCTTGGTTGGCCAAAAACGGAGTATGCGTTTTTTCCTGAATATATTCAGGAAAAAACGCATACGCCCTTTTTGGCCAAGGGCATCATTGTCAACGTTTTGCCGCTTTTCATGTGCTTTAAAGGCGATTCGAATCTACCTCCTGAAATCTGTTTCCTGCAATTCTGCCTTGATTTCAAATCCTCTTCTTTGCCTTCCCTCAATATATTTGTGGACGAGAGTTATGATTTATAACTCTGCAGGTTTGTGAATTGCAGTGCCCTGAAGCTCCATTTTACAACTCGCTTTTTTGGGAGCTGGCCGCAAAAGCACCGGATGGCTTCAGGCCCTGTTCTGGTTCCGGGGGGGGGATGAGCCTGTGGTTAATTCTTCTTCCTGATGGGAAAATAGAGTGACCTGTGCCTGTCCCAACACCAAGAGCTAGTCTCTCACTGGTTCCCCGTCTTCCCGTTCATCCTCAGGACAAATTGCAACCTGTACGGAACAGGAGGTTAAAGGTGCTGATGCTCCAAGTAAGGAGATTGCTAGTAAAGCGGCTGGAATGGCGAACCCGGGCACAAGGAGATGAGAAATGAGGTGCCTTTTAGAAATCTTTCCCCATCACACTGTGTACCATCTTCTGGGTTTCTCATGCATGTTTTCGATGTAGGAAGATGTCCTTGAACCTGGAGATTTGGGACCCATGCGATGGGTACCACGCAGTATTCCTTTAAAGGGTCTGCGTTTGCTCACCCAACCTCACCAAACCTCTCAGCCCCAAGAGTGTCCACCCTTATGTCTCATCCAGCTGTGGGTCTAGATATGGTCAATCCAGGTTGCATCACAGCCCCTGAACGCATTGTGTAAGAATTTCTCTCTCTTTCACTGTCTTTGTTTCATGGGTTTGTAAAAGTAATTTATTTTTATACTGGGGTTTAGCTGCTTTTCCCTGCTGTTTTTATGCCGCTTTACACCCACTTGACACACTAACAGAGAGATATCAATACATAGGTTTTAAGATTATTATTAGTCAGATATATTCTTGTGCGGTGAATAGGGCGTGTTGAGTCCAGTTCTCTGAGCAAGGAGTAGGTCTTGTCTATTACATATTGGGTTTATGGAACGGTATCTGAGCTAATTTGAAACCCTTGTTTTATGTATCACCCCACCTCACCTTTCCCGTTAAGCAGCCATAGTGTGATTTCTGCATGTGTGACTCTGTTCTGTTTTGTAATTCAGTTCAAGTGTAACGCTTTTTACATTCCCTCTATAAGTGATACCTTATGAGAAGTGTCCTTTTCTGTGTGACTTATTTCACTTAGAATCGTCGTACCTAAATCCACTCATCATGCTGCTACTAGCCTTATGATATTGATTTCATGGCTGAGTGATATTCCATTGTACATAAGGACCACAACTTCTTTATCCATTTTTCTCTTTCCTGGGATATTGAAGGTGGAATGAAGTGGAGGTCCTTGTCAACAAGGCAGCCCTAAACTTTGGGGTGCTTGTGTCTTGCTGATTTTTCATTTTCCCAATTTATACCCCCATGAGTGGAAGTGCCCTATGCTCTCTAAGCTGTGTTTTTTAGATATTTCAGGACACACCATACACTTCTCCAGAGTGGCTGTTGGCAATTTACATCCCGCCCATCAGTGTAGCAAGGCTCCCATTTCTCCATGGCCTGTCCTGCATTTCTGGTTTTGACACGTTTTTCAGCATGGCCCTTTTGACCGACGGGTAGCGAGTCTTCTTTGTAGCGCTGATTTGCCTTTCCAGGTTGCTTGGTTGGCCAAAAAGGGCGTATGCGTTTTTTCCTGAATATATTCAGGAAAAAACGCATACGCCCTTTTTGGCCAAGGGCATCATTGTCAACGTTTTGCCGCTTTTCATGTGCTTTAAAGGCGATTCGAATCTACCTCCTGAAATTTGTTTCCTGCAATTCTGCCTTGATTTCAAATCCTCTTCTTTGCCTTCCCTCAATATATTTGTGGACGAGAGTTATGATTTATAACTCTGCAGGTTTGTGAATTGCACTGCCCTGAAGCTCCATTTTACAACTCGCTTTTTTGGGAGCTTGCCGCAAAAGTGCAGGATGGCTTCAGGCCCTGTTCTGGTTCCGGGGGGTGGATGAGCCTGTGGTTAATTCTTCTTCCTGATGGGAAAATAGAGTGACCTGTGCCTGTCCCAACACCAAGAGCTAGTCTCTCACTGGTTCTCCGTCTACCCGTTCATCCTCAGGACAAATTGCAACCTGTACGGAACAGGAGGTTAAAGGTGCTGATGCTCCAAGTAGGGAGATTGTTAGTAAAGCGGCTAGAATGGCGAACCCGGGCACAAGGAGAAGAGAAATGAGGTGCGTTTTAGAAACTTTTCCCCATCACATGGTGTCCCATCTTTTTGTTTTCTCATGCATGTTTTCGATGTAGGAAGATGCCCTTGAACCTGGAGATTTGGGACCCATGCGATGGGTACCACGCAGTATTACTTTAAAGGGTCTGCGTTTGCTCACCCAACCTCACCAAACCTCTCAGCCCCAAGAGTGTCCACCCTTATGTCTCATCCAGCTGTGGGTCTAGATATGGTCAATCCAGGTTGCATCACAGCCCCTGAACGCATTGTGTAAGAATTTCTCTCTCTTTCACTGTCTTTGTTTCATGGGTTTTTCAAAGTAATTTATTTTGATAATGGGGTTTAGCTGCTTTTCACTGCTGTGTTTATGCCGCTTTACACCCACTTGACACACTAACAGAGAGATATCAATACATAGGTTTTAAGATTATTATTAGTCAGATATATTCTTGTGCGGTGAATAGGGCGTGTTGAGTCCAGTTCTCTGAGCAAGGAGTAGGTCTTGTCTATTACATATTGGGTTTATGGAACGGTATCTGAGCTAATTTGAAACCCTTGTTTTATGTATCACCCCACCTCACCTTTCCCGTTACGCAGCCATAGTGTGTTTTCTGCATGTGTGACTCTGTTCTGTTTTGTAATTCAGTTCAAGTGTAACGCTTTTTACATTCCCTCTATAAGTGATACCCTATGAGAAGTGTCCTTTTCTGTGTGACTTATTTCACTTAGAATCGTCGTACCTAAATCCACTCATCATGCTTCTACTAGCCTTATGATATTGATTTCATGGCTGAGTGATATTCCATTGTACATAAGGACCACAACTTCTTTATCCATTTTTCTCTTTCCTGGGATATTGAAGGTGGAATGAAGAGGAGGTCCTTGTCAACAAGGCAGCCCTAAACTTTGGGGTGCTTGTGTCTTGCTGATTTTTCATTTTCCCAATTTATACCCCCATGAGTGGAAGTGCCCTATGCTCTCTAAGCTGTGTTTTTTAGATGTTTCAGGACACACCATACACTTCTCCAGAGTGGCTGTTGGCAATTTACATCCCGCCCATCAGTGTAGCAAGGCTCCCATTTCTCCATGGCCTGTCCTGCATTTCTGGTTTTGACACGTTTTTCAGCATGGCCCTTTTGACCGACGGGTAGCGAGTCTTCTTTGTAGCTCTGATTTGCCTTTCCAGGTTGCTTGGTTGGCCAAAAAGGGCGTATGCGTTTTTTCCTGAATATATTCAGGAAAAAACGCATACGCCCTTTTTGGCCAAGGGCATCATTGTCAACGTTTTGCCGCTTTTCATGTGCTTTAAAGGCGATTCGAATCTACCTCCTGAAATCTGTTTCCTGCAATTCTGCCTTGATTTCAAATCCTCTTCTTTGCCTTCCCTCAATATATTTGTGGACGAGAGTTATCATTTATAACTCTGCAGGTTTGTGAATTGCAGTGCCCTGAAGCTCCATTTTACAACTCGCTTTTTTGGGAGCTTGCAGCAAAAGCGCAGGATGGCTTCAGGCCCTGTTCTGGTTGCGGGGGGGAGGATGAGCCTGTGGTTAATTCTTCTTCCTGATGGGAAAATAGAGTGACCTGTGCCTGTCCCAACACCAAGAGCTACTCTCTCACTGGTTCCCCGTCTACCCGTTCATCCTCAGGACAAATTGCAACCTGTACGGAACAGGAGGTTAAAGGTGCTGATGCTCCAAGTAGGGAGATTGTTAGTAAAGCGGCTGGAATGGCGAACCCGGGCACAAGGAGAAGAGAAATGAGGTGCGTTTTAGAAACCTTTCCCCATCACATGGTGTACCATCTTTTTGTTTTCTCATGCATGTTTTCGATGTAGGAAGATGCCCTTGAACCTGGAGATTTAGGACCCATGCGATGGGTACCACGCAGTATTACTTTAAAGGGTCTGCGTTTGCTCACCCAACCTCACCAAACCTCTCAGCCCCAAGAGTGTGCACCCTTATGTCTCATCCAGCTGTGGGTCTAGATATGGTCAATCCAGGTTGCATCACAGCCCCTGAACGCATTGTGTAAGAATTTCTCTCTCTTTCACTGTCTTTGTTTCATGGGTTTTTCAAAGTAATTTATTTTGATAATGGGGTTTAGCTGCTTTTCACTGCTGTGTTTATGCCGCTTTACACCCACTTGACACACTAACAGAGAGATATCAATACATAGGTTTTAAGATTATTATTAGTCAGATATATTCTTGTGCGGTGAATAGGGCGTGTTGAGTCCAGTTCTCTGAGCAAGGAGTAGGTCTTGTCTATTACATATTGGGTTTATGGAACGGTATCTGAGCTAATTTGAAACCCTTGTTTTATGTATCACCCCACCTCACCTTTCCCGTTACGCAGCCATAGTGTGTTTTCTGCATGTGTGACTCTGTTCTGTTTTGTAATTCAGTTCAAGTGTAACGCTTTTTACATTCCCTCTATAAGTGATACCTTATGAGAAGTGTCCTTTTCTGTGTGACTTATTTCACTTAGAATCGTCGTACCTAAATCCACTCATCATGCTTCTACTAGCCTTATGATATTGATTTCATGGCTGAGTGATATTCCATTGTACATAAGGACCACAACTTCTTTATCCATTTTTCTCTTTCCTGGGATATTGAAGGTGGAATGAAGAGGAGGTCCTTGTCAACAAGGCAGCCCTAAACTTTGGGGTGCTTGTGTCTTGCTGATTTTTCATTTTCCCAATTTATACCCCCATGAGTGGAAGTGCCCTATGCTCTCTAAGCTGTGTTTTTTAGATGTTTCAGGACACACCATACACTTCTCCAGAGTGGCTGTTGGCAATTTACATCCCGCCCATCAGTGTAGCAAGGCTCCCATTTCTCCATGGCCTGTCCTGCATTTCTGGTTTTGACACGTTTTTCAGCATGGCCCTTTTGACCGACGGGTAGCGAGTCTTCTTTGTAGCTCTGATTTGCCTTTCCAGGTTGCTTGGTTGGCCAAAAAGGGCGTATGCGTTTTTTCCTGAATATATTCAGGAAAAAACGCATACGCCCTTTTTGGCCAAGGGCATCATTGTCAACGTTTTGCCGCTTTTCATGTGCTTTAAAGGCGATTCGAATCTACCTCCTGAAATCTGTTTCCTGCAATTCTGCCTTGATTTCAAATCCTCTTCTTTGCCTTCCCTCAATATATTTGTGGACGAGAGTTATCATTTATAACTCTGCAGGTTTGTGAATTGCAGTGCCCTGAAGCTCCATTATACAACTCGCTTTTTTGGGAGCTTGCCGCAAAAGCGCAGGATGGCTTCAGGCCCTGTTCTGGTTGCGGGGGGGAGGATGAGCCTGTGGTTAATTCTTCTTCCTGATGGGAAAATAGAGTGACCTGTGCCTGTCCCAACACCAAGAGCTACTCTCTCACTGGTTCCCCGTCTACCCGTTCATCCTCAGGACAAATTGCAACCTGTACGGAACAGGAGGTTAAAGGTGCTGATGCTCCAAGTAGGGAGATTGTTAGTAAAGCGGCTGGAATGGCGAACCCGGGCACAAGGAGAAGAGAAATGAGGTGCGTTTTAGAAACCTTTCCCCATCACATGGTGTACCATCTTTTTGTTTTCTCATGCATGTTTTCGATGTAGGAAGATGCCCTTGAACCTGGAGATTTAGGACCCATGCGATGGGTACCACGCAGTATTACTTTAAAGGGTCTGCGTTTGCTCACCCAACCTCACCAAACCTCTCAGCCCCAAGAGTGTCCACCCTTATGTCTCATCCAGCTGTGGGTCTAGATATGGTCAATCCAGGTTGCATCACAGCCCCTGAACGCATTGTGTAAGAATTTCTCTCTCTTTCACTGTCTTTGTTTCATGGGTTTTTCGAAGTAATTTATTTTTATACTGGGGTTTAGCTGCTTTTCACTGCTGTGTTTATGCCGCTTTACACCCACTTGACACACTAACAGAGAGATATCAATACATAGGTTTTAAGATTATTACTAGTCAGATATATTCTTGTGCGGTGAATAGGGCGTGTTGAGTCCAGTTCTCTGAGCAAGGAGTAGGTCTTGTCTATTACATATTGGGTTTATGGAACGGTATCTGAGCTAATTTGAAACCCTTGTTTTATGTATCACCCCACCTCACCTTTCCCGTTAAGCAGCCATAGTGTGATTTCTGCATGTGTGACTCTGTTCTGTTTTGTAATTCAGTTCAAGTGTAACGCTTTTTACATTCCCTCTATAAGTGATACCTTATGAGAAGTGTCCTTTTCTGTGTGACTTATTTCACTTAGAATCGTCGTACCTAAATCCACTCATCATGCTGCTACTAGCCTTATGATATTGATTTCATGGCTGAGTGATATTCCATTGTACATAAGGACCACAACTTCTTTATCCATTTTTCTCTTTCCTGGGATATTGAAGGTGGAATGAAGTGGAGGTCCTTGTCAACAAGGCAGCCCTAAACTTTGGGGTGCTTGTGTCTTGCTGATTTTTCATTTTCCCAATTTATACCCCCATGAGTGGAAGTGCCCTATGCTCTCTAAGCTGTGTTTTTTAGATGTTTCAGGACACACCATACACTTCTCCAGAGTGGCTGTTGGCAATTTACATCCCGCCCATCAGTGTAGCAAGGCTCCCATTTCTCCATGGCCTGTCCTGCATTTCTGGTTTTGACACGTTTTTCAGCATGGCCCTTTTGACCGACGGGTAGCGAGTCTTCTTTGTAGCGCTGATTTGCCTTTCCAGGTTGCTTGGTTGGCCAAAAACGGAGTATGCGTTTTTTCCTGAATATATTCAGGAAAAAACGCATACGCCCTTTTTGGCCAAGGGCATCATTGTCAACGTTTTGCCGCTTTTCATGTGCTTTAAAGGCGATTCGAATCTACCTCCTGAAATCTGTTTCCTGCAATTCTGCCTTGATTTCAAATCCTCTTCTTTGCCTTCCCTCAATATATTTGTGGACGAGAGTTATGATTTATAACTCTGCAGGTTTGTGAATTGCAGTGCCCTGAAGCTCCATTTTACAACTCGCTTTTTTGGGAGCTGGCCGCAAAAGCACCGGATGGCTTCAGGCCCTGTTCTGGTTCCGGGGGGGGGATGAGCCTGTGGTTAATTCTTCTTCCTGATGGGAAAATAGAGTGACCTGTGCCTGTCCCAACACCAAGAGCTAGTCTCTCACTGGTTCCCCGTCTTCCCGTTCATCCTCAGGACAAATTGCAACCTGTACGGAACAGGAGGTTAAAGGTGCTGATGCTCCAAGTAAGGAGATTGTTAGTAAAGCGGCTAGAATGGCGAACCCGGGCACAAGGAGAAGAGAAATGAGGTGCGTTTTAGAAACTTTTACCCATCACATGGTGTCCCATCTTTTTGTTTTCTCATGCATGTTTTCGATGTAGGAAGATGCCCTTGAACCTGGAGATTTGGGACCCATGCGATGGGTACCACGCAGTATTACTTTAAAGGGTCTGCGTTTGCTCACCGAACCTCACCAAACCTCTCAGCCCCAAGAGTGTCCACCCTTATGTCTCATCCAGCTGTGGGTCTAGATATGGTCAATCCAGGTTGCATCACAGCCCCTGAACGCATTGTGTAAGAATTTCTCTCTCTTTCACTGTCTTTGTTTCATGGGTTTTTCAAAGTAATTTATTTTGATAATGGGGTTTAGCTGCTTTTCACTGCTGTGTTTATGCCGCTTTACACCCACTTGACACACTAACAGAGAGATATCAATACATAGGTTTTAAGATTATTATTAGTCAGATATATTCTTGTGCGGTGAATAGGGCGTGTTGAGTCCAGTTCTCTGAGCAAGGAGTAGGTCTTGTCTATTACATATTGGGTTTATGGAACGGTATCTGAGCTAATTTGAAACCCTTGTTTTATGTATCACCCCACCTCACCTTTCCCGTTACGCAGCCATAGTGTGTTTTCTGCATGTGTGACTCTGTTCTGTTTTGTAATTCAGTTCAAGTGTAACGCTTTTTACATTCCCTCTATAAGTGATACCCTATGAGAAGTGTCCTTTTCTGTGTGACTTATTTCACTTAGAATCGTCGTACCTAAATCCACTCATCATGCTTCTACTAGCCTTATGATATTGATTTCATGGCTGAGTGATATTCCATTGTACATAAGGACCACAACTTCTTTATCCATTTTTCTCTTTCCTGGGATATTGAAGGTGGAATGAAGAGGAGGTCCTTGTCAACAAGGCAGCCCTAAACTTTGGGGTGCTTGTGTCTTGCTGATTTTTCATTTTCCCAATTTATACCCCCATGAGTGGAAGTGCCCTATGCTCTCTAAGCTGTGTTTTTTAGATGTTTCAGGACACACCATACACTTCTCCAGAGTGGCTGTTGGCAATTTACATCCCGCCCATCAGTGTAGCAAGGCTCCCATTTCTCCATGGCCTGTCCTGCATTTCTGGTTTTGACACGTTTTTCAGCATGGCCCTTTTGACCGACGGGTAGCGAGTCTTCTTTGTAGCTCTGATTTGCCTTTCCAGGTTGCTTGGTTGGCCAAAAAGGGCGTATGCGTTTTTTCCTGAATATATTCAGGAAAAAACGCATACGCCCTTTTTGGCCAAGGGCATCATTGTCAACGTTTTGCCGCTTTTCATGTGCTTTAAAGGCGATTCGAATCTACCTCCTGAAATCTGTTTCCTGCAATTCTGCCTTGATTTCAAATCCTCTTCTTTGCCTTCCCTCAATATATTTGTGGACGAGAGTTATCATTTATAACTCTGCAGGTTTGTGAATTGCAGTGCCCTGAAGCTCCATTTTACAACTCGCTTTTTTGGGAGCTTGCAGCAAAAGCGCAGGATGGCTTCAGGCCCTGTTCTGGTTGCGGGGGGGAGGATGAGCCTGTGGTTAATTCTTCTTCCTGATGGGAAAATAGAGTGACCTGTGCCTGTCCCAACACCAAGAGCTACTCTCTCACTGGTTCCCCGTCTACCCGTTCATCCTCAGGACAAATTGCAACCTGTACGGAACAGGAGGTTAAAGGTGCTGATGCTCCAAGTAGGGAGATTGTTAGTAAAGCGGCTGGAATGGCGAACCCGGGCACAAGGAGAAGAGAAATGAGGTGCGTTTTAGAAACCTTTCCCCATCACATGGTGTACCATCTTTTTGTTTTCTCATGCATGTTTTCGATGTAGGAAGATGCCCTTGAACCTGGAGATTTAGGACCCATGCGATGGGTACCACGCAGTATTACTTTAAAGGGTCTGCGTTTGCTCACCCAACCTCACCAAACCTCTCAGCCCCAAGAGTGTGCACCCTTATGTCTCATCCAGCTGTGGGTCTAGATATGGTCAATCCAGGTTGCATCACAGCCCCTGAACGCATTGTGTAAGAATTTCTCTCTCTTTCACTGTCTTTGTTTCATGGGTTTTTCGAAGTAATTTATTTTGATAATGGGGTTTAGCTGCTTTTCACTGCTGTGTTTATGCCGCTTTACACCCACTTGACACACTAACAGAGAGATATCAATACATAGGTTTTAAGATTATTACTAGTCAGATATATTCTTGTGCGGTGAATAGGGCGTGTTGAGTCCAGTTCTCTGAGCAAGGAGTAGGTCTTGTCTATTACATATTGGGTTTATGGAACGGTATCTGAGCTAATTTGAAACCCTTGTTTTATGTATCACCCCACCTCACCTTTCCCGTTAAGCAGCCATAGTGTGTTTTCTGCATGTGTGACTCTGTTCTGTTTTGTAATTCAGTTCAAGTGTAACGGTTTTTACATTCCTTCTATAAGTGATACCTTATGAGAAGTGTCCTTTTCTGTGTGACTTATTTCACTTAGAATCGTCGTACCTAAATCCACTCATCATGCTGCTACTAGCCTTATGATATTGATTTCATGGCTGAGTGATATTCCATTGTACATAAGGACCACAACTTCTTTATCCATTTTTCTCTTTCCTGGGATATTGAAGGTGGAATGAAGTGGAGGTCCTTGTCAACAAGGCAGCCCTAAACTTTGGGGTGCTTGTGTCTTGCTGATTTTTCATTTTCCCAATTTATACCCCCATGAGTGGAAGTGCCCTATGCTCTCTAAGCTGTGTTTTTTAGATGTTTCAGGACACACCATACACTTCTCCAGAGTGGCTGTTGGCAATTTACATCCCGCCCATCAGTGTAGCAAGGCTCCCATTTCTCCATGGCCTGTCCTGCATTTCTGGTTTTGACACGTTTTTCAGCATGGCCCTTTTGACCGACGGGTAGCGAGTCTTCTTTGTAGCGCTGATTTGCCTTTCCAGGTTGCTTGGTTGGCCAAAAAGGGCGTATGCGTTTTTTCCTGAATATATTCAGGAAAAAACGCATACGCCCTTTTTGGCCAAGGGCATCATTGTCAACGTTTTGCCGCTTTTCATGTGCTTTAAAGGCGATTCGAATCTACCTCCTGAAATTTGTTTCCTGCAATTCTGCCTTGATTTCAAATCCTCTTCTTTGCCTTCCCTCAATATATTTGTGGACGAGAGTTATGATTTATAACTCTGCAGGTTTGTGAATTGCAGTGCCCTGAAGCTCCATTTTACAACTCGCTTTTTTGGGAGCTTGCCGCAAAAGCGCAGGATGGCTTCAGGCCCTGTTCTGGTTCCGGGGGGTGGATGAGCCTGTGGTTAATTCTTCTTCCTGATGGGAAAATAGAGTGACCTGTGCCTGTCCCAACACCAAGAGCTAGTCTCTCACTGGTTCTCCGTCTACCCGTTCATCCTCAGGACAAATTGCAACCTGTACGGAACAGGAGGTTAAAGGTGCTGATGCTCCAAGTAGGGAGATTGTTAGTAAAGCGGCTAGAATGGCGAACCCGGGCACAAGGAGAAGAGAAATGAGGTGCGTTTTAGAAACTTTTACCCATCACATGGTGTCCCATCTTTTTGTTTTCTCATGCATGTTTTCGATGTAGGAAGATGCCCTTGAACCTGGAGATTTGGGACCCATGCGATGGGTACCACGCAGTATTACTTTAAAGGGTCTGCGTTTGCTCACCCAACCTCACCAAACCTCTCAGCCCCAAGAGTGTCCACCCTTATGTCTCATCCAGCTGTGGGTCTAGATATGGTCAATCCAGGTTGCATCACAGCCCCTGAACGCATTGTGTAAGAATTTCTCTCTCTTTCACTGTCTTTGTTTCATGGGTTTTTCAAAGTAATTTATTTTGATAATGGGGTTTAGCTGCTTTTCACTGCTGTGTTTATGCCGCTTTACACCCACTTGACACACTAACAGAGAGATATCAATACATAGGTTTTAAGATTATTATTAGTCAGATATATTCTTGTGCGGTGAATAGGGCGTGTTGAGTCCAGTTCTCTGAGCAAGGAGTAGGTCTTGTCTATTACATATTGGGTTTATGGAACGGTATCTGAGCTAATTTGAAACCCTTGTTTTATGTATCACCCCACCTCACCTTTCCCGTTACGCAGCCATAGTGTGTTTTCTGCATGTGTGACTCTGTTCTGTTTTGTAATTCAGTTCAAGTGTAACGCTTTTTACATTCCCTCTATAAGTGATACCCTATGAGAAGTGTCCTTTTCTGTGTGACTTATTTCACTTAGAATCGTCGTACCTAAATCCACTCATCATGCTTCTACTAGCCTTATGATATTGATTTCATGGCTGAGTGATATTCCATTGTACATAAGGACCACAACTTCTTTATCCATTTTTCTCTTTCCTGGGATATTGAAGGTGGAATGAAGAGGAGGTCCTTGTCAACAAGGCAGCCCTAAACTTTGGGGTGCTTGTGTCTTGCTGATTTTTCATTTTCCCAATTTATACCCCCATGAGTGGAAGTGCCCTATGCTCTCTAAGCTGTGTTTTTTAGATGTTTCAGGACACACCATACACTTCTCCAGAGTGGCTGTTGGCAATTTACATCCCGCCCATCAGTGTAGCAAGGCTCCCATTTCTCCATGGCCTGTCCTGCATTTCTGGTTTTGACACGTTTTTCAGCATGGCCCTTTTGACCGACGGGTAGCGAGTCTTCTTTGTAGCTCTGATTTGCCTTTCCAGTTTGCTTGGTTGGCCAAAAAGGGCGTATGCGTTTTTTCCTGAATATATTCAGGAAAAAACGCATACGCCCTTTTTGGCCAAGGGCATCATTGTCAACGTTTTGCCGCTTTTCATGTGCTTTAAAGGCGATTCGAATCTACCTCCTGAAATCTGTTTCCTGCAATTCTGCCTTGATTTCAAATCCTCTTCTTTGCCTTCCCTCAATATATTTGTGGACGAGAGTTATCATTTATAACTCTGCAGGTTTGTGAATTGCAGTGCCCTGAAGCTCCATTTTACAACTCGCTTTTTTGGGAGCTTGCCGCAAAAGCGCAGGATGGCTTCAGGCCCTGTTCTGGTTGCGGGGGGGAGGATGAGCCTGTGGTTAATTCTTCTTCCTGATGGGAAAATAGAGTGACCTGTGCCTGTCCCAACACCAAGAGCTACTCTCTCACTGGTTCCCCGTCTACCCGTTCATCCTCAGGACAAATTGCAACCTGTACGGAACAGGAGGTTAAAGGTGCTGATGCTCCAAGTAGGGAGATTGTTAGTAAAGCGGCTGGAATGGCGAACCCGGGCACAAGGAGAAGAGAAATGAGGTGCGTTTTAGAAACCTTTCCCCATCACATGGTGTACCATCTTTTTGTTTTCTCATGCATGTTTTCGATGTAGGAAGATGCCCTTGAACCTGGAGATTTAGGACCCATGCGATGGGTACCACGCAGTATTACTTTAAAGGGTCTGCGTTTGCTCACCCAACCTCACCAAACCTCTCAGCCCCAAGAGTGTGCACCCTTATGTCTCATCCAGCTGTGGGTCTAGATATGGTCAATCCAGGTTGCATCACAGCCCCTGAACGCATTGTGTAAGAATTTCTCTCTCTTTCACTGTCTTTGTTTCATGGGTTTTTCGAAGTAATTTATTTTGATAATGGGGTTTAGCTGCTTTTCACTGCTGTGTTTATGCCGCTTTACACCCACTTGACACACTAACAGAGAGATATCAATACATAGGTTTTAAGATTATTACTAGTCAGATATATTCTTGTGCGGTGAATAGGGCGTGTTGAGTCCAGTTCTCTGAGCAAGGAGTAGGTCTTGTCTATTACATATTGGGTTTATGGAACGGTATCTGAGCTAATTTGAAACCCTTGTTTTATGTATCACCCCACCTCACCTTTCCCGTTAAGCAGCCATAGTGTGATTTCTGCATGTGTGACTCTGTTCTGTTTTGTAATTCAGTTCAAGTGTAACGCTTTTTACATTCCCTCTATAAGTGATACCTTATGAGAAGTGTCCTTTTCTGTGTGACTTATTTCACTTAGAATCGTCGTACCTAAATCCACTCATCATGCTGCTACTAGCCTTATGATATTGATTTCATGGCTGAGTGATATTCCATTGTACATAAGGACCACAACTTCTTTATCCATTTTTCTCTTTCCTGGGATATTGAAGGTGGAATGAAGTGGAGGTCCTTGTCAACAGAGCAGCCCTAAACTTTGGGGTGCTTGTGTCTTGCTGATTTTTCATTTTCCCAATTTATACCCCCATGAGTGGAAGTGCCCTATGCTCTCTAAGCTGTGTTTTTTAGATGTTTCAGGACACACCATACACTTCTCCAGAGTGGCTGTTGGCAATTTACATCCCGCCCATCAGTGTAGCAAGGCTCCCATTTCTCCATGGCCTGTCCTGCATTTCTGGTTTTGACACGTTTTTCAGCATGGCCCTTTTGACCGACGGGTAGCGAGTCTTCTTTGTAGCGCTGATTTGCCTTTCCAGGTTGCTTGGTTGGCCAAAAACGGAGTATGCGTTTTTTCCTGAATATATTCAGGAAAAAACGCATACGCCCTTTTTGGCCAAGGGCATCATTGTCAACGTTTTGCCGCTTTTCATGTGCTTTAAAGGCGATTCGAATCTACCTCCTGAAATCTGTTTCCTGCAATTCTGCCTTGATTTCAAATCCTCTTCTTTGCCTTCCCTCAATATATTTGTGGACGAGAGTTATGATTTATAACTCTGCAGGTTTGTGAATTGCAGTGCCCTGAAGCTCCATTTTACAACTCGCTTTTTTGGGAGCTGGCCGCAAAAGCACCGGATGGCTTCAGGCCCTGTTCTGGTTCCGGGGGGGGGATGAGCCTGTGGTTAATTCTTCTTCCTGATGGGAAAATAGAGTGACCTGTGCCTGTCCCAACACCAAGAGCTAGTCTCTCACTGGTTCCCCGTCTTCCCGTTCATCCTCAGGACAAATTGCAACCTGTACGGAACAGGAGGTTAAAGGTGCTGATGCTCCAAGTAAGGAGATTGCTAGTAAAGCGGCTGGAATGGCGAACCCGGGCACAAGGAGATGAGAAATGAGGTGCCTTTTAGAAATCTTTCCCCATCACACTGTGTACCATCTTCTGGGTTTCTCATGCATGTTTTCGATGTAGGAAGATGCCCTTGAACCTGGAGATTTGGGACCCATGCGATGGGTACCACGCAGTATTCCTTTAAAGGGTCTGCGTTTGCTCACCCAACCTCACCAAACCTCTCAGCCCCAAGAGTGTCCACCCTTATGTCTCATCCAGCTGTGGGTCTAGATATGGTCAATCCAGGTTGCATCACAGCCCCTGAACGCATTGTGTAAGAATTTCTCTCTCTTTCACTGTCTTTGTTTCATGGGTTTGTAAAAGTAATTTATTTTTATACTGGGGTTTAGCTGCTTTTCCCTGCTGTTTTTATGCCGCTTTACACCCACTTGACACACTAACAGAGAGATATCAATACATAGGTTTTAAGATTATTATTAGTCAGATATATTCTTGTGCGGTGAATAGGGCGTGTTGAGTCCAGTTCTCTGAGCAAGGAGTAGGTCTTGTCTATTACATATTGGGTTTATGGAACGGTATCTGAGCTAATTTGAAACCCTTGTTTTATGTATCACCCCACCTCACCTTTCCCGTTAAGCAGCCATAGTGTGATTTCTGCATGTGTGACTCTGTTCTGTTTTGTAATTCAGTTCAAGTGTAACGCTTTTTACATTCCCTCTATAAGTGATACCTTATGAGAAGTGTCCTTTTCTGTGTGACTTATTTCACTTAGAATCGTCGTACCTAAATCCACTCATCATGCTGCTACTAGCCTTATGATATTGATTTCATGGCTGAGTGATATTCCATTGTACATAAGGACCACAACTTCTTTATCCATTTTTCTCTTTCCTGGGATATTGAAGGTGGAATGAAGTGGAGGTCCTTGTCAACAAGGCAGCCCTAAACTTTGGGGTGCTTGTGTCTTGCTGATTTTTCATTTTCCCAATTTATACCCCCATGAGTGGAAGTGCCCTATGCTCTCTAAGCTGTGTTTTTTAGATATTTCAGGACACACCATACACTTCTCCAGAGTGGCTGTTGGCAATTTACATCCCGCCCATCAGTGTAGCAAGGCTCCCATTTCTCCATGGCCTGTCCTGCATTTCTGGTTTTGACACGTTTTTCAGCATGGCCCTTTTGACCGACGGGTAGCGAGTCTTCTTTGTAGCGCTGATTTGCCTTTCCAGGTTGCTTGGTTGGCCAAAAAGGGCGTATGCGTTTTTTCCTGAATATATTCAGGAAAAAACGCATACGCCCTTTTTGGCCAAGGGCATCATTGTCAACGTTTTGCCGCTTTTCATGTGCTTTAAAGGCGATTCGAATCTACCTCCTGAAATCTGTTTCCTGCAATTCTGCCTTGATTTCAAATCCTCTTCTTTGCCTTCCCTCAATATATTTGTGGACGAGAGTTATGATTTATAACTCTGCAGGTTTGTGAATTGCAGTGCCCTGAAGCTCCATTTTACAACTCGCTTTTTTGGGAGCTTGCCGCAAAAGCGCAGGATGGCTTCAGGCCCTGTTCTGGTTCCGGGGGGTGGATGAGCCTGTGGTTAATTCTTCTTCCTGATGGGAAAATAGAGTGACCTGTGCCTGTCCCAACACCAAGAGCTAGTCTCTCACTGGTTCTCCGTCTACCCGTTCATCCTCAGGACAAATTGCAACCTGTACGGAACAGGAGGTTAAAGGTGCTGATGCTCCAAGTAGGGAGATTGTTAGTAAAGCGGCTAGAATGGCGAACCCGGGCACAAGGAGAAGAGAAATGAGGTGCGTTTTAGAAACTTTTCCCCATCACATGGTGTCCCATCTTTTTGTTTTCTCATGCATGTTTTCGATGTAGGAAGATGCCCTTGAACCTGGAGATTTGGGACCCATGCGATGGGTACCACGCAGTATTACTTTAAAGGGTCTGCGTTTGCTCACCCAACCTCACCAAACCTCTCAGCCCCAAGAGTGTCCACCCTTATGTCTCATCCAGCTGTGGGTCTAGATATGGTCAATCCAGGTTGCATCACAGCCCCTGAACGCATTGTGTAAGAATTTCTCTCTCTTTCACTGTCTTTGTTTCATGGGTTTTTCAAAGTAATTTATTTTGATAATGGGGTTTAGCTGCTTTTCACTGCTGTGTTTATGCCGCTTTACACCCACTTGACACACTAACAGAGAGATATCAATACATAGGTTTTAAGATTATTATTACTCAGATATATTCTTGTGCGGTGAATAGGGCGTGTTGAGTCCAGTTCTCTGAGCAAGGAGTAGGTCTTGTCTATTACATATTGGGTTTATGGAACGGTATCTGAGCTAATTTGAAACCCTTGTTTTATGTATCACCCCACCTCACCTTTCCCGTTACGCAGCCATAGTGTGTTTTCTGCATGTGTGACTCTGTTCTGTTTTGTAATTCAGTTCAAGTGTAACGCTTTTTACATTCCCTCTATAAGTGATACCTTATGAGAAGTGTCCTTTTCTGTGTGACTTATTTCACTTAGAATCGTCGTACCTAAATCCACTCATCATGCTTCTACTAGCCTTATGATATTGATTTCATGGCTGAGTGATATTCCATTGTACATAAGGACCACAACTTCTTTATCCATTTTTCTCTTTCCTGGGATATTGAAGGTGGAATGAAGAGGAGGTCCTTGTCAACAAGGCAGCCCTAAACTTTGGGGTGCTTGTGTCTTGCTGATTTTTCATTTTCCCAATTTATACCCCCATGAGTGGAAGTGCCCTATGCTCTCTAAGCTGTGTTTTTTAGATGTTTCAGGACACACCATACACTTCTCCAGAGTGGCTGTTGGCAATTTACATCCCGCCCATCAGTGTAGCAAGGCTCCCATTTCTCCATGGCCTGTCCTGCATTTCTGGTTTTGACACGTTTTTCAGCATGGCCCTTTTGACCGACGGGTAGCGAGTCTTCTTTGTAGCTCTGATTTGCCTTTCCAGGTTGCTTGGTTGGCCAAAAAGGGCGTATGCGTTTTTTCCTGAATATATTCAGGAAAAAACGCATACGCCCTTTTTGGCCAAGGGCATCATTGTCAACGTTTTGCCGCTTTTCATGTGCTTTAAAGGCGATTCGAATCTACCTCCTGAAATCTGTTTCCTGCAATTCTGCCTTGATTTCAAATCCTCTTCTTTGCCTTCCCTCAATATATTTGTGGACGAGAGTTATCATTTATAACTCTGCAGGTTTGTGAATTGCAGTGCCCTGAAGCTCCATTATACAACTCGCTTTTTTGGGAGCTTGCCGCAAAAGCGCAGGATGGCTTCAGGCCCTGTTCTGGTTGCGGGGGGGAGGATGAGCCTGTGGTTAATTCTTCTTCCTGATGGGAAAATAGAGTGACCTGTGCCTGTCCCAACACCAAGAGCTACTCTCTCACTGGTTCCCCGTCTACCCGTTCATCCTCAGGACAAATTGCAACCTGTACGGAACAGGAGGTTAAAGGTGCTGATGCTCCAAGTAGGGAGATTGTTAGTAAAGCGGCTGGAATGGCGAACCCGGGCACAAGGAGAAGAGAAATGAGGTGCGTTTTAGAAACCTTTCCCCATCACATGGTGTACCATCTTTTTGTTTTCTCATGCATGTTTTCGATGTAGGAAGATGCCCTTGAACCTGGAGATTTAGGACCCATGCGATGGGTACCACGCAGTATTACTTTAAAGGGTCTGCGTTTGCTCACCCAACCTCACCAAACCTCTCAGCCCCAAGAGTGTGCACCCTTATGTCTCATCCAGCTGTGGGTCTAGATATGGTCAATCCAGGTTGCATCACAGCCCCTGAACGCATTGTGTAAGAATTTCTCTCTCTTTCACTGTCTTTGTTTCATGGGTTTTTCGAAGTAATTTATTTTGATAATGGGGTTTAGCTGCTTTTCACTGCTGTGTTTATGCCGCTTTACACCCACTTGACACACTAACAGAGAGATATCAATACATAGGTTTTAAGATTATTACTAGTCAGATATATTCTTGTGCGGTGAATAGGGCGTGTTGAGTCCAGTTCTCTGAGCAAGGAGTAGGTCTTGTCTATTACATATTGGGTTTATGGAACGGTATCTGAGCTAATTTGAAACCCTTGTTTTATGTATCACCCCACCTCACCTTTCCCGTTAAGCAGCCATAGTGTGATTTCTGCATGTGTGACTCTGTTCTGTTTTGTAATTCAGTTCAAGTGTAACGCTTTTTACATTCCCTCTATAAGTGATACCTTATGAGAAGTGTCCTTTTCTGTGTGACTTATTTCACTTAGAATCGTCGTACCTAAATCCACTCATCATGCTGCTACTAGCCTTATGATATTGATTTCATGGCTGAGTGATATTCCATTGTACATAAGGACCACAACTTCTTTATCCATTTTTCTCTTTCCTGGGATATTGAAGGTGGAATGAAGTGGAGGTCCTTGTCAACAAGGCAGCCCTAAACTTTGGGGTGCTTGTGTCTTGCTGATTTTTCATTTTCCCAATTTATACCCCCATGAGTGGAAGTGCCCTATGCTCTCTAAGCTGTGTTTTTTAGATGTTTCAGGACACACCATACACTTCTCCAGAGTGGCTGTTGGCAATTTACATCCCGCCCATCAGTGTAGCAAGGCTCCCATTTCTCCATGGCCTGTCCTGCATTTCTGGTTTTGACACGTTTTTCAGCATGGCCCTTTTGACCGACGGGTAGCGAGTCTTCTTTGTAGCGCTGATTTGCCTTTCCAGGTTGCTTGGTTGGCCAAAAACGGAGTATGCGTTTTTTCCTGAATATATTCAGGAAAAAACGCATACGCCCTTTTTGGCCAAGGGCATCATTGTCAACGTTTTGCCGCTTTTCATGTGCTTTAAAGGCGATTCGAATCTACCTCCTGAAATCTGTTTCCTGCAATTCTGCCTTGATTTCAAATCCTCTTCTTTGCCTTCCCTCAATATATTTGTGGACGAGAGTTATGATTTATAACTCTGCAGGTTTGTGAATTGCAGTGCCCTGAAGCTCCATTTTACAACTCGCTTTTTTGGGAGCTGGCCGCAAAAGCACCGGATGGCTTCAGGCCCTGTTCTGGTTCCGGGGGGGGGATGAGCCTGTGGTTAATTCTTCTTCCTGATGGGAAAATAGAGTGACCTGTGCCTGTCCCAACACCAAGAGCTAGTCTCTCACTGGTTCCCCGTCTTCCCGTTCATCCTCAGGACAAATTGCAACCTGTACGGAACAGGAGGTTAAAGGTGCTGATGCTCCAAGTAAGGAGATTGCTAGTAAAGCGGCTGGAATGGCGAACCCGGGCACAAGGAGATGAGAAATGAGGTGCCTTTTAGAAATCTTTCCCCATCACACTGTGTACCATCTTCTGGGTTTCTCATGCATGTTTTCGATGTAGGAAGATGTCCTTGAACCTGGAGATTTGGGACCCATGCGATGGGTACCACGCAGTATTCCTTTAAAGGGTCTGCGTTTGCTCACCCAACCTCACCAAACCTCTCAGCCCCAAGAGTGTCCACCCTTATGTCTCATCCAGCTGTGGGTCTAGATATGGTCAATCCAGGTTGCATCACAGCCCCTGAACGCATTGTGTAAGAATTTCTCTCTCTTTCACTGTCTTTGTTTCATGGGTTTGTAAAAGTAATTTATTTTTATACTGGGGTTTAGCTGCTTTTCCCTGCTGTTTTTATGCCGCTTTACACCCACTTGACACACTAACAGAGAGATATCAATACATAGGTTTTAAGATTATTATTAGTCAGATATATTCTTGTGCGGTGAATAGGGCGTGTTGAGTCCAGTTCTCTGAGCAAGGAGTAGGTCTTGTCTATTACATATTGGGTTTATGGAACGGTATCTGAGCTAATTTGAAACCCTTGTTTTATGTATCACCCCACCTCACCTTTCCCGTTAAGCAGCCATAGTGTGATTTCTGCATGTGTGACTCTGTTCTGTTTTGTAATTCAGTTCAAGTGTAACGCTTTTTACATTCCCTCTATAAGTGATACCTTATGAGAAGTGTCCTTTTCTGTGTGACTTATTTCACTTAGAATCGTCGTACCTAAATCCACTCATCATGCTGCTACTAGCCTTATGATATTGATTTCATGGCTGAGTGATATTCCATTGTACATAAGGACCACAACTTCTTTATCCATTTTTCTCTTTCCTGGGATATTGAAGGTGGAATGAAGTGGAGGTCCTTGTCAACAAGGCAGCCCTAAACTTTGGGGTGCTTGTGTCTTGCTGATTTTTCATTTTCCCAATTTATACCCCCATGAGTGGAAGTGCCCTATGCTCTCTAAGCTGTGTTTTTTAGATATTTCAGGACACACCATACACTTCTCCAGAGTGGCTGTTGGCAATTTACATCCCGCCCATCAGTGTAGCAAGGCTCCCATTTCTCCATGGCCTGTCCTGCATTTCTGGTTTTGACACGTTTTTCAGCATGGCCCTTTTGACCGACGGGTAGCGAGTCTTCTTTGTAGCGCTGATTTGCCTTTCCAGGTTGCTTGGTTGGCCAAAAAGGGCGTATGCGTTTTTTCCTGAATATATTCAGGAAAAAACGCATACGCCCTTTTTGGCCAAGGGCATCATTGTCAACGTTTTGCCGCTTTTCATGTGCTTTAAAGGCGATTCGAATCTACCTCCTGAAATTTGTTTCCTGCAATTCTGCCTTGATTTCAAATCCTCTTCTTTGCCTTCCCTCAATATATTTGTGGACGAGAGTTATGATTTATAACTCTGCAGGTTTGTGAATTGCAGTGCCCTGAAGCTCCATTTTACAACTCGCTTTTTTGGGAGCTTGCCGCAAAAGCGCAGGATGGCTTCAGGCCCTGTTCTGGTTCCGGGGGGTGGATGAGCCTGTGGTTAATTCTTCTTCCTGATGGGAAAATAGAGTGACCTGTGCCTGTCCCAACACCAAGAGCTAGTCTCTCACTGGTTCTCCGTCTACCCGTTCATCCTCAGGACAAATTGCAACCTGTACGGAACAGGAGGTTAAAGGTGCTGATGCTCCAAGTAGGGAGATTGTTAGTAAAGCGGCTAGAATGGCGAACCCGGGCACAAGGAGAAGAGAAATGAGGTGCGTTTTAGAAACTTTTCCCCATCACATGGTGTCCCATCTTTTTGTTTTCTCATGCATGTTTTCGATGTAGGAAGATGCCCTTGAACCTGGAGATTTGGGACCCATGCGATGGGTACCACGCAGTATTACTTTAAAGGGTCTGCGTTTGCTCACCCAACCTCACCAAACCTCTCAGCCCCAAGAGTGTCCACCCTTATGTCTCATCCAGCTGTGGGTCTAGATATGGTCAATCCAGGTTGCATCACAGCCCCTGAACGCATTGTGTAAGAATTTCTCTCTCTTTCACTGTCTTTGTTTCATGGGTTTTTCAAAGTAATTTATTTTGATAATGGGGTTTAGCTGCTTTTCACTGCTGTGTTTATGCCGCTTTACACCCACTTGACACACTAACAGAGAGATATCAATACATAGGTTTTAAGATTATTATTAGTCAGATATATTCTTGTGCGGTGAATAGGGCGTGTTGAGTCCAGTTCTCTGAGCAAGGAGTAGGTCTTGTCTATTACATATTGGGTTTATGGAACGGTATCTGAGCTAATTTGAAACCCTTGTTTTATGTATCACCCCACCTCACCTTTCCCGTTACGCAGCCATAGTGTGTTTTCTGCATGTGTGACTCTGTTCTGTTTTGTAATTCAGTTCAAGTGTAACGCTTTTTACATTCCCTCTATAAGTGATACCTTATGAGAAGTGTCCTTTTCTGTGTGACTTATTTCACTTAGAATCGTCGTACCTAAATCCACTCATCATGCTTCTACTAGCCTTATGATATTGATTTCATGGCTGAGTGATATTCCATTGTACATAAGGACCACAACTTCTTTATCCATTTTTCTCTTTCCTGGGATATTGAAGGTGGAATGAAGAGGAGGTCCTTGTCAACAAGGCAGCCCTAAACTTTGGGGTGCTTGTGTCTTGCTGATTTTTCATTTTCCCAATTTATACCCCCATGAGTGGAAGTGCCCTATGCTCTCTAAGCTGTGTTTTTTAGATGTTTCAGGACACACCATACACTTCTCCAGAGTGGCTGTTGGCAATTTACATCCCGCCCATCAGTGTAGCAAGGCTCCCATTTCTCCATGGCCTGTCCTGCATTTCTGGTTTTGACACGTTTTTCAGCATGGCCCTTTTGACCGACGGGTAGCGAGTCTTCTTTGTAGCTCTGATTTGCCTTTCCAGGTTGCTTGGTTGGCCAAAAAGGGCGTATGCGTTTTTTCCTGAATATATTCAGGAAAAAACGCATACGCCCTTTTTGGCCAAGGGCATCATTGTCAACGTTTTGCCGCTTTTCATGTGCTTTAAAGGCGATTCGAATCTACCTCCTGAAATCTGTTTCCTGCAATTCTGCCTTGATTTCAAATCCTCTTCTTTGCCTTCCCTCAATATATTTGTGGACGAGAGTTATGATTTATAACTCTGCAGGTTTGTGAATTGCAGTGCCCTGAAGCTCCATTTTACAACTCGCTTTTTTGGGAGCTTGCCGCAAAAGCGCAGGATGGCTTCAGGCCCTGTTCTGGTTCCGGGGGGTGGATGAGCCTGTGGTTAATTCTTCTTCCTGATGGGAAAATAGAGTGACCTGTGCCTGTCCCAACACCAAGAGCTAGTCTCTCACTGGTTCTCCGTCTACCCGTTCATCCTCAGGACAAATTGCAACCTGTACGGAACAGGAGGTTAAAGGTGCTGATGCTCCAAGTAGGGAGATTGTTAGTAAAGCGGCTAGAATGGCGAACCCGGGCACAAGGAGAAGAGAAATGAGGTGCGTTTTAGAAACTTTTCCCCATCACATGGTGTCCCATCTTTTTGTTTTCTCATGCATGTTTTCGATGTAGGAAGATGCCCTTGAACCTGGAGATTTGGGACCCATGCGATGGGTACCACGCAGTATTACTTTAAAGGGTCTGCGTTTGCTCACCCAACCTCACCAAACCTCTCAGCCCCAAGAGTGTCCACCCTTATGTCTCATCCAGCTGTGGGTCTAGATATGGTCAATCCAGGTTGCATCACAGCCCCTGAACGCATTGTGTAAGAATTTCTCTCTCTTTCACTGTCTTTGTTTCATGGGTTTTTCAAAGTAATTTATTTTGATAATGGGGTTTAGCTGCTTTTCACTGCTGTGTTTATGCCGCTTTACACCCACTTGACACACTAACAGAGAGATATCAATACATAGGTTTTAAGATTATTATTACTCAGATATATTCTTGTGCGGTGAATAGGGCGTGTTGAGTCCAGTTCTCTGAGCAAGGAGTAGGTCTTGTCTATTACATATTGGGTTTATGGAACGGTATCTGAGCTAATTTGAAACCCTTGTTTTATGTATCACCCCACCTCACCTTTCCCGTTACGCAGCCATAGTGTGTTTTCTGCATGTGTGACTCTGTTCTGTTTTGTAATTCAGTTCAAGTGTAACGCTTTTTACATTCCCTCTATAAGTGATACCTTATGAGAAGTGTCCTTTTCTGTGTGACTTATTTCACTTAGAATCGTCGTACCTAAATCCACTCATCATGCTTCTACTAGCCTTATGATATTGATTTCATGGCTGAGTGATATTCCATTGTACATAAGGACCACAACTTCTTTATCCATTTTTCTCTTTCCTGGGATATTGAAGGTGGAATGAAGAGGAGGTCCTTGTCAACAAGGCAGCCCTAAACTTTGGGGTGCTTGTGTCTTGCTGATTTTTCATTTTCCCAATTTATACCCCCATGAGTGGAAGTGCCCTATGCTCTCTAAGCTGTGTTTTTTAGATGTTTCAGGACACACCATACACTTCTCCAGAGTGGCTGTTGGCAATTTACATCCCGCCCATCAGTGTAGCAAGGCTCCCATTTCTCCATGGCCTGTCCTGCATTTCTGGTTTTGACACGTTTTTCAGCATGGCCCTTTTGACCGACGGGTAGCGAGTCTTCTTTGTAGCTCTGATTTGCCTTTCCAGGTTGCTTGGTTGGCCAAAAAGGGCGTATGCGTTTTTTCCTGAATATATTCAGGAAAAAACGCATACGCCCTTTTTGGCCAAGGGCATCATTGTCAACGTTTTGCCGCTTTTCATGTGCTTTAAAGGCGATTCGAATCTACCTCCTGAAATCTGTTTCCTGCAATTCTGCCTTGATTTCAAATCCTCTTCTTTGCCTTCCCTCAATATATTTGTGGACGAGAGTTATCATTTATAACTCTGCAGGTTTGTGAATTGCAGTGCCCTGAAGCTCCATTATACAACTCGCTTTTTTGGGAGCTTGCCGCAAAAGCGCAGGATGGCTTCAGGCCCTGTTCTGGTTGCGGGGGGGAGGATGAGCCTGTGGTTAATTCTTCTTCCTGATGGGAAAATAGAGTGACCTGTGCCTGTCCCAACACCAAGAGCTACTCTCTCACTGGTTCCCCGTCTACCCGTTCATCCTCAGGACAAATTGCAACCTGTACGGAACAGGAGGTTAAAGGTGCTGATGCTCCAAGTAGGGAGATTGTTAGTAAAGTGGCTGGAATGGCGAACCCGGGCACAAGGAGAAGAGAAATGAGGTGCGTTTTAGAAACCTTTCCCCATCACATGGTGTACCATCTTTTTGTTTTCTCATGCATGTTTTCGATGTAGGAAGATGCCCTTGAACCTGGAGATTTAGGACCCATGCGATGGGTACCACGCAGTATTACTTTAAAGGGTCTGCGTTTGCTCACCCAACCTCACCAAACCTCTCAGCCCCAAGAGTGTGCACCCTTATGTCTCATCCAGCTGTGGGTCTAGATATGGTCAATCCAGGTTGCATCACAGCCCCTGAACGCATTGTGTAAGAATTTCTCTCTCTTTCACTGTCTTTGTTTCATGGGTTTTTCGAAGTAATTTATTTTGATAATGGGGTTTAGCTGCTTTTCACTGCTGTGTTTATGCCGCTTTACACCCACTTGACACACTAACAGAGAGATATCAATACATAGGTTTTAAGATTATTACTAGTCAGATATATTCTTGTGCGGTGAATAGGGCGTGTTGAGTCCAGTTCTCTGAGCAAGGAGTAGGTCTTGTCTATTACATATTGGGTTTATGGAACGGTATCTGAGCTAATTTGAAACCCTTGTTTTATGTATCACCCCACCTCACCTTTCCCGTTAAGCAGCCATAGTGTGATTTCTGCATGTGTGACTCTGTTCTGTTTTGTAATTCAGTTCAAGTGTAACGCTTTTTACATTCCCTCTATAAGTGATACCTTATGAGAAGTGTCCTTTTCTGTGTGACTTATTTCACTTAGAATCGTCGTACCTAAATCCACTCATCATGCTGCTACTAGCCTTATGATATTGATTTCATGGCTGAGTGATATTCCATTGTACATAAGGACCACAACTTCTTTATCCATTTTTCTCTTTCCTGGGATATTGAAGGTGGAATGAAGTGGAGGTCCTTGTCAACAAGGCAGCCCTAAACTTTGGGGTGCTTGTGTCTTGCTGATTTTTCATTTTCCCAATTTATACCCCCATGAGTGGAAGTGCCCTATGCTCTCTAAGCTGTGTTTTTTAGATGTTTCAGTACACACCATACACTTCTCCAGAGTGGCTGTTGGCAATTTACATCCCGCCCATCAGTGTAGCAAGGCTCCCATTTCTCCATGGCCTGTCCTGCATTTCTGGTTTTGACACGTTTTTCAGCATGGCCCTTTTGACCGACGGGTAGCGAGTCTTCTTTGTAGCGCTGATTTGCCTTTCCAGGTTGCTTGGTTGGCCAAAAACGGAGTATGCGTTTTTTCCTGAATATATTCAGGAAAAAACGCATACGCCCTTTTTGGCCAAGGGCATCATTGTCAACGTTTTGCCGCTTTTCATGTGCTTTAAAGGCGATTCGAATCTACCTCCTGAAATCTGTTTCCTGCAATTCTGCCTTGATTTCAAATCCTCTTCTTTGCCTTCCCTCAATATATTTGTGGACGAGAGTTATGATTTATAACTCTGCAGGTTTGTGAATTGCAGTGCCCTGAAGCTCCATTTTACAACTCGCTTTTTTGGGAGCTGGCCGCAAAAGCACCGGATGGCTTCAGGCCCTGTTCTGGTTCCGGGGGGGGGATGAGCCTGTGGTTAATTCTTCTTCCTGATGGGAAAATAGAGTGACCTGTGCCTGTCCCAACACCAAGAGCTAGTCTCTCACTGGTTCCCCGTCTTCCCGTTCATCCTCAGGACAAATTGCAACCTGTACGGAACAGGAGGTTAAAGGTGCTGATGCTCCAAGTAAGGAGATTGCTAGTAAAGCGGCTGGAATGGCGAACCCGGGCACAAGGAGATGAGAAATGAGGTGCCTTTTAGAAATCTTTCCCCATCACACTGTGTACCATCTTCTGGGTTTCTCATGCATGTTTTCGATGTAGGAAGATGTCCTTGAACCTGGAGATTTGGGACCCATGCGATGGGTACCACGCAGTATTCCTTTAAAGGGTCTGCGTTTGCTCACCCAACCTCACCAAACCTCTCAGCCCCAAGAGTGTCCACCCTTATGTCTCATCCAGCTGTGGGTCTAGATATGGTCAATCCAGGTTGCATCACAGCCCCTGAACGCATTGTGTAAGAATTTCTCTCTCTTTCACTGTCTTTGTTTCATGGGTTTGTAAAAGTAATTTATTTTTATACTGGGGTTTAGCTGCTTTTCCCTGCTGTTTTTATGCCGCTTTACACCCACTTGACACACTAACAGAGAGATATCAATACATAGGTTTTAAGATTATTATTAGTCAGATATATTCTTGTGCGGTGAATAGGGCGTGTTGAGTCCAGTTCTCTGAGCAAGGAGTAGGTCTTGTCTATTACATATTGGGTTTATGGAACGGTATCTGAGCTAATTTGAAACCCTTGTTTTATGTATCACCCCACCTCACCTTTCCCGTTAAGCAGCCATAGTGTGATTTCTGCATGTGTGACTCTGTTCTGTTTTGTAATTCAGTTCAAGTGTAACGCTTTTTACATTCCCTCTATAAGTGATACCTTATGAGAAGTGTCCTTTTCTGTGTGACTTATTTCACTTAGAATCGTCGTACCTAAATCCACTCATCATGCTGCTACTAGCCTTATGATATTGATTTCATGGCTGAGTGATATTCCATTGTACATAAGGACCACAACTTCTTTATCCATTTTTCTCTTTCCTGGGATATTGAAGGTGGAATGAAGTGGAGGTCCTTGTCAACAAGGCAGCCCTAAACTTTGGGGTGCTTGTGTCTTGCTGATTTTTCATTTTCCCAATTTATACCCCCATGAGTGGAAGTGCCCTATGCTCTCTAAGCTGTGTTTTTTAGATATTTCAGGACACACCATACACTTCTCCAGAGTGGCTGTTGGCAATTTACATCCCGCCCATCAGTGTAGCAAGGCTCCCATTTCTCCATGGCCTGTCCTGCATTTCTGGTTTTGACACGTTTTTCAGCATGGCCCTTTTGACCGACGGGTAGCGAGTCTTCTTTGTAGCGCTGATTTGCCTTTCCAGGTTGCTTGGTTGGCCAAAAAGGGCGTATGCGTTTTTTCCTGAATATATTCAGGAAAAAACGCATACGCCCTTTTTGGCCAAGGGCATCATTGTCAACGTTTTGCCGCTTTTCATGTGCTTTAAAGGCGATTCGAATCTACCTCCTGAAATTTGTTTCCTGCAATTCTGCCTTGATTTCAAATCCTCTTCTTTGCCTTCCCTCAATATATTTGTGGACGAGAGTTATGATTTATAACTCTGCAGGTTTGTGAATTGCAGTGCCCTGAAGCTCCATTTGACAACTCGCTTTTTTGGGAGCTTGCCGCAAAAGCGCAGGATGGCTTCAGGCCCTGTTCTGGTTCCGGGGGGTGGATGAGCCTGTGGTTAATTCTTCTTCCTGATGGGAAAATAGAGTGACCTGTGCCTGTCCCAACACCAAGAGCTAGTCTCTCACTGGTTCTCCGTCTACCCGTTCATCCTCAGGACAAATTGCAACCTGTACGGAACAGGAGGTTAAAGGTGCTGATGCTCCAAGTAGGGAGATTGTTAGTAAAGCGGCTAGAATGGCGAACCCGGGCACAAGGAGAAGAGAAATGAGGTGCGTTTTAGAAACTTTTCCCCATCACATGGTGTCCCATCTTTTTGTTTTCTCATGCATGTTTTCGATGTAGGAAGATGCCCTTGAACCTGGAGATTTGCGACCCATGCGATGGGTACCACGCAGTATTACTTTAAAGGGTCTGCGTTTGCTCACCCAACCTCACCAAACCTCTCAGCCCCAAGAGTGTCCACCCTTATGTCTCATCCAGCTGTGGGTCTAGATATGGTCAATCCAGGTTGCATCACAGCCCCTGAACGCATTGTGTAAGAATTTCTCTCTCTTTCACTGTCTTTGTTTCATGGGTTTTTCAAAGTAATTTATTTTGATAATGGGGTTTAGCTGCTTTTCACTGCTGTGTTTATGCCGCTTTACACCCACTTGACACACTAACAGAGAGATATCAATACATAGGTTTTAAGATTATTATTAGTCAGATATATTCTTGTGCGGTGAATAGGGCGTGTTGAGTCCAGTTCTCTGAGCAAGGAGTAGGTCTTGTCTATTACATATTGGGTTTATGGAACGGTATCTGAGCTAATTTGAAACCCTTGTTTTATGTATCACCCCACCTCACCTTTCCCGTTACGCAGCCATAGTGTGTTTTCTGCATGTGTGACTCTGTTCTGTTTTGTAATTCAGTTCAAGTGTAACGCTTTTTACATTCCCTCTATAAGTGATACCTTATGAGAAGTGTCCTTTTCTGTGTGACTTATTTCACTTAGAATCGTCGTACCTAAATCCACTCATCATGCTTCTACTAGCCTTATGATATTGATTTCATGGCTGAGTGATATTCCATTGTACATAAGGACCACAACTTCTTTATCCATTTTTCTCTTTCCTGGGATATTGAAGGTGGAATGAAGAGGAGGTCCTTGTCAACAAGGCAGCCCTAAACTTTGGGGTGCTTGTGTCTTGCTGATTTTTCATTTTCCCAATTTATACCCCCATGAGTGGAAGTGCCCTATGCTCTCTAAGCTGTGTTTTTTAGATGTTTCAGGACACACCATACACTTCTCCAGAGTGGCTGTTGGCAATTTACATCCCGCCCATCAGTGTAGCAAGGCTCCCATTTCTCCATGGCCTGTCCTGCATTTCTGGTTTTGACACGTTTTTCAGCATGGCCCTTTTGACCGACGGGTAGCGAGTCTTCTTTGTAGCTCTGATTTGCCTTTCCAGGTTGCTTGGTTGGCCAAAAAGGGCGTATGCGTTTTTTCCTGAATATATTCAGGAAAAAACGCATACGCCCTTTTTGGCCAAGGGCATCATTGTCAACGTTTTGCCGCTTTTCATGTGCTTTAAAGGCGATTCGAATCTACCTCCTGAAATCTGTTTCCTGCAATTCTGCCTTGATTTCAAATCCTCTTCTTTGCCTTCCCTCAATATATTTGTGGACGAGAGTTATCATTTATAACTCTGCAGGTTTGTGAATTGCAGTGCCCTGAAGCTCCATTATACAACTCGCTTTTTTGGGAGCTTGCCGCAAAAGCGCAGGATGGCTTCAGGCCCTGTTCTGGTTGCGGGGGGGGAGGATGAGCCTGTGGTTAATTCTTCTTCCTGATGGGAAAATAGAGTGACCTGTGCCTGTCCCAACACCAAGAGCTACTCTCTCACTGGTTCCCCGTCTACCCGTTCATCCTCAGGACAAATTGCAACCTGTACGGAACAGGAGGTTAAAGGTGCTGATGCTCCAAGTAGGGAGATTGTTAGTAAAGCGGCTGGAATGGCGAACCCGGGCACAAGGAGAAGAGAAATGAGGTGCGTTTTAGAAACCTTTCCCCATCACATGGTGTACCATCTTTTTGTTTTCTCATGCATGTTTTCGATGTAGGAAGATGCCCTTGAACCTGGAGATTTAGGACCCATGCGATGGGTACCACGCAGTATTACTTTAAAGGGTCTGCGTTTGCTCACCCAACCTCACCAAACCTCTCAGCCCCAAGAGTGTCCACCCTTATGTCTCATCCAGCTGTGGGTCTAGATATGGTCAATCCAGGTTGCATCACAGCCCCTGAACGCATTGTGTAAGAATTTCTCTCTCTTTCACTGTCTTTGTTTCATGGGTTTTTCGAAGTAATTTATTTTGATAATGGGGTTTAGCTGCTTTTCACTGCTGTGTTTATGCCGCTTTACACCCACTTGACACACTAACAGAGAGATATCAATACATAGGTTTTAAGATTATTACTAGTCAGATATATTCTTGTGCGGTGAATAGGGCGTGTTGAGTCCAGTTCTCTGAGCAAGGAGTAGGTCTTGTCTATTACATATTGGGTTTATGGAACGGTATCTGAGCTAATTTGAAACCCTTGTTTTATGTATCACCCCACCTCACCTTTCCCGTTAAGCAGCCATAGTGTGATTTCTGCATGTGTGACTCTGTTCTGTTTTGTAATTCAGTTCAAGTGTAACGCTTTTTACATTCCCTCTATAAGTGATACCTTATGAGAAGTGTCCTTTTCTGTGTGACTTATTTCACTTAGAATCGTCGTACCTAAATCCACTCATCATGCTGCTACTAGCCTTATGATATTGATTTCATGGCTGAGTGATATTCCATTGTACATAAGGACCACAACTTCTTTATCCATTTTTCTCTTTCCTGGGATATTGAAGGTGGAATGAAGTGGAGGTCCTTGTCAACAAGGCAGCCCTAAACTTTGGGGTGCTTGTGTCTTGCTGATTTTTCATTTTCCCAATTTATACCCCCATGAGTGGAAGTGCCCTATGCTCTCTAAGCTGTGTTTTTTAGATGTTTCAGGACACACCATACACTTCTCCAGAGTGGCTGTTGGCAATTTACATCCCGCCCATCAGTGTAGCAAGGCTCCCATTTCTCCATGGCCTGTCCTGCATTTCTGGTTTTGACACGTTTTTCAGCATGGCCCTTTTGACCGACGGGTAGCGAGTCTTCTTTGTAGCGCTGATTTGCCTTTCCAGGTTGCTTGGTTGGCCAAAAACGGAGTATGCGTTTTTTCCTGAATATATTCAGGAAAAAACGCATACGCCCTTTTTGGCCAAGGGCATCATTGTCAACGTTTTGCCGCTTTTCATGTGCTTTAAAGGCGATTCGAATCTACCTCCTGAAATCTGTTTCCTGCAATTCTGCCTTGATTTCAAATCCTCTTCTTTGCCTTCCCTCAATATATTTGTGGACGAGAGTTATGATTTATAACTCTGCAGGTTTGTGAATTGCAGTGCCCTGAAGCTCCATTTTACAACTCGCTTTTTTGGGAGCTGGCCGCAAAAGCACCGGATGGCTTCAGGCCCTGTTCTGGTTCCGGGGGGGGGATGAGCCTGTGGTTAATTCTTCTTCCTGATGGGAAAATAGAGTGACCTGTGCCTGTCCCAACACCAAGAGCTAGTCTCTCACTGGTTCCCCGTCTTCCCGTTCATCCTCAGGACAAATTGCAACCTGTACGGAACAGGAGGTTAAAGGTGCTGATGCTCCAAGTAAGGAGATTGCTAGTAAAGCGGCTGGAATGGCGAACCCGGGCACAAGGAGATGAGAAATGAGGTGCCTTTTAGAAATCTTTCCCCATCACACTGTGTACCATCTTCTGGGTTTCTCATGCATGTTTTCGATGTAGGAAGATGTCCTTGAACCTGGAGATTTGGGACCCATGCGATGGGTACCACGCAGTATTCCTTTAAAGGGTCTGCGTTTGCTCACCCAACCTCACCAAACCTCTCAGCCCCAAGAGTGTCCACCCTTATGTCTCATCCAGCTGTGGGTCTAGATATGGTCAATCCAGGTTGCATCACAGCCCCTGAACGCATTGTGTAAGAATTTCTCTCTCTTTCACTGTCTTTGTTTCATGGGTTTGTAAAAGTAATTTATTTTTATACTGGGGTTTAGCTGCTTTTCCCTGCTGTTTTTATGCCGCTTTACACCCACTTGACACACTAACAGAGAGATATCAATACATAGGTTTTAAGATTATTATTAGTCAGATATATTCTTGTGCGGTGAATAGGGCGTGTTGAGTCCAGTTCTCTGAGCAAGGAGTAGGTCTTGTCTATTACATATTGGGTTTATGGAACGGTATCTGAGCTAATTTGAAACCCTTGTTTTATGTATCACCCCACCTCACCTTTCCCGTTAAGCAGCCATAGTGTGATTTCTGCATGTGTGACTCTGTTCTGTTTTGTAATTCAGTTCAAGTGTAACGCTTTTTACATTCCCTCTATAAGTGATACCTTATGAGAAGTGTCCTTTTCTGTGTGACTTATTTCACTTAGAATCGTCGTACCTAAATCCACTCATCATGCTGCTACTAGCCTTATGATATTGATTTCATGGCTGAGTGATATTCCATTGTACATAAGGACCACAACTTCTTTATCCATTTTTCTCTTTCCTGGGATATTGAAGGTGGAATGAAGTGGAGGTCCTTGTCAACAAGGCAGCCCTAAACTTTGGGGTGCTTGTGTCTTGCTGATTTTTCATTTTCCCAATTTATACCCCCATGAGTGGAAGTGCCCTATGCTCTCTAAGCTGTGTTTTTTAGATATTTCAGGACACACCATACACTTCTCCAGAGTGGCTGTTGGCAATTTACATCCCGCCCATCAGTGTAGCAAGGCTCCCATTTCTCCATGGCCTGTCCTGCATTTCTGGTTTTGACACGTTTTTCAGCATGGCCCTTTTGACCGACGGGTAGCGAGTCTTCTTTGTAGCGCTGATTTGCCTTTCCAGGTTGCTTGGTTGGCCAAAAAGGGCGTATGCGTTTTTTCCTGAATATATTCAGGAAAAAACGCATACGCCCTTTTTGGCCAAGGGCATCATTGTCAACGTTTTGCCGCTTTTCATGTGCTTTAAAGGCGATTCGAATCTACCTCCTGAAATTTGTTTCCTGCAATTCTGCCTTGATTTCAAATCCTCTTCTTTGCCTTCCCTCAATATATTTGTGGACGAGAGTTATGATTTATAACTCTGCAGGTTTGTGAATTGCAGTGCCCTGAAGCTCCATTTTACAACTCGCTTTTTTGGGAGCTTGCCGCAAAAGCGCAGGATGGCTTCAGGCCCTGTTCTGGTTCCGGGGGGTGGATGAGCCTGTGGTTAATTCTTCTTCCTGATGGGAAAATAGAGTGACCTGTGCCTGTCCCAACACCAAGAGCTAGTCTCTCACTGGTTCTCCGTCTACCCGTTCATCCTCAGGACAAATTGCAACCTGTACGGAACAGGAGGTTAAAGGTGCTGATGCTCCAAGTAGGGAGATTGTTAGTAAAGCGGCTAGAATGGCGAACCCGGGCACAAGGAGAAGAGAAATGAGGTGCGTTTTAGAAACTTTTACCCATCACATGGTGTCCCATCTTTTTGTATTCTCATGCATGTTTTCGATGTAGGAAGATGCCCTTGAACCTGGAGATTTGGGACCCATGCGATGGGTACCACGCAGTATTCCTTTAAAGGGTCTGCGTTTGCTCACCCAACCTCACCAAACCTCTCAGCCCCAAGAGTGTCCACCCTTATGTCTCATCCAGCTGTGGGTCTAGATATGGTCAATCCAGGTTGCATCACAGCCCCTGAACGCATTGTGTAAGAATTTCTCTCTCTTTCACTGTCTTTGTTTCATGGGTTTTTCAAAGTAATTTATTTTGATAATGGGGTTTAGCTGCTTTTCACTGCTGTGTTTATGCCGCTTTACACCCACTTGACACACTAACAGAGAGATATCAATACATAGGTTTTAAGATTATTATTAGTCAGATATATTCTTGTGCGGTGAATAGGGCGTGTTGAGTCCAGTTCTCTGAGCAAGGAGTAGGTCTTGTCTATTACATATTGGGTTTATGGAACGGTATCTGAGCTAATTTGAAACCCTTGTTTTATGTATCACCCCACCTCACCTTTCCCGTTACGCAGCCATAGTGTGTTTTCTGCATGTGTGACTCTGTTCTGTTTTGTAATTCAGTTCAAGTGTAACGCTTTTTACATTCCCTCTATAAGTGATACCCTATGAGAAGTGTCCTTTTCTGTGTGACTTATTTCACTTAGAATCGTCGTACCTAAATCCACTCATCATGCTTCTACTAGCCTTATGATATTGATTTCATGGCTGAGTGATATTCCATTGTACATAAGGACCACAACTTCTTTATCCATTTTTCTCTTTCCTGGGATATTGAAGGTGGAATGAAGAGGAGGTCCTTGTCAACAAGGCAGCCCTAAACTTTGGGGTGCTTGTGTCTTGCTGATTTTTCATTTTCCCAATTTATACCCCCATGAGTGGAAGTGCCCTATGCTCTCTAAGCTGTGTTTTTTAGATGTTTCAGGACACACCATACACTTCTCCAGAGTGGCTGTTGGCAATTTACATCCCGCCCATCAGTGTAGCAAGGCTCCCATTTCTCCATGGCCTGTCCTGCATTTCTGGTTTTGACACGTTTTTCAGCATGGCCCTTTTGACCGACGGGTAGCGAGTCTTCTTTGTAGCTCTGATTTGCCTTTCCAGTTTGCTTGGTTGGCCAAAAAGGGCGTATGCGTTTTTTCCTGAATATATTCAGGAAAAAACGCATACGCCCTTTTTGGCCAAGGGCATCATTGTCAACGTTTTGCCGCTTTTCATGTGCTTTAAAGGCGATTCGAATCTACCTCGTGAAATCTGTTTCCTGCAATTCTGCCTTGATTTCAAATCCTCTTCTTTGCCTTCCCTCAATATATTTGTGGACGAGAGTTATCATTTATAACTCTGCAGGTTTGTGAATTGCAGTGCCCTGAAGCTCCATTTTACAACTCGCTTTTTTGGGAGCTTGCCGCAAAAGCGCAGGATGGCTTCAGGCCCTGTTCTGGTTGCGGGGGGGAGGATGAGCCTGTGGTTAATTCTTCTTCCTGATGGGAAAATAGAGTGACCTGTGCCTGTCCCAACACCAAGAGCTACTCTCTCACTGGTTCCCCGTCTACCCGTTCATCCTCAGGACAAATTGCAACCTGTACGGAACAGGAGGTTAAAGGTGCTGATGCTCCAAGTAGGGAGATTGTTAGTAAAGCGGCTGGAATGGCGAACCCGGGCACAAGGAGAAGAGAAATGAGGTGCGTTTTAGAAACCTTTCCCCATCACATGGTGTACCATCTTTTTGTTTTCTCATGCATGTTTTCGATGTAGGAAGATGCCCTTGAACCTGGAGATTTAGGACCCATGCGATGGGTACCACGCAGTATTACTTTAAAGGGTCTGCGTTTGCTCACCCAACCTCACCAAACCTCTCAGCCCCAAGAGTGTGCACCCTTATGTCTCATCCAGCTGTGGGTCTAGATATGGTCAATCCAGGTTGCATCACAGCCCCTGAACGCATTGTGTAAGAATTTCTCTCTCTTTCACTGTCTTTGTTTCATGGGTTTTTCGAAGTAATTTATTTTGATAATGGGGTTTAGCTGCTTTTCACTGCTGTGTTTATGCCGCTTTACACCCACTTGACACACTAACAGAGAGATATCAATACATAGGTTTTAAGATTATTATTAGTCAGATATATTCTTGTGCGGTGAATAGGGCGTGTTGAGTCCAGTTCTCTGAGCAAGGAGTAGGTCTTGTCTATTACATATTGGGTTTATGGAACGGTATCTGAGCTAATTTGAAACCCTTGTTTTATGTATCACCCCACCTCACCTTTCCCGTTAAGCAGCCATAGTGTGATTTCTGCATGTGTGACTCTGTTCTGTTTTGTAATTCAGTTCAAGTGTAACGCTTTTTACATTCCCTCTATAAGTGATACCTTATGAGAAGTGTCCTTTTCTGTGTGACTTATTTCACTTAGAATCGTCGTACCTAAATCCACTCATCATGCTGCTACTAGCCTTATGATATTGATTTCATGGCTGAGTGATATTCCATTGTACATAAGGACCACAACTTCTTTATCCATTTTTCTCTTTCCTGGGATATTGAAGGTGGAATGAAGTGGAGGTCCTTGTCAACAAGGCAGCCCTAAACTTTGGGGTGCTTGTGTCTTGCTGATTTTTCATTTTCCCAATTTATACCCCCATGAGTGGAAGTGCCCTATGCTCTCTAAGCTGTGTTTTTTAGATGTTTCAGGACACACCATACACTTCTCCAGAGTGGCTGTTGGCAATTTACATCCCGCCCATCAGTGTAGCAAGGCTCCCATTTCTCCATGGCCTGTCCTGCATTTCTGGTTTTGACACGTTTTTCAGCATGGCCCTTTTGACCGACGGGTAGCGAGTCTTCTTTGTAGCGCTGATTTGCCTTTCCAGGTTGCTTGGTTGGCCAAAAACGGAGTATGCGTTTTTTCCTGAATATATTCAGGAAAAAACGCATACGCCCTTTTTGGCCAAGGGCATCATTGTCAACGTTTTGCCGCTTTTCATGTGCTTTAAAGGCGATTCGAATCTACCTCCTGAAATCTGTTTCCTGCAATTCTGCCTTGATTTCAAATCCTCTTCTTTGCCTTCCCTCAATATATTTGTGGACGAGAGTTATGATTTATAACTCTGCAGGTTTGTGAATTGCAGTGCCCTGAAGCTCCATTTTACAACTCGCTTTTTTGGGAGCTGGCCGCAAAAGCACCGGATGGCTTCAGGCCCTGTTCTGGTTCCGGGGGGGGGATGAGCCTGTGGTTAATTCTTCTTCCTGATGGGAAAATAGAGTGACCTGTGCCTGTCCCAACACCAAGAGCTAGTCTCTCACTGGTTCCCCGTCTTCCCGTTCATCCTCAGGACAAATTGCAACCTGTACGGAACAGGAGGTTAAAGGTGCTGATGCTCCAAGTAAGGAGATTGCTAGTAAAGCGGCTGGAATGGCGAACCCGGGCACAAGGAGATGAGAAATGAGGTGCCTTTTAGAAATCTTTCCCCATCACACTGTGTACCATCTTCTGGGTTTCTCATGCATGTTTTCGATGTAGGAAGATGCCCTTGAACCTGGAGATTTGGGACCCATGTGATGGGTACCACGCAGTATTCCTTTAAAGGGTCTGCGTTTGCTCACCCAACCTCACCAAACCTCTCAGCCCCAAGAGTGTCCACCCTTATGTCTCATCCAGCTGTGGGTCTAGATATGGTCAATCCAGGTTGCATCACAGCCCCTGAACGCATTGTGTAAGAATTTCTCTCTCTTTCACTGTCTTTGTTTCATGGGTTTGTAAAAGTAATTTATTTTTATACTGGGGTTTAGCTGCTTTTCCCTGCTGTTTTTATGCCGCTTTACACCCACTTGACACACTAACAGAGAGATATCAATACATAGGTTTTAAGATTATTATTAGTCAGATATATTCTTGTGCGGTGAATAGGGCGTGTTGAGTCCAGTTCTCTGAGCAAGGAGTAGGTCTTGTCTATTACATATTGGGTTTATGGAACGGTATCTGAGCTAATTTGAAACCCTTGTTTTATGTATCACCCCACCTCACCTTTCCCGTTAAGCAGCCATAGTGTGATTTCTGCATGTGTGACTCTGTTCTGTTTTGTAATTCAGTTCAAGTGTAACGCTTTTTACATTCCCTCTATAAGTGATACCTTATGAGAAGTGTCCTTTTCTGTGTGACTTATTTCACTTAGAATCGTCGTACCTAAATCCACTCATCATGCTGCTACTAGCCTTATGATATTGATTTCATGGCTGAGTGATATTCCATTGTACATAAGGACCACAACTTCTTTATCCATTTTTCTCTTTCCTGGGATATTGAAGGTGGAATGAAGTGGAGGTCCTTGTCAACAAGGCAGCCCTAAACTTTGGGGTGCTTGTGTCTTGCTGATTTTTCATTTTCCCAATTTATACCCCCATGAGTGGAAGTGCCCTATGCTCTCTAAGCTGTGTTTTTTAGATATTTCAGGACACACCATACACTTCTCCAGAGTGGCTGTTGGCAATTTACATCCCGCCCATCAGTGTAGCAAGGCTCCCATTTCTCCATGGCCTGTCCTGCATTTCTGGTTTTGACACGTTTTTCAGCATGGCCCTTTTGACCGACGGGTAGCGAGTCTTCTTTGTAGCGCTGATTTGCCTTTCCAGGTTGCTTGGTTGGCCAAAAAGGGCGTATGCGTTTTTTCCTGAATATATTCAGGAAAAAACGCATACGCCCTTTTTGGCCAAGGGCATCATTGTCAACGTTTTGCCGCTTTTCATGTGCTTTAAAGGCGATTCGAATCTACCTCCTGAAATCTGTTTCCTGCAATTCTGCCTTGATTTCAAATCCTCTTCTTTGCCTTCCCTCAATATATTTGTGGACGAGAGTTATGATTTATAACTCTGCAGGTCTGTGAATTGCAGTGCCCTGAAGCTCCATTTTACAACTCGCTTTTTTGGGAGCTTGCCGCAAAAGCGCAGGATGGCTTCAGGCCCTGTTCTGGTTCCGGGGGGTGGATGAGCCTGTGGTTAATTCTTCTTCCTGATGGGAAAATAGAGTGACCTGTGCCTGTCCCAACACCAAGAGCTAGTCTCTCACTGGTTCTCCGTCTACCCGTTCATCCTCAGGACAAATTGCAACCTGTACGGAACAGGAGGTTAAAGGTGCTGATGCTCCAAGTAGGGAGATTGTTAGTAAAGCGGCTAGAATGGCGAACCCGGGCACAAGGAGAAGAGAAATGAGGTGCGTTTTAGAAACTTTTCCCCATCACATGGTGTCCCATCTTTTTGTTTTCTCATGCATGTTTTCGATGTAGGAAGATGCCCTTGAACCTGGAGATTTGGGACCCATGCGATGGGTACCACGCAGTATTACTTTAAAGGGTCTGCGTTTGCTCACCCAACCTCACCAAACCTCTCAGCCCCAAGAGTGTCCACCCTTATGTCTCATCCAGCTGTGGGTCTAGATATGGTCAATCCAGGTTGCATCACAGCCCCTGAACGCATTGTGTAAGAATTTCTCTCTCTTTCACTGTCTTTGTTTCATGGGTTTTTCAAAGTAATTTATTTTGATAATGGGGTTTAGCTGCTTTTCACTGCTGTGTTTATGCCGCTTTACACCCACTTGACACACTAACAGAGAGATATCAATACATAGGTTTTAAGATTATTATTAGTCAGATATATTCTTGTGCGGTGAATAGGGCGTGTTGAGTCCAGTTCTCTGAGCAAGGAGTAGGTCTTGTCTATTACATATTGGGTTTATGGAACGGTATCTGAGCTAATTTGAAACCCTTGTTTTATGTATCACCCCACCTCACCTTTCCCGTTACGCAGCCATAGTGTGTTTTCTGCATGTGTGACTCTGTTCTGTTTTGTAATTCAGTTCAAGTGTAACGCTTTTTACATTCCCTCTATAAGTGATACCTTATGAGAAGTGTCCTTTTCTGTGTGACTTATTTCACTTAGAATCGTCGTACCTAAATCCACTCATCATGCTTCTACTAGCCTTATGATATTGATTTCATGGCTGAGTGATATTCCATTGTACATAAGGACCACAACTTCTTTATCCATTTTTCTCTTTCCTGGGATATTGAAGGTGGAATGAAGAGGAGGTCCTTGTCAACAAGGCAGCCCTAAACTTTGGGGTGCTTGTGTCTTGCTGATTTTTCATTTTCCCAATTTATACCCCCATGAGTGGAAGTGCCCTATGCTCTCTAAGCTGTGTTTTTTAGATGTTTCAGGACACACCATACACTTCTCCAGAGTGGCTGTTGGCAATTTACATCCCGCCCATCAGTGTAGCAAGGCTCCCATTTCTCCATGGCCTGTCCTGCATTTCTGGTTTTGACACGTTTTTCAGCATGGCCCTTTTGACCGACGGGTAGCGAGTCTTCTTTGTAGCTCTGATTTGCCTTTCCAGGTTGCTTGGTTGGCCAAAAAGGGCGTATGCGTTTTTTCCTGAATATATTCAGGAAAAAACGCATACGCCCTTTTTGGCCAAGGGCATCATTGTCAACGTTTTGCCGCTTTTCATGTGCTTTAAAGGCGATTCGAATCTACCTCCTGAAATCTGTTTCCTGCAATTCTGCCTTGATTTCAAATCCTCTTCTTTGCCTTCCCTCAATATATTTGTGGACGAGAGTTATCATTTATAACTCTGCAGGTTTGTGAATTGCAGTGCCCTGAAGCTCCATTATACAACTCGCTTTTTTGGGAGCTTGCCGCAAAAGCGCAGGATGGCTTCAGGCCCTGTTCTGGTTGCGGGGGGGAGGATGAGCCTGTGGTTAATTCTTCTTCCTGATGGGAAAATAGAGTGACCTGTGCCTGTCCCAACACCAAGAGCTACTCTCTCACTGGTTCCCCGTCTACCCGTTCATCCTCAGGACAAATTGCAACCTGTACGGAACAGGAGGTTAAAGGTGCTGATGCTCCAAGTAGGGAGATTGTTAGTAAAGCGGCTGGAATGGCGAACCCGGGCACAAGGAGAAGAGAAATGAGGTGCGTTTTAGAAACCTTTCCCCATCACATGGTGTACCATCTTTTTGTTTTCTCATGCATGTTTTCGATGTAGGAAGATGCCCTTGAACCTGGAGATTTAGGACCCATGCGATGGGTACCACGCAGTATTACTTTAAAGGGTCTGCGTTTGCTCACCCAACCTCACCAAACCTCTCAGCCCCAAGAGTGTCCACCCTTATGTCTCATCCAGCTGTGGGTCTAGATATGGTCAATCCAGGTTGCATCACAGCCCCTGAACGCATTGTGTAAGAATTTCTCTCTCTTTCACTGTCTTTGTTTCATGGGTTTTTCGAAGTAATTTATTTTGATAATGGGGTTTAGCTGCTTTTCACTGCTGTGTTTATGCCGCTTTACACCCACTTGACACACTAACAGAGAGATATCAATACATAGGTTTTAAGATTATTACTAGTCAGATATATTCTTGTGCGGTGAATAGGGCGTGTTGAGTCCAGTTCTCTGAGCAAGGAGTAGGTCTTGTCTATTACATATTGGGTTTATGGAACGGTATCTGAGCTAATTTGAAACCCTTGTTTTATGTATCACCCCACCTCACCTTTCCCGTTAAGCAGCCATAGTGTGATTTCTGCATGTGTGACTCTGTTCTGTTTTGTAATTCAGTTCAAGTGTAACGCTTTTTACATTCCCTCTATAAGTGATACCTTATGAGAAGTGTCCTTTTCTGTGTGACTTATTTCACTTAGAATCGTCGTACCTAAATCCACTCATCATGCTGCTACTAGCCTTATGATATTGATTTCATGGCTGAGTGATATTCCATTGTACATAAGGACCACAACTTCTTTATCCATTTTTCTCTTTCCTGGGATATTGAAGGTGGAATGAAGTGGAGGTCCTTGTCAACAAGGCAGCCCTAAACTTTGGGGTGCTTGTGTCTTGCTGATTTTTCATTTTCCCAATTTATACCCCCATGAGTGGAAGTGCCCTATGCTCTCTAAGCTGTGTTTTTTAGATGTTTCAGGACACACCATACACTTCTCCAGAGTGGCTGTTGGCAATTTACATCCCGCCCATCAGTGTAGCAAGGCTCCCATTTCTCCATGGCCTGTCCTGCATTTCTGGTTTTGACACGTTTTTCAGCATGGCCCTTTTGACCGACGGGTAGCGAGTCTTCTTTGTAGCGCTGATTTGCCTTTCCAGGTTGCTTGGTTGGCCAAAAACGGAGTATGCGTTTTTTCCTGAATATATTCAGGAAAAAACGCATACGCCCTTTTTGGCCAAGGGCATCATTGTCAACGTTTTGCCGCTTTTCATGTGCTTTAAAGGCGATTCGAATCTACCTCCTGAAATCTGTTTCCTGCAATTCTGCCTTGATTTCAAATCCTCTTCTTTGCCTTCCCTCAATATATTTGTGGACGAGAGTTATGATTTATAACTCTGCAGGTTTGTGAATTGCAGTGCCCTGAAGCTCCATTTTACAACTCGCTTTTTTGGGAGCTGGCCGCAAAAGCACCGGATGGCTTCAGGCCCTGTTCTGGTTCCGGGGGGGGGATGAGCCTGTGGTTAATTCTTCTTCCTGATGGGAAAATAGAGTGACCTGTGCCTGTCCCAACACCAAGAGCTAGTCTCTCACTGGTTCCCCGTCTTCCCGTTCATCCTCAGGACAAATTGCAACCTGTACGGAACAGGAGGTTAAAGGTGCTGATGCTCCAAGTAAGGAGATTGCTAGTAAAGCGGCTGGAATGGCGAACCCGGGCACAAGGAGATGAGAAATGAGGTGCCTTTTAGAAATCTTTCCCCATCACACTGTGTACCATCTTCTGGGTTTCTCATGCATGTTTTCGATGTAGGAAGATGCCCTTGAACCTGGAGATTTGGGACCCATGCGATGGGTACCACGCAGTATTCCTTTAAAGGGTCTGCGTTTGCTCACCCAACCTCACCAAACCTCTCAGCCCCAAGAGTGTCCACCCTTATGTCTCATCCAGCTGTGGGTCTAGATATGGTCAATCCAGGTTGCATCACAGCCCCTGAACGCATTGTGTAAGAATTTCTCTCTCTTTCACTGTCTTTGTTTCATGGGTTTGTAAAAGTAATTTATTTTTATACTGGGGTTTAGCTGCTTTTCCCTGCTGTTTTTATGCCGCTTTACACCCACTTGACACACTAACAGAGAGATATCAATACATAGGTTTTAAGATTATTATTAGTCAGATATATTCTTGTGCGGTGAATAGGGCGTGTTGAGTCCAGTTCTCTGAGCAAGGAGTAGGTCTTGTCTATTACATATTGGGTTTATGGAACGGTATCTGAGCTAATTTGAAACCCTTGTTTTATGTATCACCCCACCTCACCTTTCCCGTTAAGCAGCCATAGTGTGATTTCTGCATGTGTGACTCTGTTCTGTTTTGTAATTCAGTTCAAGTGTAACGCTTTTTACATTCCCTCTATAAGTGATACCTTATGAGAAGTGTCCTTTTCTGTGTGACTTATTTCACTTAGAATCGTCGTACCTAAATCCACTCATCATGCTGCTACTAGCCTTATGATATTGATTTCATGGCTGAGTGATATTCCATTGTACATAAGGACCACAACTTCTTTATCCATTTTTCTCTTTCCTGGGATATTGAAGGTGGAATGAAGTGGAGGTCCTTGTCAACAAGGCAGCCCTAAACTTTGGGGTGCTTGTGTCTTGCTGATTTTTCATTTTCCCAATTTATACCCCCATGAGTGGAAGTGCCCTATGCTCTCTAAGCTGTGTTTTTTAGATATTTCAGGACACACCATACACTTCTCCAGAGTGGCTGTTGGCAATTTACATCCCGCCCATCAGTGTAGCAAGGCTCCCATTTCTCCATGGCCTGTCCTGCATTTCTGGTTTTGACACGTTTTTCAGCATGGCCCTTTTGACCGACGGGTAGCGAGTCTTCTTTGTAGCGCTGATTTGCCTTTCCAGGTTGCTTGGTTGGCCAAAAAGGGCGTATGCGTTTTTTCCTGAATATATTCAGGAAAAAACGCATACGCCCTTTTTGGCCAAGGGCATCATTGTCAACGTTTTGCCGCTTTTCATGTGCTTTAAAGGCGATTCGAATCTACCTCCTGAAATCTGTTTCCTGCAATTCTGCCTTGATTTCAAATCCTCTTCTTTGCCTTCCCTCAATATATTTGTGGACGAGAGTTATGATTTATAACTCTGCAGGTCTGTGAATTGCAGTGCCCTGAAGCTCCATTTTACAACTCGCTTTTTTGGGAGCTTGCCGCAAAAGCGCAGGATGGCTTCAGGCCCTGTTCTGGTTCCGGGGGGTGGATGAGCCTGTGGTTAATTCTTCTTCCTGATGGGAAAATAGAGTGACCTGTGCCTGTCCCAACACCAAGAGCTAGTCTCTCACTGGTTCTCCGTCTACCCGTTCATCCTCAGGACAAATTGCAACCTGTACGGAACAGGAGGTTAAAGGTGCTGATGCTCCAAGTAGGGAGATTGTTAGTAAAGCGGCTAGAATGGCGAACCCGGGCACAAGGAGAAGAGAAATGAGGTGCGTTTTAGAAACTTTTCCCCATCACATGGTGTCCCATCTTTTTGTTTTCTCATGCATGTTTTCGATGTAGGAAGATGCCCTTGAACCTGGAGATTTGGGACCCATGCGATGGGTACCACGCAGTATTACTTTAAAGGGTCTGCGTTTGCTCACCCAACCTCACCAAACCTCTCAGCCCCAAGAGTGTCCACCCTTATGTCTCATCCAGCTGTGGGTCTAGATATGGTCAATCCAGGTTGCATCACAGCCCCTGAACGCATTGTGTAAGAATTTCTCTCTCTTTCACTGTCTTTGTTTCATGGGTTTTTCAAAGTAATTTATTTTGATAATGGGGTTTAGCTGCTTTTCACTGCTGTGTTTATGCCGCTTTACACCCACTTGACACACTAACAGAGAGATATCAATACATAGGTTTTAAGATTATTATTAGTCAGATATATTCTTGTGCGGTGAATAGGGCGTGTTGAGTCCAGTTCTCTGAGCAAGGAGTAGGTCTTGTCTATTACATATTGGGTTTATGGAACGGTATCTGAGCTAATTTGAAACCCTTGTTTTATGTATCACCCCACCTCACCTTTCCCGTTACGCAGCCATAGTGTGTTTTCTGCATGTGTGACTCTGTTCTGTTTTGTAATTCAGTTCAAGTGTAACGCTTTTTACATTCCCTCTATAAGTGATACCTTATGAGAAGTGTCCTTTTCTGTGTGACTTATTTCACTTAGAATCGTCGTACCTAAATCCACTCATCATGCTTCTACTAGCCTTATGATATTGATTTCATGGCTGAGTGATATTCCATTGTACATAAGGACCACAACTTCTTTATCCATTTTTCTCTTTCCTGGGATATTGAAGGTGGAATGAAGAGGAGGTCCTTGTCAACAAGGCAGCCCTAAACTTTGGGGTGCTTGTGTCTTGCTGATTTTTCATTTTCCCAATTTATACCCCCATGAGTGGAAGTGCCCTATGCTCTCTAAGCTGTGTTTTTTAGATGTTTCAGGACACACCATACACTTCTCCAGAGTGGCTGTTGGCAATTTACATCCCGCCCATCAGTGTAGCAAGGCTCCCATTTCTCCATGGCCTGTCCTGCATTTCTGGTTTTGACACGTTTTTCAGCATGGCCCTTTTGACCGACGGGTAGCGAGTCTTCTTTGTAGCTCTGATTTGCCTTTCCAGGTTGCTTGGTTGGCCAAAAAGGGCGTATGCGTTTTTTCCTGAATATATTCAGGAAAAAACGCATACGCCCTTTTTGGCCAAGGGCATCATTGTCAACGTTTTGCCGCTTTTCATGTGCTTTAAAGGCGATTCGAATCTACCTCCTGAAATCTGTTTCCTGCAATTCTGCCTTGATTTCAAATCCTCTTCTTTGCCTTCCCTCAATATATTTGTGGACGAGAGTTATCATTTATAACTCTGCAGGTTTGTGAATTGCAGTGCCCTGAAGCTCCATTATACAACTCGCTTTTTTGGGAGCTTGCCGCAAAAGCGCAGGATGGCTTCAGGCCCTGTTCTGGTTGCGGGGGGGAGGATGAGCCTGTGGTTAATTCTTCTTCCTGATGGGAAAATAGAGTGACCTGTGCCTGTCCCAACACCAAGAGCTACTCTCTCACTGGTTCCCCGTCTACCCGTTCATCCTCAGGACAAATTGCAACCTGTACGGAACAGGAGGTTAAAGGTGCTGATGCTCCAAGTAGGGAGATTGTTAGTAAAGCGGCTGGAATGGCGAACCCGGGCACAAGGAGAAGAGAAATGAGGTGCGTTTTAGAAACCTTTCCCCATCACATGGTGTACCATCTTTTTGTTTTCTCATGCATGTTTTCGATGTAGGAAGATGCCCTTGAACCTGGAGATTTAGGACCCATGCGATGGGTACCACGCAGTATTACTTTAAAGGGTCTGCGTTTGCTCACCCAACCTCACCAAACCTCTCAGCCCCAAGAGTGTCCACCCTTATGTCTCATCCAGCTGTGGGTCTAGATATGGTCAATCCAGGTTGCATCACAGCCCCTGAACGCATTGTGTAAGAATTTCTCTCTCTTTCACTGTCTTTGTTTCATGGGTTTTTCGAAGTAATTTATTTTGATAATGGGGTTTAGCTGCTTTTCACTGCTGTGTTTATGCCGCTTTACACCCACTTGACACACTAACAGAGAGATATCAATACATAGGTTTTAAGATTATTACTAGTCAGATATATTCTTGTGCGGTGAATAGGGCGTGTTGAGTCCAGTTCTCTGAGCAAGGAGTAGGTCTTGTCTATTACATATTGGGTTTATGGAACGGTATCTGAGCTAATTTGAAACCCTTGTTTTATGTATCACCCCACCTCACCTTTCCCGTTAAGCAGCCATAGTGTGATTTCTGCATGTGTGACTCTGTTCTGTTTTGTAATTCAGTTCAAGTGTAACGCTTTTTACATTCCCTCTATAAGTGATACCTTATGAGAAGTGTCCTTTTCTGTGTGACTTATTTCACTTAGAATCGTCGTACCTAAATCCACTCATCATGCTGCTACTAGCCTTATGATATTGATTTCATGGCTGAGTGATATTCCATTGTACATAAGGACCACAACTTCTTTATCCATTTTTCTCTTTCCTGGGATATTGAAGGTGGAATGAAGTGGAGGTCCTTGTCAACAAGGCAGCCCTAAACTTTGGGGTGCTTGTGTCTTGCTGATTTTTCATTTTCCCAATTTATACCCCCATGAGTGGAAGTGCCCTATGCTCTCTAAGCTGTGTTTTTTAGATGTTTCAGGACACACCATACACTTCTCCAGAGTGGCTGTTGGCAATTTACATCCCGCCCATCAGTGTAGCAAGGCTCCCATTTCTCCATGGCCTGTCCTGCATTTCTGGTTTTGACACGTTTTTCAGCATGGCCCTTTTGACCGACGGGTAGCGAGTCTTCTTTGTAGCGCTGATTTGCCTTTCCAGGTTGCTTGGTTGGCCAAAAACGGAGTATGCGTTTTTTCCTGAATATATTCAGGAAAAAACGCATACGCCCTTTTTGGCCAAGGGCATCATTGTCAACGTTTTGCCGCTTTTCATGTGCTTTAAAGGCGATTCGAATCTACCTCCTGAAATCTGTTTCCTGCAATTCTGCCTTGATTTCAAATCCTCTTCTTTGCCTTCCCTCAATATATTTGTGGACGAGAGTTATGATTTATAACTCTGCAGGTTTGTGAATTGCAGTGCCCTGAAGCTCCATTTTACAACTCGCTTTTTTGGGAGCTGGCCGCAAAAGCACCGGATGGCTTCAGGCCCTGTTCTGGTTCCGGGGGGGGGATGAGCCTGTGGTTAATTCTTCTTCCTGATGGGAAAATAGAGTGACCTGTGCCTGTCCCAACACCAAGAGCTAGTCTCTCACTGGTTCCCCGTCTTCCCGTTCATCCTCAGGACAAATTGCAACCTGTACGGAACAGGAGGTTAAAGGTGCTGATGCTCCAAGTAAGGAGATTGCTAGTAAAGCGGCTGGAATGGCGAACCCGGGCACAAGGAGATGAGAAATGAGGTGCCTTTTAGAAATCTTTCCCCATCACACTGTGTACCATCTTCTGGGTTTCTCATGCATGTTTTCGATGTAGGAAGATGTCCTTGAACCTGGAGATTTGGGACCCATGCGATGGGTACCACGCAGTATTCCTTTAAAGGGTCTGCGTTTGCTCACCCAACCTCACCAAACCTCTCAGCCCCAAGAGTGTCCACCCTTATGTCTCATCCAGCTGTGGGTCTAGATATGGTCAATCCAGGTTGCATCACAGCCCCTGAACGCATTGTGTAAGAATTTCTCTCTCTTTCACTGTCTTTGTTTCATGGGTTTGTAAAAGTAATTTATTTTTATACTGGGGTTTAGCTGCTTTTCCCTGCTGTTTTTATGCCGCTTTACACCCACTTGACACACTAACAGAGAGATATCAATACATAGGTTTTAAGATTATTATTAGTCAGATATATTCTTGTGCGGTGAATAGGGCGTGTTGAGTCCAGTTCTCTGAGCAAGGAGTAGGTCTTGTCTATTACATATTGGGTTTATGGAACGGTATCTGAGCTAATTTGAAACCCTTGTTTTATGTATCACCCCACCTCACCTTTCCCGTTAAGCAGCCATAGTGTGATTTCTGCATGTGTGACTCTGTTCTGTTTTGTAATTCAGTTCAAGTGTAACGCTTTTTACATTCCCTCTATAAGTGATACCTTATGAGAAGTGTCCTTTTCTGTGTGACTTATTTCACTTAGAATCGTCGTACCTAAATCCACTCATCATGCTGCTACTAGCCTTATGATATTGATTTCATGGCTGAGTGATATTCCATTGTACATAAGGACCACAACTTCTTTATCCATTTTTCTCTTTCCTGGGATATTGAAGGTGGAATGAAGTGGAGGTCCTTGTCAACAAGGCAGCCCTAAACTTTGGGGTGCTTGTGTCTTGCTGATTTTTCATTTTCCCAATTTATACCCCCATGAGTGGAAGTGCCCTATGCTCTCTAAGCTGTGTTTTTTAGATATTTCAGGACACACCATACACTTCTCCAGAGTGGCTGTTGGCAATTTACATCCCGCCCATCAGTGTAGCAAGGCTCCCATTTCTCCATGGCCTGTCCTGCATTTCTGGTTTTGACACGTTTTTCAGCATGGCCCTTTTGACCGACGGGTAGCGAGTCTTCTTTGTAGCGCTGATTTGCCTTTCCAGGTTGCTTGGTTGGCCAAAAAGGGCGTATGCGTTTTTTCCTGAATATATTCAGGAAAAAACGCATACGCCCTTTTTGGCCAAGGGCATCATTGTCAACGTTTTGCCGCTTTTCATGTGCTTTAAAGGCGATTCGAATCTACCTCCTGAAATCTGTTTCCTGCAATTCTGCCTTGATTTCAAATCCTCTTCTTTGCCTTCCCTCAATATATTTGTGGACGAGAGTTATGATTTATAACTCTGCAGGTCTGTGAATTGCAGTGCCCTGAAGCTCCATTTTACAACTCGCTTTTTTGGGAGCTTGCAGCAAAAGCGCAGGATGGCTTCAGGCCCTGTTCTGGTTGCGGGGGGGAGGATGAGCCTGTGGTTAATTCTTCTTCCTGATGGGAAAATAGAGTGACCTGTGCCTGTCCCAACACCAAGAGCTACTCTCTCACTGGTTCCCCGTCTACCCGTTCATCCTCAGGACAAATTGCAACCTGTACGGAACAGGAGGTTAAAGGTGCTGATGCTCCAAGTAGGGAGATTGTTAGTAAAGCGGCTGGAATGGCAAACCCGGGCACAAGGAGAAGAGAAATGAGGTGCGTTTTAGAAACCTTTCCCCATCACATGGTGTACCATCTTTTTGTTTTCTCATGCATGTTTTCGATGTAGGAAGATGCCCTTGAACCTGGAGATTTAGGACCCATGCGATGGGTACCACGCAGTATTACTTTAAAGGGTCTGCGTTTGCTCACCCAACCTCACCAAACCTCTCAGCCCCAAGAGTGTGCACCCTTATGTCTCATCCAGCTGTGGGTCTAGATATGGTCAATCCAGGTTGCATCACAGCCCCTGAACGCATTGTGTAAGAATTTCTCTCTCTTTCACTGTCTTTGTTTCATGGGTTTTTCGAAGTAATTTATTTTGATAATGGGGTTTAGCTGCTTTTCACTGCTGTGTTTATGCCGCTTTACACCCACTTGACACACTAACAGAGAGATATCAATACATAGGTTTTAAGATTATTACTAGTCAGATATATTCTTGTGCGGTGAATAGGGCGTGTTGAGTCCAGTTCTCTGAGCAAGGAGTAGGTCTTGTCTATTACATATTGGGTTTATGGAACGGTATCTGAGCTAATTTGAAACCCTTGTTTTATGTATCACCCCACCTCACCTTTCCCGTTAAGCAGCCATAGTGTGATTTCTGCATGTGTGACTCTGTTCTGTTTTGTAATTCAGTTCAAGTGTAACGCTTTTTACATTCCCTCTATAAGTGATACCTTATGAGAAGTGTCCTTTTCTGTGTGACTTATTTCACTTAGAATCGTCGTACCTAAATCCACTCATCATGCTGCTACTAGCCTTATGATATTGATTTCATGGCTGAGTGATATTCCATTGTACATAAGGACCACAACTTCTTTATCCATTTTTCTCTTTCCTGGGATATTGAAGGTGGAATGAAGTGGAGGTCCTTGTCAACAAGGCAGCCCTAAACTTTGGGGTGCTTGTGTCTTGCTGATTTTTCATTTTCCCAATTTATACCCCCATGAGTGGAAGTGCCCTATGCTCTCTAAGCTGTGTTTTTTAGATGTTTCAGGACACACCATACACTTCTCCAGAGTGGCTGTTGGCAATTTACATCCCGCCCATCAGTGTAGCAAGGCTCCCATTTCTCCATGGCCTGTCCTGCATTTCTGGTTTTGACACGTTTTTCAGCATGGCCCTTTTGACCGACGGGTAGCGAGTCTTCTTTGTAGCGCTGATTTGCCTTTCCAGGTTGCTTGGTTGGCCAAAAACGGAGTATGCGTTTTTTCCTGAATATATTCAGGAAAAAACGCATACGCCCTTTTTGGCCAAGGGCATCATTGTCAACGTTTTGCCGCTTTTCATGTGCTTTAAAGGCGATTCGAATCTACCTCCTGAAATCTGTTTCCTGCAATTCTGCCTTGATTTCAAATCCTCTTCTTTGCCTTCCCTCAATATATTTGTGGACGAGAGTTATGATTTATAACTCTGCAGGTTTGTGAATTGCAGTGCCCTGAAGCTCCATTTTACAACTCGCTTTTTTGGGAGCTGGCCGCAAAAGCACCGGATGGCTTCAGGCCCTGTTCTGGTTCCGGGGGGGGGATGAGCCTGTGGTTAATTCTTCTTCCTGATGGGAAAATAGAGTGACCTGTGCCTGTCCCAACACCAAGAGCTAGTCTCTCACTGGTTCCCCGTCTTCCCGTTCATCCTCAGGACAAATTGCAACCTGTACGGAACAGGAGGTTAAAGGTGCTGATGCTCCAAGTAAGGAGATTGCTAGTAAAGCGGCTGGAATGGCGAACCCGGGCACAAGGAGATGAGAAATGAGGTGCCTTTTAGAAATCTTTCCCCATCACACTGTGTACCATCTTCTGGGTTTCTCATGCATGTTTTCGATGTAGGAAGATGTCCTTGAACCTGGAGATTTGGGACCCATGCGATGGGTACCACGCAGTATTCCTTTAAAGGGTCTGCGTTTGCTCACCCAACCTCACCAAACCTCTCAGCCCCAAGAGTGTCCACCCTTATGTCTCATCCAGCTGTGGGTCTAGATATGGTCAATCCAGGTTGCATCACAGCCCCTGAACGCATTGTGTAAGAATTTCTCTCTCTTTCACTGTCTTTGTTTCATGGGTTTGTAAAAGTAATTTATTTTTATACTGGGGTTTAGCTGCTTTTCCCTGCTGTTTTTATGCCGCTTTACACCCACTTGACACACTAACAGAGAGATATCAATACATAGGTTTTAAGATTATTATTAGTCAGATATATTCTTGTGCGGTGAATAGGGCGTGTTGAGTCCAGTTCTCTGAGCAAGGAGTAGGTCTTGTCTATTACATATTGGGTTTATGGAACGGTATCTGAGCTAATTTGAAACCCTTGTTTTATGTATCACCCCACCTCACCTTTCCCGTTAAGCAGCCATAGTGTGTTTTCTGCATGTGTGACTCTGTTCTGTTTTGTAATTCAGTTCAAGTGTAACGCTTTTTACATTCCCTCTATAAGTGATACCTTATGAGAAGTGTCCTTTTCTGTGTGACTTATTTCACTTAGAATCGTCGTACCTAAATCCACTCATCATGCTGCTACTAGCCTTATGATATTGATTTCATGGCTGAGTGATATTCCATTGTACATAAGGACCACAACTTCTTTATCCATTTTTCTCTTTCCTGGGATATTGAAGGTGGAATGAAGTGGAGGTCCTTGTCAACAAGGCAGCCCTAAACTTTGGGGTGCTTGTGTCTTGCTGATTTTTCATTTTCCCAATTTATACCCCCATGAGTGGAAGTGCCCTATGCTCTCTAAGCTGTGTTTTTTAGATATTTCAGGACACACCATACACTTCTCCAGAGTGGCTGTTGGCAATTTACATCCCGCCCATCAGTGTAGCAAGGCTCCCATTTCTCCATGGCCTGTCCTGCATTTCTGGTTTTGACACGTTTTTCAGCATGGCCCTTTTGACCGACGGGTAGCGAGTCTTCTTTGTAGCGCTGATTTGCCTTTCCAGGTTGCTTGGTTGGCCAAAAAGGGCGTATGCGTTTTTTCCTGAATATATTCAGGAAAAAACGCATACGCCCTTTTTGGCCAAGGGCATCATTGTCAACGTTTTGCCGCTTTTCATGTGCTTTAAAGGCGATTCGAATCTACCTCCTGAAATCTGTTTCCTGCAATTCTGCCTTGATTTCAAATCCTCTTCTTTGCCTTCCCTCAATATATTTGTGGACGAGAGTTATGATTTATAACTCTGCAGGTTTGTGAATTGCAGTGCCCTGAAGCTCCATTTTACAACTCGCTTTTTTGGGAGCTGGCCGCAAAAGCGCAGGATGGCTTCAGGCCCTGTTCTGGTTCCGGGGGGTGGATGAGCCTGTGGTTAATTCTTCTTCCTGATGGGAAAATAGAGTGACCTGTGCCTGTCCCAACACCAAGAGCTAGTCTCTCACTGGTTCTCCGTCTACCCGTTCATCCTCAGGACAAATTGCAACCTGTACGGAACAGGAGGTTAAAGGTGCTGATGCTCCAAGTAGGGAGATTGTTAGTAAAGCAGCTAGAATGGCGAACCCGGGCACAAGGAGAAGAGAAATGAGGTGCGTTTTAGAAACTTTTACCCATCACATGGTGTCCCATCTTTTTGTTTTCTCATGCATGTTTTCGATGTAGGAAGATGCCCTTGAACCTGGAGATTTGGGACCCATGCGATGGGTACCACGCAGTATTACTTTAAAGGGTCTGCGTTTGCTCACCCAACCTCACCAAACCTCTCAGCCCCAAGAGTGTCCACCCTTATGTCTCATCCAGCTGTGGGTCTAGATATGGTCAATCCAGGTTGCATCACAGCCCCTGAACGCATTGTGTAAGAATTTCTCTCTCTTTCACTGTCTTTGTTTCATGGGTTTTTCAAAGTAATTTATTTTGATAATGGGGTTTAGCTGCTTTTCACTGCTGTGTTTATGCCGCTTTACACCCACTTGACACACTAACAGAGAGATATCAATACATAGGTTTTAAGATTATTATTAGTCAGATATATTCTTGTGCGGTGAATAGGGCGTGTTGAGTCCAGTTCTCTGAGCAAGGAGTAGGTCTTGTCTATTACATATTGGGTTTATGGAACGGTATCTGAGCTAATTTGAAACCCTTGTTTTATGTATCACCCCACCTCACCTTTCCCGTTACGCAGCCATAGTGTGTTTTCTGCATGTGTGACTCTGTTCTGTTTTGTAATTCAGTTCAAGTGTAACGCTTTTTACATTCCCTCTATAAGTGATACCCTATGAGAAGTGTCCTTTTCTGTGTGACTTATTTCACTTAGAATCGTCGTACCTAAATCCACTCATCATGCTTCTACTAGCCTTATGATATTGATTTCATGGCTGAGTGATATTCCATTGTACATAAGGACCACAACTTCTTTATCCATTTTTCTCTTTCCTGGGATATTGAAGGTGGAATGAAGAGGAGGTCCTTGTCAACAAGGCAGCCCTAAACTTTGGGGTGCTTGTGTCTTGCTGATTTTTCATTTTCCCAATTTATACCCCCATGAGTGGAAGTGCCCTATGCTCTCTAAGCTGTGTTTTTTAGATATTTCAGGACACACCATACACTTCTCCAGAGTGGCTGTTGGCAATTTACATCCCGCCCATCAGTGTAGCAAGGCTCCCATTTCTCCATGGCCTGTCTTGCATTTCTGGTTTTGACACGTTTTTCAGCATGGCCCTTTTGACCGACGGGTAGCGAGTCTTCTTTGTAGCGCTGATTTGCCTTTCCAGGTGGCTTGGTTGGCCAAAAAGGGCGTATGCGTTTTTTCCTGAATATATTCAGGAAAAAACGCATACGCCCTTTTTGGCCAAGGGCATCATTGTCAACGTTTTGCCGCTTTTCATGTGCTTTAAAGGCGATTCGAATCTACCTCCTGAAATCTGTTTCCTGCAATTCTGCCTTGATTTCAAATCCTCTTCTTTGCCTTCCCTCAATATATTTGTGGACGAGAGTTATCATTTATAACTCTGCAGGTTTGTGAATTGCAGTGCCCTGAAGCTCCATTTTACAACTCGCTTTTTTGGGAGCTTGCCGCAAAAGCGCAGGATGGCTTCAGGCCCTGTTCTGGTTGCGGGGGGGAGGATGAGCCTGTGGTTAATTCTTCTTCCTGATGGGAAAATAGAGTGACCTGTGCCTGTCCCAACACCAAGAGCTACTCTCTCACTGGTTCCCCGTCTACCCGTTCATCCTCAGGACAAATTGCAACCTGTACGGAACAGGAGGTTAAAGGTGCTGATGCTCCAAGTAGGGAGATTGTTAGTAAAGCGGCTGGAATGGCGAACCCGGGCACAAGGAGAAGAGAAATGAGGTGCGTTTTAGAAACCTTTCCCCATCACATGGTGTCCCATCTTTTTGTTTTCTCATGCATGTTTTCGATGTAGGAAGATGCCCTTGAACCTGGAGATTTAGGACCCATGCGATGGGTACCACGCAGTATTACTTTAAAGGGTCTGCGTTTGCTCACCCAACCTCACCAAACCTCTCAGCCCCAAGAGTGTGCACCCTTATGTCTCATCCAGCTGTGGGTCTAGATATGGTCAATCCAGGTTGCATCACAGCCCCTGAACGCATTGTGTAAGAATTTCTCTCTCTTTCACTGTCTTTGTTTCATGGGTTTTTCGAAGTAATTTATTTTGATAATGGGGTTTAGCTGCTTTTCACTGCTGTGTTTATGCCGCTTTACACCCACTTGACACACTAACAGAGAGATATCAATACATAGGTTTTAAGATTATTACTAGTCAGATATATTCTTGTGCGGTGAATAGGGCGTGTTGAGTCCAGTTCTCTGAGCAAGGAGTAGGTCTTGTCTATTACATATTGGGTTTATGGAACGGTATCTGAGCTAATTTGAAACCCTTGTTTTATGTATCACCCCACCTCACCTTTCCCGTTAAGCAGCCATAGTGTGATTTCTGCATGTGTGACTCTGTTCTGTTTTGTAATTCAGTTCAAGTGTAACGCTTTTTACATTCCCTCTATAAGTGATACCTTATGAGAAGTGTCCTTTTCTGTGTGACTTATTTCACTTAGAATCGTCGTACCTAAATCCACTCATCATGCTGCTACTAGCCTTATGATATTGATTTCATGGCTGAGTGATATTCCATTGTACATAAGGACCACAACTTCTTTATCCATTTTTCTCTTTCCTGGGATATTGAAGGTGGAATGAAGTGGAGGTCCTTGTCAACAAGGCAGCCCTAAACTTTGGGGTGCTTGTGTCTTGCTGATTTTTCATTTTCCCAATTTATACCCCCATGAGTGGAAGTGCCCTATGCTCTCTAAGCTGTGTTTTTTAGATGTTTCAGGACACACCATACACTTCTCCAGAGTGGCTGTTGGCAATTTACATCCCGCCCATCAGTGTAGCAAGGCTCCCATTTCTCCATGGCCTGTCCTGCATTTCTGGTTTTGAGACTTTTTTCAGCATGGCCCTTTTGACCGACGGGTAGCGAGTCTTCTTTGTAGCGCTGATTTGCCTTTCCAGGTTGCTTGGTTGGCCAAAAACGGAGTATGCGTTTTTTCCTGAATATATTCAGGAAAAAACGCATACGCCCTTTTTGGCCAAGGGCATCATTGTCAACGTTTTGCCGCTTTTCATGTGCTTTAAAGGCGATTCGAATCTACCTCCTGAAATCTGTTTCCTGCAATTCTGCCTTGATTTCAAATCCTCTTCTTTGCCTTCCCTCAATATATTTGTGGACGAGAGTTATGATTTATAACTCTGCAGGTTTGTGAATTGCAGTGCCCTGAAGCTCCATTTTACAACTCGCTTTTTTGGGAGCTGGCCGCAAAAGCACCGGATGGCTTCAGGCCCTGTTCTGGTTCCGGGGGGGGGATGAGCCTGTGGTTAATTCTTCTTCCTGATGGGAAAATAGAGTGACCTGTGCCTGTCCCAACACCAAGAGCTAGTCTCTCACTGGTTCCCCGTCTTCCCGTTCATCCTCAGGACAAATTGCAACCTGTACGGAACAGGAGGTTAAAGGTGCTGATGCTCCAAGTAAGGAGATTGCTAGTAAAGCGGCTGGAATGGCGAACCCGGGCACAAGGAGATGAGAAATGAGGTGCCTTTTAGAAATCTTTCCCCATCACACTGTGTACCATCTTCTGGGTTTCTCATGCATGTTTTCGATGTAGGAAGATGCCCTTGAACCTGGAGATTTGGGACCCATGCGATGGGTACCACGCAGTATTCCTTTAAAGGGTCTGCGTTTGCTCACCCAACCTCACCAAACCTCTCAGCCCCAAGAGTGTCCACCCTTATGTCTCATCCAGCTGTGGGTCTAGATATGGTCAATCCAGGTTGCATCACAGCCCCTGAACGCATTGTGTAAGAATTTCTCTCTCTTTCACTGTCTTTGTTTCATGGGTTTGTAAAAGTAATTTATTTTTATACTGGGGTTTAGCTGCTTTTCCCTGCTGTTTTTATGCCGCTTTACACCCACTTGACACACTAACAGAGAGATATCAATACATAGGTTTTAAGATTATTATTAGTCAGATATATTCTTGTGCGGTGAATAGGGCGTGTTGAGTCCAGTTCTCTGAGCAAGGAGTAGGTCTTGTCTATTACATATTGGGTTTATGGAACGGTATCTGAGCTAATTTGAAACCCTTGTTTTATGTATCACCCCACCTCACCTTTCCCGTTAAGCAGCCATAGTGTGATTTCTGCATGTGTGACTCTGTTCTGTTTTGTAATTCAGTTCAAGTGTAACGCTTTTTACATTCCCTCTATAAGTGATACCTTATGAGAAGTGTCCTTTTCTGTGTGACTTATTTCACTTAGAATCGTCGTACCTAAATCCACTCATCATGCTGCTACTAGCCTTATGATATTGATTTCATGGCTGAGTGATATTCCATTGTACATAAGGACCACAACTTCTTTATCCATTTTTCTCTTTCCTGGGATATTGAAGGTGGAATGAAGTGGAGGTCCTTGTCAACAAGGCAGTCCTAAACTTTGGGGTGCTTGTGTCTTGCTGATTTTTCATTTTCCCAATTTATACCCCCATGAGTGGAAGTGCCCTATGCTCTCTAAGCTGTGTTTTTTAGATATTTCAGGACACACCATACACTTCTCCAGAGTGGCTGTTGGCAATTTACATCCCGCCCATCAGTGTAGCAAGGCTCCCATTTCTCCATGGCCTGTCCTGCATTTCTGGTTTTGACACGTTTTTCAGCATGGCCCTTTTGACCGACGGGTAGCGAGTCTTCTTTGTAGCGCTGATTTTCCTTTCCAGGTTGCTTGGTTGGCCAAAAAGGGCGTATGCGTTTTTTCCTGAATATATTCAGGAAAAAACGCATACGCCCTTTTTGGCCAAGGGAATCATTGTCAACGTTTTGCCGCTTTTCATGTGCTTTAAAGGCGATTCGAATCTACCTCCTGAAATTTGTTTCCTGCAATTCTGCCTTGATTTCAAATCCTCTTCTTTGCCTTCCCTCAATATATTTGTGGACGAGAGTTATGATTTATAACTCTGCAGGTTTGTGAATTGCAGTGCCCTGAAGCTCCATTTTACAACTCGCTTTTTTGGGAGCTTGCCGCAAAAGCGCAGGATGGCTTCAGGCCCTGTTCTGGTTCCGGGGGGTGGATGAGCCTGTGGTTAATTCTTCTTCCTGATGGGAAAATAGAGTGACCTGTGCCTGTCCCAACACCAAGAGCTAGTCTCTCACTGGTTCTCCGTCTACCCGTTCATCCTCAGGACAAATTGCAACCTGTACGGAACAGGAGGTTAAAGGTGCTGATGCTCCAAGTAGGGAGATTGTTAGTAAAGCGGCTAGAATGGCGAACCCGGGCACAAGGAGAAGAGAAATGTGGTGCGTTTTAGAAACCTTTCCCCATCACATGGTGTCCCATCTTTTTGTTTTCTCATGCATGTTTTCGATGTAGGAAGATGCCCTTGAACCTGGAGATTTGGGACCCATGCGATGGGTACCACGCAGTATTACTTTAAAGGGTCTGCGTTTGCTCACCCAACCTCACCAAACCTCTCAGCCCCAAGAGTGTCCACCCTTATGTCTCATCCAGCTGTGGGTCTAGATATGGTCAATCCAGGTTGCATCACAGCCCCTGAACGCATTGTGTAAGAATTTCTCTCTCTTTCACTGTCTTTGTTTCATGGGTTTTTCAAAGTAATTTATTTTGATAATGGGGTTTAGCTGCTTTTCACTGCTGTGTTTATGCCGCTTTACACCCACTTGACACACTAACAGAGAGATATCAATACATAGGTTTTAAGATTATTATTAGTCAGATATATTCTTGTGCGGTGAATAGGGCGTGTTGAGTCCAGTTCTCTGAGCAAGGAGTAGGTCTTGTCTATTACATATTGGGTTTATGGAACGGTATCTGAGCTAATTTGAAACCCTTGTTTTATGTATCACCCCACCTCACCTTTCCCGTTACGCAGCCATAGTGTGTTTTCTGCATGTGTGACTCTGTTCTGTTTTGTAATTCAGTTCAAGTGTAACGCTTTTTACATTCCCTCTATAAGTGATACCTTATGAGAAGTGTCCTTTTCTGTGTGACTTATTTCACTTAGAATCGTCGTACCTAAATCCACTCATCATGCTGCTACTAGCCTTATGATATTGATTTCATGGCTGAGTGATATTCCATTGTACATAAGGACCACAACTTCTTTATCCATTTTTCTCTTTCCTGGGATATTGAAGGTGGAATGAAGTGGAGGTCCTTGTCAACAAGGCAGCCCTAAACTTTGGGGTGCTTGTGTCTTGCTGAATTTTCATTTTCCCAATTTATACCCCCATGAGTGGAAGTGCCCTATGCTCTCTAAGCTGTGTTTTTTAGATGTTTTAGGACACACCATACACTTCTCCAGAGTGGCTGTTGGCAATTTACATCCCGCCCATCAGTGTAGCAAGGCTCCCATTTCTCCATGGCCTGTCCTGCATTTCTGGTTTTGACACGTTTTTCAGCATGGCCCTTTTGACCGACGGGTAGCGAGTCTTCTTTGTAGCGCTGATTTGCCTTTCCAGGTTGCTTGGTTGGCCAAAAAGGGCGTATGCGTTTTTTCCTGAATATATTCAGGAAAAAACGCATACGCCCTTTTTGGCCAAGGGCATCATTGTCAACGTTTTGCCGCTTTTCATGTGCTTTAAAGGCGATTCGAATCTACCTCCTGAAATCTGTTTCCTGCAATTCTGCCTTGATTTCAAATCCTCTTCTTTGCCTTCCCTCAATATATTTGTGGACGAGAGTTATGATTTATAACTCTGCAGGTTTGTGAATTGCAGTGCCCTGAAGCTCCATTTGACAACTCGCTTTTTTGGGAGCTGGCCGCAAAAGCGCAGGATGGCTTCAGGCCCTGTTCTGGTTCCGGGGGGGGGGATGAGCCTGTGGTTAATTCTTCTTCCTGATGGGAAAATAGAGTGACCTGTGCCTGTCCCAACACCAAGAGCTAGTCTCTCACTGGTTCCCCGTCTATCCGTTCATCCTCAGGACAAATTGCAACCTGTACGGAACAGGAGGTTAAAGGTGCTGATGCTCCAAGTAGGGAGATTGTTAGTAAAGCGGCTAGAATGGCGAACCCGGGCACAAGGAGAAGAGAAATGAGGTGCGTTTTAGAAACCTTTCCCCATCACATGGTGTACCATCTTTTTGTTTTCTTATGCATGTTTTCGATGTAGGAAGATGCCCTTGAACCTGGAGATTTGGGACCCATGCGATGGGTACCACGCAGTATTACTTTAAAGGGTCTGCGTTTGCTCACCCAACCTCACCAAACCTCTCAGCCCCAAGAGTGTCCACCCTTATGTCTCATCCAGCTGTGGGTCTAGATATGGTCAATCCAGGTTGCATCACAGCCCCTGAACGCATTGTGTAAGAATTTCTCTCTTTCACTGTCTTTGTTTCATGGGTTTTTCAAAGTAATTTATTTTGATAATGGGGTTTAGCTGCTTTTCACTGCTGTGTTTATGCCGCTTTACACCCACTTGACACACTAACAGAGAGATATCAATACATAGGTTTTAAGATTATTATTAGTCAGATATATTCCGTGCGGTGAATAGGGCGTGTTGAGTCCAGTTCTCTGAGCAAGGAGTAGGTCTTGTCTATTACATATTGGGTTTATGGAACGGTATCTGAGCTAATTTGAAACCCTTGTTTTATGTATCACCCCACCTCACCTTTCCCGTTAAGCAGCCATAGTGTGATTTCTGCATGTGTGACTCTGTTCTGTTTTGTAATTCAGTTCAAGTGTAACGCTTTTTACATTCCCTCTATAAGTGATACCTTATGAGAAGTGTCCTTTTCTGTGTGACTTATTTCACTTAGAATCGTCGTACCTAAATCCACTCATCATGCTGCTACTAGCCTTATGATATTGATTTCATGGCTGAGTGATATTCCATTGTACATAAGGACCACAACTTCTTTATCCATTTTTCTCTTTCCTGGTATATTGAAGGTGGAATGAAGAGGAGGTCCTTGTCAACAAGGCAGCCCTAAACTTTGGGGTGCTTGTGTCTTGCTGATTTTTCATTTTCCCAATTTATACCCCCATGAGTGGAAGTGCCCTATGCTCTCTAAGCTGTGTTTTTTAGATGTTTCAGGACACACCATACACTTCTCCAGAGTGGCTGTTGGCAATTTACATCCCGCCCATCAGTGTAGCAAGGCTCCCATTTCTCCATGGCCTGTCCTGCATTTCTGGTTTTGACACGTTTTTCAGCATGGCCCTTTTGACCGACGGGTAGCGAGTCTTCTTTGTAGCTCTGATTTGCATTTCCAGGTTGCTTGGTTGGCCAAAAAGGGCGTATGCGTTTTTTCCTGAATATATTCAGGAAAAAACGCATACGCCCTTTTTGGCCAAGGGCATCATTGTCAACGTTTTGCCGCTTTTCATGTGCTTTAAAGGCGATTCGAATCTACCTCCTGAAATCTGTTTCCTGCAATTCTGCCTTGATTTCAAATCCTCTTCTTTGCCTTCCCTCAATATATTTGTGGACGAGAGTTATGATTTATAACTCTGCAGGTTTGTGAATTGCAGTGCCCTGAAGCTCCATTTTACAACTCGCTTTTTTGGGAGCTTGCCGCAAAAGCGCAGGATGGCTTCAGGCCCTGTTCTGGTTGCGGGGGGGAGGATGAGCCTGTGGTTAATTCTTCTTCCTGATGGGAAAATAGAGTGACCTGTGCCTGTCCCAACACCAAGAGCTAGTCTCTCACTGGTTCCCCGTCTACCCGTTCATCCTCAGGACAAATTGCAACCTGTACGGAACAGGAGGTTAAAGGTGCTGATGCTCCAAGTAGGGAGATTGTTAGTAAAGCGGCTGGAATGGCGAACCCGGGCACAAGGAGAAGAGAAATGAGGTGCGTTTTAGAAACCTTTCCCCATCACATGGTGTACCATCTTTTTGTTTTCTCATGCATGTTTTCGATGTAGGAAGATGCCCTTGAACCTGGAGATTTGGGACCCATGCGATGGGTACCACGCAGTATTACTTTAAAGGGTCTGCGTTTGCTCACCCAACCTCACCAAACCTCTCAGCCCCAAGAGTGTCCACCCTTATGTCTCATCCAGCTGTGGGTCTAGATATGGTCAATCCAGGTTGCATCACAGTCCCTGAACGCATTGTGTAAGAATTTCTCTCTCTTTCACTGTCTTTGTTTCATGGGTTTTTTGAAGTAATTTATTTTGATAATGGGGTTTAGCTGCTTTTCACTGCTGTGTTTATGCCGCTTTACACCCACTTGACACACTAACAGAGAGATATCAATACATAGGTTTTAAGATTATTACTAGTCAGATATATTCTTGTGCGGTGAATAGGGCGTGTTGAGTCCAGTTCTCTGAGCAAGGAGTAGGTCTTGTCTATTACATATTGGGTTTATGGAACGGTATCTGAGCTAATTTGAAACCCTTGTTTTATGTATCACCCCACCTCACCTTTCCCGTTAAGCAGCCATAGTGTGATTTCTGCATGTGTGACTCTGTTCTGTTTTGTAATTCAGTTCAAGTGTAACGCTTTTTACATTCCCTCTATAAGTGATACCTTATGAGAAGTGTCCTTTTCTGTGTGACTTATTTCACTTAGAATCGTCGTACCTAAATCCACTCATCATGCTGCTACTAGCCTTATGATATTGATTTCATGGCTGAGTGATATTCCATTGTACATAAGGACCACAACTTTTTTATCCATTTTTCTCTTTCCTGGGATATTGAAGGTGGAATGAAGTGGAGGTCCTTGTCAACAAGGCAGCCCTAAACTTTGGGGTGCTTGTGTCTTGCTGATTTTTCATTTTCCCAATTTATACCCCCATGAGTGGAAGTGCCCTATGCTCTCTAAGCTGTGTTTTTTAGATGTTTCAGGACACACCATACACTTCTCCAGAGTGGCTGTTGGCAATTTACATCCCGCCCATCAGTGTAGCAAGGCTCCCATTTCTCCATGGCCTGTCCTGCATTTCTGGTTTTGACACGTTTTTCAGCATGGCCCTTTTGACCGACGGGTAGCGAGTCTTCTTTGTAGCGCTGATTTTCCTTTCCAGGTTGCTTGGTTGGCCAAAAAGGGCGTATGCGTTTTTTCCTGAATATATTCAGGAAAAAACGCATACGCCCTTTTTGGCCAAGGGCATCATTGTCAACGTTTTGCCGCTTTTCATGTGCTTTAAAGGCGATTCGAATCTACCTCCTGAAATCTGTTTCCTGCAATTCTGCCTTGATTTCAAATCCTCTTCTTTGCCTTCCCTCAATATATTTGTGGACGAGAGTTATGATTTATAACTCTGCAGGTTTGTGAATTGCAGTGCCCTGAAGCTCCATTTTACAACTCGCTTTTTTGGGAGCTGGCCGCAAAAGCACCGGATGGCTTCAGGCCCTGTTCTGGTTCCGGGGGGGGGATGAGCCTGTGGTTAATTCTTCTTCCTGATGGGAAAATAGAGTGACCTGTGCCTGTCCCAACACCAAGAGCTAGTCTCTCACTGGTTCCCCGTCTTCCCGTTCATCCTCAGGACAAATTGCAACCTGTACGGAACAGGAGGTTAAAGGTGCTGATGCTCCAAGTAAGGAGATTGCTAATAAAGCGGCTGGAATGGCGAACCCGGGCACAAGGAGATGAGAAATGAGGTGCCTTTTAGAAATCTTTCCCCATCACACTGTGTACCATCTTCTGGGTTTCTCATGCATGTTTTCGATGTAGGAAGATGCCCTTGAACCTGGAGATTTGGGACCCATGCGATGGGTACCACGCAGTATTCCTTTAAAGGGTCTGCGTTTGCTCACCCAACCTCACCAAACCTCTCAGCCCCAAGAGTGTCCACCCTTATGTCTCATCCAGCTGTGGGTCTAGATATGGTCAATCCAGGTTGCATCACAGCCCCTGAACGCATTGTGTAAGAATTTCTCTCTCTTTCACTGTCTTTGTTTCATGGGTTTGTAAAAGTAATTTATTTTTATACTGGGGTTTAGCTGCTTTTCCCTGCTGTTTTTATGCCGCTTTACACCCACTTGACACACTAACAGAGAGATATCAATACATAGGTTTTAAGATTATTATTAGTCAGATATATTCTTGTGCGGTGAATAGGGTGTGTTGAGTCCAGTTCTCTGAGCAAGGAGTAGGTCTTGTCTATTACATATTGGGTTTATGGAACGGTATCTGAGCTAATTTGAAACCCTTGTTTTATGTATCACCCCACCTCACCTTTCCCGTTAAGCAGCCATAGTGTGATTTCTGCATGTGTGACTCTGTTCTGTTTTGTAATTCAGTTCAAGTGTAACGCTTTTTACATTCCCTCTATAAGTGATACCTTATGAGAAGTGTCCTTTTCTGTGTGACTTATTTCACTTAGAATCGTCGTACCTAAATCCACTCATCATGCTGCTACTAGCCTTATGATATTGATTTCATGGCTGAGTGATATTCCATTGTACATAAGGACCACAACTTCTTTATCCATTTTTCTCTTTCCTGGGATATTGAAGGTGGAATGAAGTGGAGGTCCTTGTCAACAAGGCAGCCCTAAACTTTGGGGTGCTTGTGTCTTGCTGATTTTTCATTTTCCCAATTTATACCCCCATGAGTGGAAGTGCCCTATGCTCTCTAAGCTGTGTTTTTTAGATATTTCAGGACACACCATACACTTCTCCAGAGTGGCTGTTGGCAATTTACATCCCGCCCATCAGTGTAGCAAGGCTCCCATTTCTCCATGGCCTGTCCTGCATTTCTGGTTTTGACACGTTTTTCAGCATGGCCCTTTTGACCGACGGGTAGCGAGTCTTCTTTGTAGCGCTGATTTTCCTTTCCAGGTTGCTTGGTTGGCCAAAAAGGGCGTATGCGTTTTTTCCTGAATATATTCAGGAAAAAACGCATACGCCCTTTTTGGCCAAGGGCATCATTGTCAACGTTTTGCCGCTTTTCATGTGCTTTAAAGGCGATTCGAATCTACCTCCTGAAATCTGTTTCCTGCAATTCTGCCTTGATTTCAAATCCTCTTCTTTGCCTTCCCTCAATATATTTGTGGACGAGAGTTATGATTTATAACTCTGCAGGTTTGTGAATTGCAGTGCCCTGAAGCTCCATTTTACAACTCGCTTTTTTGGGAGCTGGCCGCAAAAGCACTGGATGGCTTCAGGCCCTGTTCTTGTTCCGGGGGGGATGATGAGCCTGTGGTTCATTCTTCTTCCTGATGGGAAAATAGAGTGACCTGTGCCTGTCCCAACACCAAGAGCTAGTCTCTCACTGGTTCCCCGTCTACCCGTTCATCCTCAGGACAAATTGCAACCTGTACGGAACAGGAGGTTAAAGGTGCTGATGCTCCAAGTAGGGAGATTGTTAGTAAAGCGGCTGGAATGGCGAACCCGGGCACAAGGAGAAGAGAAATGAGGTGCGTTTTAGAAACCTTTCCCCATCACATGGTGTACCATCGTTTTGTTTTCTCATGCATGTTTTCGATGTAGGAAGATGCCCTTAAACCTGGAGATTTGGGACCCATGCGATGGGTACCACGCAGTATTATTTTAAAGGGTCTGCGTTTGCTCACCCAACCTCACCAAACCTCTCAGCCCCAAGAGTGTGCACCCTTATGTCTCATCCAGCTGTGGGTCTAGATATGGTCAATCCAGGTTGCATCACAGCCCCTGAACGCATTGTGTAAGAATTTCGCTCTCTTTCACTGTCTTTGTTTCATGGGTTTTTCAAAGTAATTTATTTTGATAATGGGGTTTAGCTGCTTTTCACTGCTGTGTTTATGCCGCTTTACACCCACTTGACACACTAACAGAGAGATATCAATACATAGGTTTTAAGATTATTATTAGTCAGATATATTCCGTGCGGTGAATAGGGCGTGTTGAGTCCAGTTCTCTGAGCAAGGAGTAGGTCTTGTCTATTACATATTGGGTTTATGGAACGGTATCTGAGCTAATTTGAAACCCTTGTTTTATGTATCACCCCACCTCACCTTTCCCGTTAAGCAGCCATAGTGTGATTTCTGCATGTGTGACTCTGTTCTGTTTTGTAATTCAGTTCAAGTGTAACGCTTTTTACATTCCCTCTATAAGTGATACCTTATGAGAAGTGTCCTTTTCTGTGTGACTTATTTCACTTAGAATCGTCGTACCTAAATCCACTCATCATGCTGCTACTAGCCTTATGATATTGATTTCATGGCTGAGTGATATTCCATTGTACATAAGGACCACAACTTCTTTATCCATTTTTCTCTTTCCTGGTATATTGAAGGTGGAATGAAGAGGAGGTCCTTGTCAACAAGGCAGCCCTAAACTTTGGGGTGCTTGTGTCTTGCTGATTTTTCATTTTCCCAATTTATACCCCCATGAGTGGAAGTGCCCTATGCTCTCTAAGCTGTGTTTTTTAGATGTTTCAGGACACACCATACACTTCTCCAGAGTGGCTGTTGGCAATTTACATCCCGCCCATCAGTGTAGCAAGGCTCCCATTTCTCCATGGCCTGTCCTGCATTTCTGGTTTTGACACGTTTTTCAGCATGGCCCTTTTCACCGACGGGTAGCGAGTCTTCTTTGTAGCTCTGATTTGCCTTTCCAGGTTGCTTGGTTGGCCAAAAAGGGCGTATGCGTTTTTTCCTGAATATATTCAGGAAAAAACGCATACGCCCTTTTTGGCCAAGGGCATCATTGTCAACGTTTTGCCGCTTTTCATGTGCTTTAAAGGCGATTCGAATCTACCTCCTGAAATCTGTTTCCTGCAATTCTGCCTTGATTTCAAATCCTCTTCTTTGCCTTCCCTCAATATATTTGTGGACGAGAGTTATCATTTATAACTCTGCAGGTTTGTGAATTGCAGTGCCCTGAAGCTCCATTTTACAACTCGCTTTTTTGGGAGCTTGCCGCAAAAGCGCAGGATGGCTTCAGGCCCTGTTCTGGTTGCGGGGGGGAGGATGAGCCTGTGGTTAATTCTTCTTCCTGATGGGAAAATAGAGTGACCTGTGCCTGTCCCAACACCAAGAGCTACTCTCTCACTGGTTCCCCGTCTACACGTTCATCCTCAGGACAAATTGCAACCTGTACGGAACAGGAGGTTAAAGGTGCTGATGCTCCAAGTAGGGAGATTGTTAGTAAAGCGGCTGGAATGGCGAACCCGGGCACAAGGAGAAGAGAAATGAGGTGCGTTTTAGAAACCTTTCCCCATCACATGGTGTACCATTTTTTGTTTTCTCATGCATGTTTTCGATGTAGGAAGATGCCCTTGAACCTGGAGATTTGGGACCCATGCGATGGGTACCACGCAGTATTACTTTAAAGGGTCTGCGTTTGCTCACCCAACCTCACCAAACCTCTCAGCCCCAAGAGTGTCCACCCTTATGTCTCATCCAGCTGTGGGTCTAGATATGGTCAATCCAGGTTGCATCACAGCCCCTGAACGCATTGTGTAAGAATTTCTCTCTCTTTCACTGTCTTTGTTTCATGGGTTTTTCGAAGTAATTTATTTTGATAATGGGGTTTAGCTGCTTTTCACTGCTGTGTTTATGCCGCTTTACACCCACTTGACACACTAACAGAGAGATATCAATACATAGGTTTTAAGATTATTACTAGTCAGATATATTCTTGTGCGGTGAATAGGGCGTGTTGAGTCCAGTTCTCTGAGCAAGGAGTAGGTCTTGTCTATTACATATTGGGTTTATGGAACGGTATCTGAGCTAATTTGAAACCCTTGTTTTATGTATCACCCCACCTCACCTTTCCCGTTAAGCAGCCATAGTGTGATTTCTGCATGTGTGACTCTGTTCTGTTTTGTAATTCAGTTCAAGTGTAACGCTTTTTACATTCCCTCTATAAGTGATACCTTATGAGAAGTGTCCTTTTCTGTGTGACTTATTTCACTTAGAATCGTCGTACCTAAATCCACTCATCATGCTGCTACTAGCCTTATGATATTGATTTCATGGCTGAGTGATATTCCATTGTACATAAGGACCACAACTTCTTTATCCATTTTTCTCTTTCCTGGGATATTGAAGGTGGAATGAAGTGGAGGTCCTTGTCAACAAGGCAGCCCTAAACTTTGGGGTGCTTGTGTCTTGCTGATTTTTCATTTTCCCAATTTATACCCCCATGAGTGGAAGTGCCCTATGCTCTCTAAGCTGTGTTTTTTAGATGTTTCAGGACACACCATACACTTCTCCAGAGTGGCTGTTGGCAATTTACATCCCGCCCATCAGTGAAGCAAGGCTCCCATTTCTCCATGGCCTGTCCTGCATTTCTGGTTTTGACACGTTTTTCAGCATGGCCCTTTTGACCGACGGGTAGCGAGTCTTCTTTGTAGCGCTGATTTGCCTTTCCAGGTTGCTTGGTTGGCCAAAAAGGGCGTATGCGTTTTTTCCTGAATATATTCAGGAAAAAACGCATACGCCCTTTTTGGCCAAGGGCATCATTGTCAACGTTTTGCCGCTTTTCATGTGCTTTAAAGGCGATTCGAATCTACCTCCTGAAATCTGTTTCCTGCAATTCTGCCTTGATTTCAAATCCTCTTCTTTGCCTTCCCTCAATATATTTGTGGACGAGAGGTATGATTTATAACTCTGCAGGTTTGTGAATTGCAGTGCCCTGAAGCTCCATTTTACAACTCGCTTTTTTGGGAGCTGGCCGCAAAAGCACCGGATGGCTTCAGGCCCTGTTCTGGTTCCGGGGGGGGGATGAGCCTGTGGTTAATTCTTCTTCCTGATGGGAAAATAGAGTGACCTGTGCCTGTCCCAACACCAAGAGCTAGTCTCTCACTGGTTCCCCGTCTTCCCGTTCATCCTCAGGACAAATTGCAACCTGTACGGAACAGGAGGTTAAAGGTGCTGATGCTCCAAGTAAGGAGATTGCTAGTAAAGCGGCTGGAATGGCGAACCCGGGCACAAGGAGATGAGAAATGAGGTGCCTTTTAGAAATCTTTCCCCATCACACTGTGTACCATCTTCTGGGTTTCTCATGCATGTTTTCGATGTAGGAAGATGCCCTTGAACCTGGAGATTTGGGACCCATGCGATGGGTACCACGCAGTATTCCTTTAAAGGGTCTGCGTTTGCTCACCCAACCTCACCAAACCTCTCAGCCCCAAGAGTGTCCACCCTTATGTCTCATCCAGCTGTGGGTCTAGATATGGTCAATCCAGGTTGCATCACAGCCCCTGAACGCATTGTGTAAGAATTTCTCTCTCTTTCACTGTCTTTGTTTCATGGGTTTGTAAAAGTAATTTATTTTTATACAGGGGTTTAGCTGCTTTTCCCTGCTGTTTTTATGCCGCTTTACACCCACTTGACACACTAACAGAGAGATATCAATACATAGGTTTTAAGATTATTATTAGTCAGATATATTCTTGTGCGGTGAATAGGGCGTGTTGAGTCCAGTTCTCTGAGCAAGGAGTAGGTCTTGTCTATTACATATTGGGTTTATGGAACGGTATCTGAGCTAATTTGAAACCCTTGTTTTATGTATCACCCCACCTCACCTTTCCCGTTAAGCAGCCATAGTGTGATTTCTGCATGTGTGACTCTGTTCTGTTTTGTAATTCAGTTCAAGTGTAACGCTTTTTACATTCCCTCTATAAGTGATACCTTATGAGAAGTGTCCTTTTCTGTGTGACTTATTTCACTTAGAATCGTCGTACCTAAATCCACTCATCATGCTGCTACTAGCCTTATGATATTGATTTCATGGCTGAGTGATATTCCATTGTACATAAGGACCACAACTTCTTTATCCATTTTTCTCTTTCCTGGGATATTGAAGGTGGAATGAAGTGGAGGTCCTTGTCAACAAGGCAGCCCTAAACTTTGGGGTGCTTGTGTCTTGCTGATTTTTCATTTTCCCAATTTATACCCCCATGAGTGGAAGTGCCCTATGCTCTCTAAGCTGTGTTTTTTAGATGTTTCAGGACACACCGTACACTTCTCCAGAGTGGCTGTTGGCAATTTACATCCCGCCCATCAGTGTAGCAAGGCTCCCATTTCTCCATGGCCTGTCCTGCATTTCTGGTTTTGACACGTTTTTCAGCATGGCCCTTTTGACCGACGGGTAGCGAGTCTTCTTTGTAGCGCTGATTTGCCTTTCCAGGTTGCTTGGTTGGCCAAAAAGGGCGTATGCGTTTTTTCCTGAATATATTCAGGAAAAAACGCATACGCCCTTTTTGGCCAAGGGCATCATTGTCAACGTTTTGCCGCTTTTCATGTGCTTTAAAGGCGATTCGAATCTACCTCCTGAAATCTGTTTCCTGCAATTCTGCCTTGATTTCAAATCCTCTTCTTTGCCTTCCCTCAATATATTTGTGGACGAGAGGTATGATTTATAACTCTGCAGGTTTGTGAATTGCAGTGCCCTGAAGCTCCATTTTACAACTCGCTTTTTTGGGAGCTGGCCGCAAAAGCACCGGATGGCTTCAGGCCCTGTTCTGGTTCCGGGGGGGGGATGAGCCTGTGGTTAATTCTTCTTCCTGATGGGAAAATAGAGTGACCTGTGCCTGTCCCAACACCAAGAGCTAGTCTCTCACTGGTTCCCCGTCTTCCCGTTCATCCTCAGGACAAATTGCAACCTGTACGGAACAGGAGGTTAAAGGTGCTGATGCTCCAAGTAAGGAGATTGCTAGTAAAGCGGCTGGAATGGCGAACCCGGGCACAAGGAGATGAGAAATGAGGTGCCTTTTAGAAATCTTTCCCCATCACACTGTGTACCATCTTCTGGGTTTCTCATGCATGTTTTCGATGTAGGAAGATGCCCTTGAACCTGGAGATTTGGGACCCATGCGATGGGTACCACGCAGTATTCCTTTAAAGGGTCTGCGTTTGCTCACCCAACCTCACCAAACCTCTCAGCCCCAAGAGTGTCCACCCTTATGTCTCATCCAGCTGTGGGTCTAGATATGGTCAATCCAGGTTGCATCACAGCCCCTGAACGCATTGTGTAAGAATTTCTCTCTCTTTCACTGTCTTTGTTTCATGGGTTTGTAAAAGTAATTTATTTTTATACAGGGGTTTAGCTGCTTTTCCCTGCTGTTTTTATGCCGCTTTACACCCACTTGACACACTAACAGAGAGATATCAATACATAGGTTTTAAGATTATTATTAGTCAGATATATTCTTGTGCGGTGAATAGGGCGTGTTGAGTCCAGTTCTCTGAGCAAGGAGTAGGTCTTGTCTATTACATATTGGGTTTATGGAACGGTATCTGAGCTAATTTGAAACCCTTGTTTTATGTATCACCCCACCTCACCTTTCCCGTTAAGCAGCCATAGTGTGATTTCTGCATGTGTGACTCTGTTCTGTTTTGTAATTCAGTTCAAGTGTAACGCTTTTTACATTCCCTCTATAAGTGATACCTTATGAGAAGTGTCCTTTTCTGTGTGACTTATTTCACTTAGAATCGTCGTACCTAAATCCACTCATCATGCTGCTACTAGCCTTATGATATTGATTTCATGGCTGAGTGATATTCCATTGTACATAAGGACCACAACTTCTTTATCCATTTTTCTCTTTCCTGGGATATTGAAGGTGGAATGAAGTGGAGGTCCTTGTCAACAAGGCAGCCCTAAACTTTGGGGTGCTTGTGTCTTGCTGATTTTTCATTTTCCCAATTTATACCCCCATGAGTGGAAGTGCCCTATGCTCTCTAAGCTGTGTTTTTTAGATGTTTCAGGACACACCGTACACTTCTCCAGAGTGGCTGTTGGCAATTTACATCCCGCCCATCAGTGTAGCAAGGCTCCCATTTCTCCATGGCCTGTCCTGCATTTCTGGTTTTGAGACTTTTTTCAGCATGGCCCTTTTGACCGATGGGAAGCGAGTCTTCTTTGTAGCGCTGATTTGCATTTCCAGGTTGCTTGGTTGGCCAAAAAGGGCGTATGCGTTTTTTCCTGAATATATTCAGGAAAAAACGCATACGCCCTTTTAGGCCAAGGGCATCATTGTCAACGTTTTGCTGCTTTTCATGTGCTTTAAAGGCGATTCGAATCTACCTCCTGAAATCTGTTTCCTGCAATTCTGCCTTGATTTCAAATCCTCTTCTTTGCCTTCCCTCAATATATTTGTGGACGAGAGTTATCATTTATAACTCTGCAGGTTTGTGAATTGCAGTGCCCTGAAGCTCCATTTTACAACTCGCTTTTTTGGGAGCTGGCCGCAAAAGCGCAGGATGGCTTCAGGCCCTGTTCTGGTTCCGGGGGGGAGGATGAGCCTGTGGTTAATTCTTCTTCCTGATGGGAAAATAGAGTGACCTGTGCCTGTCCCAACACCAAGAGCTAGTCTCTCACTGGTTCCCCGTCTACCCGTTCATCCTTCAGGACAAATTGCAACCTGTACGGAACAGGAGGTTAAAGGTGCTGATGCTCCAAGTAGGGAGATTGTTAGTAAAGCGGCTGGAATGGCGAACCCGGGCACAAGGAGAAGAGAAATGAGGTGCGTTTTAGAAACCTTTCCCCATCACATGGTGTACCATCGTTTTGTTTTCTCATGCATGTTTTCGATGTAGGAAGATTCCCTTAAACCTGGAGATTTGGGACCCATGCGATGGGTACCACGCAGTATTACTTTAAAGGGTCTGCGTTTGCTCACCCAACCTCACCAAACCTCTCAGCCCCAAGAGTGTCCACCCTTATGTCTCATCCAGCTGTGGGTCTAGATATGGTCAATCCAGGTTGCATCACAGCCCCTGAACGCATTGTGTAAGAATTTCTCTCTCTTTCACTGTCTTTGTTTCATGGGTTTTTCAAAGTAATTTATTTTTATAATGGGGTTTAGCTGCTTTTCACTGCTGTGTTTATGCCGCTTTACACCCACTTGACACACTAACAGAGAGATATCAATACATAGGTTTTAAGATTATTACTAGTCAGATATATTCTTGTGCGGTGAATAGGGTGTGTTGAGTCCAGTTCTCTGAGCAAGGAGTAGGTCTTGTCTATTACATATTGGGTTTATGGAACGGTATCTGAGCTAATTTGAAACCCTTGTTTTATGTATCACCCCACCTCACCTTTCCCGTTAAGCAGCCATAGTGTGATTTCTGCATGTGTGACTCTGTTCTGTTTTGTAATTCAGTTCAAGTGTAACGCTTTTTACATTCCCTCTATAAGTGATACCTTATGAGAAGTGTCCTTTTCTGTGTGACTTATTTCACTTAGAATCGTCGTACCTAAATCCACTCATCATGCTGCTACTAGCCTTATGATATTGATTTCATGGCTGAGTGATATTCCATTGTACATAAGGACCACAACTTCTTTATCCATTTTTCTCTTTCCTGGGATATTGAAGGTGGAATGAAGTGGAGGTCCTTGTCAACAAGGCAGCCCTAAACTTTGGGGTGCTTGTGTCTTGCTGATTTTTCATTTTCCCAATTTATACCCCCATGAGTGGAAGTGCCCTATGCTCTCTAAGCTGTGTTTTTTAGATGTTTCAGGACACACCGTACACTTCTCCAGAGTGGCTGTTGGCAATTTACATCCCGCCCATCAGTGTAGCAAGGCTCCCATTTCTCCATGGCCTGTCCTGCATTTCTGGTTTTGACACGTTTTTCAGCATGGCCCTTTTGACCGACGGGTAGCGAGTCTTCTTTGTAGCGCTGATTTGCCTTTCCAGGTTGCTTGGTTGGCCAAAAAGGGCGTATGCGTTTTTTCCTGAATATATTCAGGAAAAAACGCATACGCCCTTTTTGGCCAAGGGCATCATTGTCAACGTTTTGCCGCTTTTCATGTGCTTTAAAGGCGATTCGAATCTACCTCCTGAAATCTGTTTCCTGCAATTCTGCCTTGATTTCAAATCCTCTTCTTTGCCTTCCCTCAATATATTTGTGGACGAGAGGTATGATTTATAACTCTGCAGGTTTGTGAATTGCAGTGCCCTGAAGCTCCATTTTACAACTCGCTTTTTTGGGAGCTGGCCGCAAAAGCACCGGATGGCTTCAGGCCCTGTTCTGGTTCCGGGGGGGGGATGAGCCTGTGGTTAATTCTTCTTCCTGATGGGAAAATAGAGTGACCTGTGCCTGTCCCAACACCAAGAGCTAGTCTCTCACTGGTTCCCCGTCTTCCCGTTCATCCTCAGGACAAATTGCAACCTGTACGGAACAGGAGGTTAAAGGTGCTGATGCTCCAAGTAAGGAGATTGCTAGTAAAGCGGCTGGAATGGCGAACCCGGGCACAAGGAGATGAGAAATGAGGTGCCTTTTAGAAATCTTTCCCCATCACACTGTGTACCATCTTCTGGGTTTCTCATGCATGTTTTCGATGTAGGAAGATGCCCTTGAACCTGGAGATTTGGGACCCATGCGATGGGTACCACGCAGTATTCCTTTAAAGGGTCTGCGTTTGCTCACCCAACCTCACCAAACCTCTCAGCCCCAAGAGTGTCCACCCTTATGTCTCATCCAGCTGTGGGTCTAGATATGGTCAATCCAGGTTGCATCACAGCCCCTGAACGCATTGTGTAAGAATTTCTCTCTCTTTCACTGTCTTTGTTTCATGGGTTTGTAAAAGTAATTTATTTTTATACAGGGGTTTAGCTGCTTTTCCCTGCTGTTTTTATGCCGCTTTACACCCACTTGACACACTAACAGAGAGATATCAATACATAGGTTTTAAGATTATTATTAGTCAGATATATTCTTGTGCGGTGAATAGGGCGTGTTGAGTCCAGTTCTCTGAGCAAGGAGTAGGTCTTGTCTATTACATATTGGGTTTATGGAACGGTATCTGAGCTAATTTGAAACCCTTGTTTTATGTATCACCCCACCTCACCTTTCCCGTTAAGCAGCCATAGTGTGATTTCTGCATGTGTGACTCTGTTCTGTTTTGTAATTCAGTTCAAGTGTAACGCTTTTTACATTCCCTCTATAAGTGATACCTTATGAGAAGTGTCCTTTTCTGTGTGACTTATTTCACTTAGAATCGTCGTACCTAAATCCACTCATCATGCTGCTACTAGCCTTATGATATTGATTTCATGGCTGAGTGATATTCCATTGTACATAAGGACCACAACTTCTTTATCCATTTTTCTCTTTCCTGGGATATTGAAGGTGGAATGAAGTGGAGGTCCTTGTCAACAAGGCAGCCCTAAACTTTGGGGTGCTTGTGTCTTGCTGATTTTTCATTTTCCCAATTTATACCCCCATGAGTGGAAGTGCCCTATGCTCTCTAAGCTGTGTTTTTTAGATGTTTCAGGACACACCGTACACTTCTCCAGAGTGGCTGTTGGCAATTTACATCCCGCCCATCAGTGTAGCAAGGCTCCCATTTCTCCATGGCCTGTCCTGCATTTCTGGTTTTGAGACTTTTTTCAGCATGGCCCTTTTGACCGATGGGAAGCGAGTCTTCTTTGTAGCGCTGATTTGCATTTCCAGGTTGCTTGGTTGGCCAAAAAGGGCGTATGCGTTTTTTCCTGAATATATTCAGGAAAAAACGCATACGCCCTTTTAGGCCAAGGGCATCATTGTCAACGTTTTGCTGCTTTTCATGTGCTTTAAAGGCGATTCGAATCTACCTCCTGAAATCTGTTTCCTGCAATTCTGCCTTGATTTCAAATCCTCTTCTTTGCCTTCCCTCAATATATTTGTGGACGAGAGTTATCATTTATAACTCTGCAGGTTTGTGAATTGCAGTGCCCTGAAGCTCCATTTTACAACTCGCTTTTTTGGGAGCTGGCCGCAAAAGCGCAGGATGGCTTCAGGCCCTGTTCTGGTTCCGGGGGGGAGGATGAGCCTGTGGTTAATTCTTCTTCCTGATGGGAAAATAGAGTGACCTGTGCCTGTCCCAACACCAAGAGCTAGTCTCTCACTGGTTCCCCGTCTACCCGTTCATCCTTCAGGACAAATTGCAACCTGTACGGAACAGGAGGTTAAAGGTGCTGATGCTCCAAGTAGGGAGATTGTTAGTAAAGCGGCTGGAATGGCGAACCCGGGCACAAGGAGAAGAGAAATGAGGTGCGTTTTAGAAACCTTTCCCCATCACATGGTGTACCATCGTTTTGTTTTCTCATGCATGTTTTCGATGTAGGAAGATTCCCTTAAACCTGGAGATTTGGGACCCATGCGATGGGTACCACGCAGTATTACTTTAAAGGGTCTGCGTTTGCTCACCCAACCTCACCAAACCTCTCAGCCCCAAGAGTGTCCACCCTTATGTCTCATCCAGCTGTGGGTCTAGATATGGTCAATCCAGGTTGCATCACAGCCCCTGAACGCATTGTGTAAGAATTTCTCTCTCTTTCACTGTCTTTGTTTCATGGGTTTTTCAAAGTAATTTATTTTTATAATGGGGTTTAGCTGCTTTTCACTGCTGTGTTTATGCCGCTTTACACCCACTTGACACACTAACAGAGAGATATCAATACATAGGTTTTAAGATTATTACTAGTCAGATATATTCTTGTGCGGTGAATAGGGTGTGTTGAGTCCAGTTCTCTGAGCAAGGAGTAGGTCTTGTCTATTACATATTGGGTTTATGGAACGGTATCTGAGCTAATTTGAAACCCTTGTTTTATGTATCACCCCACCTCACCTTTCCCTTTAAGCAGCCATAGTGTGTTTTCTGCATGTGTGACTCTGTTCTGTTTTGTAATTCAGTTCAAGTGTAACGGTTTTGACATTCCCTCTATAAGTGATACCTTATGAGAAGTGTCCTTTTCTGTGTGACTTATTTCACTTAGAATCGTCGTACCTAAATCCACTCATCATGCTGCTACTAGCCTTATGACATTGATTTCATGGCTGAGTGATATTCCATTGTACATAAGGACCACAACTTCTTTATCCATTTTTCTCTTTCCTGGGATATTGAAGGTGGAATGAAGTGGAGGTCCTTGTCAACAGAGCAGCCCTAAACTTTGGGGTGCTTGTGTCTTGCTGATTTTTCATTTTCCCAATTTATACCCCCATGAGTGGAAGTGCCCTATGCTCTCTAAGCTGTGTTTTTTAGATGTTTCAGGACACACCGTACACTTCTCCAGAGTGGCTGTTGGCAATTTACATCCCGCCCATCAGTGTAGCAAGGCTCCCATTTCTCCATGGCCTGTCCTGCATTTCTGGTTTTGAGACTTTTTTCAGCATGGCCCTTTTGACCGATGGGTAGCGAGTCTTCTTTGTAGCGCTGATTTGCCTTTCCAGGTTGCTTGGTTGGCCAAAAAGGGCGTATGCGTTTTTTCCTGAATATATTCAGGAAAAAACGCATACGCCCTTTTAGGCCAAGGGCATCATTGTCAACGTTTTGCTGCTTTTCATGTGCTTTAAAGGCGATTCGAATCTACCTCCTGAAATCTGTTTCCTGCAATTCTGCCTTGATTTCAAATCCTCTTCTTTGCCTTCCCTCAATATATTTGTGGACGAGAGTTATCATTTATAACTCTGCAGGTTTGTGAATTGCAGTGCCCTGAAGCTCCATTTTACAACTCGCTTTTTTGGGAGCTGGCCGCAAAAGCGCAGGATGGCTTCAGGCCCTGTTCTGGTTCCGGGGGGGAGGATGAGCCTGTGGTTAATTCTTCTTCCTGATGGGAAAATAGAGTGACCTGTGCCTGTCCCAACACCAAGAGCTAGTCTCTCACTGGTTCCCCGTCTACCCGTTCATCCTTCAGGACAAATTGCAACCTGTACGGAACAGGAGGTTAAAGGTGCTGATGCTCCAAGTAGGGAGATTGTTAGTAAAGCGGCTGGAATGGCGAACCCGGGCACAAGGAGAAGAGAAATGAGGTGCGTTTTAGAAACCTTTCCCCATCACATGGTGTACCATCGTTTTGTTTTCTCATGCATGTTTTCGATGTAGGAAGATTCCCTTAAACCTGGAGATTTGGGACCCATGCGATGGGTACCACGCAGTATTACTTTAAAGGGTCTGCGTTTGCTCACCCAACCTCACCAAACCTCTCAGCCCCAAGAGTGTCCACCCTTATGTCTCATCCAGCTGTGGGTCTAGATATGGTCAATCCAGGTTGCATCACAGCCCCTGAACGCATTGTGTAAGAATTTCTCTCTCTTTCACTGTCTTTGTTTCATGGGTTTTTCAAAGTAATTTATTTTTATAATGGGGTTTAGCTGCTTTTCACTGCTGTGTTTATGCCGCTTTACACCCACTTGACACACTAACAGAGAGATATCAATACATAGGTTTTAAGATTATTACTAGTCAGATATATTCTTGTGCGGTGAATAGGGTGTGTTGAGTCCAGTTCTCTGAGCAAGGAGTAGGTCTTGTCTATTACATATTGGGTTTATGGAACGGTATCTGAGCTAATTTGAAACCCTTGTTTTATGTATCACCCCACCTCACCTTTCCCTTTAAGCAGCCATAGTGTGTTTTCTGCATGTGTGACTCTGTTCTGTTTTGTAATTCAGTTCAAGTGTAACGGTTTTGACATTCCCTCTATAAGTGATACCTTATGAGAAGTGTCCTTTTCTGTGTGACTTATTTCACTTAGAATCGTCGTACCTAAATCCACTCATCATGCTGCTACTAGCCTTATGACATTGATTTCATGGCTGAGTGATATTCCATTGTACATAAGGACCACAACTTCTTTATCCATTTTTCTCTTTCCTGGGATATTGAAGGTGGAATGAAGTGGAGGTCCTTGTCAACAGAGCAGCCCTAAACTTTGGGGTGCTTGTGTCTTGCTGATTTTTCATTTTCCCAATTTATACCCCCATGAGTGGAAGTGCCCTATGCTCTCTAAGCTGTGTTTTTTAGATGTTTCAGGACACACCGTACACTTCTCCAGAGTGGCTGTTGGCAATTTACATCCCGCCCATCAGTGTAGCAAGGCTCCCATTTCTCCATGGCCTGTCCTGCATTTCTGGTTTTGAGACTTTTTTCAGCATGGCCCTTTTGACCGATGGGTAGCGAGTCTTCTTTGTAGCGCTGATTTGCCTTTCCAGGTTGCTTGGTTGGCCAAAAAGGGCGTATGCGTTTTTTCCTGAATATATTCAGGAAAAAACGCATACGCCCTTTTTGGCCAAGGGCATCATTGTCAACGTTTTGCTGCTTTTCATGTGCTTTAAAGGCGATTCGAATCTACCTCCTGAAATCTGTTTCCTGCAATTCTGCCTTGATTTCAAATCCTCTTCTTTGCCTTCCCTCAATATATTTGTGGACGAGAGTTATCATTTATAACTCTGCAGGTTTGTGAATTGCAGTGCCCTGAAGCTCCATTTTACAACTCGCTTTTTTGGGAGCTGGCCGCAAAAGCGCAGGATGGCTTCAGGCCCTGTTCTGGTTCCGGGGGGGAGGATGAGCCTGTGGTTAATTCTTCTTCCTGATGGGAAAATAGAGTGACCTGTGCCTGTCCCAACACCAAGAGCTAGTCTCTCACTGGTTCCCCGTCTACCCGTTCATCCTTCAGGACAAATTGCAACCTGTACGGAACAGGAGGTTAAAGGTGCTGATGCTCCAAGTAGGGAGATTGTTAGTAAAGCGGCTGGAATGGCGAACCCGGGCACAAGGAGAAGAGAAATGAGGTGCGTTTTAGAAACCTTTCCCCATCACATGGTGTACCATCGTTTTGTTTTCTCATGCATGTTTTCGATGTAGGAAGATTCCCTTAAACCTGGAGATTTGGGACCCATGCGATGGGTACCACGCAGTATTACTTTAAAGGGTCTGCGTTTGCTCACCCAACCTCACCAAACCTCTCAGCCCCAAGAGTGTCCACCCTTATGTCTCATCCAGCTGTGGGTCTAGATATGGTCAATCCAGGTTGCATCACAGCCCCTGAACGCATTGTGTAAGAATTTCTCTCTCTTTCACTGTCTTTGTTTCATGGGTTTTTCAAAGTAATTTATTTTGATAATGGGGTTTAGCTGCTTTTCACTGCTGTGTTTATGCCGCTTTACACCCACTTGACACACTAACAGAGAGATATCAATACATAGGTTTTAAGATTATTACTAGTCAGATATATTCTTGTGCGGTGAATAGGGTGTGTTGAGTCCAGTTCTCTGAGCAAGGAGTAGGTCTTGTCTATTACATATTGGGTTTATGGAACGGTATCTGAGCTAATTTGAAACCCTTGTTTTATGTATCACCCCACCTCACCTTTCCCGTTAAGCAGCCATAGTGTGTTTTCTGCATGTGTGACTCTGTTCTGTTTTGTAATTCAGTTCAAGTGTAACGGTTTTTACATTCCTTCTATAAGTGATACCTTATGAGAAGTGTCCTTTTCTGTTTGACTTATTTCACTTAGAATCGTCGTACCTAAATCCACTCATCATGCTGCTACTAGCCTTATGACATTGATTCCATGTCTGAGTGATATTCCATTGTACATAAGGACCACAACTTCTTTATCCATTTTTCTCTTTCCTGGGATATTGAAGGTGGAATGAAGTGGAGGTCCTTGTCAACAGAGCAGCCCTAAACTTTGGGGTGCTTGTGTCTTGCTGATTTTTCATTTTCCCAATTTATACCCCCATGAGTGGAAGTGCCCTATGCTCTCTAAGCTGTGTTTTTTAGGTGTTTCAGGACACACCGTACACTTCTCCAGAGTGGCTGTTGGCAATTTACATCCCGCCCATCAGTGTAGCAAGGCTCCCATTTCTCCATGGCCTGTCCTGCATTTCTGGTTTTGAGACTTTTTTCAGCATGGCCCTTTTGACCGATGGGTAGCGAGTCTTCTTTGTAGCGCTGATTTGCCTTTCCAGGTTGCTTGGTTGGCCAAAAAGGGCGTATGCGTTTTTTCCTGAATATATTCAGGAAAAAACGCATACGCGCTTTTTGGCCAAGGGCATCATTGTCAACGTTTTGCTGCTTTTCATGTGCTTTAAAGGCGATTCGAATCTACCTCCTGAAATCTGTTTCCTGCAATTCTGCCTTGATTTCAAATCCTCTTCTTTGCCTTCCCTCAATATATTTGTGGACGAGAGTTATCATTTATAACTCTGCAGGTTTGTGAATTGCAGTGCCCTGAAGCTCCATTTTACAACTCGCTTTTTTGGGAGCTGGCCGCAAAAGCGCAGGATGGCTTCAGGCCCTGTTCTGGTTCCGGGGGGGAGGATGAGCCTGTGGTTAATTCTTCTTCCTGATGGGAAAATAGAGTGACCTGTGCCTGTCCCAACACCAAGAGCTAGTCTCTCACTGGTTCCCCGTCTACCCGTTCATCCTCAGGACAAATTGCAACCTGTACGGAACAGGAGGTTAAAGGTGCTGATGCTCCAAGTAGGGAGATTATTAGTAACGGGGCTGGAATGGCGAACCCGGGCACAAGGAGAAGAGAAATGAGGTGCGTTTTAGAAACCTTTCCCCATCACATGGTGTACCATCGTTTTGTTTGCTCATGCATGTTTTCGATGTAGGAAGATGCCCTTGAACCTGGAGATTTGCGACCCATGCGATGGGTAACATGCAGTATTACTTTAAAGGGTCTGCGTTTGCTCACCCAACCTCACCAAACCTCTCAGCCCCCAGAGTGTCCACCCTTATGTCTCATCCAGCTGTGGGTCTAGATATGGTCAATCCAGGTTGCATCACAGCCCCTGAACACATTGTGTAAGAATTTCTCTCTCTTTCACTGTCTTTGTTTCATGGGTTTGTAAAAGTAATTTATTTTTATAATGGGGTTTAGCTGCTTTTCACTGCTGTGTTTATGCCGCTTTACACCCACTTGACACACTAACAGTGAGATATCAATACATAGGTTTTAAGATTATTACTAGTCAGATATATTCTTGTGCGGTGAATAGGGCGTGTTGAGTCCAGTTCTCTGAGCAAGGAGTAGGTCTTGTCTATTACATATTGGGTTTATGGAACGGTATCTGAGCTAATTTGAAACCCTTTTTTTATGTATCACCCCACCTCACCTTTCCCGTTAAGCAGCCATAGTGTGTTTTCTGCATGTGTGACTCTGTTCTGTTTTGTAATTCAGTTCAAGTGTAACGGTTTTGACATTCCCTCTATAAGTGATACCTTATGAGAAGTGTCCTTTTCTGTGTGACTTATTTCACTTAGAATCGTCGTACCTAAATCCACTCATCATGCTGCTACTAGCCTTATGACATTGATTTCATGGCTGAGTGATATTCCATTGTACATAAGGACCACAACTTCTTTATCCATTTTTCTCTTTCCTGGGATATTGAAGGTGGAATGAAGTGGAGGTCCTTGTCAACAGAGCAGCCCTAAACTTTGGGGTGCTTGTGTCTTGCTGATTTTTCATTTTCCCAATTTATACCCCCATGAGTGGAAGTGCCCTATGCTCTCTAAGCTGTGTTTTTTAGATGTTTCAGGACACACCGTACACTTCTCCAGAGTGGCTGTTGGCAATTTACATCCCGCCCATCAGTGTAGCAAGGCTCCCATTTCTCCATGGCCTGTCCTGCATTTCTGGTTTTGAGACTTTTTTCAGCATATCCCTTTTGACCGATGGGTAGCGAGTCTTCTTTGTAGCGCTGATTTGCCTTTCCAGGTTGCTTGGTTGGCCAAAAAGGGCGTATGCGTTTTTTCCTGAATATATTCAGGAAAAAACGCATACGCCCTTTTTGGCCAAGGGCATCATTGTCAACGTTTTGCCGCTTTTCATGTGCTTTAAAGGCGATTCGAATCTACCTCCTGAAATCTGTTTCCTGCAATTCTGCCTTGATTTCAAATCCTCTTCTTTGCCTTCCCTCAATATATTTGTGGACGAGAGTTATCATTTATAACTCTGCAGGTTTGTGAATTGCAGTGCCCTGAAGCTCCATTTTACAACTCGCTTTTTTGGGAGCTGGCCGCAAAAGCGCAGGATGGCTTCAGGCCCTGTTCTGGTTCCGGGGGGGAGGATGAGCCTGTGGTTAATTCTTCTTCCTGATGGGAAAATAGAGTGACCTGTGCCTGTCCCAACACCAAGAGCTAGTCTCTCACTGGTTCCCCGTCTACCCGTTCATCCTCAGGACAAATTGCAACCTGTACGGAACAAGAGGTTAAAGGTGCTGATGCTCCAAGTAGGGAGATTGTTAGTAAAGCGGCTGGAATGGCGAACCCGGGCACAAGGAGAAGAGAAATGAGGTGCGTTTTAGAAACCTTTCCCCATCACATGGTGTACCATCGTTTTGTTTTCTCATGCATGTTTTCGATGTAGGAAGATGCCCTTAAACCTGGAGATTTGGGACCCATGCGATGGGTACCACGCAGTATTACTTTAAAGGGTCTGCGTTTGCTCACCCAACCTCACCAAACCTCTCAGCCCCAAGAGTGTGCACCCTTATGTCTCATCCAGCTGTGGGTCTAGATATGGTCAATCCAGGTTGCATCACAGCCCCTGAACGCATTGTGTAAGAATTTCTCTCTCTTTCACTGTCTTTGTTTCATGGGTTTGTAAAAGTAATTTATTTTTATAATGAGGTTTAGCTGCTTTTCACTGCTGTGTTTATGCCGCTTTACACCCACTTGACACACTAACAGAGAGATATCAATACATAGGTTTTAAGATTATTACTAGTCAGATATATTCTTGTGCGGTGAATAGGGTGTGTTGAGTCCAGTTCTCTGAGCAAGGAGTAGGTCTTGTCTATTACATATTGGGTTTATGGAACGGTATCTGAGCTAATTTGAAACCCTTGTTTTATGTATCACCCCACCTCACCTTTCCCGTTAAGCAGCCATAGTGTGTTTTCTGCATGTGTGACTCTGTTCTGTTTTGTAATTCAGTTCAAGTGTAACGGTTTTTACATTCCTTCTATAAGTGATACCTTATGAGAAGTGTCCTTTTCTGTTTGACTTATTTCACTTAGAATCGTCGTACCTAAATCCACTCATCATGCTGCTACTAGCCTTATGACATTGATTCCAAGTCTGAGTGATATTCCATTGTACATAAGGACCACAACTTCTTTATCCATTTTTCTCTTTCCTGGGATATTGAAGGTGGAATGAAGTGGAGGTCCTTGTCAACAGAGCAGCCCTAAACTTTGGGGTGCTTGTGTCTTGCTGATTTTTCATTTTCCCAATTTATACCCCCATGAGTGGAAGTGCCCTATGCTCTCTAAGCTGTGTTTTTTAGGTGTTTCAGGACACACCGTACACTTCTCCAGAGTGGCTGTTGGCAATTTACATCCCGCCCATCAGTGTAGCAAGGCTCCCATTTCTCCATGGCCTGTCCTGCATTTCTGGTTTTGAGACTTTTTTCAGCATATCCCTTTTGACCGATGGGTAGCGAGTCTTCTTTGTAGCGCTGATTTGCCTTTCCAGGTTGCTTGGTTGGCCAAAAAGGGCGTATGCGTTTTTTCCTGAATATATTCAGGAAAAAACGCATACGCCCTTTTTGGCCAAGGGCATCATTGTCAACGTTTTGCCGCTTTTCATGTGCTTTAAAGGCGATTCGAATCTACCTCCTGAAATCTGTTTCCTGCAATTCTGCCTTGATTTCAAATCCTCTTCTTTGCCTTCCCTCAATATATTTGTGGACGAGAGTTATCATTTATAACTCTGCAGGTTTGTGAATTGCAGTGCCCTGAAGCTCCATTTTACAACTCGCTTTTTTGGGAGCTGGCCGCAAAAGCGCAGGATGGCTTCAGGCCCTGTTCTGGTTCCGGGGGGGAGGATGAGCCTGTGGTTAATTCTTCTTCCTGATGGGAAAATAGAGTGACCTGTGCCTGTCCCAACACCAAGAGCTAGTCTCTCACTGGTTCCCCGTCTACCCGTTCATCCTCAGGACAAATTGCAACCTGTACGGAACAGGAGGTTAAAGGTGCTGATGCTCCAAGTAGGGAGATTGTTAGTAAAGTGGCTGGAATGGCGAACCCGGGCACAAGGAGAAGAGAAATGAGGTGCGTTTTAGAAACCTTTCCCCATCACATGGTGTACCATCTTTTTGTTTTCTCATGCATGTTTTCGATGTAGGAAGATGCCCTTAAACCTGGAGATTTGGGACCCATGCGATGGGTACCACGCAGTATTACTTTAAAGGGTCTGCGTTTGCTCACCCAACCTCACCAAACCTCTCAGCCGCAAGAGTGTGCACCCTTATATCTCATCCAGCTGTGGGTCTAGATATGGTCAATCCAGGTTGCATCACAGCCCCTGAACGCATTGTGTAAGAATTTCGCTCTCTTTCACTGTCTTTGTTTCATGGGTTTTTCAAAGTAATTTATTTTTATAATGGGGTTTAGCTGCTTTTCACTGCTGTGTTTATGCCGCTTTACACCCACTTGACACACTAACAGTGAGATATCAATACATAGGCTTTAAGATTATTAGTAGTCAGATATATTCTTGTGCGGTGAATAGGGTGTGTTGAGTCCAGTTCTCTGAGCAAGGAGTAGGTCTTGTCTATTACATATTGGGTTTATGGAACGGTATCTGAGCTAATTTGAAACCCTTGTTTTATGTATCACCCCACCTCACCTTTCCCGTTAAGCAGCCATAGTGTGTTTTCTGCATGTGTGACTCTGTTCTGTTTTGTAATTCAGTTCAAGTGTAACGGTTTTGACATTCCCTCTATAAGTGATACCTTATGAGAAGTGTCCTTTTCTGTGTGACTTATTTCACTTAGAATCGTCGTACCTAAATCCACTCATCATGCTGCTACTAGCCTTATGACATTGATTTCATGGCTGAGTGATATTCCATTGTACATAAGGACCACAACTTCTTTATCCATTTTTCTCTTTCCTGGGATATTGAAGGTGGAATGAAGTGGAGGTCCTTGTCAACAGAGCAGCCCTAAACTTTGGGGTGCTTGTGTCTTGCTGATTTTTCATTTTCCCAATTTATACCCCCATGAGTGGAAGTGCCCTATGCTCTCTAAGCTGTGTTTTTTAGATGTTTCAGGACACACCGTACACTTCTCCAGAGTGGCTGTTGGCAATTTACATCCCGCCCATCAGTGTAGCAAGGCTCCCATTTCTCCATGGCCTGTCCTGCATTTCTGGTTTTGAGACTTTTTTCAGCATGGCCCTTTTGACCGATGGGTAGCGAGTCTTTTTTGTAGCGCTGATTTGCCTTTCCAGGTTGCTTGGTTGGCCAAAAAGGGCGTATGCGTTTTTTCCTGAATATATTCAGGCAAAAACGCATACGCCCTTTTTGGCCAAGGGCATCATTGTCAACGTTTTGCTGCTTTTCATGTGCTTTAAAGGCGATTCGAATCTACCTCCTGAAATCTGTTTCCTGCAATTCTGCCTTGATTTCAAATCCTCTTCTTTGCCTTCCCTCAATATATTTGTGGACGAGAGTTATCATTTATAACTCTGCAGGTTTGTGAATTGCAGTGCCCTGAAGCTCCATTTTACAACTCGCTTTTTTGGGAGCTGGCCGCAAAAGCGCAGGATGGCTTCAGGCCCTGTTCTGGTTCCGGGGGGGAGGATGAGCCTGTGGTTAATTCTTCTTCCTGATGGGAAAATAGAGTGACCTGTGCCTGTCCCAACACCAAGAGCTAGTCTCTCACTGGTTCCCCGTCTACCCGTTCATCCTCAGGACAAATTGCAACCTGTACGGAACAGGAGGTTAAAGGTGCTGATGCTCCAAGTAGGGAGATTGTTAGTAAAGCGGCTGGAATGGCGAACCCGGGCACAAGGAGAAGAGAAATGAGGTGCGTTTTAGAAACCTTTCCCCATCACATGGTGTACCATCGTTTTGTTTTCTCATGCATGTTTTCGATGTAGGAAGATTCCCTTAAACCTGGAGATTTGGGACCCATGCGATGGGTACCACGCAGTATTACTTTAAAGGGTCTGCGTTTGCTCACCCAACCTCACCAAACCTCTCAGCCCCAAGAGTGTCCACCCTTATGTCTCATCCAGCTGTGGGTCTAGATATGGTCAATCCAGGTTGCATCACAGCCCCTGAACGCATTGTGTAAGAATTTCGCTCTCTTTCACTGTCTTTGTTTCATGGGTTTTTCAAAGTAATTTATTTTTATAATGGGGTTTAGCTGCTTTTCACTGCTGTGTTTATGCCGCTTTACACCCACTTGACACACTAACAGAGAGATATCAATACATAGGTTTTAAAATTATTACTAGTCAGATATATTCTTGTGCGGTGAATAGGGTGTGTTGAGTCCAGTTCTCTGAGCAAGGAGTAGGTCTTGTCTATTACATATTGGGTTTATGGAACGGTATCTGAGCTAATTTGAAACCCTTGTTTTATGTATCACCCCACCTCACCTTTCCCGTTAAGCAGCCATAGTGTGTTTTCTGCATGTGTGACTCTGTTCTGTTTTGTAATTCAGTTCAAGTGTAACGGTTTTAACATTCCCTCTATAAGTGATACCTTATGAGAAGTGTCCTTTTCTGTTTGACTTATTTCACTTAGAATCGTCGTACCTAAATCCACTCATCATGCTGCTACTAGCCTTATGACATTGATTCCATGTCTGAGTGATATTCCATTGTACATAAGGACCACAACTTCTTTATCCATTTTTCTCTTTCCTGGGATATTGAAGGTGGAATGAAGTGGAGGTCCTTGTCAACAGAGCAGCCCTAAACTTTGGGGTGCTTGTGTCTTGCTGATTTTTCATTTTCCCAATTTATACCCCCATGAGTGGAAGTGCCCTATGCTCTCTAAGCTGTGTTTTTTAGGTGTTTCAGGACACACCGTACACTTCTCCAGAGTGGCTGTTGGCAATTTACATCCCGCCCATCAGTGTAGCAAGGCTCCCATTTCTCCATGGCCTGTCCTGCATTTCTGGTTTTGAGACTTTTTTCAGCATATCCCTTTTGACCGATGGGTAGCGAGTCTTCTTTGTAGCGCTGATTTGCCTTTCCAGGTTGCTTGGTTGGCCAAAAAGGGCGTATGCGTTTTTTCCTGAATATATTCAGGAAAAAACGCATACGCCCTTTTTGGCCAAGGGCATCATTGTCAACGTTTTGCCGCTTTTCATGTGCTTTAAAGGCGATTCGAATCTACCTCCTGAAATCTGTTTCCTGCAATTCTGCCTTGATTTCAAATCCTCTTCTTTGCCTTCCCTCAATATATTTGTGGACGAGAGTTATCATTTATAACTCTGCAGGTTTGTGAATTGCAGTGCCCTGAAGCTCCATTTTACAACTCGCTTTTTTGGGAGCTGGCCGCAAAAGCGCAGGATGGCTTCAGGCCCTGTTCTGGTTCCGGGGGGGAGGATGAGCCTGTGGTTAATTCTTCTTCCTGATGGGAAAATAGAGTGACCTGTGCCTGTCCCAACACCAAGAGCTAGTCTCTCACTGGTTCCCCGTCTACCCGTTCATCCTCAGGACAAATTGCAACCTGTACGGAACAGGAGGTTAAAGGTGCTGATGCTCCAAGTAGGGAGATTGTTAGTAAAGCGGCTGGAATGGCGAACCCGGGCACAAGGAGAAGAGAAATGAGGTGCGTTTTAGAAACCTTTCCCCATCACATGGTGTACCATCGTTTTGTTTTCTCATGCATGTTTTCGATGTAGGAAGATGCCCTTAAACCTGGAGATTTGGGACCCATGCGATGGGTACCACGCAGTATTACTTTAAAGGGTCTGCGTTTGCTCACCCAACCTCACCAAACCTCTCAGCCCCAAGAGTGTGCACCCTTATGTCTCATCCAGCTGTGGGTCTAGATATGGTCAATCCAGGTTGCATCACAGCCCCTGAACGCATTGTGTAAGAATTTCGCTCTCTTTCACTGTCTTTGTTTCATGGGTTTTTCAAAGTAATTTATTTTTATAATGGGGTTTAGCTGCTTTTCACTGCTGTGTTTATGCCGCTTTACACCCACTTGACACACTAACAGAGAGATATCAATACATAGGTTTTAAAATTATTACTAGTCAGATATATTCTTGTGCGGTGAATAGGGTGTGTTGAGTCCAGTTCTCTGAGCAAGGAGTAGGTCTTGTCTATTACATATTGGGTTTATGGAACGGTATCTGAGCTAATATGAAACCCTTGTTTTATGTATCACCCCACCTCACCTTTCCCGTTAAGCAGCCATAGTGTGTTTTCTGCATGTGTGACTCTGTTCTGTTTTGTAATTCAGTTCAAGTGTAACGGTTTTAACATTCCCTCTATAAGTGATACCTTATGAGAAGTGTCCTTTTCTGTTTGACTTATTTCACTTAGAATCGTCGTACCTAAATCCACTCATCATGCTGCTACTAGCCTTATGACATTGATTCCATGTCTGAGTGATATTCCATTGTACATAAGGACCACAACTTCTTTATCCATTTTTCTCTTTCCTGGGATATTGAAGGTGGAATGAAGTGGAGGTCCTTGTCAACAGAGCAGCCCTAAACTTTGGGGTGCTTGTGTCTTGCTGATTTTTCATTTTCCCAATTTATACCCCCATGAGTGGAAGTGCCCTATGCTCTCTAAGCTGTGTTTTTTAGGTGTTTCAGGACACACCGTACACTTCTCCAGAGTGGCTGTTGGCAATTTACATCCCGCCCATCAGTGTAGCAAGGCTCCCATTTCTCCATGGCCTGTCCTGCATTTCTGGTTTTGAGACTTTTTTCAGCATATCCCTTTTGACCGATGGGTAGCGAGTCTTCTTTGTAGCGCTGATTTGCCTTTCCAGGTTGCTTGGTTGGCCAAAAAGGGCGTATGCGTTTTTTCCTGAATATATTCAGGAAAAAACGCATACGCCCTTTTTGGCCAAGGGCATCATTGTCAACGTTTTGCCGCTTTTCATGTGCTTTAAAGGCGATTCGAATCTACCTCCTGAAATCTGTTTCCTGCAATTCTGCCTTGATTTCAAATCCTCTTCTTTGCCTTCCCTCAATATATTTGTGGACGAGAGTTATCATTTATAACTCTGCAGGTTTGTGAATTGCAGTGCCCTGAAGCTCCATTTTACAACTCGCTTTTTTGGGAGCTGGCCGCAAAAGCGCAGGATGGCTTCAGGCCCTGTTCTGGTTCCGGGGGGGAGGATGAGCCTGTGGTTAATTCTTCTTCCTGATGGGAAAATAGAGTGACCTGTGCCTGTCCCAACACCAAGAGCTAGTCTCTCACTGGTTCCCCGTCTACCCGTTCATCCTCAGGACAAATTGCAACCTGTACGGAACAGGAGGTTAAAGGTGCTGATGCTCCAAGTAGGGAGATTGTTAGTAAAGCGGCTGGAATGGCGAACCTGGGCACAAGGAGAAGAGAAATGAGGTGCGTTTTAGAAACCTTTCCCCATCACATGGTGTACCATCGTTTTGTTTTCTCATGCATGTTTTCGATGTAGGAAGATGCCCTTAAACCTGGAGATTTGGGACCCATGCGATGGGTACCACGCAGTATTACTTTAAAGGGTCTGCGTTTGCTCACCCAACCTCACCAAACCTCTCAGCCCCAAGAGTGTGCACCCTTATGTCTCATCCAGCTGTGGGTCTAGATATGGTCAATCCAGGTTGCATCACAGCCCCTGAACGCATTGTGTAAGAATTTCTCTCTCTTTCACTGTCTTTGTTTCATGGGTTTTTCAAAGTAATTTATTTTTATAATGGGGTTTAGCTGCTTTTCACTGCTGTGTTTATGCCGCTTTACACCCACTTGACACACTAACAGTGAGATATCAATACATAGGCTTTATGATTATTACTAGTCAGATATATTCTTGTGCGGTGAATAGGGTGTGTTGAGTCCAGTTCTCTGAGCAAGGAGTAGGTCTTGTCTATTACATATTGGGTTTATGGAACGGTATCTGAGCTAATTTGAAACCCTTGTTTTATGTATCACCCCACCTCACCTTTCCCGTTAAGCAGCCATAGTGTGTTTTCTGCATGTGTGACTCTGTTCTGTTTTGTAATTCAGTTCAAGTGTAACGGTTTTGACATTCCCTCTATAAGTGATACCTTATGAGAAGTGTCCTTTTCTGTGTGACTTATTTCACTTAGAATCGTCGTACCTAAATCCACTCATCATGCTGCTACTAGCCTTATGACATTGATTTCATGGCTGAGTGATATTCCATTGTACATAAGGACCACAACTTCTTTATCCATTTTTCTCTTTCCTGGGATATTGAAGGTGGAATGAAGTGGAGGTCCTTGTCAACAGAGCAGCCCTAAACTTTGGGGTGCTTGTGTCTTGCTGATTTTTCATTTTCCCAATTTATACCCCCATGAGTGTAAGTGCCCTATGCTCTCTAAGCTGTGTTTTTTAGATGTTTCAGGACACACCGTACACTTCTCCAGAGTGGCTGTTGGCAATTTACATCCCGCCCATCAGTGTAGCAAGGCTCCCATTTCTCCATGGCCTGTCCTGCATTTCTGGTTTTGAGACTTTTTTCAGCATGGCCCTTTTGACCGATGGGTAGCGAGTCTTCTTTGTAGCGCTGATTTGCCTTTCCAGGTTGCTTGGTTGGCCAAAAAGGGCGTATGCGTTTTTTCCTGAATATATTCAGGAAAAAACGCATACGCCCTTTTTGGCCAAGGGCATCATTGTCAACGTTTTGCTGCTTTTCATGTGCTTTAAAGGCGATTCGAATCTACCTCCTGAAATCTGTTTCCTGCAATTCTGCCTTGATTTCAAATCCTCTTCTTTGCCTTCCCTCAATATATTTGTGGACGAGAGTTATCATTTATAACTCTGCAGGTTTGTGAATTGCAGTGCCCTGAAGCTCCATTTTACAACTCGCTTTTTTGGGAGCTGGCCACAAAAGCGCAGGATGGCTTCAGGCCCTGTTCTGGTTCCGGGGGGGAGGATGAGCCTGTGGTTAATTCTTCTTCCTGATGGGAAAATAGAGTGACCTGTGCCTGTCCCAACACCAAGAGCTAGTCTCTCACTGGTTCCCCGTCTACCCGTTCATCCTCAGGACAAATTGCAACCTGTACGGAACAGGAGGTTAAAGGTGCTGATGCTCCAAGTAGGGAGATTGTTAGTAAAGCGGCTGGAATGGCGAACCCGGGCACAAGGAGAAGAGAAATGAGGTGCGTTTTAGAAACCTTTCCCCATCACATGGTGTACCATCGTTTTGTTTTCTCATGCATGTTTTCGATGTAGGAAGATTCCCTTAAACCTGGAGATTTGGGACCCATGCGATGGGTACCACGCAGTATTACTTTAAAGGGTCTGCGTTTGCTCACCCAACCTCACCAAACCTCTCAGCCCCAAGAGTGTGCACCCTTATGTCTCATCCAGCTGTGGGTCTAGATATGGTCAATCCAGGTTGCATCACAGCCCCTGAACGCATTGTGTAAGAATTTCGCTCTCTTTCACTGTCTTTGTTTCATGGGTTTTTCAAAGTAATTTATTTTTATAATGGGGTTTAGCTGCTTTTCACTGCTGTGTTTATGCCGCTTTACACCCACTTGACACACTAACAGTGAGATATCAATACATAGGCTTTAAGATTATTACTAGTCAGATATATTCTTGTGCGGTGAATAGGGTGTGTTGAGTCCAGTTCTCTGAGCAAGGAGTAGGTCTTGTCTATTACATATTGGGTTTATGGAACGGTATCTGAGCTAATTTGAAACCCTTGTTTTATGTATCACCCCACCTCACCTTTCCCGTTAAGCAGCCATAGTGTGTTTTCTGCATGTGTGACTCTGTTCTGTTTTGTAATTCAGTTCAAGTGTAACGGTTTTGACATTCCCTCTATAAGTGATACCTTATGAGAAGTGTCCTTTTCTGTGTGACTTATTTCACTTAGAATCGTCGTACCTAAATCCACTCATCATGCTGCTACTAGCCTTATGACATTGATTTCATGGCTGAGTGATATTCCATTGTACATAAGGACCACAACTTCTTTATCCATTTTTCTCTTTCCTGGGATATTGAAGGTGGAATGAAGTGGAGGTCCTTGTCAACAGAGCAGCCCTAAACTTTGGGGTGCTTGTGTCTTGCTGATTTTTCATTTTCCCAATTTATACCCCCATGAGTGGAAGTGCCCTATGCTCTCTAAGCTGTGTTTTTTAGATGTTTCAGGACACACCGTACACTTCTCCAGAGTGGCTGTTGGCAATTTACATCCCGCCCATCAGTGTAGCAAGGCTCCCATTTCTCCATGGCCTGTCCTGCATTTCTGGTTTTGAGACTTTTTTCAGCATGGCCCTTTTGACCGATGGGTAGCGAGTCTTCTTTGTAGCGCTGATTTGCCTTTCCAGGTTGCTTGGTTGGCCAAAAAGGGCGTATGCGTTTTTTCCTGAATATATTCAGGAAAAAACGCATACGCCCTTTTTGGCCAAGGGCATCATTGTCAACGTTTTGCTGCTTTTCATGTGCTTTAAAGGCGATTCGAATCTACCTCCTGAAATCTGTTTCCTGCAATTCTGCCTTGATTTCAAATCCTCTTCTTTGCCTTCCCTCAATATATTTGTGGACGAGAGTTATCATTTATAACTCTGCAGGTTTGTGAATTGCAGTGCCCTGAAGCTCCATTTTACAACTCGCTTTTTTGGGAGCTGGCCACAAAAGCGCAGGATGGCTTCAGGCCCTGTTCTGGTTCCGGGGGGGAGGATGAGCCTGTGGTTAATTCTTCTTCCTGATGGGAAAATAGAGTGACCTGTGCCTGTCCCAACACCAAGAGCTAGTCTCTCACTGGTTCCCCGTCTACCCGTTCATCCTCAGGACAAATTGCAACCTGTACGGAACAGGAGGTTAAAGGTGCTGATGCTCCAAGTAGGGAGATTGTTAGTAAAGCGGCTGGAATGGCGAACCCGGGCACAAGGAGAAGAGAAATGAGGTGCGTTTTAGAAACCTTTCCCCATCACATGGTGTACCATCGTTTTGTTTTCTCATGCATGTTTTCGATGTAGGAAGATGCCCTTAAACCTGGAGATTTGGGACCCATGCGATGGGTACCACGCAGTATTACTTTAAAGGGTCTGCGTTTGCTCACCCAACCTCACCAAACCTCTCAGCCCCAAGAGTGTGCACCCTTATGTCTCATCCAGCTGTGGGTCTAGATATGGTCAATCCAGGTTGCATCACAGCCCCTGAACGCATTGTGTAAGAATTTCGGTCTCTTTCACTGTCTTTGTTTCATGGGTTTTTCAAAGTAATTTATTTTTATAATGGGGTTTAGCTGCTTTTCACTGCTGTGTTTATGCCGCTTTACACCCACTTGACACACTAACAGTGAGATATCAATACATAGGCTTTAAGATTATTACTAGTCAGATATATTCTTGTGCGGTGAATAGGGTGTGTTGAGTCCAGTTCTCTGAGCAAGGAGTAGGTCTTGTCTATTACATATTGGGTTTATGGAACGGTATCTGAGCTAATTTGAAACCCTTGTTTTATGTATCACCCCACCTCACCTTTCCCGTTAAGCAGCCATAGTGTGTTTTCTGCATGTGTGACTCTGTTCTGTTTTGTAATTCAGTTCAAGTGTAACGGTTTTAACATTCCCTCTATAAGTGATACCTTATGAGAAGTGTCCTTTTCTATTTGACTTATTTCACTTAGAATCGTCGTACCTAAATCCACTCATCATGCTGCTACTAGCCTTATGACATTGATTCCATGTCTGAGTGATATTCCATTGTACATAAGGACCACAACTTCTTTATCCATTTTTCTCTTTCCTGGGATATTGAAGGTGGAATGAAGTGGAGGTCCTTGTCAACAGAGCAGCCCTAAACTTTGGGGTGCTTGTGTCTTGCTGATTTTTCATTTTCCCAATTTATACCCCCATGAGTGGAAGTGCCCTATGCTCTCTAAGCTGTGTTTTTTAGGTGTTTCAGGACACACCGTACACTTCTCCAGAGTGGCTGTTGGCAATTTACATCCCGCCCATCAGTGTAGCAAGGCTCCCATTTCTCCATGGCCTGTCCTGCATTTCTGGTTTTGAGACTTTTTTCAGCATATCCCTTTTGACCGATGGGTAGCGAGTCTTCTTTGTAGCGCTGATTTGCCTTTCCAGGTTGCTTGGTTGGCCAAAAAGGGCGTATGCGTTTTTTCCTGAATATATTCAGGAAAAAACGCATACGCCCTTTTTGGCCAAGGGCATCATTGTCAACGTTTTGCCGCTTTTCATGTGCTTTAAAGGCGATTCGAATCTACCTCCTGAAATCTGTTTCCTGCAATTCTGCCTTGATTTCAAATCCTCTTCTTTGCCTTCCCTCAATATATTTGTGGACGAGAGTTATCATTTATAACTCTGCAGGTTTGTGAATTGCAGTGCCCTGAAGCTCCATTTTACAACTCGCTTTTTTGGGAGCTGGCCGCAAAAGCGCAGGATGGCTTCAGGCCCTGTTCTGGTTCCGGGGGGGAGGATGAGCCTGTGGTTAATTCTTCTTCCTGATGGGAAAATAGAGTGACCTGTGCCTGTCCCAACACCAAGAGCTAGTCTCTCACTGGTTCCCCGTCTACCCGTTCATCCTCAGGACAAATTGCAACCTGTACGGAACAGGAGGTTAAAGGTGCTGATGCTCCAAGTAGGGAGATTGTTAGTAAAGCGGCTGGAATGGCGAACCTGGGCACAAGGAGAAGAGAAATGAGGTGCGTTTTAGAAACCTTTCCCCATCACATGGTGTACCATCGTTTTGTTTTCTCATGCATGTTTTCGATGTAGGAAGATGCCCTTAAACCTGGAGATTTGGGACCCATGCGATGGGTACCACGCAGTATTACTTTAAAGGGTCTGCGTTTGCTCACCCAACCTCACCAAACCTCTCAGCCCCAAGAGTGTGCACCCTTATGTCTCATCCAGCTGTGGGTCTAGATATGGTCAATCCAGGTTGCATCACAGCCCCTGAACGCATTGTGTAAGAATTTCGCTCTCTTTCACTGTCTTTGTTTCATGGGTTTTTCAAAGTAATTTATTTTTATAATGGGGTTTAGCTGCTTTTCACTGCTGTGTTTATGCCGCTTTACACCCACTTGACACACTAACAGTGAGATATCAATACATAGGCTTTAAGATTATTACTAGTCAGATATATTCTTGTGCGGTGAATAGGGTGTGTTGAGTCCAGTTCTCTGAGCAAGGAGTAGGTCTTGTCTATTACATATTGGGTTTATGGAACGGTATCTGAGCTAATTTGAAACCCTTGTTTTATGTATCACCCCACCTCACCTTTCCCGTTAAGCAGCCATAGTGTGTTTTCTGCATGTGTGACTCTGTTCTGTTTTGTAATTCAGTTCAAGTGTAACGGTTTTGACATTCCCTCTATAAGTGATACCTTATGAGAAGTGTCCTTTTCTGTGTGACTTATTTCACTTAGAATCGTCGTACCTAAATCCACTCATCATGCTGCTACTAGCCTTATGACATTGATTTCATGGCTGAGTGATATTCCATTGTACATAAGGACCACAACTTCTTTATCCATTTTTCTCTTTCCTGGGATATTGAAGGTGGAATGAAGTGGAGGTCCTTGTCAACAGAGCAGCCCTAAACTTTGGGGTGCTTGTGTCTTGCTGATTTTTCATTTTCCCAATTTATACCCCCATGAGTGGAAGTGCCCTATGCTCTCTAAGCTGTGTTTTTTAGATGTTTCAGGACACACCGTACACTTCTCCAGAGTGGCTGTTGGCAATTTACATCCCGCCCATCAGTGTAGCAAGGCTCCCATTTCTCCATGGCCTGTCCTGCATTTCTGGTTTTGAGACTTTTTTCAGCATGGCCCTTTTGACCGATGGGTAGCGAGTCTTCTTTGTAGCGCTGATTTGCCTTTCCAGGTTGCTTGGTTGGCCAAAAAGGGCGTATGCGTTTTTTCCTGAATATATTCAGGAAAAAACGCATACGCCCTTTTTGGCCAAGGGCATCATTGTCAACGTTTTGCTGCTTTTCATGTGCTTTAAAGGCGATTCGAATCTACCTCCTGAAATCTGTTTCCTGCAATTCTGCCTTGATTTCAAATCCTCTTCTTTGCCTTCCCTCAATATATTTGTGGACGAGAGTTATCATTTATAACTCTGCAGGTTTGTGAATTGCAGTGCCCTGAAGCTCCATTTTACAACTCGCTTTTTTGGGAGCTGGCCACAAAAGCGCAGGATGGCTTCAGGCCCTGTTCTGGTTCCGGGGGGGAGGATGAGCCTGTGGTTAATTCTTCTTCCTGATGGGAAAATAGAGTGACCTGTGCCTGTCCCAACACCAAGAGCTAGTCTCTCACTGGTTCCCCGTCTACCCGTTCATCCTCAGGACAAATTGCAACCTGTACGGAACAGGAGGTTAAAGGTGCTGATGCTCCAAGTAGGGAGATTGTTAGTAAAGCGGCTGGAATGGCGAACCCGGGCACAAGGAGAAGAGAAATGAGGTGCGTATTAGAAACCTTTCCCCATCACATGGTGTACCATCGTTTTGTTTTCTCATGCATGTTTTCGATGTAGGAAGATGCCCTTAAACCTGGAGATTTGGGACCCATGCGATGGGTACCACGCAGTATTACTTTAAAGGGTCTGCGTTTGCTCACCCAACCTCACCAAACCTCTCAGCCCCAAGAGTGTGCACCCTTATGTCTCATCCAGCTGTGGGTCTAGATATGGTCAATCCAGGTTGCATCACAGCCCCTGAACGCATTGTGTAAGAATTTCGCTCTCTTTCACTGTCTTTGTTTCATGGGTTTTTCAAAGTAATTTATTTTTATAATGGGGTTTAGCTGCTTTTCACTGCTGTGTTTATGCCGCTTTACACCCACTTGACACACTAACAGTGAGATATCAATACATAGGCTTTAAGATTATTACTAGTCAGATATATTCTTGTGCGGTGAATAGGGTGTGTTGAGTCCAGTTCTCTGAGCAAGGAGTAGGTCTTGTCTATTACATATTGGGTTTATGGAACGGTATCTGAGCTAATTTGAAACCCTTGTTTTATGTATCACCCCACCTCACCTTTCCCGTTAAGCAGCCATAGTGTGTTTTCTGCATGTGTGACTCTGTTCTGTTTTGTAATTCAGTTCAAGTGTAACGGTTTTGACATTCCCTCTATAAGTGATACCTTATGAGAAGTGTCCTTTTCTGTGTGACTTATTTCACTTAGAATCGTCGTACCTAAATCCACTCATCATGCTGCTACTAGCCTTATGACATTGATTTCATGGCTGAGTGATATTCCATTGTACATAAGGACCACAACTTCTTTATCCATTTTTCTCTTTCCTGGGATATTGAAGGTGGAATGAAGTGGAGGTCCTTGTCAACAGAGCAGCCCTAAACTTTGGGGTGCTTGTGTCTTGCTGATTTTTCATTTTCCCAATTTATACCCCCATGAGTGGAAGTGCCCTATGCTCTCTAAGCTGTGTTTTTTAGATGTTTCAGGACACACCGTACACTTCTCCAGAGTGGCTGTTGGCAATTTACATCCCGCCCATCAGTGTAGCAAGGCTCCCATTTCTCCATGGCCTGTCCTGCATTTCTGGTTTTGAGACTTTTTTCAGCATGGCCCTTTTGACCGATGGGTAGCGAGTCTTCTTTGTAGCGCTGATTTGCCTTTCCAGGTTGCTTGGTTGGCCAAAAAGGGCGTATGCGTTTTTTCCTGAATATATTCAGGAAAAAACGCATACGCCCTTTTTGGCCAAGGGCATCATTGTCAACGTTTTGCTGCTTTTCATGTGCTTTAAAGGCGATTCGAATCTACCTCCTGAAATCTGTTTCCTGCAATTCTGCCTTGATTTCAAATCCTCTTCTTTGCCTTCCCTCAATATATTTGTGGACGAGAGTTATCATTTATAACTCTGCAGGTTTGTGAATTGCAGTGCCCTGAAGCTCCATTTTACAACTCGCTTTTTTGGGAGCTGGCCACAAAAGCGCAGGATGGCTTCAGGCCCTGTTCTGGTTCCGGGGGGGAGGATGAGCCTGTGGTTAATTCTTCTTCCTGATGGGAAAATAGAGTGACCTGTGCCTGTCCCAACACCAAGAGCTAGTCTCTCACTGGTTCCCCGTCTACCCGTTCATCCTCAGGACAAATTGCAACCTGTACGGAACAGGAGGTTAAAGGTGCTGATGCTCCAAGTAGGGAGATTGTTAGTAAAGCGGCTGGAATGGCGAACCTGGGCACAAGGAGAAGAGAAATGAGGTGCGTATTAGAAACCTTTCCCCATCACATGGTGTACCATCGTTTTGTTTTCTCATGCATGTTTTCGATGTAGGAAGATGCCCTTAAACCTGGAGATTTGGGACCCATGCGATGGGTACCACGCAGTATTACTTTAAAGGGTCTGCGTTTGCTCACCCAACCTCACCAAACCTCTCAGCCCCAAGAGTGTGCACCCTTATGTCTCATCCAGCTGTGGGTCTAGATATGGTCAATCCAGGTTGCATCACAGCCCCTGAACGCATTGTGTAAGAATTTCGCTCTCTTTCACTGTCTTTGTTTCATGGGTTTTTCAAAGTAATTTATTTTTATAATGGGGTTTAGCTGCTTTTCACTGCTGTGTTTATGCCGCTTTACACCCACTTGACACACTAACAGTGAGATATCAATACATAGGCTTTAAGATTATTACTAGTCAGATATATTCTTGTGCGGTGAATAGGGTGTGTTGAGTCCAGTTCTCTGAGCAAGGAGTAGGTCTTGTCTATTACATATTGGGTTTATGGAACGGTATCTGAGCTAATTTGAAACCCTTGTTTTATGTATCACCCCACCTCACCTTTCCCGTTAAGCAGCCATAGTGTGTTTTCTGCATGTGTGACTCTGTTCTGTTTTGTAATTCAGTTCAAGTGTAACGGTTTTGACATTCCCTCTATAAGTGATACCTTATGAGAAGTGTCCTTTTCTGTGTGACTTATTTCACTTAGAATCGTCGTACCTAAATCCACTCATCATGCTGCTACTAGCCTTATGACATTGATTTCATGGCTGAGTGATATTCCATTGTACATAAGGACCACAACTTCTTTATCCATTTTTCTCTTTCCTGGGATATTGAAGGTGGAATGAAGTGGAGGTCCTTGTCAACAGAGCAGCCCTAAACTTTGGGGTGCTTGTGTCTTGCTGATTTTTCATTTTCCCAATTTATACCCCCATGAGTGGAAGTGCCCTATGCTCTCTAAGCTGTGTTTTTTAGATGTTTCAGGACACACCGTACACTTCTCCAGAGTGGCTGTTGGCAATTTACATCCCGCCCATCAGTGTAGCAAGGCTCCCATTTCTCCATGGCCTGTCCTGCATTTCTGGTTTTGAGACTTTTTTCAGCATGGCCCTTTTGACCGATGGGTAGCGAGTCTTCTTTGTAGCGCTGATTTGCCTTTCCAGGTTGCTTGGTTGGCCAAAAAGGGCGTATGCGTTTTTTCCTGAATATATTCAGGAAAAAACGCATACGCCCTTTTTGGCCAAGGGCATCATTGTCAACGTTTTGCTGCTTTTCATGTGCTTTAAAGGCGATTCGAATCTACCTCCTGAAATCTGTTTCCTGCAATTCTGCCTTGATTTCAAATCCTCTTCTTTGCCTTCCCTCAATATATTTGTGGACGAGAGTTATCATTTATAACTCTGCAGGTTTGTGAATTGCAGTGCCCTGAAGCTCCATTTTACAACTCGCTTTTTTGGGAGCTGGCCACAAAAGCGCAGGATGGCTTCAGGCCCTGTTCTGGTTCCGGGGGGGAGGATGAGCCTGTGGTTAATTCTTCTTCCTGATGGGAAAATAGAGTGACCTGTGCCTGTCCCAACACCAAGAGCTAGTCTCTCACTGGTTCCCCGTCTACCCGTTCATCCTCAGGACAAATTGCAACCTGTACGGAACAGGAGGTTAAAGGTGCTGATGCTCCAAGTAGGGAGATTGTTAGTAAAGCGGCTGGAATGGCGAACCTGGGCACAAGGAGAAGAGAAATGAGGTGCGTATTAGAAACCTTTCCCCATCACATGGTGTACCATCGTTTTGTTTTCTCATGCATGTTTTCGATGTAGGAAGATGCCCTTAAACCTGGAGATTTGGGACCCATGCGATGGGTACCACGCAGTATTACTTTAAAGGGTCTGCGTTTGCTCACCCAACCTCACCAAACCTCTCAGCCCCAAGAGTGTGCACCCTTATGTCTCATCCAGCTGTGGGTCTAGATATGGTCAATCCAGGTTGCATCACAGCCCCTGAACGCATTGTGTAAGAATTTCGCTCTCTTTCACTGTCTTTGTTTCATGGGTTTTTCAAAGTAATTTATTTTTATAATGGGGTTTAGCTGCTTTTCACTGCTGTGTTTATGCCGCTTTACACCCACTTGACACACTAACAGTGAGATATCAATACATAGGCTTTAAGATTATTACTAGTCAGATATATTCTTGTGCGGTGAATAGGGTGTGTTGAGTCCAGTTCTCTGAGCAAGGAGTAGGTCTTGTCTATTACATATTGGGTTTATGGAACGGTATCTGAGCTAATTTGAAACCCTTGTTTTATGTATCACCCCACCTCACCTTTCCCGTTAAGCAGCCATAGTGTGTTTTCTGCATGTGTGACTCTGTTCTGTTTTGTAATTCAGTTCAAGTGTAACGGTTTTGACATTCCCTCTATAAGTGATACCTTATGAGAAGTGTCCTTTTCTGTGTGACTTATTTCACTTAGAATCGTCGTACCTAAATCCACTCATCATGCTGCTACTAGCCTTATGACATTGATTTCATGGCTGAGTGATATTCCATTGTACATAAGGACCACAACTTCTTTATCCATTTTTCTCTTTCCTGGGATATTGAAGGTGGAATGAAGTGGAGGTCCTTGTCAACAGAGCAGCCCTAAACTTTGGGGTGCTTGTGTCTTGCTGATTTTTCATTTTCCCAATTTATACCCCCATGAGTGGAAGTGCCCTATGCTCTCTAAGCTGTGTTTTTTAGATGTTTCAGGACACACCGTACACTTCTCCAGAGTGGCTGTTGGCAATTTACATCCCGCCCATCAGTGTAGCAAGGCTCCCATTTCTCCATGGCCTGTCCTGCATTTCTGGTTTTGAGACTTTTTTCAGCATGGCCCTTTTGACCGATGGGTAGCGAGTCTTCTTTGTAGCGCTGATTTGCCTTTCCAGGTTGCTTGGTTGGCCAAAAAGGGCGTATGCGTTTTTTCCTGAATATATTCAGGAAAAAACGCATACGCCCTTTTTGGCCAAGGGCATCATTGTCAACGTTTTGCTGCTTTTCATGTGCTTTAAAGGCGATTCGAATCTACCTCCTGAAATCTGTTTCCTGCAATTCTGCCTTGATTTCAAATCCTCTTCTTTGCCTTCCCTCAATATATTTGTGGACGAGAGTTATCATTTATAACTCTGCAGGTTTGTGAATTGCAGTGCCCTGAAGCTCCATTTTACAACTCGCTTTTTTGGGAGCTGGCCACAAAAGCGCAGGATGGCTTCAGGCCCTGTTCTGGTTCCGGGGGGGAGGATGAGCCTGTGGTTAATTCTTCTTCCTGATGGGAAAATAGAGTGACCTGTGCCTGTCCCAACACCAAGAGCTAGTCTCTCACTGGTTCCCCGTCTACCCGTTCATCCTCAGGACAAATTGCAACCTGTACGGAACAGGAGGTTAAAGGTGCTGATGCTCCAAGTAGGGAGATTGTTAGTAAAGCGGCTGGAATGGCGAACCTGGGCACAAGGAGAAGAGAAATGAGGTGCGTATTAGAAACCTTTCCCCATCACATGGTGTACCATCGTTTTGTTTTCTCATGCATGTTTTCGATGTAGGAAGATGCCCTTAAACCTGGAGATTTGGGACCCATGCGATGGGTACCACGCAGTATTACTTTAAAGGGTCTGCGTTTGCTCACCCAACCTCACCAAACCTCTCAGCCCCAAGAGTGTGCACCCTTATGTCTCATCCAGCTGTGGGTCTAGATATGGTCAATCCAGGTTGCATCACAGCCCCTGAACGCATTGTGTAAGAATTTCGCTCTCTTTCACTGTCTTTGTTTCATGGGTTTTTCAAAGTAATTTATTTTTATAATGGGGTTTAGCTGCTTTTCACTGCTGTGTTTATGCCGCTTTACACCCACTTGACACACTAACAGTGAGATATCAATACATAGGCTTTAAGATTATTACTAGTCAGATATATTCTTGTGCGGTGAATAGGGTGTGTTGAGTCCAGTTCTCTGAGCAAGGAGTAGGTCTTGTCTATTACATATTGGGTTTATGGAACGGTATCTGAGCTAATTTGAAACCCTTGTTTTATGTATCACCCCACCTCACCTTTCCCGTTAAGCAGCCATAGTGTGTTTTCTGCATGTGTGACTCTGTTCTGTTTTGTAATTCAGTTCAAGTGTAACGGTTTTGACATTCCCTCTATAAGTGATACCTTATGAGAAGTGTCCTTTTCTGTGTGACTTATTTCACTTAGAATCGTCGTACCTAAATCCACTCATCATGCTGCTACTAGCCTTATGACATTGATTTCATGGCTGAGTGATATTCCATTGTACATAAGGACCACAACTTCTTTATCCATTTTTCTCTTTCCTGGGATATTGAAGGTGGAATGAAGTGGAGGTCCTTGTCAACAGAGCAGCCCTAAACTTTGGGGTGCTTGTGTCTTGCTGATTTTTCATTTTCCCAATTTATACCCCCATGAGTGGAAGTGCCCTATGCTCTCTAAGCTGTGTTTTTTAGATGTTTCAGGACACACCGTACACTTCTCCAGAGTGGCTGTTGGCAATTTACATCCCGCCCATCAGTGTAGCAAGGCTCCCATTTCTCCATGGCCTGTCCTGCATTTCTGGTTTTGAGACTTTTTTCAGCATGGCCCTTTTGACCGATAGGTAGCGAGTCTTCTTTGTAGCGCTGATTTGCCTTTCCAGGTTGCTTGGTTGGCCAAAAAGGGCGTATGCGTTTTTTCCTGAATATATTCAGGAAAAAACGCATACGCCCTTTTTGGCCAAGGGCATCATTGTCAACGTTTTGCTGCTTTTCATGTGCTTTAAAGGCGATTCGAATCTACCTCCTGAAATCTGTTTCCTGCAATTCTGCCTTGATTTCAAATCCTCTTCTTTGCCTTCCCTCAATATATTTGTGGACGAGAGTTATCATTTATAACTCTGCAGGTTTGTGAATTGCAGTGCCCTGAAGCTCCATTTTACAACTCGCTTTTTTGGGAGCTGGCCGCAAAAGCGCAGGATGGCTTCAGGCCCTGTTCTGGTTCCGGGGGGGAGGATGAGCCTGTGGTTAATTCTTCTTCCTGATGGGAAAATAGAGTGACCTGTGCCTGTCCCAACACCAAGAGCTAGTCTCTCACTGGTTCCCCGTCTACCCGTTCATCCTCAGGACAAATTGCAACCTGTACGGAACAGGAGGTTAAAGGTGCTGATGCTCCAAGTAGGGAGATTGTTAGTAAAGCGGCTGGAATGGCGAACCCGGGCACAAGGAGAAGAGAAATGAGGTGCGTTTTAGAAACCTTTCCCCATCACATGGTGTACCATCGTTTTGTTTTCTCATGCATGTTTTCGATGTAGGAAGATGCCCTTAAACCTGGAGATTTGGGACCCATGCGATGGGTACCACGCAGTATTACTTTAAAGGGTCTGCGTTTGCTCACCCAACCTCACCAAACCTCTCAGCCCCAAGAGTGTGCACCCTTATGTCTCATCCAGCTGTGGGTCTAGATATGGTCAATCCAGGTTGCATCACAGCCCTTGAACGCATTGTGTAAGAATTTCTCTCTCTTTCACTGTCTTTGTTTCATGGGTTTTTCAAAGTAATTTATTTTTATAATGGGGTTTAGCTGCTTTTCACTGCTGTGTTTATGCCGCTTTACACCCACTTGACACACTAACAGAGAGATATCAATACATAGGTTTTAAGATTATTACTAGTCAGATATATTCTTGTGCGGTGAATAGGGTGTGTTGAGTCCAGTTCTCTGAGCAAGGAGTAGGTCTTGTCTATTACATATTGGGTTTATGGAACGGTATCTGAGCTAATTTGAAACCCTTGTTTTATGTATCACCCCACCTCACCTTTCCCGTTAAGCAGCCATAGTGTGTTTTCTGCATGTGTGACTCTGTTCTGTTTTGCAATTCAGTTCAAGTGTAACGGTTTTGACATTCCCTGTATAAGTGATACCTTATGAGAAGTGTCCTTTTCTGTTTGACTTATTTCACTTAGAATCGTCGTACCTAAATCCACTCATCATGCTGCTACTAGCCATATGACATTGATTCCATGTCTGAGTGATATTCCATTGTACATAAGGACCACAACTTCTTTATCCATTTTTCTCTTTCCTGGGATATTGAAGGTGGAATGAAGTGGAGGTCCTTGTCAACAGAGCAGCCCTAAACTTTGGGGTGCTTGTGTCTTGCTGATTTTTCATTTTCCCAATTTATACCCCCATGAGTGGAAGTGCCCTATGCTCTCTAAGCTGTGTTTTTTAGGTGTTTCAGGACACACCGTACACTTCTCCAGAGTGGCTGTTGGCAATTTACATCCCGCCCATCAGTGTAGCAAGGCTCCCATTTCTCCATGGCCTGTCCTGCATTTCTGGTTTTGAGACTTTTTTCAGCATATCCCTTTTGACCGATGGGTAGCGAGTCTTCTTTGTAGCGCTGATTTGCCTTTCCAGGTTGCTTGGTTGGCCAAAAAGGGCGTATGCGTTTTTTCCTGAATATATTCAGGAAAAAACGCATACGCCCTTTTTGGCCAAGGGCATCATTGTCAACGTTTTGCCGCTTTTCATGTGCTTTAAAGGCGATTCGAATCTACCTCCTGAAATCTGTTTCCTGCAATTCTGCCTTGATTTCAAATCCTCTTCTTTGCCTTCCCTCAATATATTTGTGGACGAGAGTTATCATTTATAACTCTGCAGGTTTGTGAATTGCAGTGCCCTGAAGCTCCATTTTACAACTCGCATTTTTGGGAGCTGGCCACAAAAGCGCAGGATGGCTTCAGGCCCTGTTCTGGTTCCGGGGGGGAGGATGAGCCTGTGGTTAATTCTTCTTCCTGATGGGAAAATAGAGTGACCTGTGCCTGTCCCAACACCAAGAGCTAGTCTCTCACTGGTTCCCCGTCTACCCGTTCATCCTCAGGACAAATTGCAACCTGTACGGAACAGGAGGTTAAAGGTGCTGATGCTCCAAGTAGGGAGATTGTTAGTAAAGCGGCTGGAATGGCGAACCCGGGCACAAGGAGAAGAGAAATGAGGTGCGTTTTAGAAACCTTTCCCCATCACATGGTGTACCATCGTTTTGTTTTCTCATGCATGTTTTCGATGTAGGAAGATGCCCTTAAACCTGGAGATTTGGGACCCATGCGATGGGTACCACGCAGTATTACTTTAAAGGGTCTGCGTTTGCTCACCCAACCTCACCAAACCTCTCAGCCCCAAGAGTGTGCACCCTTATGTCTCATCCAGCTGTGGGTCTAGATATGGTCAATCCAGGTTGCATCACAGCCCCTGAACGCATTGTGTAAGAATTTCGGTCTCTTTCACTGTCTTTGTTTCATGGGTTTTTCAAAGTAATTTATTTTTATAATGGGGTTTAGCTGCTTTTCACTGCTGTGTTTATGCCGCTTTACACCCACTTGACACACTAACAGTGAGATATCAATACATAGGCTTTAAGATTATTACTAGTCAGATATATTCTTGTGCGGTGAATAGGGTGTGTTGAGTCCAGTTCTCTGAGCAAGGAGTAGGTCTTGTCTATTACATATTGGGTTTATGGAACGGTATCTGAGCTAATTTGAAACCCTTGTTTTATGTATCACCCCACCTCACCTTTCCCGTTAAGCAGCCATAGTGTGTTTTCTGCATGTGTGACTCTGTTCTGTTTTGTAATTCAGTTCAAGTGTAACGGTTTTGACATTCCCTGTATAAGTGATACCTTATGAGAAGTGTCCTTTTCTGTGTGACTTATTTCACTTAGAATCGTCGTACCTAAATCCACTCATCATGCTGCTACTAGCCTTATGACATTGATTTCATGGCTGAGTGATATTCCATTGTACATAAGGACCACAACTTCTTTATCCATTTTTCTCTTTCCTGGGATATTGAAGGTGGAATGAAGTGGAGGTCCTTGTCAACAGAGCAGCCCTAAACTTTGGGGTGCTTGTGTCTTGCTGATTTTTCATTTTCCCAATTTATACCCCCATGAGTGTAAGTGCCCTATGCTCTCTAAGCTGTGTTTTTTAGATGTTTCAGGACACACCGTACACTTCTCCAGAGTGGCTGTTGGCAATTTACATCTCGCCCATCAGTGTAGCAAGGCTCCCATTTCTCCATGGCCTGTCCTGCATTTCTGGTTTTGAGACTTTTTTCAGCATGGCCCTTTTGACCGATGGGTAGCGAGTCTTCTTTGTAGCGCTGATTTGCCTTTCCAGGTTGCTTGGTTGGCCAAAAAGGGCGTATGCGTTTTTTCCTGAATATATTCAGGAAAAAACGCATACGCCCTTTTTGGCCAAGGGCATCATTGTCAACGTTTTGCCGCTTTTCATGTGCTTTAAAGGCGATTCGAATCTACCTCCTGAAATCTGTTTCCTGCAATTCTGCCTTGATTTCAAATCCTCTTCTTTGCCTTCCCTCAATATATTTGTGGACGAGAGTTATCATTTATAACTCTGCAGGTTTGTGAATTGCAGTGCCCTGAAGCTCCATTTTACAACTCGCTTTTTTGGGAGCTGGCCACAAAAGCGCAGGATGGCTTCAGGCCCTGTTCTGGTTCCGGGGGGGAGGATGAGCCTGTGGTTAATTCTTCTTCCTGATGGGAAAATAGAGTGACCTGTGCCTGTCCCAACACCAAGAGCTAGTCTCTCACTGGTTCCCCGTCTACCCGTTCATCCTCAGGACAAATTGCAACCTGTACGGAACAGGAGGTTAAAGGTGCTGATGCTCCAAGTAGGGAGATTGTTAGTAAAGCGGCTGGAATGGCGAACCCGGGCACAAGGAGAAGAGAAATGAGGTGCGTTTTAGAAACCTTTCCCCATCACATGGTGTACCATCGTTTTGTTTTCTCATGCATGTTTTCGATGTAGGAAGATGCCCTTAAACCTGGAGATTTGGGACCCATGCGATGGGTACCACGCAGTATTACTTTAAAGGGTCTGCGTTTGCTCACCCAACCTCACCAAACCTCTCAGCCCCAAGAGTGTGCACCCTTATGTCTCATCCAGCTGTGGGTCTAGATATGGTCAATCCAGGTTGCATCACAGCCCCTGAACGCATTGTGTAAGAATTTCGGTCTCTTTCACTGTCTTTGTTTCATGGGTTTTTCAAAGTAATTTATTTTTATAATGGGGTTTAGCTGCTTTTCACTGCTGTGTTTATGCCGCTTTACACCCACTTGACACACTAACAGTGAGATATCAATACATAGGCTTTAAGATTATTACTAGTCAGATATATTCTTGTGCGGTGAATAGGGTGTGTTGAGTCCAGTTCTCTGAGCAAGGAGTAGGTCTTGTCTATTACATATTGGGTTTATGGAACGGTATCTGAGCTAATTTGAAACCCTTGTTTTATGTATCACCCCACCTCACCTTTCCCGTTAAGCAGCCATAGTGTGTTTTCTGCATGTGTGACTCTGTTCTGTTTTGTAATTCAGTTCAAGTGTAACGGTTTTGACATTCCCTCTATAAGTGATACCTTATGAGAAGTGTCCTTTTCTGTGTGACTTATTTCACTTAGAATCGTCGTACCTAAATCCACTCATCATGCTGCTACTAGCCTTATGACATTGATTTCATGGCTGAGTGATATTCCATTGTACATAAGGACCACAACTTCTTTATCCATTTTTCTCTTTCCTGGGATATTGAAGGTGGAATGAAGTGGAGGTCCTTGTCAACAGAGCAGCCCTAAACTTTGGGGTGCTTGTGTCTTGCTGATTTTTCATTTTCCCAATTTATACCCCCATGAGTGGAAGTGCCCTATGCTCTCTAAGCTGTGTTTTTTAGATGTTTCAGGACACACCGTACACTTCTCCAGAGTGGCTGTTGGCAATTTACATCCCGCCCATCAGTGTAGCAAGGCTCCCATTTCTCCATGGCCTGTCCTGCATTTCTGGTTTTGAGACTTTTTTCAGCATGGCCCTTTTGACCGATGGGTAGCGAGTCTTCTTTGTAGCGCTGATTTGCCTTTCCAGGTTGCTTGGTTGGCCAAAAAGGGCGTATGCGTTTTTTCCTGAATATATTCAGGAAAAAACGCATACGCCCTTTTTGGCCAAGGGCATCATTGTCAACGTTTTGCCGCTTTTCATGTGCTTTAAAGGCGATTCGAATCTACCTCCTGAAATCTGTTTCCTGCAATTCTGCCTTGATTTCAAATCCTCTTCTTTGCCTTCCCTCAATATATTTGTGGACGAGAGTTATCATTTATAACTCTGCAGGTTTGTGAATTGCAGTGCCCTGAAGCTCCATTTTACAACTCGCTTTTTTGGGAGCTGGCCACAAAAGCGCAGGATGGCTTCAGGCCCTGTTCTGGTTCCGGGGGGGAGGATGAGCCTGTGGTTAATTCTTCTTCCTGATGGGAAAATAGAGTGACCTGTGCCTGTCCCAACACCAAGAGCTAGTCTCTCACTGGTTCCCCGTCTACCCGTTCATCCTCAGGACAAATTGCAACCTGTACGGAACAGGAGGTTAAAGGTGCTGATGCTCCAAGTAGGGAGATTGTTAGTAAAGCGGCTGGAATGGCGAACCCGGGCACAAGGAGAAGAGAAATGAGGTGCGTTTTAGAAACCTTTCCCCATCACATGGTGTACCATCGTTTTGTTTTCTCATGCATGTTTTCGATGTAGGAAGATGCCCTTAAACCTGGAGATTTGGGACCCATGCGATGGGTACCACGCAGTATTACTTTAAAGGGTCTGCGTTTGCTCACCCAACCTCACCAAACCTCTCAGCCCCAAGAGTGTGCACCCTTATGTCTCATCCAGCTGTGGGTCTAGATATGGTCAATCCAGGTTGCATCACAGCCCCTGAACGCATTGTGTAAGAATTTCTCTCTCTTTCACTGTCTTTGTTTCATGGGTTTTTCAAAGTAATTTATTTTTATAATGGGGTTTAGCTGCTTTTCACTGCTGTGTTTATGCCGCTTTACACCCACTTGACACACTAACAGTGAGATATCAATACATAGGCTTTAAGATTATTACTAGTCAGATATATTCTTGTGCGGTGAATAGGGTGTGTTGAGTCCAGTTCTCTGAGCAAGGAGTAGGTCTTGTCTATTACATATTGGGTTTATGGAACGGTATCTGAGCTAATTTGAAACCCTTGTTTTATGTATCACCCCACCTCACCTTTCCCGTTAAGCAGCCATAGTGTGTTTTCTGCATGTGTGACTCTGTTCTGTTTTGTAATTCAGTTCAAGTGTAACGGTTTTGACATTCCCTCTATAAGTGATACCTTATGAGAAGTGTCCTTTTCTGTGTGACTTATTTCACTTAGAATCGTCGTACCTAAATCCACTCATCATGCTGCTACTAGCCTTATGACATTGATTTCATGGCTGAGTGATATTCCATTGTACATAAGGACCACAACTTCTTTATCCATTTTTCTCTTTCCTGGGATATTGAAGGTGGAATGAAGTGGAGGTCCTTGTCAACAGAGCAGCCCTAAACTTTGGGGTGCTTGTGTCTTGCTGATTTTTCATTTTCCCAATTTATACCCCCATGAGTGGAAGTGCCCTATGCTCTCTAAGCTGTGTTTTTTAGATGTTTCAGGACACACCGTACACTTCTCCAGAGTGGCTGTTGGCAATTTACATCCCGCCCATCAGTGTAGCAAGGCTCCCATTTCTCCATGGCCTGTCCTGCATTTCTGGTTTTGAGACTTTTTTCAGCATGGCCCTTTTGACCGATGGGTAGCGAGTCTTCTTTGTAGCGCTGATTTGCCTTTCCAGGTTGCTTGGTTGGCCAAAAAGGGCGTATGCGTTTTTTCCTGAATATATTCAGGAAAAAACGCATACGCCCTTTTTGGCCAAGGGCATCATTGTCAACGTTTTGCTGCTTTTCATGTGCTTTAAAGGCGATTCGAATCTACCTCCTGAAATCTGTTTCCTGCAATTCTGCCTTGATTTCAAATCCTCTTCTTTGCCTTCCCTCAATATATTTGTGGACGAGAGTTATCATTTATAACTCTGCAGGTTTGTGAATTGCAGTGCCCTGAAGCTCCATTTTACAACTCGCTTTTTTGGGAGCTGGCCACAAAAGCGCAGGATGGCTTCAGGCCCTGTTCTGGTTCCGGGGGGGAGGATGAGCCTGTGGTTAATTCTTCTTCCTGATGGGAAAATAGAGTGACCTGTGCCTGTCCCAACACCAAGAGCTAGTCTCTCACTGGTTCCCCGTCTACCCGTTCATCCTCAGGACAAATTGCAACCTGTACGGAACAGGAGGTTAAAGGTGCTGATGCTCCAAGTAGGGAGATTGTTAGTAAAGCGGCTGGAATGGCGAACCCGGGCACAAGGAGAAGAGAAATGAGGTGCGTTTTAGAAACCTTTCCCCATCACATGGTGTACCATCGTTTTGTTTTCTCATGCATGTTTTCGATGTAGGAAGATGCCCTTAAACCTGGAGATTTGGGACCCATGCGATGGGTACCACGCAGTATTACTTTAAAGGGTCTGCGTTTGCTCACCCAACCTCACCAAACCTCTCAGCCCCAAGAGTGTGCACCCTTATGTCTCATCCAGCTGTGGGTCTAGATATGGTCAATCCAGGTTGCATCACAGCCCCTGAACGCATTGTGTAAGAATTTCGGTCTCTTTCACTGTCTTTGTTTCATGGGTTTTTCAAAGTAATTTATTTTTATAATGGGGTTTAGCTGCTTTTCACTGCTGTGTTTATGCCGCTTTACACCCACTTGACACACTAACAGTGAGATATCAATACATAGGCTTTAAGATTATTACTAGTCAGATATATTCTTGTGCGGTGAATAGGGTGTGTTGAGTCCAGTTCTCTGAGCAAGGAGTAGGTCTTGTCTATTACATATTGGGTTTATGGAACGGTATCTGAGCTAATTTGAAACCCTTGTTTTATGTATCACCCCACCTCACCTTTCCCGTTAAGCAGCCATAGTGTGTTTTCTGCATGTGTGACTCTGTTCTGTTTTGTAATTCAGTTCAAGTGTAACGGTTTTGACATTCCCTCTATAAGTGATACCTTATGAGAAGTGTCCTTTTCTGTGTGACTTATTTCACTTAGAATCGTCGTACCTAAATCCACTCATCATGCTGCTACTAGCCTTATGACATTGATTTCATGGCTGAGTGATATTCCATTGTACATAAGGACCACAACTTCTTTATCCATTTTTCTCTTTCCTGGGATATTGAAGGTGGAATGAAGTGGAGGTCCTTGTCAACAGAGCAGCCCTAAACTTTGGGGTGCTTGTGTCTTGCTGATTTTTCATTTTCCCAATTTATACCCCCATGAGTGGAAGTGCCCTATGCTCTCTAAGCTGTGTTTTTTAGATGTTTCAGGACACACCGTACACTTCTCCAGAGTGGCTGTTGGCAATTTACATCCCGCCCATCAGTGTAGCAAGGCTCCCATTTCTCCATGGCCTGTCCTGCATTTCTGGTTTTGAGACTTTTTTCAGCATGGCCCTTTTGACCGATGGGTAGCGAGTCTTCTTTGTAGCGCTGATTTGCCTTTCCAGGTTGCTTGGTTGGCCAAAAAGGGCGTATGCGTTTTTTCCTGAATATATTCAGGAAAAAACGCATACGCCCTTTTTGGCCAAGGGCATCATTGTCAACGTTTTGCTGCTTTTCATGTGCTTTAAAGGCGATTCGAATCTACCTCCTGAAATCTGTTTCCTGCAATTCTGCCTTGATTTCAAATCCTCTTCTTTGCCTTCCCTCAATATATTTGTGGACGAGAGTTATCATTTATAACTCTGCAGGTTTGTGAATTGCAGTGCCCTGAAGCTCCATTTTACAACTCGCTTTTTTGGGAGCTGGCCACAAAAGCGCAGGATGGCTTCAGGCCCTGTTCTGGTTCCGGGGGGGAGGATGAGCCTGTGGTTAATTCTTCTTCCTGATGGGAAAATAGAGTGACCTGTGCCTGTCCCAACACCAAGAGCTAGTCTCTCACTGGTTCCCCGTCTACCCGTTCATCCTCAGGACAAATTGCAACCTGTACGGAACAGGAGGTTAAAGGTGCTGATGCTCCAAGTAGGGAGATTGTTAGTAAAGCGGCTGGAATGGCGAACCTGGGCACAAGGAGAAGAGAAATGAGGTGCGTATTAGAAACCTTTCCCCATCACATGGTGTACCATCGTTTTGTTTTCTCATGCATGTTTTCGATGTAGGAAGATGCCCTTAAACCTGGAGATTTGGGACCCATGCGATGGGTACCACGCAGTATTACTTTAAAGGGTCTGCGTTTGCTCACCCAACCTCACCAAACCTCTCAGCCCCAAGAGTGTGCACCCTTATGTCTCATCCAGCTGTGGGTCTAGATATGGTCAATCCAGGTTGCATCACAGCCCCTGAACGCATTGTGTAAGAATTTCGCTCTCTTTCACTGTCTTTGTTTCATGGGTTTTTCAAAGTAATTTATTTTTATAATGGGGTTTAGCTGCTTTTCACTGCTGTGTTTATGCCGCTTTACACCCACTTGACACACTAACAGTGAGATATCAATACATAGGCTTTAAGATTATTACTAGTCAGATATATTCTTGTGCGGTGAATAGGGTGTGTTGAGTCCAGTTCTCTGAGCAAGGAGTAGGTCTTGTCTATTACATATTGGGTTTATGGAACGGTATCTGAGCTAATTTGAAACCCTTGTTTTATGTATCACCCCACCTCACCTTTCCCGTTAAGCAGCCATAGTGTGTTTTCTGCATGTGTGACTCTGTTCTGTTTTGTAATTCAGTTCAAGTGTAACGGTTTTGACATTCCCTCTATAAGTGATACCTTATGAGAAGTGTCCTTTTCTGTGTGACTTATTTCACTTAGAATCGTCGTACCTAAATCCACTCATCATGCTGCTACTAGCCTTATGACATTGATTTCATGGCTGAGTGATATTCCATTGTACATAAGGACCACAACTTCTTTATCCATTTTTCTCTTTCCTGGGATATTGAAGGTGGAATGAAGTGGAGGTCCTTGTCAACAGAGCAGCCCTAAACTTTGGGGTGCTTGTGTCTTGCTGATTTTTCATTTTCCCAATTTATACCCCCATGAGTGGAAGTGCCCTATGCTCTCTAAGCTGTGTTTTTTAGATGTTTCAGGACACACCGTACACTTCTCCAGAGTGGCTGTTGGCAATTTACATCCCGCCCATCAGTGTAGCAAGGCTCCCATTTCTCCATGGCCTGTCCTGCATTTCTGGTTTTGAGACTTTTTTCAGCATGGCCCTTTTGACCGATGGGTAGCGAGTCTTCTTTGTAGCGCTGATTTGCCTTTCCAGGTTGCTTGGTTGGCCAAAAAGGGCGTATGCGTTTTTTCCTGAATATATTCAGGAAAAAACGCATACGCCCTTTTTGGCCAAGGGCATCATTGTCAACGTTTTGCTGCTTTTCATGTGCTTTAAAGGCGATTCGAATCTACCTCCTGAAATCTGTTTCCTGCAATTCTGCCTTGATTTCAAATCCTCTTCTTTGCCTTCCCTCAATATATTTGTGGACGAGAGTTATCATTTATAACTCTGCAGGTTTGTGAATTGCAGTGCCCTGAAGCTCCATTTTACAACTCGCTTTTTTGGGAGCTGGCCACAAAAGCGCAGGATGGCTTCAGGCCCTGTTCTGGTTCCGGGGGGGAGGATGAGCCTGTGGTTAATTCTTCTTCCTGATGGGAAAATAGAGTGACCTGTGCCTGTCCCAACACCAAGAGCTAGTCTCTCACTGGTTCCCCGTCTACCCGTTCATCCTCAGGACAAATTGCAACCTGTACGGAACAGGAGGTTAAAGGTGCTGATGCTCCAAGTAGGGAGATTGTTAGTAAAGCGGCTGGAATGGCGAACCCGGGCACAAGGAGAAGAGAAATGAGGTGCGTTTTAGAAACCTTTCCCCATCACATGGTGTACCATCGTTTTGTTTTCTCATGCATGTTTTCGATGTAGGAAGATTCCCTTAAACCTGGAGATTTGGGACCCATGCGATGGGTACCACGCAGTATTACTTTAAAGGGTCTGCGTTTGCTCACCCAACCTCACCAAACCTCTCAGCCCCAAGAGTGTGCACCCTTATGTCTCATCCAGCTGTGGGTCTAGATATGGTCAATCCAGGTTGCATCACAGCCCCTGAACGCATTGTGTAAGAATTTCTCTCTCTTTCACTGTCTTTGTTTCATGGGTTTTTCAAAGTAATTTATTTTTATAATGGGGTTTAGCTGCTTTTCACTGCTGTGTTTATGCCGCTTTACACCCACTTGACACACTAACAGAGAGATATCAATACATAGGTTTTAAGATTATTACTAGTCAGATATATTCTTGTGCGGTGAATAGGGTGTGTTGAGTCCAGTTCTCTGAGCAAGGAGTAGGTCTTGTCTATTACATATTGGGTTTATGGAACGGTATCTGAGCTAATTTGAAACCCTTGTTTTATGTATCACCCCACCTCACCTTTCCCGTTAAGCAGCCATAGTGTGTTTTCTGCATGTGTGACTCTGTTCTGTTTTGTAATTCAGTTCAAGTGTAACGGTTTTGACATTCCCTGTATAAGTGATACCTTATGAGAAGTGTCCTTTTCTGTGTGACTTATTTCACTTAGAATCGTCGTACCTAAATCCACTCATCATGCTGCTACTAGCCTTATGACATTGATTTCATGGCTGAGTGATATTCCATTGTACATAAGGACCACAACTTCTTTATCCATTTTTCTCTTTCCTGGGATATTGAAGGTGGAATGAAGTGGAGGTCCTTGTCAACAGAGCAGCCCTAAACTTTGGGGTGCTTGTGTCTTGCTGATTTTTCATTTTCCCAATTTATACCCCCATGAGTGGAAGTGCCCTATGCTCTCTAAGCTGTGTTTTTTAGATGTTTCAGGACACACCGTACACTTCTCCAGAGTGGCTGTTGGCAATTTACATCCCGCCCATCAGTGTAGCAAGGCTCCCATTTCTCCATGGCCTGTCCTGCATTTCTGGTTTTGACACGTTTTTCAGCATGGCCCTTTTGACCGATAGGTAGCGAGTCTTCTTTGTAGCGCTGATTTGCCTTTCCAGGTTGCTTGGTTGGCCAAAAAGGGCGTATGCGTTTTTTCCTGAATATATTCAGGAAAAAACGCATACGCCCTTTTTGGCCAAGGGCATCATTGTCAACGTTTTGCTGCTTTTCATGTGCTTTAAAGGCGATTCGAATCTACCTCCTGAAATCTGTTTCCTGCAATTCTGCCTTGATTTCAAATCCTCTTCTTTGCCTTCCCTCAATATATTTGTGGACGAGAGTTATCATTTATAACTCTGCAGGTTTGTGAATTGCAGTGCCCTGAAGCTCCATTTTACAACTCGCTTTTTTGGGAGCTGGCCGCAAAAGCGCAGGATGGCTTCAGGCCCTGTTCTGGTTCCGGGGGGGAGGATGAGCCTGTGGTTAATTCTTCTTCCTGATGGGAAAATAGAGTGACCTGTGCCTGTCCCAACACCAAGAGCTAGTCTCTCACTGGTTCCCCGTCTACCCGTTCATCCTCAGGACAAATTGCAACCTGTACGGAACAGGAGGTTAAAGGTGCTGATGCTCCAAGTAGGGATTTTGTTAGTAAAGCGGCTGGAATGGCGAACCTGGGCACAAGGAGAAGAGAAATGAGGTGCGTTTTAGAAACCTTTCCCCATCACATGGTGTACAATCTTTTTGTTTGCTCATGCATGTTTTCGATGTAGGAAGATGCCCTTGAACCTGGAGATTTGCGACCCATGCGATGGGTAACACGCAGTATTACTTTAAAGGGTCTCCGTTTGCTCACCCAACCTCACCAAACCTCTCAGCCCCAAGAGTGTCCACCCTTATGTCTCATCCAGCTGTGGGTCTAGATATGGTCAATCCAGGTTGCATCACAGCCCCTGAACGCATTGTGTAAGAATTTCGCTCTCTTTCACTGTCTTTGTTTCATGGGTTTTTCAAAGTAATTTATTTTTATAATGGGGTTTAGCTGCTTTTCACTGCTGTGTTTATGCCGCTTTACACCCACTTGACACACTAACAGTGAGATATCAATACATAGGCTTTAAGATTATTACTAGTCAGATATATTCTTGTGCGGTGAATAGGGTGTGTTGAGTCCAGTTCTCTGAGCAAGGAGTAGGTCTTGTCTATTACATATTGGGTTTATGGAACGGTATCTGAGCTAATTTGAAACCCTTGTTTTATGTATCACCCCACCTCACCTTTCCCGTTAAGCAGCCATAGTGTGTTTTCTGCATGTGTGACTCTGTTCTGTTTTGCAATTCAGTTCAAGTGTAACGGTTTTGACATTCCCTGTATAAGTGATACCTTATGAGAAGTGTCCTTTTCTGTTTGACTTATTTCACTTAGAATCGTCGTACCTAAATCCACTCATCATGCTGCTACTAGCCATATGACATTGATTCCATGTCTGAGTGATATTCCATTGTACATAAGGACCACAACTTCTTTATCCATTTTTCTCTTTCCTGGGATATTGAAGGTGGAATGAAGTGGAGGTCCTTGTCAACAGAGCAGCCCTAAACTTTGGGGTGCTTGTGTCTTGCTGATTTTTCATTTTCCCAATTTATACCCCCATGAGTGGAAGTGCCCTATGCTCTCTAAGCTGTGTTTTTTAGGTGTTTCAGGACACACCGTACACTTCTCCAGAGTGGCTGTTGGCAATTTACATCCCGCCCATCAGTGTAGCAAGGCTCCCATTTCTCCATGGCCTGTCCTGCATTTCTGGTTTTGAGACTTTTTTCAGCATATCCCTTTTGACCGATGGGTAGCGAGTCTTCTTTGTAGCGCTGATTTGCCTTTCCAGGTTGCTTGGTTGGCCAAAAAGGGCGTATGCGTTTTTTCCTGAATATATTCAGGAAAAAACGCATACGCACTTTTTGGCCAAGGGCATCATTGTCAACGTTTTGCCGCTTTTCATGTGCTTTAAAGGCGATTCGAATCTACCTCCTGAAATCTGTTTCCTGCAATTCTGCCTTGATTTCAAATCCTCTTCTTTGCCTTCCCTCAATATATTTGTGGACGAGAGTTATCATTTATAACTCTGCAGGTTTGTGAATTGCAGTGCCCTGAAGCTCCATTTTACAACTCGCATTTTTGGGAGCTGGCCACAAAAGCGCAGGATGGCTTCAGGCCCTGTTCTGGTTCCGGGGGGGAGGATGAGCCTGTGGTTAATTCTTCTTCCTGATGGGAAAATAGAGTGACCTGTGCCTGTCCCAACACCAAGAGCTAGTCTCTCACTGGTTCCCCGTCTACCCGTTCATCCTCAGGACAAATTGCAACCTGTACGGAACAGGAGGTTAAAGGTGCTGATGCTCCAAGTAGGGAGATTGTTAGTAAAGCGGCTGGAATGGCGAACCCGGGCACAAGGAGAAGAGAAATGAGGTGCGTTTTAGAAACCTTTCCCCATCACATGGTGTACCATCGTTTTGTTTTCTCATGCATGTTTTCGATGTAGGAAGATGCCCTTAAACCTGGAGATTTGGGACCCATGCGATGGGTACCACGCAGTATTACTTTAAAGGGTCTGCGTTTGCTCACCCAACCTCACCAAACCTCTCAGCCCCAAGAGTGTGCACCCTTATGTCTCATCCAGCTGTGGGTCTAGATATGGTCAATCCAGGTTGCATCACAGCCCCTGAACGCATTGTGTAAGAATTTCGGTCTCTTTCACTGTCTTTGTTTCATGGGTTTTTCAAAGTAATTTATTTTTATAATGGGGTTTAGCTGCTTTTCACTGCTGTGTTTATGCCGCTTTACACCCACTTGACACACTAACAGTGAGATATCAATACATAGGCTTTAAGATTATTACTAGTCAGATATATTCTTGTGCGGTGAATAGGGTGTGTTGAGTCCAGTTCTCTGAGCAAGGAGTAGGTCTTGTCTATTACATATTGGGTTTATGGAACGGTATCTGAGCTAATTTGAAACCCTTGTTTTATGTATCACCCCACCTCACCTTTCCCGTTAAGCAGCCATAGTGTGTTTTCTGCATGTGTGACTCTGTTCTGTTTTGTAATTCAGTTCAAGTGTAACGGTTTTGACATTCCCTCTATAAGTGATACCTTATGAGAAGTGTCCTTTTCTGTTTGACTTATTTCACTTAGAATCGTCGTACCTAAATCCACTCATCATGCTGCTACTAGCCTTATGACATTGATTTCATGGCTGAGTGATATTCCATTGTACATAAGGACCACAACTTCTTTATCCATTTTTCTCTTTCCTGGGATATTGAAGGTGGAATGAAGTGGAGGTCCTTGTCAACAGAGCAGCCCTAAACTTTGGGGTGCTTGTGTCTTGCTGATTTTTAATTTTCCCAATTTATACCCCCATGAGTGGAAGTGCCCTATGCTCTCTAAGCTGTGTTTTTTAGATGTTTCAGGACACACCGTACACTTCTCCAGAGTGGCTGTTGGCAATTTACATCCCGCCCATCAGTGTAGCAAGGCTCCCATTTCTCCATGGCCTGTCCCGCATTTCTGGTTTTGAGACTTTTTTCAGCATGGCCCTTTTGACCGATGGGTAGCGAGTCTTCTTTGTAGCGCTGATTTGCCTTTCCAGGTTGCTTGGTTGGCCAAAAAGGGCGTATGCGTTTTTTCCTGAATATATTCAGGAAAAAACGCATACGCCCTTTTTGGCCAAGGGCATCATTGTCAACGTTTTGCTGCTTTTCATGTGCTTTAAAGGCGATTCGAATCTACCTCCTGAAATCTGTTTCCTGCAATTCTGCCTTGATTTCAAATCCTCTTCTTTGCCTTCCCTCAATATATTTGTGGACGAGAGTTATCATTTATAACTCTGCAGGTTTGTGAATTGCCGTGCCCTGAAGCTCCATTTTACAACTCGCTTTTTTGGGAGCTGGCCGCAAAAGCGCAGGATGGCTTCAGGCCCTGTTCTGGTTCCGGGGGGGAGGATGAGCCTGTGGTTAATTCTTCTTCCTGATGGGAAAATAGAGTGACCTGTGCCTGTCCCAACACCAAGAGCTAGTCTCTCACTGGTTCCCCGTCTACCCGTTCATCCTCAGGACAAATTGCAACCTGTACGGAACAGGAGGTTAAAGGTGCTGATGCTCCAAGTAGGGAGATTGTTAGTAAAGCGGCTGGAATGGCGAACCCGGGCACAAGGAGAAGAGAAATGAGGTACGTTTTAGAAACCTTTCCCCATCACATGGTGTACAATCTTTTTGTTTGCTCATGCATGTTTTCGATGTAGGAAGATGCCCTTGAACCTGGAGATTTGCGACCCATGCGATGGGTAACACGCAGTATTACTTTAAAGGGTCTCCGTTTGCTCACCCAACCTCACCAAACCTCTCAGCCCCAAGAGCCAAGAGTGTCCACCCTTATGTCTCATCCAGCTGTGGGTCTAGATATGGTCAATCCAGGTTGCATCACAGCCCCTGAACGCATTGTGTAAGAATTTCGCTCTCTTTCACTGTCTTTGTTTCATGGGTTTTTCAAAGTAATTTATTTTTATAATGGGGTTTAGCTGCTTTTCACTGCTGTGTTTATGCCGCTTTACACCCACTTGACACACTAACAGTGAGATATCAATACATAGGCTTTAAGATTATTACTAGTCAGATATATTCTTGTGCGGTGAATAGGGTGTGTTGAGTCCAGTTCTCTGAGCAAGGAGTAGGTCTTGTCTATTACATATTGGGTTTATGGAACGGTATCTGAGCTAATTTGAAACCCTTGTTTTATGTATCACCCCACCTCACCTTTCCCGTTAAGCAGCCATAGTGTGTTTTCTGCATGTGTGACTCTGTTCTGTTTTGTAATTCAGTTCAAGTGTAACGGTTTTGACATTCCCTCTATAAGTGATACCTTATGAGAAGTGTCCTTTTCTGTGTGACTTATTTCACTTAGAATCGTCGTACCTAAATCCACTCATCATGCTGCTACTAGCCTTATGACATTGATTTCATGGCTGAGTGATATTCCATTGTACATAAGGACCACAACTTCTTTATCCATTTTTCTCTTTCCTGGGATATTGAAGGTGGAATGAAGTGGAGGTCCTTGTCAACAGAGCAGCCCTAAACTTTGGGGTGCTTGTGTCTTGCTGATTTTTCATTTTCCCAATTTATACCCCCATGAGTGGAAGTGCCCTATGCTCTCTAAGCTGTGTTTTTTAGATGTTTCAGGACACACCGTACACTTCTCCAGAGTGGCTGTTGGCAATTTACATCCCGCCCATCAGTGAAGCAAGGCTCCCATTTCTCCATGGCCTGTCCTGCATTTCTGGTTTTGAGACTTTTTTCAGCATGGCCCTTTTGACCGATGGGTAGCGAGTCTTCTTTGTAGCGCTGATTTGCCTTTCCAGGTTGCTTGGTTGGCCAAAAAGGGCGTATGCGTTTTCTCCTGAATATATTCAGGAAAAAACGCATACGCCCTTTTTGGCCAAGGGCATCATTGTCAACGTTTTGCTGCTTTTCATGTGCTTTAAAGGCGATTCGAATCTACCTCCTGAAATCTGTTTCCTGCAATTCTGCCTTGATTTCAAATCCTCTTCTTTGCCTTCCCTCAATATATTTGTGGACGAGAGTTATCATTTATAACTCTGCAGGTTTGTGAATTGCAGTGCCCTGAAGCTCCATTTTACAACTCGCTTTTTTGGGAGTTGGCCGCAAAAGCGCAGGATGGCTTCAGGCCCTGTTCTGGTTCCGGGGGGGAGGATGAGCCTGTGGTTAATTCTTCTTCCTGATGGGAAAATAGAGTGACCTGTGCCTGTCCCAACACCAAGAGCTAGTCTCTCACTGGTTCCCCGTCTACCCGTTCATCCTCAGGACAAATTGCAACCTGTACGGAACAGGAGGTTAAAGGTGCTGATGTTCCAAGTAGGGAGATTGTTAGTAAAGCGGCTGGAATGGCGAACCCGGGCACAAGGAGAAGAGAAATGAGGTGCGTTTTAGAAACCTTTCCCCATCACATGGTGTACCATCGTTTTGTTTTCTCATGCATGTTTTCGATGTAGGAAGATGCCCTTAAACCTGGAGATTTGGGACCCATGCGATGGGTACCATGCAGTATTACTTTAAAGGGTCTGCGTTTGCTCACCCAACCTCACCAAACCTCTCAGCCCCAAGAGTGTCCACCCTTATGTCTCATCCAGCTGTGGGTCTAGATATGGTCAATCCAGGTTGCATCACAGCCCCTGAACGCATTGTGTAAGAATTTCGCTCTCTTTCACTGTCTTTGTTTCATGGGTTTTTCAAAGTAATTTATTTTTATAATGGGGTTTAGCTGCTTTTCACTGCTGTGTTTATGCCGCTTTACACCCACTTGACACACTAACAGAGAGATATCAATACATAGGTTTTAAGATTATTACTAGTCAGATATATTCTTGTGCGGTGAATAGGGTGTGTTGAGTCCAGTTCTCTGAGCAAGGAGTAGGTCTTGTCTATTACATATTGGGTTTATGGAACGGTATCTGAGCTAATTTGAAACCCTTGTTTTATGTATCACCCCACCTCACCTTTCCCGTTAAGCAGCCATAGTGTGTTTTCTGCATGTGTGACTCTGTTCTGTTTTGTAATTCAGTTCAAGTGTAACGGTTTTTACATTCCCTCTATAAGTGATACCTTATGAGAAGTGTCCTTTTCTGTTTGACTTATTTCACTTAGAATCGTCGTACCTAAATCCACTCATCATGCTGCTACTAGCCATATGACATTGATTCCATGTCTGAGTGATATTCCATTGTACATAAGGACCACAACTTCTTTATCCATTTTTCTCTTTCCTGGGATATTGAAGGTGGAATGAAGTGGAGGTCCTTGTCAACAGAGCAGCCCTAAACTTTGGGGTGCTTGTGTCTTGCTGATTTTTCATTTTCCCAATTTATACCCCCATGAGTGGAAGTGCCCTATGCTCTCTAAGCTGTGTTTTTTAGATGTTTCAGGACACACCGTACACTTCTCCAGAGTGGCTGTTGGCAATTTACATCCCGCCCATCAGTGTAGCAAGGCTCCCATTTCTCCATGGCCTGTCCTGCATTTCTGGTTTTGAGACTTTTTTCAGCATGGCCCTTTTGACCGATGGGTAGCGAGTCTTCTTTGTAGCGCTGATTTGCCTTTCCAGGTTGCTTGGTTGGCCAAAAAGGGCGTATGCGTTTTTTCCTGAATATATTCAGGAAAAAACGCATACGCGCTTTTTGGCCAAGGGCATCATTGTCAACGTTTTGCTGCTTTTCATGTGCTTTAAAGGCGATTCGAATCTACCTCCTGAAATCTGTTTCCTGCAATTCTGCCTTGATTTCAAATCCTCTTCTTTGCCTTCCCTCAATATATTTGTGGACGAGAGTTATCATTTATAACTCTGCAGGTTTGTGAATTGCCGTGCCCTGAAGCTCCATTTTACAACTCGCTTTTTTGGGAGCTGGCCGCAAAAGCGCAGGATGGCTTCAGGCCCTGTTCTGGTTCCGGGGGGGAGGATGAGCCTGTGGTTAATTCTTCTTCCTAATGGGAAAATAGAGTGACCTGTGCCTGTCCCAACACCAAGAGCTAGTCTCTCACTGGTTCCCCGTCTACCCGTTCATCCTCAGGACAAATTGCAACCTGTACGGAACAGGAGGTTAAAGGTGCTGATGCTCCAAGTAGGGAGATTGTTTTAAAGCGGCTGGAATGGCGAACCCGGGCACAAGGAGAAGAGAAATGAGGTGCGTTTTAGAAACCTTTCCCCATCACATGGTGTACCATCTTTTTGTTTTCTCATGCATGTTTTCGATGTAGGAAGATGCCTTTGAACCTGGAGATTTGCGACCCATGCGATGGGTAACACGCAGTATTACTTTAAAGGGTCTGCGTTTGCTCACCCAACCTCACCAAACCTCTCAGCCCCAAGAGTGTCCACCCTTATGTCTCATCCAGCTGTGGGTCTAGATATGGTCAATCCAGGTTGCATCACAGCCCCTGAACGCATTGTGTAAGAATTTCTCTCTCTTTCACTGTCTTTGTTTCATGGGTTTTTCAAAGTAATTTATTTTTATAATGGGGTTTAGCTGCTTTTCACTGCTGTGTTTATGCCGCTTTACACCCACTTGACACACTAACAGTGAGATATCAATACATAGGCTTTAAGATTATTACTAGTCAGATATATTCTTGTGCGGTGAATAGGGTGTGTTGAGTCCAGTTCTCTGAGCAAGGAGTAGGTCTTGTCTATTACATATTGGGTTTATGGAACGGTATCTGAGCTAATTTGAAACCCTTGTTTTATGTATCACCCCACCTCACCTTTCCCGTTAAGCAGCCATAGTGTGTTTTCTGCATGTGTGACTCTGTTCTGTTTTGTAATTCAGTTCAAGTGTAACGGTTTTGACATTCCCTCTATAAGTGATACCTTATGAGAAGTGTCCTTTTCTGTGTGACTTATTTCACTTAGAATCGTCGTACCTAAATCCACTCATCATGCTGCTACTAGCCTTATGACATTGATTTCATGGCTGAGTGATATTCCATTGTACATAAGGACCACAACTTCTTTATCCATTTTTCTCTTTCCTGGGATATTGAAGGTGGAATGAAGTGGAGGTCCTTGTCAACAGAGCAGCCCTAAACTTTGGGGTGCTTGTGTCTTGCTGATTTTTCATTTTCCCAATTTATACCCCCATGAGTGGAAGTGCCCTATGCTCTCTAAGCTGTGTTTTTTAGATGTTTCAGGACACACCGTACACTTCTCCAGAGTGGCTGTTGGCAATTTACATCCCGCCCATCAGTGTAGCAAGGCTCCCATTTCTCCATGGCCTGTCCTGCATTTCTGGTTTTGAGACTTTTTTCAGCATGGCCCTTTTGACCGATGGGTAGCGAGTCTTCTTTGTAGCGCTGATTTGCCTTTCCAGGTTGCTTGGTTGGCCAAAAAGGGCGTATGCATTTTTTCCTGAATATATTCAGGAAAAAACGCATACGCCCTTTTTGGCCAAGGGCATCATTGTCAACGTTTTGCTGCTTTTCATGTGCTTTAAAGGCGATTCGAATCTACCTCCTGAAATCTGTTTCCTGCAATTCTGCCTTGATTTCAAATCCTCTTCTTTGCCTTCCCTCAATATATTTGTGGACGAGAGTTATCATTTATAACTCTGCAGGTTTGTGAATTGCCGTGCCCTGAAGCTCCATTTTACAACTCGCTTTTTTGGGAGCTGGCCGCAAAAGCGCAGGATGGCTTCAGGCCCTGTTCTGGTTCCGGGGGGGAGGATGAGCCTGTGCTTAATTCTTCTTCCTGATGGGCAAATAGAGTGACCTGTGCCTGTCCCAACACCAAGAGCTAGTCTCTCACTGGTTCCCCGTCTACCCGTTCATCCTCAGGACAAATTGCAACCTGTATGGAACAGGAGGTTAAAGGTGTTGATGCTCCAAGTAGGGAGATTATTAGTAAAGCGACTGGAATGGAGAACCCGGGCACAAGGAGAAGAGAAATGAGGTGCGTTTTAGAAACCTTTCCCCATCACATGGTGTACCATCTTTTTGTTTTCTCATGCATGTTTTCGATGTAGGAAGATGCCCTTGAACCTGGAGATTTGCGACCCATGCGATGGGTAACACGCAGTATTACTTTAAAGGGTCTGCGTTTGCTCACCCAACCTCACCAAACCTCTCAGCCCCCAGAGTGTCCACCCTTATGTCTCATCCAGCTGTGGGTCTAGATATGGTCAATCCAGGTTGCATCACAGCCCTGAACGCATTGTGTAAGAATTTCGCTCTCTTTCACTGTCTTTGTTTCATGGGTTTGTAAAAGTAATTTATTTTTATAATGGGGTTTAGCTGCTTTTCACTGCTGTGTTTATGCCGCTTTACACCCACTTGACACACTAACAGAGAGATATCAATACATAGGTTTTAAGATTATTACTAGTCAGATATATTCTTGTGCGGTGAATAGGGCGTGTTGAGTCCAGTTCTCTGAGCAAGGAGTAGGTCTTGTCTATTACATATTGGGTTTATGGAACGGTATCTGAGCTAATTTGAAACCCTTGTTTTATGTATCACCCCACCTCACCTTTCCCGTTAAGCAGCCATAGTGTGTTTTCTGCATGTGTGACTCTGTTCTGTTTTGTAATTCAGTTCAAGTGTAACGGTTTTGACATTCCCTCTATAAGTGATACCTTATGAGAAGTGTCCTTTTCTGTGTGACTTATTTCACTTAGAATCGTCGTACCTAAATCCACTCATCATGCTGCTACTAGCCTTATGACATTGATTTCATGGCTGAGTGATATTCCATTGTACATAAGGACCACAACTTCTTTATCCATTTTTCTCTTTCCTGGGATATTGAAGGTGGAATGAAGTGGAGGTCCTTGTCAACAGAGCAGCCCTAAACTTTGGGGTGCTTGTGTCTTGCTGATTTTTCATTTTCCCAATTTATACCCCCATGAGTGGAAGTGCCCTATGCTCTCTAAGCTGTGTTTTTAGATGTTTCAGGACACACCGTACACTTCTCCAGAGTGGCTGTTGGCAATTTACATCCCGCCCATCAGTGTAGCAAGGCTCCCATTTCTCCATGGCCTGTCCTGCATTTCTGGTTTTGAGACTTTTTTCAGCATGGCCCTTTTGACCGATGGGTAGCGAGTCTTCTTTGTAGCGCTGATTTGCCTTTCCAGGTTGCTTGGTTGGCCAAAAAGGGCGTATGCGTTTTTTCCTGAATATATTCAGGAAAAAACGCATACGCGCTTTTTGGCCAAGGGCATCATTGTCAACGTTTTGCTGCTTTTCATGTGCTTTAAAGGCGATTCGAATCTACCTCCTGAAATCTGTTTCCTGCAATTCTGCCTTGATTTCAAATCCTCTTCTTTGCCTTCCCTCAATATATTTGTGGACGAGAGTTATCATTTATAACTCTGCAGGTTTGTGAATTGCCGTGCCCTGAAGCTCCATTTTACAACTCGCTTTTTTGGGAGCTGGCCGCAAAAGCGCAGGATGGCTTCAGGCCCTGTTCTGGTTCCGGGGGGGAGGATGAGCCTGTGGTTAATTCTTCTTCCTGATGGGCAAATAGAGTGACCTGTGCCTGTCCCAACACCAAGAGCTAGTCTCTCACTGGTTCCCCGTCTACCCGTTCATCCTCAGGACAAATTGCAACCTGTACGGAACAGGAGGTTAAAGGTGCTGATGCTCCAAGTAGGGAGATTGTTAGTAAAGCGGCTGGAATGGCCAACCCGGGCACAAGGAGAAGAGAAATGAGGTGCGTTTTAGAAACCTTTCCCCATCACATGGTGTACCATCGTTTTGTTTTCTCATGCATGTTTTCGATGTAGGAAGATGCCCTTAAACCTGGAGATTTGGGACCCATGCGATGGGTACCACGCAGTATTACTTTAAAGGGTCTGCGTTTGCTCACCCAACCTCACCAAACCTCTCAGCCCCAAGAGTGTCCACCCTTATGTCTCATCCAGCTGTGGTTCTAGATATGGTCAATCCAGGTTGCATCACAGCCCCTGAACGCATTGTGTAAGAATTTCTCTCTCTTTCACTGTCTTTGTTTCATGGGTTTTTCAAAGTAATTTATTTTTATAATGGGGTTTAGCTGCTTTTCACTGCTGTGTTTATGCCGCTTTACACCCACTTGACACACTAACAGTGAGATATCAATACATAGGCTTTAAGATTATTACTAGTCAGATATATTCTTGTGCGGTGAATAGGGTGTGTTGAGTCCAGTTCTCTGAGCAAGGAGTAGGTCTTGTCTATTACATATTGGGTTTATGGAACGGTATCTGAGCTAATTTGAAACCCTTGTTTTATGTATCACCCCACCTCACCTTTCCCGTTAAGCAGCCATAGTGTGTTTTCTGCATGTGTGACTCTGTTCTGTTTTGTAATTCAGTTCAAGTGTAACGGTTTTGACATTCCCTCTATAAGTGATACCTTATGAGAAGTGTCCTTTTCTGTGTGACTTATTTCACTTAGAATCGTCGTACCTAAATCCACTCATCATGCTGCTACTAGCCTTATGACATTGATTTCATGGCTGAGTGATATTCCATTGTACATAAGGACCACAACTTCTTTATCAATTTTTCTCTTTCCTGGGATATTGAAGGTGGAATGAAGTGGAGGTCCTTGTCAACAGAGCAGCCCTAAACTTTGGGGTGCTTGTGTCTTGCTGATTTTTCATTTTCCCAATTTATACCCCCATGAGTGGAAGTGCCCTATGCTCTCTAAGCTGTGTTTTTTAGATGTTTCAGGACACACCGTACACTTCTCCAGAGTGGCTGTTGGCAATTTACATCCCGCCCATCAGTGTAGCAAGGCTCCCATTTCTCCATGGCCTGTCCCGCATTTCTGGTTTTGAGACTTTTTTCAGCATGGCCCTTTTGACCGATGGGTAGCGAGTCTTCTTTGTAGCGCTGATTTGCCTTTCCAGGTTGCCTGATTGGCCAAAAAGGGCGTATGCGTTTTTTCCTGAATATATTCAGGAAAAAACGCATACGCCCTTTTTGGCCAAGGGCATCATTGTCAACGTTTTGCTGCTTTTCATGTGCTTTAAAGGCGATTCGAATCTACCTCCTGAAATCTGTTTCCTGCAATTCTGCCTTGATTTCAAATCCTCTTCTTTGCCTTCCCTCAATATATTTGTGGACGAGAGTTATCATTTATAACTCTGCAGGTTTGTGAATTGCCGTGCCCTGAAGCTCCATTTTACAACTCGCTTTTTTGGGAGCTGGCCGCAAAAGCGCAGGATGGCTTCAGGCCCTGTTCTGGTTCCGGGGGGGAGGATGAGCCTGTGGTTAATTCTTCTTCCTGATGGGAAAATAGAGTGACCTGTGCCTGTCCCAACACCAAGAGCTAGTCTCTCACTGGTTCCCCGTCTACCCGTTCATCCTCAGGACAAATTGCAACCTGTACGGAACAGGAGGTTAAAGGTGCTGATGCTCCAAGTAGGGAGATTGTTAGTAAAGCGGCTGGAATGGCCAACCCGGGCACAAGGAGAAGAGAAATGAGGTGCGTTTTAGAAACCTTTCCCCATCACATGGTGTACGATCTTTTTGTTTTCTCATGCATGTTTTCGATGTAGGAAGATGCCCTTGAACCTGGAGATTTGGGACCCATGCGATGGGTACCACGCAGTATTACTTTAAAGGGTCTGCGTTTGCTCACCCAACCTCACCAAACCTCTCAGCCCCAAGAGTGTCCACCCTTATGTCTCATCCAGCTGTGGTTCTAGATATGGTCAATCCAGGTTGCATCACAGCCCCTGAACGCATTGTGTAAGAATTTCTCTCTCTTTCACTGTCTTTGTTTCATGGGTTTTTCAAAGTAATTTATTTTTATAATGGGGTTTAGCTGCTTTTCACTGCTGTGTTTATGCCGCTTTACACCCACTTGACACACTAACAGTGAGATATCAATACATAGGCTTTAAGATTATTACTAGTCAGATATATTCTTGTGCGGTGAATAGGGTGTGTTGAGTCCAGTTCTCTGAGCAAGGAGTAGGTCTTGTCTATTACATATTGGGTTTATGGAACGGTATCTGAGCTAATTTGAAACCCTTGTTTTATGTATCACCCCACCTCACCTTTCCCGTTAAGCAGCCATAGTGTGTTTTCTGCATGTGTGACTCTGTTCTGTTTTGTAATTCAGTTCAAGTGTAACGGTTTTGACATTCCCTCTATAAGTGATACCTTATGAGAAGTGTCCTTTTCTGTGTGACTTATTTCACTTAGAATCGTCGTACCTAAATCCACTCATCATGCTGCTACTAGCCTTATGACATTGATTTCATGGCTGAGTGATATTCCATTGTACATAAGGACCACAACTTCTTTATCCATTTTTCTCTTTCCTGGGATATTGAAGGTGGAATGAAGTGGAGGTCCTTGTCAACAGAGCAGCCCTAAACTTTGGGGTGCTTGTGTCTTGCTGATTTTTCATTTTCCCAATTTATACCCCCATGAGTGGAAGTGCCCTATGCTCTCTAAGCTGTGTTTTTTAGATGTTTCAGGACACACCGTACACTTCTCCAGAGTGGCTGTTGGCAATTTACATCCCGCCCATCAGTGTAGCAAGGCTCCCATTTCTCCATGGCCTGTCCCGCATTTCTGGTTTTGAGACTTTTTTCAGCATGGCCCTTTTGACCGATGGGTAGCGAGTCTTCTTTGTAGCGCTGATTTGCCTTTCCAGGTTGCCTGATTGGCCAAAAAGGGCGTATGCGTTTTTTCCTGAATATATTCAGGAAAAAACGCATACGCCCTTTTTGGCCAAGGGCATCATTGTCAACGTTTTGCTGCTTTTCATGTGCTTTAAAGGCGATTCGAATCTACCTCCTGAAATCTGTTTCCTGCAATTCTGCCTTGATTTCAAATCCTCTTCTTTGCCTTCCCTCAATATATTTGTGGACGAGAGTTATCATTTATAACTCTGCAGGTTTGTGAATTGCCGTGCCCTGAAGCTCCATTTTACAACTCGCTTTTTTGGGAGCTGGCCGCAAAAGCGCAGGATGGCTTCAGGCCCTGTTCTGGTTCCGGGGGGGAGGATGAGCCTGTGGTTAATTCTTCTTCCTGATGGGAAAATAGAGTGACCTGTGCCTGTCCCAACACCAAGAGCTAGTCTCTCACTGGTTCCCCGTCTACCCGTTCATCCTCAGGACAAATTGCAACCTGTACGGAACAGGAGGTTAAAGGTGCTGATGCTCCAAGTAGGGAGATTGTTAGTAAAGCGGCTGGAATGGCCAACCCGGGCACAAGGAGAAGAGAAATGAGGTGCGTTTTAGAAACCTTTCCCCATCACATGGTGTACGATCTTTTTGTTTTCTCATGCATGTTTTCGATGTAGGAAGATGCCCTTGAACCTGGAGATTTGGGACCCATGCGATGGGTACCACGCAGTATTACTTTAAAGGGTCTGCGTTTGCTCACCCAACCTCACCAAACCTCTCAGCCCCAAGAGTGTCCACCCTTATGTCTCATCCAGCTGTGGTTCTAGATATGGTCAATCCAGGTTGCATCACAGCCCCTGAACGCATTGTGTAAGAATTTCTCTCTCTTTCACTGTCTTTGTTTCATGGGTTTTTCAAAGTAATTTATTTTTATAATGGGGTTTAGCTGCTTTTCACTGCTGTGTTTATGCCGCTTTACACCCACTTGACACACTAACAGTGAGATATCAATACATAGGCTTTAAGATTATTACTAGTCAGATATATTCTTGTGCGGTGAATAGGGTGTGTTGAGTCCAGTTCTCTGAGCAAGGAGTAGGTCTTGTCTATTACATATTGGGTTTATGGAACGGTATCTGAGCTAATTTGAAACCCTTGTTTTATGTATCACCCCACCTCACCTTTCCCGTTAAGCAGCCATAGTGTGTTTTCTGCATGTGTGACTCTGTTCTGTTTTGTAATTCAGTTCAAGTGTAACGGTTTTGACATTCCCTCTATAAGTGATACCTTATGAGAAGTGTCCTTTTCTGTGTGACTTATTTCACTTAGAATCGTCGTACCTAAATCCACTCATCATGCTGCTACTAGCCTTATGACATTGATTTCATGGCTGAGTGATATTCCATTGTACATAAGGACCACAACTTCTTTATCCATTTTTCTCTTTCATGGGATATTGAAGGTGGAATGAAGTGGAGGTCCTTGTCAACAGAGCAGCCCTAAACTTTGGGGTGCTTGTGTCTTGCTGATTTTTCATTTTCCCAATTTATACCCCCATGAGTGGAAGTGCCCTATGCTCTCTAAGCTGTGTTTTTAGATGTTTCAGGACACACCGTACACTTCTCCAGAGTGGCTGTTGGCAATTTACATCCCGCCCATCAGTGTAGCAAGGCTCCCATTTCTCCATGGCCTGTCCTGCATTTCTGGTTTTGAGACTTTTTTCAGCATGGCCCTTTTGACCGATGGGTAGCGAGTCTTCTTTGTAGCGCTGATTTGCCTTTCCAGGTTGCTTGGTTGGCCAAAAAGGGCGTATGCGTTTTTTCCTGAATATATTCAGGAAAAAACGCATACGCGCTTTTTGGCCAAGGGCATCATTGTCAACGTTTTGCTGCTTTTCATGTGCTTTAAAGGCGATTCGAATCTACCTCCTGAAATCTGTTTCCTGCAATTCTGCCTTGATTTCAAATCCTCTTCTTTGCCTTCCCTCAATATATTTGTGGACGAGAGTTATCATTTATAACTCTGCAGGTTTGTGAATTGCCGTGCCCTGAAGCTCCATTTTACAACTCGCTTTTTTGGGAGCTGGCCGCAAAAGCGCAGGATGGCTTCAGGCCCTGTTCTGGTTCCGGGGGGGAGGATGAGCCTGTGGTTAATTCTTCTTCCTGATGGGCAAATAGAGTGACCTGTGCCTGTCCCAACACCAAGAGCTAGTCTCTCACTGGTTCCCCGTCTACCCGTTCATCCTCAGGACAAATTGCAACCTGTACGGAACAGGAGGTTAAAGGTGCTGATGCTCCAAGTAGGGAGATTGTTAGTAAAGCGGCTGGAATGGCCAACCCGGGCACAAGGAGAAGAGAAATGAGGTGCGTTTTAGAAACCTTTCCCCATCACATGGTGTACCATCGTTTTCTTTTCTCATGCATGTTTTCGATGTAGGAAGATGCCCTTAAACCTGGAGATTTGGGACCCATGCGATGGGTACCACGCAGTATTACTTTAAAGGGTCTGCGTTTGCTCACCCAACCTCACCAAACCTCTCAGCCCCAAGAGTGTCCACCCTTATGTCTCATCCAGCTGTGGTTCTAGATATGGTCAATCCAGGTTGCATCACAGCCCCTGAACGCATTGTGTAAGAATTTCTCTCTCTTTCACTGTCTTTGTTTCATGGGTTTTTCAAAGTAATTTATTTTTATAATGGGGTTTAGCTGCTTTTCACTGCTGTGTTTATGCCGCTTTACACCCACTTGACACACTAACAGTGAGATATCAATACATAGGCTTTAAGATTATTACTAGTCAGATATATTCTTGTGCGGTGAATAGGGTGTGTTGAGTCCAGTTCTCTGAGCAAGGAGTAGGTCTTGTCTATTACATATTGGGTTTATGGAACGGTATCTGAGCTAATTTGAAACCCTTGTTTTATGTATCACCCCACCTCACCTTTCCCGTTAAGCAGCCATAGTGTGTTTTCTGCATGTGTGACTCTGTTCTGTTTTGTAATTCAGTTCAAGTGTAACGGTTTTGACATTCCCTCTATAAGTGATACCTTATGAGAAGTGTCCTTTTCTGTGTGACTTATTTCACTTAGAATCGTCGTACCTAAATCCACTCATCATGCTGCTACTAGCCTTATGACATTGATTTCATGGCTGAGTGATATTCCATTGTACATAAGGACCACAACTTCTTTATCCATTTTTCTCTTTCATGGGATATTGAAGGTGGAATGAAGTGGAGGTCCTTGTCAACAGAGCAGCCCTAAACTTTGGGGTGCTTGTGTCTTGCTGATTTTTCATTTTCCCAATTTATACCCCCATGAGTGGAAGTGCCCTATGCTCTCTAAGCTGTGTTTTTAGATGTTTCAGGACACACCGTACACTTCTCCAGAGTGGCTGTTGGCAATTTACATCCCGCCCATCAGTGTAGCAAGGCTCCCATTTCTCCATGGCCTGTCCTGCATTTCTGGTTTTGAGACTTTTTTCAGCATGGCCCTTTTGACCGATGGGTAGCGAGTCTTCTTTGTAGCGCGGATTTGCCTTTCCAGGTTGCTTGGTTGGCCAAAAAGGGCGTATGCGTTTTTTCCTGAATATATTCAGGAAAAAAGGCATACGCCCTTTTTGGCCAAGGGCATCCTTGTCAACGTTTTGCTGCTTTTCATGTGCTTTAAAGGCGATTCGAATCTACCTCCTGAAATCTGTTTCCTGCAATTCTGCCTTGATTTCAAATCCTCTTCTTTGCCTTCCCTCAATATATTTGTGGACGAGAGTTATCATTTATAACTCTGCAGGTTTGTGAATTGCCGTGCCCTGAAGCTCCATTTTACAACTCGCTTTTTTGGGAGCTGGCCGCAAAAGCGCAGGATGGCTTCAGGCCCTGTTCTGGTTCTGGGGGGGAGGATGAGCCTGTGGTTAATTCTTCTTCCTGATGGGAAAATAGAGTGACCTGTGCCTGTCCCAACACCAAGAGCTAGTCTCTCACTGGTTCCCCGTCTACCCGTTCATCCTCAGGACAAATTGCAACCTGTACGGAACAGGAGGTTAAAGGTGCTGATGCTCCAAGTAGGGAGATTGTTAGTAAAGCGGCTGGAATGGCCAACCCGGGCACAAGGAGAAGAGAAATGAGGTGCGTTTTAGAAACCTTTCCCCATCACATGGTGTACCATCTTTTTGTTTTCTCATGCATGTTTTCGATGTAGGAAGATGCCCTTGAACCTGGAGATTTGGGACCCATGCGATGGGTACCACGCAGTATTACTTTAAAGGGTCTGCGTTTGCTCACCCAACCTCACCAAACCTCTCAGCCCCAAGAGTGTCCACCCTTATGTCTCATCCAGCTGTGGTTCTAGATATGATCAATCCAGGTTGCATCACAGCCCCTGAACGCATTGTGTAAGAATTTCTCTCTCTTTCACTGTCTTTGTTTCATGGGTTTTTCAAAGTAATTTATTTTTATAATGGGGTTTAGCTGCTTTTCACTGCTGTGTTTATGCCGCTTTACACCCACTTGACACACTAACAGTGAGATATCAATACATAGGCTTTAAGATTATTACTAGTCAGATATATTCTTGTGCGGTGAATAGGGTGTGTTGAGTCCAGTTCTCTGAGCAAGGAGTAGGTCTTGTCTATTACATATTGGGTTTATGGAACGGTATCTGAGCTAATTTGAAACCCTTGTTTTATGTATCACCCCACCTCACCTTTCCCGTTAAGCAGCCATAGTGTGTTTTCTGCATGTGTGACTCTGTTCTGTTTTGTAATTCAGTTCAAGTGTAACGGTTTTGACATTCCCTCTATAAGTGATACCTTATGAGAAGTGTCCTTTTCTGTGTGACTTATTTCACTTAGAATCGTCGTACCTAAATCCACTCATCATGCTGCTACTAGCCTTATGACATTGATTTCATGGCTGAGTGATATTCCATTGTACATAAGGACCACAACTTCTTTATCCATTTTTCTCTTTCCTGGGATATTGAAGGTGGAATGAAGTGGAGGTCCTTGTCAACAGAGCAGCCCTAAACTTTGGGGTGCTTGTGTCTTGCTGATTTTTCATTTTCCCAATTTATACCCCCATGAGTGGAAGTGCCCTATGGTCTCTAAGCTGTGTTTTTTAGATGTTTCAGGACACACCGTACACTTCTCCAGAGTGGCTGTTGGCAATTTACATCCCGCCCATCAGTGTAGCAAGGCTCCCATTTCTCCATGGCCTGTCCCGCATTTCTGGTTTTGAGACTTTTTTCAGCATGGCCCTTTTGACCGATGGGTAGCGAGTCTTCTTTGTAGCGCGGATTTGCCTTTCCAGGTTGCTTGGTTGGCCAAAAAGGGCGTATGCGTTTTTTCCTGAATATATTCAGGAAAAAAGGCATACGCCCTTTTTGGCCAAGGGCATCCTTGTCAACGTTTTGCTACTTTTCATGTGCTTTAAAGGCGATTCGAATCTACCTCCTGAAATCTGTTTCCTGCAATTCTGCCTTGATTTCAAATCCTCTTCTTTGCCTTCCCTCAATATATTTGTGGACGAGAGTTATCATTTATAACTCTGCAGGTTTGTGAATTGCCGTGCCCTGAAGCTCCATTTTACAACTCGCTTTTTTGGGAGCTGGCCGCAAAAGCGCAGGATGGCTTCAGGCCCTGTTCTGGTTCTGGGGGGGAGGATGAGCCTGTGGTTAATTCTTCTTCCTGATGGGAAAATAGAGTGACCTGTGCCTGTCCCAACACCAAGAGCTAGTCTCTCACTGGTTCCCCGTCTACCCGTTCATCCTCAGGACAAATTGCAACCTGTACGGAACAGGAGGTTAAAGGTGCTGATGCTCCAAGTAGGGAGATTGTTAGTAAAGCGGCTGGAATGGCCAACCCGGGCACAAGGAGAAGAGAAATGAGGTGCGTTTTAGAAACCTTTCCCCATCACATGGTGTACCATCTTTTTGTTTTCTCATGCATGTTTTCGATGTAGGAAGATGCCCTTGAACCTGGAGATTTGGGACCCATGCGATGGGTACCACGCAGTATTACTTTAAAGGGTCTGCGTTTGCTCACCCAACCTCACCAAACCTCTCAGCCCCAAGAGTGTCCACCCTTATGTCTCATCCAGCTGTGGTTCTAGATATGATCAATCCAGGTTGCATCACAGCCCCTGAACGCATTGTGTAAGAATTTCTCTCTCTTTCACTGTCTTTGTTTCATGGGTTTTTCAAAGTAATTTATTTTTATAATGGGGTTTAGCTGCTTTTCACTGCTGTGTTTATGCCGCTTTACACCCACTTGACACACTAACAGTGAGATATCAATACATAGGCTTTAAGATTATTACTAGTCAGATATATTCTTGTGCGGTGAATAGGGTGTGTTGAGTCCAGTTCTCTGAGCAAGGAGTAGGTCTTGTCTATTACATATTGGGTTTATGGAACGGTATCTGAGCTAATTTGAAACCCTTGTTTTATGTATCACCCCACCTCACCTTTCCCGTTAAGCAGCCATAGTGTGTTTTCTGCATGTGTGACTCTGTTCTGTTTTGTAATTCAGTTCAAGTGTAACGGTTTTGACATTCCCTCTATAAGTGATACCTTATGAGAAGTGTCCTTTTCTGTGTGACTTATTTCACTTAGAATCGTCGTACCTAAATCCACTCATCATGCTGCTACTAGCCTTATGACATTGATTTCATGGCTGAGTGATATTCCATTGTACATAAGGACCACAACTTCTTTATCCATTTTTCTCTTTCCTGGGATATTGAAGGTGGAATGAAGTGGAGGTCCTTGTCAACAGAGCAGCCCTAAACTTTGGGGTGCTTGTGTCTTGCTGATTTTTCATTTTCCCAATTTATACCCCCATGAGTGGAAGTGCCCTATGCTCTCTAAGCTGTGTTTTTTAGATGTTTCAGGACACACCGTACACTTCTCCAGAGTGGCTGTTGGCAATTTACATCCCGCCCATCAGTGTAGCAAGGCTCCCATTTCTCCATGGCCTGTCCTGCATTTCTGGTTTTGAGACTTTTTTCAGCATGGCCCTTTTGACCGATGGGTAGCGAGTCTTCTTTGTAGCGCTGATTTGCCTTTCCAGGTTGCTTGGTTGGCCAAAAAGGGCGTATGCGTTTTTTCCTGAATATATTCAGGAAAAAACGCATACGCCCTTTTTGGCCAAGGGCATCATTGTCAACGTTTTGCTGCTTTTCATGTGCTTTAAAGGCGATTCGAATCTACCTCCTGAAATCTGTTTCCTGCAATTCTGCCTTGATTTCAAATCCTCTTCTTTGCCTTCCCTCAATATATTTGTGGACGAGAGTTATCATTTATAACTCTGCAGGTTTGTGAATTGCCGTGCCCTGAAGCTCCATTTTACAACTCGCTTTTTTGGGAGCTGGCCGCAAAAGCGCAGGATGGCTTCAGGCCCTGTTCTGGTTCCGGGGGGGAGGATGAGCCTGTGGTTAATTCTTCTTCCTGATGGGAAAATAGAGTGACCTGTGCCTGTCCCAACACCAAGAGCTAGTCTCTCACTGGTTCCCCGTCTACCCGTTCATCCTCAGGACAAATTGCAACCTGTACGGAACAGGAGGTTAAAGGTGCTGATGCTCCAAGTAGGGAGATTGTTAGTAAAGCGGCTGGAATGGCCAACCCGGGCACAAGGAGAAGAGAAATGAGGTGCGTTTTAGAAACCTTTCCCCATCACATGGTGTACCATCGTTTTGTTTTCTCATGCATGTTTTCGATGTAGGAAGATGCCCTTGAACCTGGAGATTTGGGACCCATGCGATGGGTACCACGCAGTATTACTTTAAAGGGTCTGCGTTTGCTCACCCAACCTCACCAAACCTCTCAGCCCCAAGAGTGTGCACCCTTATGTCTCATCCAGCTGTGGGTCTAGATATGGTCAATCCAGGTTGCATCACAGCCCCTGAACGCATTGTGTAAGAATTTCTCTCTCTTTCACTGTCTTTGTTTCATGGGTTTTTCAAAGTAATTTATTTTTATAATGGGGTTTAGCTGCTTTTCACTGCTGTGTTTATGCCGCTTTACACCCACTTGACACACTAACAGTGAGATATCAATACATAGGCTTTAAGATTATTACTAGTCAGATATATTCTTGTGCGGTGAATAGGGTGTGTTGAGTCCAGTTCTCTGAGCAAGGAGTAGGTCTTGTCTATTACATATTGGGTTTATGGAACGGTATCTGAGCTAATTTGAAACCCTTGTTTTATGTATCACCCCACCTCACCTTTCCCGTTAAGCAGCCATAGTGTGTTTTCTGCATGTGTGACTCTGTTCTGTTTTGTAATTCAGTTCAAGTGTAACGGTTTTGACATTCCCTCTATAAGTGATACCTTATGAGAAGTGTCCTTTTCTGTGTGACTTATTTCACTTAGAATCGTCGTACCTAAATCCACTCATCATGCTGCTACTAGCCTTATGACATTGATTTCATGGCTGAGTGATATTCCATTGTACATAAGGACCACAACTTCTTTATCCATTTTTCTCTTTCCTGGGATATTGAAGGTGGAATGAAGTGGAGGTCCTTGTCAACAGAGCAGCCCTAAACTTTGGGGTGCTTGTGTCTTGCTGATTTTTCATTTTCCCAATTTATACCCCCATGAGTGGAAGTGCCCTATGCTCTCTAAGCTGTGTTTTTTAGATGTTTCAGGACACACCGTACACTTCTCCAGAGTGGCTGTTGGCAATTTACATCCCGCCCATCAGTGTAGCAAGGCTCCCATTTCTCCATAGCCTGTCCTGCATTTCTGGTTTTGAGACTTTTTTCAGCATGGCCCTTTTGACCGATGGGTAGCGAGTCTTCTTTGTAGCGCTGATTTGCCTTTCCAGGTTGCTTGGTTGGCCAAAAAGGGCGTATGCGTTTTTTCCTGAATATATTCAGGAAAAAACGCATACGCCCTTTTTGGCCAAGGGCATCATTGTCAACGTTTTGCTGCTTTTCATGTGCTTTAAAGGCGATTCGAATCTACCTCCTGAAATCTGTTTCCTGCAATTCTGCCTTGATTTCAAATCCTCTTCTTTGCCTTCCCTCAATATATTTGTGGACGAGAGTTATCATTTATAACTCTGCAGGTTTGTGAATTGCCGTGCCCTGAAGCTCCATTTTACAACTCGCTTTTTTGGGAGCTGGCCGCAAAAGCGCAGGATGGCTTCAGGCCCTGTTCTGGTTCCGGGGGGGAGGATGAGCCTGTGGTTAATTCTTCTTCCTGATGGGAAAATAGAGTGACCTGTGCCTGTCCCAACACCAAGAGCTAGTCTCTCACTGGTTCCCCGTCTACCCGTTCATCCTCAGGACAAATTGCAACCTGTACGGAACAGGAGGTTAAAGGTGCTGATGCTCCAAGTAGGGAGATTGTTAGTAAAGCGGCTGGAATGGCCAACCCGGGCACAAGGAGAAGAGAAATGAGGTGCGTTTTAGAAACCTTTCCCCATCACATGGTGTACCATCTTTTTGTTTTCTCATGCATGTTTTCGATGTAGGAAGATGCCCTTGAACCTGGAGATTTGGGACCCATGCGATGGGTACCACGCAGTATTACTTTAAAGGGTCTGCGTTTGCTCACCCAACCTCACCAAACCTCTCAGCCCCAAGAGTGTGCACCCTTATGTCTCATCCAGCTGTGGGTCTAGATATGGTCAATCCAGGTTGCATCACAGCCCCTGAACGCATTGTGTAAGAATTTCTCTCTCTTTCACTGTCTTTGTTTCATGGGTTTTTCAAAGTAATTTATTTTTATAATGGGGTTTAGCTGCTTTTCACTGCTGTGTTTATGCCGCTTTACACCCACTTGACACACTAACAGTGAGATATCAATACATAGGCTTTAAGATTATTACTAGTCAGATATATTCTTGTGCGGTGAATAGGGTGTGTTGAGTCCAGTTCTCTGAGCAAGGAGTAGGTCTTGTCTATTACATATTGGGTTTATGGAACGGTATCTGAGCTAATTTGAAACCCTTGTTTTATGTATCACCCCACCTCACCTTTCCCGTTAAGCAGCCATAGTGTGTTTTCTGCATGTGTGACTCTGTTCTGTTTTGTAATTCAGTTCAAGTGTAACGGTTTTGACATTCCCTCTATAAGTGATACCTTATGAGAAGTGTCCTTTTCTGTGTGACTTATTTCACTTAGAATCGTCGTACCTAAATCCACTCATCATGCTGCTACTAGCCTTATGACATTGATTTCATGGCTGAGTGATATTCCATTGTACATAAGGACCACAACTTCTTTATCCATTTTTCTCTTTCCTGGGATATTGAAGGTGGAATGAAGTGGAGGTCCTTGTCAACAGAGCAGCCCTAAACTTTGGGGTGCTTGTGTCTTGCTGATTTTTCATTTTCCCAATTTATACCCCCATGAGTGGAAGTGCCCTATGCTCTCTAAGCTGTGTTTTTTAGATGTTTCAGGACACACTGTACACTTCTCCAGAGTGGCTGTTGGCAATTTACATCCCGCCCATCAGTGTAGCAAGGCTCCCATTTCTCCATAGCCTGTCCTGCATTTCTGGTTTTGAGACTTTTTTCAGCATGGCCCTTTTGACCGATGGGTAGCGAGTCTTCTTTGTAGCGCTGATTTGCCTTTCCAGGTTGCTTGGTTGGCCAAAAAGGGCGTATGCGTTTTTTCCTGAATATATTCAGGAAAAAACGCATACGCCCTTTTTGGCCAAGGGCATCATTGTCAACGTTTTGCTGCTTTTCATGTGCTTTAAAGGCGATTCGAATCTACCTCCTGAAATCTGTTTCCTGCAATTCTGCCTTGATTTCAAATCCTCTTCTTTGCCTTCCCTCAATATATTTGTGGACGAGAGTTATCATTTATAACTCTGCAGGTTTGTGAATTGCCGTGCCCTGAAGCTCCATTTTACAACTCGCTTTTTTGGGAGCTGGCCGCAAAAGCGCAGGATGGCTTCAGGCCCTGTTCTGGTTCCGGGGGGGAGGATGAGCCTGTGGTTAATTCTTCTTCCTGATGGGAAAATAGAGTGACCTGTGCCTGTCCCAACACCAAGAGCTAGTCTCTCACTGGTTCCCCGTCTACCCGTTCATCCTCAGGACAAATTGCAACCTGTACGGAACAGGAGGTTAAAGGTGCTGATGCTCCAAGTAGGGAGATTGTTAGTAAAGCGGCTGGAATGGCCAACCCGGGCACAAGGAGAAGAGAAATGAGGTGCGTTTTAGAAACCTTTCCCCATCACATGGTGTACCATCTTTTTGTTTTCTCATGCATGTTTTCGATGTAGGAAGATGCCCTTGAACCTGGAGATTTGGGACCCATGCGATGGGTACCACGCAGTATTACTTTAAAGGGTCTGCGTTTGCTCACCCAACCTCACCAAACCTCTCAGCCCCAAGAGTGTCCACCCTTATGTCTCATCCAGCTGTGGTTCTAGATATGGTCAATCCAGGTTGCATCACAGCCCCTGAACGCATTGTGTAAGAATTTCTCTCTCTTTCACTGTCTTTGTTTCATGGGTTTTTCAAAGTAATTTATTTTTATAATGGGGTTTACCTGCTTTTCACTGCTGTGTTTATGCCGCTTTACACCCACTTGACACACTAACAGTGAGATATCAATACATAGGCTTTAAGATTATTACTAGTCAGATATATTCTTGTGCGGTGAATAGGGTGTGTTGAGTCCAGTTCTCTGAGCAAGGAGTAGGTCTTGTCTATTACATATTGGGTTTATGGAACGGTATATGAGCTAATTTGAAACCCTTGTTTTATGTATCACCCCACCTCACCTTTCCCGTTAAGCAGCCATAGTGTGTTTTCTGCATGTGTGACTCTGTTCTGTTTTGTAATTCAGTTCAAGTGTAACGGTTTTGACATTCCCTCTATAAGTGATACCTTATGAGAAGTGTCCTTTTCTGTGTGACTTATTTCACTTAGAATCGTCGTACCTAAATCCACTCATCATGCTGCTACTAGCCTTATGACATTGATTTCATGGCTGAGTGATATTCCATTGTACATAAGGACCACAACTTCTTTATCCATTTTTCTCTTTCCTGGGATATTGAAGGTGGAATGAAGTGGAGGTCCTTGTCAACAGAGCAGCCCTAAACTTTGGGGTGCTTGTGTCTTGCTGATTTTTCATTTTCCCAATTTATACCCCCATGAGTGGAAGTGCCCTATGCTCTCTAAGCTGTGTTTTTTAGATGTTTCAGGACACACTGTACACTTCTCCAGAGTGGCTGTTGGCAATTTACATCCCGCCCATCAGTGTAGCAAGGCTCCCATTTCTCCATAGCCTGTCCTGCATTTCTGGTTTTGAGACTTTTTTCAGCATGGCCCTTTTGACCGATGGGTAGCGAGTCTTCTTTGTAGCGCTGATTTGCCTTTCCAGGTTGCTTGGTTGGCCAAAAAGGGCGTATGCGTTTTTTCCTGAATATATTCAGGAAAAAACGCATACGCCCTTTTTGGCCAAGGGCATCATTGTCAACGTTTTGCTGCTTTTCATGTGCTTTAAAGGCGATTCGAATCTACCTCCTGAAATCTGTTTCCTGCAATTCTGCCTTGATTTCAAATCCTCTTCTTTGCCTTCCCTCAATATATTTGTGGACGAGAGTTATCATTTATAACTCTGCAGGTTTGTGAATTGCCGTGCCCTGAAGCTCCATTTTACAACTCGCTTTTTTGGGAGCTGGCCGCAAAAGCGCAGGATGGCTTCAGGCCCTGTTCTGGTTCCGGGGGGGAGGATGAGCCTGTGGTTAATTCTTCTTCCTGATGGGAAAATAGAGTGACCTGTGCCTGTCCCAACACCAAGAGCTAGTCTCTCACTGGTTCCCCGTCTACCCGTTCATCCTCAGGACAAATTGCAACCTGTACGGAACAGGAGGTTAAAGGTGCTGATGCTCCAAGTAGGGAGATTGTTAGTAAAGCGGCTGGAATGGCCAACCCGGGCACAAGGAGAAGAGAAATGAGGTGCGTTTTAGAAACCTTTCCCCATCACATGGTGTACCATCTTTTTGTTTTCTCATGCATGTTTTCGATGTAGGAAGATGCCCTTGAACCTGGAGATTTGGGACCCATGCGATGGGTACCACGCAGTATTACTTTAAAGGGTCTGCATTTGCTCACCCAACCTCACCAAACCTCTCAGCCCCAAGAGTGTGCACCCTTATGTCTCATCCAGCTGTGGTTCTAGATATGATCAATCCAGGTTGCATCACAGCCCCTGAACGCATTGTGTAAGAATTTCTCTCTCTTTCACTGTCTTTGTTTCATGGGTTTTTCAAAGTAATTTATTTTTATAATGGGGTTTAGCTGCTTTTCACTGCTGTGTTTATGCCGCTTTACACCCACTTGACACACTAACAGTGAGATATCAATACATAGGCTTTAAGATTATTACTAGTCAGATATATTCTTGTGCGGTGAATAGGGTGTGTTGAGTCCAGTTCTCTGAGCAAGGAGTAGGTCTTGTCTATTACATATTGGGTTTATGGAACGGTATCTGAGCTAATTTGAAACCCTTGTTTTATGTATCACCCCACCTCACCTTTCCCGTTAAGCAGCCATAGTGTGTTTTCTGCATGTGTGACTCTGTTCTGTTTTGTAATTCAGTTCAAGTGTAACGGTTTTGACATTCCCTCTATAAGTGATACCTTATGAGAAGTGTCCTTTTCTGTGTGACTTATTTCACTTAGAATCGTCGTACCTAAATCCACTCATCATGCTGCTACTAGCCTTATGACATTGATTTCATGGCTGAGTGATATTCCATTGTACATAAGGACCACAACTTCTTTATCCATTTTTCTCTTTCCTGGGATATTGAAGGTGGAATGAAGTGGAGGTCCTTGTCAACAGAGCAGCCCTAAACTTTGGGGTGCTTGTGTCTTGCTGATTTTTCATTTTCCCAATTTATACCCCCATGAGTGGAAGTGCCCTATGCTCTCTAAGCTGTGTTTTTTAGATGTTTCAGGACACACCGTACACTTCTCCAGAGTGGCTGTTGGCAATTTACATCCCGCCCATCAGTGTAGCAAGGCTCCCATTTCTCCATGGCCTGTCCCGCATTTCTGGTTTTGAGACTTTTTTCAGCATGGCCCTTTTGACCGATGGGTAGCGAGTCTTCTTTGTAGCGCGGATTTGCCTTTCCAGGTTGCTTGGTTGGCCAAAAAGGGCGTATGCGTTTTTTCCTGAATATATTCAGGAAAAAAGGCATACGCCCTTTTTGGCCAAGGGCATCATTGTCAACGTTTTGCTGCTTTTCATGTGCTTTAAAGGCGATTCGAATCTACCTCCTGAAATCTGTTTCCTGCAATTCTGCCTTGATTTCAAATCCTCTTCTTTGCCTTCCCTCAATATATTTGTGGACGAGAGTTATCATTTATAACTCTGCAGGTTTGTGAATTGCCGTGCCCTGAAGCTCCATTTTACAACTCGCTTTTTTGGGAGCTGGCCACAAAAGCGCAGGATGGCTTCAGGCCCTGTTCTGGTTCCGGGGGGGAGGATGAGCCTGTGGTTAATTCTTCTTCCTGATGGGAAAATAGAGTGACCTGTGCCTGTCCCAACACCAAGAGCTAGTCTCTCACTGGTTCCCCGTCTACCCGTTCATCCTCAGGACAAATTGCAACCTGTACGGAACAGGAGGTTAAAGGTGCTGATGCTCCAAGTAGGGAGATTGTTAGTAAAGCGGCTGGAATGGCCAACCCGGGCACAAGGAGAAGAGAAATGAGGTGCGTTTTAGAAACCTTTCCCCATCACATGGTGTACCATCTTTTTGTTTTCTCATGCATGTTTTCGATGTAGGAAGATGCCCTTGAACCTGGAGATTTGGGACCCATGCGATGGGTACCACGCAGTATTACTTTAAAGGGTCTGCATTTGCTCACCCAACCTCACCAAACCTCTCAGCCCCAAGAGTGTCCACCCTTATGTCTCATCCAGCTGTGGTTCTAGATATGATCAATCCAGGTTGCATCACAGCCCCTGAACGCATTGTGTAAGAATTTCTCTCTCTTTCACTGTCTTTGTTTCATGGGTTTTTCAAAGTAATTTATTTTTATAATGGGGTTTAGCTGCTTTTCACTGCTGTGTTTATGCCGCTTTACACCCACTTGACACACTAACAGTGAGATATCAATACATAGGCTTTAAGATTATTACTAGTCAGATATATTCTTGTGCGGTGAATAGGGTGTGTTGAGTCCAGTTCTCTGAGCAAGGAGTAGGTCTTGTCTATTACATATTGGGTTTATGGAACGGTATCTGAGCTAATTTGAAACCCTTGTTTTATGTATCACCCCACCTCACCTTTCCCGTTAAGCAGCCATAGTGTGTTTTCTGCATGTGTGACTCTGTTCTGTTTTGTAATTCAGTTCAAGTGTAACGGTTTTGACATTCCCTCTATAAGTGATACCTTATGAGAAGTGTCCTTTTCTGTGTGACTTATTTCACTTAGAATCGTCGTACCTAAATCCACTCATCATGCTGCTACTAGCCTTATGACATTGATTTCATGGCTGAGTGATATTCCATTGTACATAAGGACCACAACTTCTTTATCCATTTTTCTCTTTCCTGGGATATTGAAGGTGGAATGAAGTGGAGGTCCTTGTCAACAGAGCAGCCCTAAACTTTGGGGTGCTTGTGTCTTGCTGATTTTTCATTTTCCCAATTTATACCCCCATGAGTGGAAGTGCCCTATGCTCTCTAAGCTGTGTTTTTTAGATGTTTCAGGACACACCGTACACTTCTCCAGAGTGGCTGTTGGCAATTTACATCCCGCCCATCAGTGTAGCAAGGCTCCCATTTCTCCATGGCCTGTCCCGCATTTCTGGTTTTGAGACTTTTTTCAGCATGGCCCTTTTGACCGATGGGTAGCGAGTCTTTTTTGTAGCGCTGATTTGCCTTTCCAGGTTGCTTGGTTGGCCAAAAAGGGCGTATGCGTTTTTTCCTGAATATATTCAGGAAAAAACGCATACGCCCTTTTTGGCCAAGGGCATCATTGTCAACGTTTTGCTGCTTTTCATGTGCTTTAAAGGCGATTCGAATCTACCTCCTGAAATCTGTTTCCTGCAATTCTGCCTTGATTTCAAATCCTCTTCTTTGCCTTCCCTCAATATATTTGTGGACGAGAGTTATCATTTATAACTCTGCAGGTTTGTGAATTGCCGTGCCCTGAAGCTCCATTTTACAACTCGCTTTTTTGGGAGCTGGCCACAAAAGCGCAGGATGGCTTCAGGCCCTGTTCTGGTTCCGGGGGGGAGGATGAGCCTGTGGTTAATTCTTCTTCCTGATGGGAAAATAGAGTGACCTGTGCCTGTCCCAACACCAAGAGCTAGTCTCTCACTGGTTCCCCGTCTACCCGTTCATCCTCAGGACAAATTGCAACCTGTACGGAACAGGAGGTTAAAGGTGCTGATGCTCCAAGTAGGGAGATTGTTAGTAAAGCGGCTGGAATGGCCAACCCGGGCACAAGGAGAAGAGAAATGAGGTGCGTTTTAGAAACCTTTCCCCATCACATGGTGTACCATCTTTTTGTTTTCTCATGCATGTTTTCGATGTAGGAAGATGCCCTTGAACCTGGAGATTTGGGACCCATGCGATGGGTACCACGCAGTATTACTTTAAAGGGTCTGCGTTTGCTCACCCAACCTCACCAAACCTCTCAGCCCCAAGAGTGTCCACCCTTATGTCTCATCCAGCTGTGGTTCTAGATATGGTCAATCCAGGTTGCATCACAGCCCCTGAACGCATTGTGTAAGAATTTCTCTCTCTTTCACTGTCTTTGTTTCATGGGTTTTTCAAAGTAATTTATTTTTATAATGGGGTTTAGCTGCTTTTCACTGCTGTGTTTATGCCGCTTTACACCCACTTGACACACTAACAGTGAGATATCAATACATAGGCTTTAAGATTATTACTAGTCAGATATATTCTTGTGCGGTGAATAGGGTGTGTTGAGTCCAGTTCTCTGAGCAAGGAGTAGGTCTTGTCTATTACATATTGGGTTTATGGAACGGTATCTGAGCTAATTTGAAACCCTTGTTTTATGTATCACCCCACCTCACCTTTCCCGTTAAGCAGCCATAGTGTGTTTTCTGCATGTGTGACTCTGTTCTGTTTTGTAATTCAGTTCAAGTGTAACGGTTTTGACATTCCCTCTATAAGTGATACCTTATGAGAAGTGTCCTTTTCTGTGTGACTTATTTCACTTAGAATCGTCGTACCTAAATCCACTCATCATGCTGCTACTAGCCTTATGACATTGATTTCATGGCTGAGTGATATTCCATTGTACATAAGGACCACAACTTCTTTATCCATTTTTCTCTTTCCTGGGATATTGAAGGTGGAATGAAGTGGAGGTCCTTGTCAACAGAGCAGCCCTAAACTTTGGGGTGCTTGTGTCTTGCTGATTTTTCATTTTCCCAATTTATACCCCCATGAGTGGAAGTGCCCTATGCTCTCTAAGCTGTGTTTTTTAGATGTTTCAGGACACACCGTACACTTCTCCAGAGTGGCTGTTGGCAATTTACATCCCGCCCATCAGTGTAGCAAGGCTCCCATTTCTCCATGGCCTGTCCCGCATTTCTGGTTTTGAGACTTTTTTCAGCATGGCCCTTTTGACCGATGGGTAGCGAGTCTTCTTTGTAGCGCGGATTTGCCTTTCCAGGTTGCTTGGTTGGCCAAAAAGGGCGTATGCGTTTTTTCCTGAATATATTCAGGAAAAAAGGCATACGCCCTTTTTGGCCAAGGGCATCATTGTCAACGTTTTGCTGCTTTTCATGTGCTTTAAAGGCGATTCGAATCTACCTCCTGAAATCTGTTTCCTGCAATTCTGCCTTGATTTCAAATCCTCTTCTTTGCCTTCCCTCAATATATTTGTGGACGAGAGTTATCATTTATAACTCTGCAGGTTTGTGAATTGCCGTGCCCTGAAGCTCCATTTTACAACTCGCTTTTTTGGGAGCTGGCCGCAAAAGCGCAGGATGGCTTCAGGCCCTGTTCTGGTTCCGGGGGGGAGGATGAGCCTGTGGTTAATTCTTCTTCCTGATGGGAAAATAGAGTGACCTGTGCCTGTCCCAACACCAAGAGCTAGTCTCTCACTGGTTCCCCGTCTACCCGTTCATCCTCAGGACAAATTGCAACCTGTACGGAACAGGAGGTTAAAGGTGCTGATGCTCCAAGTAGGGAGATTGTTAGTAAAGCGGCTGGAATGGCCAACCCGGGCACAAGGAGAAGAGAAATGAGGTGCGTTTTAGAAACCTTTCCCCATCACATGGTGTACCATCTTTTTGTTTTCTCATGCATGTTTTCGATGTAGGAAGATGCCCTTGAACCTGGAGATTTGGGACCCATGCGATGGGTACCACGCAGTATTACTTTAAAGGGTCTGCATTTGCTCACCCAACCTCACCAAACCTCTCAGCCCCAAGAGTGTGCACCCTTATGTCTCATCCAGCTGTGGTTCTAGATATGATCAATCCAGGTTGCATCACAGCCCCTGAACGCATTGTGTAAGAATTTCTCTCTCTTTCACTGTCTTTGTTTCATGGGTTTTTCAAAGTAATTTATTTTTATAATGGGGTTTAGCTGCTTTTCACTGCTGTGTTTATGCCGCTTTACACCCACTTGACACACTAACAGTGAGATATCAATACATAGGCTTTAAGATTATTACTAGTCAGATATATTCTTGTGCGGTGAATAGGGTGTGTTGAGTCCAGTTCTCTGAGCAAGGAGTAGGTCTTGTCTATTACATATTGGGTTTATGGAACGGTATCTGAGCTAATTTGAAACCCTTGTTTTATGTATCACCCCACCTCACCTTTCCCGTTAAGCAGCCATAGTGTGTTTTCTGCATGTGTGACTCTGTTCTGTTTTGTAATTCAGTTCAAGTGTAACGGTTTTGACATTCCCTCTATAAGTGATACCTTATGAGAAGTGTCCTTTTCTGTGTGACTTATTTCACTTAGAATCGTCGTACCTAAATCCACTCATCATGCTGCTACTAGCCTTATGACATTGATTTCATGGCTGAGTGATATTCCATTGTACATAAGGACCACAACTTCTTTATCCATTTTTCTCTTTCCTGGGATATTGAAGGTGGAATGAAGTGGAGGTCCTTGTCAACAGAGCAGCCCTAAACTTTGGGGTGCTTGTGTCTTGCTGATTTTTCATTTTCCCAATTTATACCCCCATGAGTGGAAGTGCCCTATGCTCTCTAAGCTGTGTTTTTTAGATGTTTCAGGACACACCGTACACTTCTCCAGAGTGGCTGTTGGCAATTTACATCCCGCCCATCAGTGTAGCAAGGCTCCCATTTCTCCATGGCCTGTCCCGCATTTCTGGTTTTGAGACTTTTTTCAGCATGGCCCTTTTGACCGATGGGTAGCGAGTCTTCTTTGTAGCGCGGATTTGCCTTTCCAGGTTGCTTGGTTGGCCAAAAAGGGCGTATGCGTTTTTTCCTGAATATATTCAGGAAAAAAGGCATACGCCCTTTTTGGCCAAGGGCATCATTGTCAACGTTTTGCTGCTTTTCATGTGCTTTAAAGGCGATTCGAATCTACCTCCTGAAATCTGTTTCCTGCAATTCTGCCTTGATTTCAAATCCTCTTCTTTGCCTTCCCTCAATATATTTGTGGACGAGAGTTATCATTTATAACTCTGCAGGTTTGTGAATTGCCGTGCCCTGAAGCTCCATTTTACAACTCGCTTTTTTGGGAGCTGGCCACAAAAGCGCAGGATGGCTTCAGGCCCTGTTCTGGTTCCGGGGGGGAGGATGAGCCTGTGGTTAATTCTTCTTCCTGATGGGAAAATAGAGTGACCTGTGCCTGTCCCAACACCAAGAGCTAGTCTCTCACTGGTTCCCCGTCTACCCGTTCATCCTCAGGACAAATTGCAACCTGTACGGAACAGGAGGTTAAAGGTGCTGATGCTCCAAGTAGGGAGATTGTTAGTAAAGCGGCTGGAATGGCCAACCCGGGCACAAGGAGAAGAGAAATGAGGTGCGTTTTAGAAACCTTTCCCCATCACATGGTGTACCATCTTTTTGTTTTCTCATGCATGTTTTCGATGTAGGAAGATGCCCTTGAACCTGGAGATTTGGGACCCATGCGATGGGTACCACGCAGTATTACTTTAAAGGGTCTGCATTTGCTCACCCAACCTCACCAAACCTCTCAGCCCCAAGAGTGTCCACCCTTATGTCTCATCCAGCTGTGGTTCTAGATATGATCAATCCAGGTTGCATCACAGCCCCTGAACGCATTGTGTAAGAATTTCTCTCTCTTTCACTGTCTTTGTTTCATGGGTTTTTCAAAGTAATTTATTTTTATAATGGGGTTTAGCTGCTTTTCACTGCTGTGTTTATGCCGCTTTACACCCACTTGACACACTAACAGTGAGATATCAATACATAGGCTTTAAGATTATTACTAGTCAGATATATTCTTGTGCGGTGAATAGGGTGTGTTGAGTCCAGTTCTCTGAGCAAGGAGTAGGTCTTGTCTATTACATATTGGGTTTATGGAACGGTATCTGAGCTAATTTGAAACCCTTGTTTTATGTATCACCCCACCTCACCTTTCCCGTTAAGCAGCCATAGTGTGTTTTCTGCATGTGTGACTCTGTTCTGTTTTGTAATTCAGTTCAAGTGTAACGGTTTTGACATTCCCTCTATAAGTGATACCTTATGAGAAGTGTCCTTTTCTGTGTGACTTATTTCACTTAGAATCGTCGTACCTAAATCCACTCATCATGCTGCTACTAGCCTTATGACATTGATTTCATGGCTGAGTGATATTCCATTGTACATAAGGACCACAACTTCTTTATCCATTTTTCTCTTTCCTGGGATATTGAAGGTGGAATGAAGTGGAGGTCCTTGTCAACAGAGCAGCCCTAAACTTTGGGGTGCTTGTGTCTTGCTGATTTTTCATTTTCCCAATTTATACCCCCATGAGTGGAAGTGCCCTATGCTCTCTAAGCTGTGTTTTTTAGATGTTTCAGGACACACCGTACACTTCTCCAGAGTGGCTGTTGGCAATTTACATCCCGCCCATCAGTGTAGCAAGGCTCCCATTTCTCCATGGCCTGTCCCGCATTTCTGGTTTTGAGACTTTTTTCAGCATGGCCCTTTTGACCGATGGGTAGCGAGTCTTTTTTGTAGCGCTGATTTGCCTTTCCAGGTTGCTTGGTTGGCCAAAAAGGGCGTATGCGTTTTTTCCTGAATATATTCAGGAAAAAACGCATACGCCCTTTTTGGCCAAGGGCATCATTGTCAACGTTTTGCTGCTTTTCATGTGCTTTAAAGGCGATTCGAATCTACCTCCTGAAATCTGTTTCCTGCAATTCTGCCTTGATTTCAAATCCTCTTCTTTGCCTTCCCTCAATATATTTGTGGACGAGAGTTATCATTTATAACTCTGCAGGTTTGTGAATTGCCGTGCCCTGAAGCTCCATTTTACAACTCGCTTTTTTGGGAGCTGGCCACAAAAGCGCAGGATGGCTTCAGGCCCTGTTCTGGTTCCGGGGGGGAGGATGAGCCTGTGGTTAATTCTTCTTCCTGATGGGAAAATAGAGTGACCTGTGCCTGTCCCAACACCAAGAGCTAGTCTCTCACTGGTTCCCCGTCTACCCGTTCATCCTCAGGACAAATTGCAACCTGTACGGAACAGGAGGTTAAAGGTGCTGATGCTCCAAGTAGGGAGATTGTTAGTAAAGCGGCTGGAATGGCCAACCCGGGCACAAGGAGAAGAGAAATGAGGTGCGTTTTAGAAACCTTTCCCCATCACATGGTGTACCATCTTTTTGTTTTCTCATGCATGTTTTCGATGTAGGAAGATGCCCTTGAACCTGGAGATTTGGGACCCATGCGATGGGTACCACGCAGTATTACTTTAAAGGGTCTGCGTTTGCTCACCCAACCTCACCAAACCTCTCAGCCCCAAGAGTGTCCACCCTTATGTCTCATCCAGCTGTGGTTCTAGATATGGTCAATCCAGGTTGCATCACAGCCCCTGAACGCATTGTGTAAGAATTTCTCTCTCTTTCACTGTCTTTGTTTCATGGGTTTTTCAAAGTAATTTATTTTTATAATGGGGTTTAGCTGCTTTTCACTGCTGTGTTTATGCCGCTTTACACCCACTTGACACACTAACAGTGAGATATCAATACATAGGCTTTAAGATTATTACTAGTCAGATATATTCTTGTGCGGTGAATAGGGTGTGTTGAGTCCAGTTCTCTGAGCAAGGAGTAGGTCTTGTCTATTACATATTGGGTTTATGGAACGGTATCTGAGCTAATTTGAAACCCTTGTTTTATGTATCACCCCACCTCACCTTTCCCGTTAAGCAGCCATAGTGTGTTTTCTGCATGTGTGACTCTGTTCTGTTTTGTAATTCAGTTCAAGTGTAACGGTTTTGACATTCCCTCTATAAGTGATACCTTATGAGAAGTGTCCTTTTCTGTGTGACTTATTTCACTTAGAATCGTCGTACCTAAATCCACTCATCATGCTGCTACTAGCCTTATGACATTGATTTCATGGCTGAGTGATATTCCATTGTACATAAGGACCACAACTTCTTTATCCATTTTTCTCTTTCCTGGGATATTGAAGGTGGAATGAAGTGGAGGTCCTTGTCAACAGAGCAGCCCTAAACTTTGGGGTGCTTGTGTCTTGCTGATTTTTCATTTTCCCAATTTATACCCCCATGAGTGGAAGTGCCCTATGCTCTCTAAGCTGTGTTTTTTAGATGTTTCAGGACACACCGTACACTTCTCCAGAGTGGCTGTTGGCAATTTACATCCCGCCCATCAGTGTAGCAAGGCTCCCATTTCTCCATGGCCTGTCCCGCATTTCTGGTTTTGAGACTTTTTTCAGCATGGCCCTTTTGACCGATGGGTAGCGAGTCTTCTTTGTAGCGCGGATTTGCCTTTCCAGGTTGCTTGGTTGGCCAAAAAGGGCGTATGCGTTTTTTCCTGAATATATTCAGGAAAAAAGGCATACGCCCTTTTTGGCCAAGGGCATCATTGTCAACGTTTTGCTGCTTTTCATGTGCTTTAAAGGCGATTCGAATCTACCTCCTGAAATCTGTTTCCTGCAATTCTGCCTTGATTTCAAATCCTCTTCTTTGCCTTCCCTCAATATATTTGTGGACGAGAGTTATCATTTATAACTCTGCAGGTTTGTGAATTGCCGTGCCCTGAAGCTCCATTTTACAACTCGCTTTTTTGGGAGCTGGCCGCAAAAGCGCAGGATGGCTTCAGGCCCTGTTCTGGTTCCGGGGGGGAGGATGAGCCTGTGGTTAATTCTTCTTCCTGATGGGAAAATAGAGTGACCTGTGCCTGTCCCAACACCAAGAGCTAGTCTCTCACTGGTTCCCCGTCTACCCGTTCATCCTCAGGACAAATTGCAACCTGTACGGAACAGGAGGTTAAAGGTGCTGATGCTCCAAGTAGGGAGATTGTTAGTAAAGCGGCTGGAATGGCCAACCCGGGCACAAGGAGAAGAGAAATGAGGTGCGTTTTAGAAACCTTTCCCCATCACATGGTGTACCATCTTTTTGTTTTCTCATGCATGTTTTCGATGTAGGAAGATGCCCTTGAACCTGGAGATTTGGGACCCATGCGATGGGTACCACGCAGTATTACTTTAAAGGGTCTGCGTTTGCTCACCCAACCTCACCAAACCTCTCAGCCCCAAGAGTGTGCACCCTTATGTCTCATCCAGCTGTGGTTCTAGATATGATCAATCCAGGTTGCATCACAGCCCCTGAACGCATTGTGTAAGAATTTCTCTCTCTTTCACTGTCTTTGTTTCATGGGTTTTTCAAAGTAATTTATTTTTATAATGGGGTTTAGCTGCTTTTCACTGCTGTGTTTATGCCGCTTTACACCCACTTGACACACTAACAGTGAGATATCAATACATAGGCTTTAAGATTATTACTAGTCAGATATATTCTTGTGCGGTGAATAGGGTGTGTTGAGTCCAGTTCTCTGAGCAAGGAGTAGGTCTTGTCTATTACATATTGGGTTTATGGAACGGTATCTGAGCTAATTTGAAACCCTTGTTTTATGTATCACCCCACCTCACCTTTCCCGTTAAGCAGCCATAGTGTGTTTTCTGCATGTGTGACTCTGTTCTGTTTTGTAATTCAGTTCAAGTGTAACGGTTTTGACATTCCCTCTATAAGTGATACCTTATGAGAAGTGTCCTTTTCTGTGTGACTTATTTCACTTAGAATCGTCGTACCTAAATCCACTCATCATGCTGCTACTAGCCTTATGACATTGATTTCATGGCTGAGTGATATTCCATTGTACATAAGGACCACAACTTCTTTATCCATTTTTCTCTTTCCTGGGATATTGAAGGTGGAATGAAGTGGAGGTCCTTGTCAACAGAGCAGCCCTAAACTTTGGGGTGCTTGTGTCTTGCTGATTTTTCATTTTCCCAATTTATACCCCCATGAGTGGAAGTGCCCTATGCTCTCTAAGCTGTGTTTTTTAGATGTTTCAGGACACACCGTACACTTCTCCAGAGTGGCTGTTGGCAATTTACATCCCGCCCATCAGTGTAGCAAGGCTCCCATTTCTCCATGGCCTGTCCCGCATTTCTGGTTTTGAGACTTTTTTCAGCATGGCCCTTTTGACCGATGGGTAGCGAGTCTTCTTTGTAGCGCGGATTTGCCTTTCCAGGTTGCTTGGTTGGCCAAAAAGGGCGTATGCGTTTTTTCCTGAATATATTCAGGAAAAAAGGCATACGCCCTTTTTGGCCAAGGGCATCATTGTCAACGTTTTGCTGCTTTTCATGTGCTTTAAAGGCGATTCGAATCTACCTCCTGAAATCTGTTTCCTGCAATTCTGCCTTGATTTCAAATCCTCTTCTTTGCCTTCCCTCAATATATTTGTGGACGAGAGTTATCATTTATAACTCTGCAGGTTTGTGAATTGCCGTGCCCTGAAGCTCCATTTTACAACTCGCTTTTTTGGGAGCTGGCCGCAAAAGCGCAGGATGGCTTCAGGCCCTGTTCTGGTTCCGGGGGGGAGGATGAGCCTGTGGTTAATTCTTCTTCCTGATGGGAAAATAGAGTGACCTGTGCCTGTCCCAACACCAAGAGCTAGTCTCTCACTGGTTCCCCGTCTACCCGTTCATCCTCAGGACAAATTGCAACCTGTACGGAACAGGAGGTTAAAGGTGCTGATGCTCCAAGTAGGGAGATTGTTAGTAAAGCGGCTGGAATGGCCAACCCGGGCACAAGGAGAAGAGAAATGAGGTGCGTTTTAGAAACCTTTCCCCATCACATGGTGTACCATCGTTTTGTTTTCTCATGCATGTTTTCGATGTAGGAAGATGCCCTTGAACCTGGAGATTTGGGACCCATGCGATGGGTACCACGCAGTATTACTTTAAAGGGTCTGCGTTTGCTCACCCAACCTCACCAAACCTCTCAGCCCCAAGAGTGTGCACCCTTATGTCTCATCCAGCTGTGGTTCTAGATATGATCAATCCAGGTTGCATCACAGCCCCTGAACGCATTGTGTAAGAATTTCTCTCTCTTTCACTGTCTTTGTTTCATGGGTTTTTCAAAGTAATTTATTTTTATAATGGGGTTTAGCTGCTTTTCACTGCTGTGTTTATGCCGCTTTACACCCACTTGACACACTAACAGTGAGATATCAATACATAGGCTTTAAGATTATTACTAGTCAGATATATTCTTGTGCGGTGAATAGGGTGTGTTGAGTCCAGTTCTCTGAGCAAGGAGTAGGTCTTGTCTATTACATATTGGGTTTATGGAACGGTATCTGAGCTAATTTGAAACCCTTGTTTTATGTATCACCCCACCTCACCTTTCCCGTTAAGCAGCCATAGTGTGTTTTCTGCATGTGTGACTCTGTTCTGTTTTGTAATTCAGTTCAAGTGTAACGGTTTTGACATTCCCTCTATAAGTGATACCTTATGAGAAGTGTCCTTTTCTGTGTGACTTATTTCACTTAGAATCGTCGTACCTAAATCCACTCATCATGCTGCTACTAGCCTTATGACATTGATTTCATGGCTGAGTGATATTCCATTGTACATAAGGACCACAACTTCTTTATCCATTTTTCTCTTTCCTGGGATATTGAAGGTGGAATGAAGTGGAGGTCCTTGTCAACAGAGCAGCCCTAAACTTTGGGGTGCTTGTGTCTTGCTGATTTTTCATTTTCCCAATTTATACCCCCATGAGTGGAAGTGCCCTATGCTCTCTAAGCTGTGTTTTTTAGATGTTTCAGGACACACCGTACACTTCTCCAGAGTGGCTGTTGGCAATTTACATCCCGCCCATCAGTGTAGCAAGGCTCCCATTTCTCCATGGCCTGTCCTGCATTTCTGGTTTTGAGACTTTTTTCAGCATGGCCCTTTTGACCGATGGGTAGCGAGTCTTCTTTGTAGCGCTGATTTGCCTTTCCAGGTTGCTTGGTTGGCCAAAAAGGGCGTATGCGTTTTTTCCTGAATATATTCAGGAAAAAACGCATACGCCCTTTTTGGCCAAGGGCATCATTGTCAACGTTTTGCTGCTTTTCATGTGCTTTAAAGGCGATTCGAATCTACCTCCTGAAATCTGTTTCCTGCAATTCTGCCTTGATTTCAAATCCTCTTCTTTGCCTTCCCTCAATATATTTGTGGACGAGAGTTATCATTTATAACTCTGCAGGTTTGTGAATTGCCGTGCCCTGAAGCTCCATTTTACAACTCGCTTTTTTGGGAGCTGGCCGCAAAAGCGCAGGATGGCTTCAGGCCCTGTTCTGGTTCCGGGGGGGAGGATGAGCCTGTGGTTAATTCTTCTTCCTGATGGGAAAATAGAGTGACCTGTGCCTGTCCCAACACCAAGAGCTAGTCTCTCACTGGTTCCCCGTCTACCCGTTCATCCTCAGGACAAATTGCAACCTGTACGGAACAGGAGGTTAAAGGTGCTGATGCTCCAAGTAGGGAGATTGTTAGTAAAGCGGCTGGAATGGCCAACCCGGGCACAAGGAGAAGAGAAATGAGGTGCGTTTTAGAAACCTTTCCCCATCACATGGTGTACCATCGTTTTGTTTTCTCATGCATGTTTTTGATGTAGGAAGATGCCCTTGAACCTGGAGATTTGGGACCCATGCGATGGGTACCACGCAGTATTACTTTAAAGGGTCTGCGTTTGCTCACCCAACCTCACCAAACCTCTCAGCCCCAAGAGTGTGCACCCTTATGTCTCATCCAGCTGTGGGTCTAGATATGGTCAATCCAGGTTGCATCACAGCCCCTGAACGCATTGTGTAAGAATTTCTCTCTCTTTCACTGTCTTTGTTTCATGGGTTTTTCAAAGTAATTTATTTTTATAATGGGGTTTAGCTGCTTTTCACTGCTGTGTTTATGCCGCTTTACACCCACTTGACACACTAACAGTGAGATATCAATACATAGGCTTTAAGATTATTACTAGTCAGATATATTCTTGTGCGGTGAATAGGGTGTGTTGAGTCCAGTTCTCTGAGCAAGGAGTAGGTCTTGTCTATTACATATTGGGTTTATGGAACGGTATCTGAGCTAATTTGAAACCCTTGTTTTATGTATCACCCCACCTCACCTTTCCCGTTAAGCAGCCATAGTGTGTTTTCTGCATGTGTGACTCTGTTCTGTTTTGTAATTCAGTTCAAGTGTAACGGTTTTGACATTCCCTCTATAAGTGATACCTTATGAGAAGTGTCCTTTTCTGTGTGACTTATTTCACTTAGAATCGTCGTACCTAAATCCACTCATCATGCTGCTACTAGCCTTATGACATTGATTTCATGGCTGAGTGATATTCCATTGTACATAAGGACCACAACTTCTTTATCCATTTTTCTCTTTCCTGGGATATTGAAGGTGGAATGAAGTGGAGGTCCTTGTCAACAGAGCAGCCCTAAACTTTGGGGTGCTTGTGTCTTGCTGATTTTTCATTTTCCCAATTTATACCCCCATGAGTGGAAGTGCCCTATGCTCTCTAAGCTGTGTTTTTTAGATGTTTCAGGACACACCGTACACTTCTCCAGAGTGGCTGTTGGCAATTTACATCCCGCCCATCAGTGTAGCAAGGCTCCCATTTCTCCATGGCCTGTCCTGCATTTCTGGTTTTGAGACTTTTTTCAGCATGGCCCTTTTGACCGATGGGTAGCGAGTCTTTTTTGTAGCGCTGATTTGCCTTTCCAGGTTGCTTGGTTGGCCAAAAAGGGCGTATGCGTTTTTTCCTGAATATATTCAGGAAAAAACGCATACGCCCTTTTTGGCCAAGGGCATCATTGTCAACGTTTTGCTGCTTTTCATGTGCTTTAAAGGCGATTCGAATCTACCTCCTGAAATCTGTTTCCTGCAATTCTGCCTTGATTTCAAATCCTCTTCTTTGCCTTCCCTCAATATATTTGTGGACGAGAGTTATCATTTATAACTCTGCAGGTTTGTGAATTGCCGTGCCCTGAAGCTCCATTTTACAACTCGCTTTTTTGGGAGCAGGCCACAAAAGCGCAGGATGGCTTCAGGCCCTGTTCTGGTTCCGGGGGGGAGGATGAGCCTGTGGTTAATTCTTCTTCCTGATGGGAAAATAGAGTGACCTGTGCCTGTCCCAACACCAAGAGCTAGTCTCTCACTGGTTCCCCGTCTACCCGTTCATCCTCAGGACAAATTGCAACCTGTACGGAACAGGAGGTTAAAGGTGCTGATGCTCCAAGTAGGGAGATTGTTAGTAAAGCGGCTGGAATGGCCAACCCGGGCACAAGGAGAAGAGAAATGAGGTGCGTTTTAGAAACCTTTCCCCATCACATGGTGTACCATCTTTTTGTTTTCTCATGCATGTTTTCGATGTAGGAAGATGCCCTTGAACCTGGAGATTTGGGACCCATGCGATGGGTACCACGCAGTATTACTTTAAAGGGTCTGCGTTTGCTCACCCAACCTCACCAAACCTCTCAGCCCCAAGAGTGTCCACCCTTATGTCTCATCCAGCTGTGGTTCTAGATATGGTCAATCCAGGTTGCATCACAGCCCCTGAACGCATTGTGTAAGAATTTCTCTCTCTTTCACTGTCTTTGTTTCATGGGTTTTTCAAAGTAATTTATTTTTATAATGGGGTTTAGCTGCTTTTCACTGCTGTGTTTATGCCGCTTTACACCCACTTGACACACTAACAGTGAGATATCAATACATAGGCTTTAAGATTATTACTAGTCAGATATATTCTTGTGCGGTGAATAGGGTGTGTTGAGTCCAGTTCTCTGAGCAAGGAGTAGGTCTTGTCTATTACATATTGGGTTTATGGAACGGTATCTGAGCTAATTTGAAACCCTTGTTTTATGTATCACCCCACCTCACCTTTCCCGTTAAGCAGCCATAGTGTGTTTTCTGCATGTGTGACTCTGTTCTGTTTTGTAATTCAGTTCAAGTGTAACGGTTTTGACATTCCCGCTATAAGTGATACCTTATGAGAAGTGTCCTTTTCTGTGTGACTTATTTCACTTAGAATCGTCGTACCTAAATCCACTCATCATGCTGCTACTAGCCTTATGACATTGATTTCATGGCTGAGTGATATTCCATTGTACATAAGGACCACAACTTCTTTATCCATTTTTCTCTTTCCTGGGATATTGAAGGTGGAATGAAGTGGAGGTCCTTGTCAACAGAGCAGCCCTAAACTTTGGGGTGCTTGTGTCTTGCTGATTTTTCATTTTCCCAATTTATACCCCCATGAGTGGAAGTGCCCTATGGTCTCTAAGCTGTGTTTTTTAGATGTTTCAGGACACACCGTACACTTCTCCAGAGTGGCTGTTGGCAATTTACATCCCGCCCATCAGTGTAGCAAGGCTCCCATTTCTCCATGGCCTGTCCCGCATTTCTGGTTTTGAGACTTTTTTCAGCATGGCCCTTTTGACCGATGGGTAGCGAGTCTTCTTTGTAGCGCGGATTTGCCTTTCCAGGTTGCTTGGTTGGCCAAAAAGGGCGTATGCGTTTTTTCCTGAATATATTCAGGAAAAAAGGCATACGCCCTTTTTGGCCAAGGGCATCCTTGTCAACGTTTTGCTGCTTTTCATGTGCTTTAAAGGCGATTCGAATCTACCTCCTGAAATCTGTTTCCTGCAATTCTGCCTTGATTTCAAATCCTCTTCTTTGCCTTCCCTCAATATATTTGTGGACGAGAGTTATCATTTATAACTCTGCAGGTTTGTGAATTGCCGTGCCCTGAAGCTCCATTTTACAACTCGCTTTTTTGGGAGCTGGCCGCAAAAGCGCAGGATGGCTTCAGGCCCTGTTCTGGTTCTGGGGGGGAGGATGAGCCTGTGGTTAATTCTTCTTCCTGATGGGAAAATAGAGTGACCTGTGCCTGTCCCAACACCAAGAGCTAGTCTCTCACTGGTTCCCCGTCTACCCGTTCATCCTCAGGACAAATTGCAACCTGTACGGAACAGGAGGTTAAAGGTGCTGATGCTCCAAGTAGGGAGATTGTTAGTAAAGCGGCTGGAATGGCCAACCCGGGCACAAGGAGAAGAGAAATGAGGTGCGTTTTAGAAACCTTTCCCCATCACATGGTGTACCATCTTTTTGTTTTCTCATGCATGTTTTCGATGTAGGAAGATGCCCTTGAACCTGGAGATTTGGGACCCATGCGATGGGTACCACGCAGTATTACTTTAAAGGGTCTGCGTTTGCTCACCCAACCTCACCAAACCTCTCAGCCCCAAGAGTGTCCACCCTTATGTCTCATCCAGCTGTGGTTCTAGATATGATCAATCCAGGTTGCATCACAGCCCCTGAACGCATTGTGTAAGAATTTCTCTCTCTTTCACTGTCTTTGTTTCATGGGTTTTTCAAAGTAATTTATTTTTATAATGGGGTTTAGCTGCTTTTCACTGCTGTGTTTATGCCGCTTTACACCCACTTGACACACTAACAGTGAGATATCAATACATAGGCTTTAAGATTATTACTAGTCAGATATATTCTTGTGCGGTGAATAGGGTGTGTTGAGTCCAGTTCTCTGAGCAAGGAGTAGGTCTTGTCTATTACATATTGGGTTTATGGAACGGTATCTGAGCTAATTTGAAACCCTTGTTTTATGTATCACCCCACCTCACCTTTCCCGTTAAGCAGCCATAGTGTGTTTTCTGCATGTGTGACTCTGTTCTGTTTTGTAATTCAGTTCAAGTGTAACGGTTTTGACATTCCCTCTATAAGTGATACCTTATGAGAAGTGTCCTTTTCTGTGTGACTTATTTCACTTAGAATCGTCGTACCTAAATCCACTCATCATGCTGCTACTAGCCTTATGACATTGATTTCATGGCTGAGTGATATTCCATTGTACATAAGGACCACAACTTCTTTATCCATTTTTCTCTTTCCTGGGATATTGAAGGTGGAATGAAGTGGAGGTCCTTGTCAACAGAGCAGCCCTAAACTTTGGGGTGCTTGTGTCTTGCTGATTTTTCATTTTCCCAATTTATACCCCCATGAGTGGAAGTGCCCTATGCTCTCTAAGCTGTGTTTTTTAGATGTTTCAGGACACACCGTACACTTCTCCAGAGTGGCTGTTGGCAATTTACATCCCGCCCATCAGTGTAGCAAGGCTCCCATTTCTCCATGGCCTGTCCTGCATTTCTGGTTTTGAGACTTTTTTCAGCATGGCCCTTTTGACCGATGGGTAGCGAGTCTTCTTTGTAGCGCTGATTTGCCTTTCCAGGTTGCTTGGTTGGCCAAAAAGGGCGTATGCGTTTTTTCCTGAATATATTCAGGAAAAAACGCATACGCCCTTTTTGGCCAAGGGCATCATTGTCAACGTTTTGCTGCTTTTCATGTGCTTTAAAGGCGATTCGAATCTACCTCCTGAAATCTGTTTCCTGCAATTCTGCCTTGATTTCAAATCCTCTTCTTTGCCTTCCCTCAATATATTTGTGGACGAGAGTTATCATTTATAACTCTGCAGGTTTGTGAATTGCCGTGCCCTGAAGCTCCATTTTACAACTCGCTTTTTTGGGAGCTGGCCGCAAAAGCGCAGGATGGCTTCAGGCCCTGTTCTGGTTCCGGGGGGGAGGATGAGCCTGTGGTTAATTCTTCTTCCTGATGGGAAAATAGAGTGACCTGTGCCTGTCCCAACACCAAGAGCTAGTCTCTCACTGGTTCCCCGTCTACCCGTTCATCCTCAGGACAAATTGCAACCTGTACGGAACAGGAGGTTAAAGGTGCTGATGCTCCAAGTAGGGAGATTGTTAGTAAAGCGGCTGGAATGGCCAACCCGGGCACAAGGAGAAGAGAAATGAGGTGCGTTTTAGAAACCTTTCCCCATCACATGGTGTACCATCGTTTTGTTTTCTCATGCATGTTTTCGATGTAGGAAGATGCCCTTGAACCTGGAGATTTGGGACCCATGCGATGGGTACCACGCAGTATTACTTTAAAGGGTCTGCGTTTGCTCACCCAACCTCACCAAACCTCTCAGCCCCAAGAGTGTGCACCCTTATGTCTCATCCAGCTGTGGGTCTAGATATGGTCAATCCAGGTTGCATCACAGCCCCTGAACGCATTGTGTAAGAATTTCTCTCTCTTTCACTGTCTTTGTTTCATGGGTTTTTCAAAGTAATTTATTTTTATAATGGGGTTTAGCTGCTTTTCACTGCTGTGTTTATGCCGCTTTACACCCACTTGACACACTAACAGTGAGATATCAATACATAGGCTTTAAGATTATTACTAGTCAGATATATTCTTGTGCGGTGAATAGGGTGTGTTGAGTCCAGTTCTCTGAGCAAGGAGTAGGTCTTGTCTATTACATATTGGGTTTATGGAACGGTATCTGAGCTAATTTGAAACCCTTGTTTTATGTATCACCCCACCTCACCTTTCCCGTTAAGCAGCCATAGTGTGTTTTCTGCATGTGTGACTCTGTTCTGTTTTGTAATTCAGTTCAAGTGTAACGGTTTTGACATTCCCTCTATAAGTGATACCTTATGAGAAGTGTCCTTTTCTGTGTGACTTATTTCACTTAGAATCGTCGTACCTAAATCCACTCATCATGCTGCTACTAGCCTTATGACATTGATTTCATGGCTGAGTGATATTCCATTGTACATAAGGACCACAACTTCTTTATCCATTTTTCTCTTTCCTGGGATATTGAAGGTGGAATGAAGTGGAGGTCCTTGTCAACAGAGCAGCCCTAAACTTTGGGGTGCTTGTGTCTTGCTGATTTTTCATTTTCCCAATTTATACCCCCATGAGTGGAAGTGCCCTATGCTCTCTAAGCTGTGTTTTTTAGATGTTTCAGGACACACTGTACACTTCTCCAGAGTGGCTGTTGGCAATTTACATCCCGCCCATCAGTGTAGCAAGGCTCCCATTTCTCCATAGCCTGTCCTGCATTTCTGGTTTTGAGACTTTTTTCAGCATGGCCCTTTTGACCGATGGGTAGCGAGTCTTCTTTGTAGCGCTGATTTGCCTTTCCAGGTTGCTTGGTTGGCCAAAAAGGGCGTATGCGTTTTTTCCTGAATATATTCAGGAAAAAACGCATACGCGCTTTTTGGCCAAGGGCATCATTGTCAACGTTTTGCTGCTTTTCATGTGCTTTAAAGGCGATTCGAATCTACCTCCTGAAATCTGTTTCCTGCAATTCTGCCTTGATTTCAAATCCTCTTCTTTGCCTTCCCTCAATATATTTGTGGACGAGAGTTATCATTTATAACTCTGCAGGTTTGTGAATTGCCGTGCCCTGAAGCTCCATTTTACAACTCGCTTTTTTGGGAGCTGGCCGCAAAAGCGCAGGATGGCTTCAGGCCCTGTTCTGGTTCCGGGGGGGAGGATGAGCCTGTGGTTAATTCTTCTTCCTGATGGGAAAATAGAGTGACCTGTGCCTGTCCCAACACCAAGAGCTAGTCTCTCACTGGTTCCCCGTCTACCCGTTCATCCTCAGGACAAATTGCAACCTGTACGGAACAGGAGGTTAAAGGTGCTGATGCTCCAAGTAGGGAGATTGTTAGTAAAGCGGCTGGAATGGCCAACCCGGGCACAAGGAGAAGAGAAATGAGGTGCGTTTTAGAAACCTTTCCCCATCACATGGTGTACCATCTTTTTGTTTTCTCATGCATGTTTTCGATGTAGGAAGATGCCCTTGAACCTGGAGATTTGGGACCCATGCGATGGGTACCACGCAGTATTACTTTAAAGGGTCTGCGTTTGCTCACCCAACCTCACCAAACCTCTCAGCCCCAAGAGTGTGCACCCTTATGTCTCATCCAGCTGTGGGTCTAGATATGGTCAATCCAGGTTGCATCACAGCCCCTGAACGCATTGTGTAAGAATTTCTCTCTCTTTCACTGTCTTTGTTTCATGGGTTTTTCAAAGTAATTTATTTTTATAATGGGGTTTAGCTGCTTTTCACTGCTGTGTTTATGCCGCTTTACACCCACTTGACACACTAACAGTGAGATATCAATACATAGGCTTTAAGATTATTACTAGTCAGATATATTCTTGTGCGGTGAATAGGGTGTGTTGAGTCCAGTTCTCTGAGCAAGGAGTAGGTCTTGTCTATTACATATTGGGTTTATGGAACGGTATCTGAGCTAATTTGAAACCCTTGTTTTATGTATCACCCCACCTCACCTTTCCCGTTAAGCAGCCATAGTGTGTTTTCTGCATGTGTGACTCTGTTCTGTTTTGTAATTCAGTTCAAGTGTAACGGTTTTGACATTCCCTCTATAAGTGATACCTTATGAGAAGTGTCCTTTTCTGTGTGACTTATTTCACTTAGAATCGTCGTACCTAAATCCACTCATCATGCTGCTACTAGCCTTATGACATTGATTTCATGGCTGAGTGATATTCCATTGTACATAAGGACCACAACTTCTTTATCCATTTTTCTCTTTCCTGGGATATTGAAGGTGGAATGAAGTGGAGGTCCTTGTCAACAGAGCAGCCCTAAACTTTGGGGTGCTTGTGTCTTGCTGATTTTTCATTTTCCCAATTTATACCCCCATGAGTGGAAGTGCCCTATGCTCTCTAAGCTGTGTTTTTTAGATGTTTCAGGACACACTGTACACTTCTCCAGAGTGGCTGTTGGCAATTTACATCCCGCCCATCAGTGTAGCAAGGCTCCCATTTCTCCATAGCCTGTCCTGCATTTCTGGTTTTGAGACTTTTTTCAGCATGGCCCTTTTGACCGATGGGTAGCGAGTCTTCTTTGTAGCGCTGATTTGCCTTTCCAGGTTGCTTGGTTGGCCAAAAAGGGCGTATGCGTTTTTTCCTGAATATATTCAGGAAAAAACGCATACGCCCTTTTTGGCCAAGGGCATCATTGTCAACGTTTTGCTGCTTTTCATGTGCTTTAAAGGCGATTCGAATCTACCTCCTGAAATCTGTTTCCTGCAATTCTGCCTTGATTTCAAATCCTCTTCTTTGCCTTCCCTCAATATATTTGTGGACGAGAGTTATCATTTATAACTCTGCAGGTTTGTGAATTGCCGTGCCCTGAAGCTCCATTTTACAACTCGCTTTTTTGGGAGCTGGCCGCAAAAGCGCAGGATGGCTTCAGGCCCTGTTCTGGTTCCGGGGGGGAGGATGAGCCTGTGGTTAATTCTTCTTCCTGATGGGAAAATAGAGTGACCTGTGCCTGTCCCAACACCAAGAGCTAGTCTCTCACTGGTTCCCCGTCTACCCGTTCATCCTCAGGACAAATTGCAACCTGTACGGAACAGGAGGTTAAAGGTGCTGATGCTCCAAGTAGGGAGATTGTTAGTAAAGCGGCTGGAATGGCCAACCCGGGCACAAGGAGAAGAGAAATGAGGTGCGTTTTAGAAACCTTTCCCCATCACATGGTGTACCATCTTTTTGTTTTCTCATGCATGTTTTCGATGTAGGAAGATGCCCTTGAACCTGGAGATTTGGGACCCATGCGATGGGTACCACGCAGTATTACTTTAAAGGGTCTGCGTTTGCTCACCCAACCTCACCAAACCTCTCAGCCCCAAGAGTGTCCACCCTTATGTCTCATCCAGCTGTGGTTCTAGATATGGTCAATCCAGGTTGCATCACAGCCCCTGAACGCATTGTGTAAGAATTTCTCTCTCTTTCACTGTCTTTGTTTCATGGGTTTTTCAAAGTAATTTATTTTTATAATGGGGTTTAGCTGCTTTTCACTGCTGTGTTTATGCCGCTTTACACCCACTTGACACACTAACAGTGAGATATCAATACATAGGCTTTAAGATTATTACTAGTCAGATATATTCTTGTGCGGTGAATAGGGTGTGTTGAGTCCAGTTCTCTGAGCAAGGAGTAGGTCTTGTCTATTACATATTGGGTTTATGGAACGGTATATGAGCTAATTTGAAACCCTTGTTTTATGTATCACCCCACCTCACCTTTCCCGTTAAGCAGCCATAGTGTGTTTTCTGCATGTGTGACTCTGTTCTGTTTTGTAATTCAGTTCAAGTGTAACGGTTTTGACATTCCCTCTATAAGTGATACCTTATGAGAAGTGTCCTTTTCTGTGTGACTTATTTCACTTAGAATCGTCGTACCTAAATCCACTCATCATGCTGCTACTAGCCTTATGACATTGATTTCATGGCTGAGTGATATTCCATTGTACATAAGGACCACAACTTCTTTATCCATTTTTCTCTTTCCTGGGATATTGAAGGTGGAATGAAGTGGAGGTCCTTGTCAACAGAGCAGCCCTAAACTTTGGGGTGCTTGTGTCTTGCTGATTTTTCATTTTCCCAATTTATACCCCCATGAGTGGAAGTGCCCTATGCTCTCTAAGCTGTGTTTTTTAGATGTTTCAGGACACACCGTACACTTCTCCAGAGTGGCTGTTGGCAATTTACATCCCGCCCATCAGTGTAGCAAGGCTCCCATTTCTCCATGGCCTGTCCCGCATTTCTGGTTTTGAGACTTTTTTCAGCATGGCCCTTTTGACCGATGGGTAGCGAGTCTTCTTTGTAGCGCGGATTTGCCTTTCCAGGTTGCTTGGTTGGCCAAAAAGGGCGTATGCGTTTTTTCCTGAATATATTCAGGAAAAAAGGCATACGCCCTTTTTGGCCAAGGGCATCATTGTCAACGTTTTGCTGCTTTTCATGTGCTTTAAAGGCGATTCGAATCTACCTCCTGAAATCTGTTTCCTGCAATTCTGCCTTGATTTCAAATCCTCTTCTTTGCCTTCCCTCAATATATTTGTGGACGAGAGTTATCATTTATAACTCTGCAGGTTTGTGAATTGCCGTGCCCTGAAGCTCCATTTTACAACTCGCTTTTTTGGGAGCTGGCCGCAAAAGCGCAGGATGGCTTCAGGCCCTGTTCTGGTTCCGGGGGGGAGGATGAGCCTGTGGTTAATTCTTCTTCCTGATGGGAAAATAGAGTGACCTGTGCCTGTCCCAACACCAAGAGCTAGTCTCTCACTGGTTCCCCGTCTACCCGTTCATCCTCAGGACAAATTGCAACCTGTACGGAACAGGAGGTTAAAGGTGCTGATGCTCCAAGTAGGGAGATTGTTAGTAAAGCGGCTGGAATGGCCAACCCGGGCACAAGGAGAAGAGAAATGAGGTGCGTTTTAGAAACCTTTCCCCATCACATGGTGTACCATCTTTTTGTTTTCTCATGCATGTTTTCGATGTAGGAAGATGCCCTTGAACCTGGAGATTTGGGACCCATGCGATGGGTACCACGCAGTATTACTTTAAAGGGTCTGCGTTTGCTCACCCAACCTCACCAAACCTCTCAGCCCCAAGAGTGTCCACCCTTATGTCTCATCCAGCTGTGGTTCTAGATATGGTCAATCCAGGTTGCATCACAGCCCCTGAACGCATTGTGTAAGAATTTCTCTCTCTTTCACTGTCTTTGTTTCATGGGTTTTTCAAAGTAATTTATTTTTATAATGGGGTTTAGCTGCTTTTCACTGCTGTGTTTATGCCGCTTTACACCCACTTGACACACTAACAGTGAGATATCAATACATAGGCTTTAAGATTATTACTAGTCAGATATATTCTTGTGCGGTGAATAGGGTGTGTTGAGTCCAGTTCTCTGAGCAAGGAGTAGGTCTTGTCTATTACATATTGGGTTTATGGAACGGTATCTGAGCTAATTTGAAACCCTTGTTTTATGTATCACCCCACCTCACCTTTCCCGTTAAGCAGCCATAGTGTGTTTTCTGCATGTGTGACTCTGTTCTGTTTTGTAATTCAGTTCAAGTGTAACGGTTTTGACATTCCCTCTATAAGTGATACCTTATGAGAAGTGTCCTTTTCTGTGTGACTTATTTCACTTAGAATCGTCGTACCTAAATCCACTCATCATGCTGCTACTAGCCTTATGACATTGATTTCATGGCTGAGTGATATTCCATTGTACATAAGGACCACAACTTCTTTATCCATTTTTCTCTTTCCTGGGATATTGAAGGTGGAATGAAGTGGAGGTCCTTGTCAACAGAGCAGCCCTAAACTTTGGGGTGCTTGTGTCTTGCTGATTTTTCATTTTCCCAATTTATACCCCCATGAGTGGAAGTGCCCTATGCTCTCTAAGCTGTGTTTTTTAGATGTTTCAGGACACACCGTACACTTCTCCAGAGTGGCTGTTGGCAATTTACATCCCGCCCATCAGTGTAGCAAGGCTCCCATTTCTCCATGGCCTGTCCTGCATTTCTGGTTTTGAGACTTTTTTCAGCATGGCCCTTTTGACCGATGGGTAGCGAGTCTTCTTTGTAGCGCTGATTTGCCTTTCCAGGTTGCTTGGTTGGCCAAAAAGGGCGTATGCGTTTTTTCCTGAATATATTCAGGAAAAAAGGCATACGCCCTTTTTGGCCAAGGGCATCATTGTCAACGTTTTGCTGCTTTTCATGTGCTTTAAAGGCGATTCGAATCTACCTCCTGAAATCTGTTTCCTGCAATTCTGCCTTGATTTCAAATCCTCTTCTTTGCCTTCCCTCAATATATTTGTGGACGAGAGTTATCATTTATAACTCTGCAGGTTTGTGAATTGCCGTGCCCTGAAGCTCCATTTTACAACTCGCTTTTTTGGGAGCTGGCCGCAAAAGCGCAGGATGGCTTCAGGCCCTGTTCTGGTTCCGGGGGGGAGGATGAGCCTGTGGTTAATTCTTCTTCCTGATGGGAAAATAGAGTGACCTGTGCCTGTCCCAACACCAAGAGCTAGTCTCTCACTGGTTCCCCGTCTACCCGTTCATCCTCAGGACAAATTGCAACCTGTACGGAACAGGAGGTTAAAGGTGCTGATGCTCCAAGTAGGGAGATTGTTAGTAAAGCGGCTGGAATGGCCAACCCGGGCACAAGGAGAAGAGAAATGAGGTGCGTTTTAGAAACCTTTCCCCATCACATGGTGTACCATCATTTTGTTTTCTCATGCATGTTTTCGATGTAGGAAGATGCCCTTGAACCTGGAGATTTGGGACCCATGCGATGGGTACCACGCAGTATTACTTTAAAGGGTCTGCGTTTGCTCACCCAACCTCACCAAACCTCTCAGCCCCAAGAGTGTGCACCCTTATGTCTCATCCAGCTGTGGGTCTAGATATGGTCAATCCAGGTTGCATCACAGCCCCTGAACGCATTGTGTAAGAATTTCTCTCTCTTTCACTGTCTTTGTTTCATGGGTTTTTCAAAGTAATTTATTTTTATAATGGGGTTTAGCTGCTTTTCACTGCTGTGTTTATGCCGCTTTACACCCACTTGACACACTAACAGTTAGATATCAATACATAGGCTTTAAGATTATTACTAGTCAGATATATTCTTGTGCGGTGAATAGGGTGTGTTGAGTCCAGTTCTCTGAGCAAGGAGTAGGTCTTGTCTATTACATATTGGGTTTATGGAACGGTATATGAGCTAATTTGAAACCCTTGTTTTATGTATCACCCCACCTCACCTTTCCCGTTAAGCAGCCATAGTGTGTTTTCTGCATGTGTGACTCTGTTCTGTTTTGTAATTCAGTTCAAGTGTAACGGTTTTGACATTCCCTCTATAAGTGATACCTTATGAGAAGTGTCCTTTTCTGTGTGACTTATTTCACTTAGAATCGTCGTACCTAAATCCACTCATCATGCTGCTACTAGCCTTATGACATTGATTTCATGGCTGAGTGATATTCCATTGTACATAAGGACCACAACTTCTTTATCCATTTTTCTCTTTCCTGGGATATTGAAGGTGGAATGAAGTGGAGGTCCTTGTCAACAGAGCAGCCCTAAACTTTGGGGTGCTTGTGTCTTGCTGATTTTTCATTTTCCCAATTTATACCCCCATAAGTGGAAGTGCCCTATGCTCTCTAAGCTGTGTTTTTTAGATGTTTCAGGACACACCGTACACTTCTCCAGAGTGGCTGTTGGCAATTTACATCCCACCCATCAGTGTAGCAAGGCTCCCATTTCTCCATGGCCTGTCCTGCATTTCTGGTTTTGAGACTTTTTTCAGCATGGCCCTTTTGACCGATGGGTAGCGAGTCTTCTTTGTAGCGCTGATTTGCCTTTCCAGGTTGCTTGGTTGGCCAAAAAGGGCGTATGCGTTTTTTCCTGAATATATTCAGGAAAAAACGCATACGCCCTTTTTGGCCAAGGGCATCATTGTCAACGTTTTGCTGCTTTTCATGTGCTTTAAAGGCGATTCGAATCTACCTCCTGAAATCTGTTTCCTGCAATTCTGCCTTGATTTCAAATCCTCTTCTTTGCCTTCCCTCAATATATTTGTGGACGAGAGTTATCATTTATAACTCTGCAGGTTTGTGAATTGCCGTGCCCTGAAGCTCCATTTTACAACTCGCTTTTTTGGGAGCTGGCCGCAAAAGCGCAGGATGGCTTCAGGCCCTGTTCTGGTTCCGTGGGGGAGGATGAGCCTGTGGTTAATTCTTCTTCCTGATGGGAAAATAGAGTGACCTGTGCCTGTCCCAACACCAAGAGCTAGTCTCTCACTGGTTCCCCGTCTACCCGTTCATCCTCAGGACAAATTGCAACCTGTACGGAACAGGAGGTTAAAGGTGCTGATGCTCCAAGTAGGGAGATTGTTAGTAAAGTGGCTGGAATGGCCAACCCGGGCACAAGGAGAAGAGAAATGAGGTGCGTTTTAGAAACCTTTCCCCATCACATGGTGTACCATCTTTTTGTTTTCTCATGCATGTTTTCGATGTAGGAAGATGCCCTTGAACCTGGAGATTTGGGACCCATGCGATGGGTACCACGCAGTATTACTTTAAAGGGTCTGCGTTTGCTCACCCAACCTCACCAAACCTCTCAGCCCCAAGAGTGTCCACCCTTATGTCTCATCCAGCTGTGGTTCTAGATATGGTCAATCCAGGTTGCATCACAGCCCCTGAACGCATTGTGTAAGAATTTCTCTCTCTTTCACTGTCTTTGTTTCATGGGTTTTTCAAAGTAATTTATTTTTATAATGGGGTTTAGCTGCTTTTCACTGCTGTGTTTATGCCGCTTTACACCCACTTGACACACTAACAGTGAGATATCAATACATAGGCTTTAAGATTATTACTAGTCAGATATATTCTTGTGCGGTGAATAGGGTGTGTTGAGTCCAGTTCTCTGAGCAAGGAGTAGGTCTTGTCTATTACATATTGGGTTTATGGAACGGTATCTGAGCTAATTTGAAACCCTTGTTTTATGTATCACCCCACCTCACCTTTCCCGTTAAGCAGCCATAGTGTGTTTTCTGCATGTGTGACTCTGTTCTGTTTTGTAATTCAGTTCAAGTGTAACGGTTTTGACATTCCCTCTATAAGTGATACCTTATGAGAAGTGTCCTTTTCTGTGTGACTTATTTCACTTAGAATCGTCGTACCTAAATCCACTCATCATGCTGCTACTAGCCTTATGACATTGATTTCATGGCTGAGTGATATTCCATTGTACATAAGGACCACAACTTCTTTATCCATTTTTCTCTTTCCTGGGATATTGAAGGTGGAATGAAGTGGAGGTCCTTGTCAACAGAGCAGCCCTAAACTTTGGGGTGCTTGTGTCTTGCTGATTTTTCATTTTCCCAATTTATACCCCCATGAGTGGAAGTGCCCTATGCTCTCTAAGCTGTGTTTTTTAGATGTTTCAGGACACACCGTACACTTCTCCAGAGTGGCTGTTGGCAATTTACATCCCGCCCATCAGTGTAGCAAGGCTCCCATTTCTCCATGGCCTGTCCTGCATTTCTGGTTTTGAGACTTTTTTCAGCATGGCCCTTTTGACCGATGGGTAGCGAGTCTTCTTTGTAGCGCTGATTTGCCTTTCCAGGTTGCTTGGTTGGCCAAAAAGGGCGTATGCGTTTTTTCCTGAATATATTCAGGAAAAAACGCATACGCCCTTTTTGGCCAAGGGCATCATTGTCAACGTTTTGCTGCTTTTCATGTGCTTTAAAGGCGATTCGAATCTACCTCCTGAAATCTGTTTCCTGCAATTCTGCCTTGATTTCAAATCCTCTTCTTTGCCTTCCCTCAATATATTTGTGGACGAGAGTTATCATTTATAACTCTGCAGGTTTGTGAATTGCCGTGCCCTGAAGCTCCATTTTACAACTCGCTTTTTTGGGAGCTGGCCGCAAAAGCGCAGGATGGCTTCAGGCCCTGTTCTGGTTCCGGGGGGGAGGATGAGCCTGTGGTTAATTCTTCTTCCTGATGGGAAAATAGAGTGACCTGTGCCTGTCCCAACACCAAGAGCTAGTCTCTCACTGGTTCCCCGTCTACCCGTTCATCCTCAGGACAAATTGCAACCTGTACGGAACAGGAGGTTAAAGGTGCTGATGCTCCAAGTAGGGAGATTGTTAGTAAAGCGGCTGGAATGGCCAACCCGGGCACAAGGAGAAGAGAAATGAGGTGCGTTTTAGAAACCTTTCCCCATCACATGGTGTACCATCGTTTTGTTTTCTCATGCATGTTTTCGATGTAGGAAGATGCCCTTGAACCTGGAGATTTGGGACCCATGCGATGGGTACCACGCAGTATTACTTTAAAGGGTCTGCGTTTGCTCACCCAACCTCACCAAACCTCTCAGCCCCAAGAGTGTGCACCCTTATGTCTCATCCAGCTGTGGGTCTAGATATGGTCAATCCAGGTTGCATCACAGCCCCTGAACGCATTGTGTAAGAATTTCTCTCTCTTTCACTGTCTTTGTTTCATGGGTTTTTCAAAGTAATTTATTTTTATAATGGGGTTTAGCTGCTTTTCACTGCTGTGTTTATGCCGCTTTACACCCACTTGACACACTAACAGTGAGATATCAATACATAGGCTTTAAGATTATTACTAGTCAGATATATTCTTGTGCGGTGAATAGGGTGTGTTGAGTCCAGTTCTCTGAGCAAGGAGTAGGTCTTGTCTATTACATATTGGGTTTATGGAACGGTATCTGAGCTAATTTGAAACCCTTGTTTTATGTATCACCCCACCTCACCTTTCCCGTTAAGCAGCCATAGTGTGTTTTCTGCATGTGTGACTCTGTTCTGTTTTGTAATTCAGTTCAAGTGTAACGGTTTTGACATTCCCTCTATAAGTGATACCTTATGAGAAGTGTCCTTTTCTGTGTGACTTATTTCACTTAGAATCGTCGTACCTAAATCCACTCATCATGCTGCTACTAGCCTTATGACATTGATTTCATGGCTGAGTGATATTCCATTGTACATAAGGACCACAACTTCTTTATCCATTTTTCTCTTTCCTGGGATATTGAAGGTGGAATGAAGTGGAGGTCCTTGTCAACAGAGCAGCCCTAAACTTTGGGGTGCTTGTGTCTTGCTGATTTTTCATTTTCCCAATTTATACCCCCATGAGTGGAAGTGCCCTATGCTCTCTAAGCTGTGTTTTTTAGATGTTTCAGGACACACCGTACACTTCTCCAGAGTGGCTGTTGGCAATTTACATCCCGCCCATCAGTGTAGCAAGGCTCCCATTTCTCCATGGCCTGTCCTGCATTTCTGGTTTTGAGACTTTTTTCAGCATGGCCCTTTTGACCGATGGGTAGCGAGTCTTCTTTGTAGCGCTGATTTGCCTTTCCAGGTTGCTTGGTTGGCCAAAAAGGGCGTATGCGTTTTTTCCTGAATATATTCAGGAAAAAACGCATACGCCCTTTTTGGCCAAGGGCATCATTGTCAACGTTTTGCTGCTTTTCATGTGCTTTAAAGGCGATTCGAATCTACCTCCTGAAATCTGTTTCCTGCAATTCTGCCTTGATTTCAAATCCTCTTCTTTGCCTTCCCTCAATATATTTGTGGACGAGAGTTATCATTTATAACTCTGCAGGTTTGTGAATTGCCGTGCCCTGAAGCTCCATTTTACAACTCGCTTTTTTGGGAGCTGGCCGCAAAAGCGCAGGATGGCTTCAGGCCCTGTTCTGGTTCCGGGGGGGAGGATGAGCCTGTGGTTAATTCTTCTTCCTGATGGGCAAATAGAGTGACCTGTGCCTGTCCCAACACCAAGAGCTAGTCTCTCACTGGTTCCCCGTCTACCCGTTCATCCTCAGGACAAATTGCAACCTGTATGGAACAGGAGGTTAAAGGTGTTGATGCTCCAAGTAGGGAGATTATTAGTAAAGCGACTGGAATGGCGAACCCGGGCACAAGGAGAAGAGAAATGAGGTGTGTTTTAGAAACCTTTCCCCATCACATGGTGTACCATCTTTTTGTTTTCTCATGCATGTTTTCGATGTAGGAAGATGCCCTTGAACCTGGAGATTTGCGACCCATGCGATGGGTAACACGCAGTATTACTTTAAAGGGTCTGCGTTTGCTCACCCAACCTCACCAAACCTCTCAGCCCCAAGAGTGTCCACCCTTATGTCTCATCCAGCTGTGGGTCTAGATATGGTCAATCCAGGTTGCATCACAGCCCCTGAACGCATTGTGTAAGAATTTCTCTCTCTTTCACTGTCTTTGTTTCATGGGTTTTTCAAAGTAATTTATTTTTATAATGGGGTTTAGCTGCTTTTCACTGCTGTGTTTATGCCGCTTTACACCCACTTGACACACTAACAGTGAGATATCAATACATAGGCTTTAAGATTATTACTAGTCAGATATATTCTTGTGCGGTGAATAGGGTGTGTTGAGTCCAGTTCTCTGAGCAAGGAGTAGGTCTTGTCTATTACATATTGGGTTTATGGAACGGTATCTGAGCTAATTTGAAACCCTTGTTTTATGTATCACCCCACCTCACCTTTCCCGTTAAGCAGCCATAGTGTGTTTTCTGCATGTGTGACTCTGTTCTGTTTTGTAATTCAGTTCAAGTGTAACGGTTTTGACATTCCCTCTATAAGTGATACCTTATGAGAAGTGTCCTTTTCTGTGTGACTTATTTCACTTAGAATCGTCGTACCTAAATCCACTCATCATGCTGCTACTAGCCTTATGACATTGATTTCATGGCTGAGTGATATTCCATTGTACATAAGGACCACAACTTCTTTATCCATTTTTCTCTTTCCTGGGATATTGAAGGTGGAATGAAGTGGAGGTCCTTGTCAACAGAGCAGCCCTAAACTTTGGGGTGCTTGTGTCTTGCTGATTTTTCATTTTCCCAATTTATACCCCCATGAGTGGAAGTGCCCTATGCTCTCTAAGCTGTGTTTTTTAGATGTTTCAGGACACACCGTACACTTCTCCAGAGTGGCTGTTGGCAATTTACATCCCGCCCATCAGTGTAGCAAGGCTCCCATTTCTCCATGGCCTGTCCTGCATTTCTGGTTTTGAGACTTTTTTCAGCATGGCCCTTTTGACCGATGGGTAGCGAGTCTTCTTTGTAGCGCTGATTTGCCTTTCCAGGTTGCTTGGTTGGCCAAAAAGGGCGTATGCGTTTTTTCCTGAATATATTCAGGAAAAAACGCATACGCCCTTTTTGGCCAAGGGCATCATTGTCAACGTTTTGCTGCTTTTCATGTGCTTTAAAGGCGATTCGAATCTACCTCCTGAAATCTGTTTCCTGCAATTCTGCCTTGATTTAAAATCCTCTTCTTTGCCTTCCCTCAATATATTTGTGGACGAGAGTTATCATTTATAACTCTGCAGGTTTGTGAATTGCCGTGCCCTGAAGCTCCATTTTACAACTCGCTTTTTTGGGAGCTGGCCGCAAAAGCGCAGGATGGCTTCAGGCCCTGTTCTGGTTCCGGGGGGGAGGATGAGCCTGTGGTTAATTCTTCTTCCTGATGGGAAAATAGAGTGACCTGTGCCTGTCCCAACACCAAGAGCTAGTCTCTCACTGGTTCCCCGTCTACCCGTTCATCCTCAGGACAAATTGCAACCTGTATGGAACAGGAGGTTAAAGGTGCTGATGCTCCAAGTAGGGAGATTATTAGTAAAGCGGCTGGAATGGCGAACCCGGGCACAAGGAGAAGAGAAATGAGGTGCGTTTTAGAAACCTTTCCCCATCACATGGTGTACCATCTTTTTGTTTTCTCATGCATGTTTTCGATGTAGGAAGATGCCCTTGAACCTGGAGATTTGCGACCCATGCGATGGGTAACACGCAGTATTACTTTAAAGGGTCTGCGTTTGCTCACCCAACCTCACCAAACCTCTCAGCCCCAAGAGTGTCCACCCTTATGTCTCATCCAGCTGTGGGTCTAGATATGGTCAATCCAGGTTGCATCACAGCCCCTGAACGCATTGTGTAAGAATTTCTCTCTCTTTTACTGTCTTTGTTTCATGGGTTTTTCAAAGTAATTTATTTTTATAATGGGGTTTAGCTGCTTTTCACTGCTGTGTTTATGCCGCTTTACACCCACTTGACACACTAAGAGAGAGATATCAATACATAGGTTTTAAGATTATTACTAGTCAGATATATTCTTGTGCGGTGAATAGGGCGTGTTGAGTCCAGTTCTCTGAGCAAGGAGTAGGTCTTGTCTATTACATATTGGGTTTATGGAACGGTATCTGAGCTAATTTGAAACCCTTGTTTTATGTATCACCCCACCTCACCTTTCCCGTTAAGCAGCCATAGTGTGTTTTCTGCATGTGTGACTCTGTTCTGTTTTGTAATTCAGTTCAAGTGTAACGGTTTTGACATTCCCTCTATAAGTGATACCTTATGAGAAGTGTCCTTTTCTGTGTGACTTATTTCACTTAGAATCGTCCTACCTAAATCCACTCATCATGCTGCTACTTGCCTTATGACATTGATTCCATGTCTGAGTGATATTCCATTGTACATAAGGACCACAACTTCTTTATCCATTTTTCTCTTTCCTGGGATATTGAAGGTGGAATGAAGTGGAGGTCCTTGTCAACAGAGCAGCCCTAAACTTTGGGGTGCTTGTGTCTTGCTGATTTTTCATTTTCCCAATTTATACCCCCATGAGTGGAAGTGCCCTATGCTCTCTAAGCTGTGTTTTTTAGATGTTTCAGGACACACCGTACACTTCTCCAGAGTGGCTGTTGGCAATTTACATCCCGCCCATCAGTGTAGCAAGGCTCCCATTTCTCCATGGCCTGTCCTGCATTTCTGGTTTTGAGACTTTTTTCAGCATGGCCCTTTTGACCGATGGGTAGCGAGTCTTCTTTGTAGCGCTGATTTGCCTTTCCAGGTTGCTTGGTTGGCCAAAAAGGGCGTATGCGTTTTTTCCTGAATATATTCAGGAAAAAACGCATACGCCCTTTTTGGCCAAGGGCATCATTGTCAACGTTTTGCTGCTTTTCATGTGCTTTAAAGGCGATTCGAATCTACCTCCTGAAATCTGTTTCCTGCAATTCTGCCTTGATTTCAAATCCTCTTCTTTGCCTTCCCTCAATATATTTGTGGACGAGAGTTATCATTTATAACTCTGCAGGTTTGTGAATTGCCGTGTCCTGAAGCTCCATTTTACAACTCGCTTTTTTGGGAGCTGGCCGCAAAAGCGCAGGATGGCTTCAGGCCCTCTTCTGGTTCCGGGGGGGAGGATGAGCCTGTGGTTAATTCTTCTTCCTGATGGGAAAATAGAGTGACCTGTGCCTGTCCCAACACCAAGAGCTAGTCTCTCACTGGTTCCCCGTCTACCCGTTCATCCTCAGGACAAATTGCAACCTGTACGGAACAGGAGGTTAAAGGTGCTGATGCTCCAAGTAGGGAGATTGTTAGTAAAGCGGCTGGAATGGCGAACCCGGGCACAAGGAGAAGAGAAATGAGGTGCGTTTTAGAAACCTTTCCCCATCACATGGTGTACCATCTTTTTGTTTTCTCATGCATGTTTTCGATGTAGGAAGATGCCCTTGAACCTGGAGATTTGGGACCCATGCGATGGGTACCACGCAGTATTACTTTAAAGGGTCTGCGTTTGCTCACCCAACCTCACCAAACCTCTCAGCCCCAAGAGTGTCCACCCTTATGTCTCATCCAGCTGTGGGTCTAGATATGGTCAATCCAGGTTGCATCACAGACCCTGAACGCATTGTGTAAGAATTTCGCTCTCTTTCACTGTCTTTGTTTCATGGGTTTTTCAAAGTAATTTATTTTTATAATGGGGTTTAGCTGCTTTTCACTGCTGTGTTTATGCCGCTTTACACCCACTTGACACACTAACAGAGAGATATCAATACATAGGTTTTAAGATTATTACTAGTCAGATATATTCTTGTGCGGTGAATAGGGTGTGTTGAGTCCAGTTCTCTGAGCAAGGAGTAGGTCTTGTCTATTACATATTGGGTTTATGGAGCGGTATCTGAGCTAATTTGAAACCCTTGTTTTATGTATCACCCCTCCTCACCTTTCCCGTTAAGCAGCCATAGTGTGTTTTCTGCATGTGTGACTCTGTTCTGTTTTGTAATTCAGTTCAAGTGTAACGGTTTTGACATTCCCTCTATAAGTGATACCTTATGAGAAGTGTCCTTTTCTGTGTGACTTATTTCACTTAGAATCGTCGTACCTAAATCCACTCATCATGCTGCTACTAGCCTTATGACATTGATTTCATGGCTGAGTGATATTCCATTGTACATAAGGACCACAACTTCTTTATCCATTTTTCTCTTTCCTGGGATATTGAAGGTGGAATGAAGTGGAGGTCCTTGTCAACAGAGCAGCCCTAAACTTTGGGGTGCTTGTGTCTTGCTGATTTTTCATTTTCCCAATTTATACCCCCATGAGTGGAAATGCCCTATGCTCTCTAAGCTGTGTTTTTTAGATGTTTCAGGACACACCGTACACTTCTCCAGAGTGGCTGTTGGCAATTTACATCCCGCCCATCAGTGTAGCAAGGCTCCCATTTCTCCATGGCCTGTCCTGCATTTCTGGTTTTGAGACTTTTTTCAGCATGGCCCTTTTGACCGATGGGTAGCGAGTCTTCTTTGTAGCGCTGATTTGCCTTTCCAGGTTGCTTGGTTGGCCAAAAAGGGCGTATGCGTTTTTTCCTGAATATATTCAGGAAAAAACGCATACGCCCTTTTTGGCCAAGGGCATCATTGTCAACGTTTTGCTGCTTTTCATGTGCTTTAAAGGCGATTCGAATCTACCTCCTGAAATCTGTTTCCTGCAATTCTGCCTTGATTTCAAATCCTCTTCTTTGCCTTCCCTCAATATATTTGTGGACGAGAGTTATCATTTATAACTCTGCAGGTTTGTGAATTGCCGTGCCCTGAAGCTCCATTTTACAACTCGCTTTTTTGGGAGCTGGCCACAAAAGCGCAGGATGGCTTCAGGCCCTGTTCTGGTTCCGGGGGGGAGGATGAGCCTGTGGTTAATTCTTCTTCCTGATGGGAAAATAGAGTGACCTGTGCCTGTCCCAACACCAAGAGCTAGTCTCTCACTGGTTCCCCGTCTACCCGTTCATCCTCAGGACAAATTGCAACCTGTACGGAACAGGAGGTTAAAGGTGCTGATGCTCCAAGTAGGGAGATTGTTAGTAAAGCGGCTGGAATGGCGAACCCGGGCACAAGGAGAAGAGAAATGAGGTGCGTTTTAGAAACCTTTCCCCATCACATGGTGTACCATCTTTTTGTTTTCTCATGCATGTTTTCGATGTAGGAAGATGCCCTTGAACCTGGAGATTTGCGACCCATGCGATGGGTACCACGCAGTATTACTTTAAAGGGTCTGTGTTTGCTCACCCAACCTCACCAAACCTCTCAGCCCCAAGAGTGTCCACCCTTATGTCTCATCCAGCTGTGGTTCTAGATATGGTCAATCCAGGTTGCATCACAGCCCCTGAACGCATTGTGTAAGAATTTCTCTCTCTTTCACTGTCTTTGTTTCATGGGTTTGTAAAAGTAATTTATTTTTATAATGGGGTTTAGCTGCTTTTCACTGCTGTGTTTATGCCGCTTTACACCCACTTGACACACTAACAGTGAGATATCAATACATAGGCTTTAAGATTATTACTAGTCAGATATATTCTTGTGCGGTGAATAGGGTGTGTTGAGTCCAGTTCTCTGAGCAAGGAGTAGGTCTTGTCTATTACATATTGGGTTTATGGAACGGTATCTGAGCTAATTTGAAACCCTTGTTTTATGTATCACCCCACCTCACCTTTCCCGTTAAGCAGCCATAGTGTGTTTTCTGCATGTGTGACTCTGTTCTGTTTTGTAATTCAGTTCAAGTGTAACGGTTTTGACATTCCCTCTATAAGTGATACCTTATGAGAAGTGTCCTTTTCTGTGTGACTTATTTCACTTAGAATCGTCGTACCTAAATCCACTCATCATGCTGCTACTAGCCTTATGACATTGATTTCATGGCTGAGTGATATTCCATTGTACATAAGGACCACAACTTCTTTATCCATTTTTCTCTTTCCTGGGATATTGAAGGTGGAATGAAGTGGAGGTCCTTGTCAACAGAGCAGCCCTAAACTTTGGGGTGCTTGTGTCTTGCTGATTTTTCATTTTCCCAATTTATACCCCCATGAGTGGAAGTGCGCTATGCTCTCTAAGCTGTGTTTTTTAGATGTTTCAGGACACACCGTACACTTCTCCAGAGTGGCTGTTGGCAATTTACATCCCGCCCATCAGTGTAGCAAGGCTCCCATTTCTCCATGGCCTGTCCTGCATTTCTGGTTTTGAGACTTTTTTCAGCATGGCCCTTTTGACCGATGGGTAGCGAGTCTTCTTTGTAGCGCTGATTTGCCTTTCCAGGTTGCTTGGTTGGCCAAAAAGGGCGTATGCGTTTTTTCCTGAATATATTCAGGAAAAAACGCATACGCCCTTTTTGGCCAAGGGCATCATTGTCAACGTTTTGCTGCTTTTCATGTGCTTTAAAGGCGATTCGAATCTACCTCCTGAAATCTGTTTCCTGCAATTCTGCCTTGATTTAAAATCCTCTTCTTTGCCTTCCCTCAATATATTTGTGGACGAGAGTTATCATTTATAACTCTGCAGGTTTGTGAATTGCCGTGTCCTGAAGCTCCATTTTACAACTCGCTTTTTTGGGAGCTGGCCGCAAAAGCGCAGGATGGCTTCAGGCCCTGTTCTGGTTCCGGGGGGGAGGATGAGCCTGTGGTTAATTCTTCTTCCTGATGGGAAAATAGAGTGACCTGTGCCTGTCCCAACACCAAGAGCTAGTCTCTCACTGGTTCCCCGTCTACCCGTTCATCCTCAGGACAAATTGCAACCTGTACGGAACAGGAGGTTAAAGGTGCTGATGCTCCAAGTAGGGAGATTGTTAGTAAAGCGGCTGGAATGGCGAACCCGGGCACAAGGAGAAGAGAAATGAGGTGCGTTTTAGAAACCTTTCCCCATCACATGGTGTACCATCTTTTTGTTTTCTCATGCATGTTTTCGATGTAGGAAGATGCCCTTAAACCTGGAGATTTGGGACCCATGCGATGGGTACCACGCAGTATTACTTTAAAGGGTCTGCGTTTGCTCACCCAACCTCACCAAACCTCTCAGCCCCAAGAGTGTCCACCCTTATGTCTCAACCAGCTGTGGGTCTAGATATGGTCAATCCAGGTTGCATCACAGACCCTGAACGCATTGTGTAAGAATTTCGCTCTCTTTCACTGTCTTTGTTTCATGGGTTTTTCAAAGTAATTTATTTTTATAATGGGGTTTAGCTGCTTTTCACTGCTGTGTTTATGCCGCTTTACACCCACTTGACACACTAACAGAGAGATATCAATACATAGGTTTTAAGATTATTACTAGTCAGATATATTCTTGTGCGGTGAATAGGGTGTGTTGAGTCCAGTTCTCTGAGCAAGGAGTAGGTCTTGTCTATTACATATTGGGTTTATGGAGCGGTATCTGAGCTAATTTGAAACCCTTGTTTTATGTATCACCCCACCTCACCTTTCCCGTTAAGCAGCCATAATGTGTTTTCTGCATGTGTGACTCTGTTCTGTTTTGTAATTCAGTTCAAGTGTAACGGTTTTGACATTCCCTCTATAAGTGATACCTTATGAGAAGTGTCCTTTTCTGTGTGACTTATTTCACTTAGAATCGTCGTACCTAAATCCACTCATCATGCTGCTACTAGACTTATGACATTGATTTCATGGCTGAGTGATATTCCATTGTACATAAGGACCACAACTTCTTTATCCATTTTTCTCTTTCCTGGGATATTGAAGGTGGAATGAAGTGGAGGTCCTTGTCAACAGAGCAGCCCTAAACTTTGGGGTGCTTGTGTCTTGCTGATTTTTCATTTCCCCAATTTATACCCCCATGAGTGGAAGTGCCCTATGCTCTCTAAGCTGTGTTTTTTAGATGTTTCAGGACACACCGTACACTTCTCCAGAGTGGCTGTTGGCAATTTACATCCCGCCCATCAGTGTAGCAAGGCTCCCATTTCTCCATGGCCTGTCCTGCATTTCTGGTTTTGAGACTTTTTTCAGCATGGCCCTTTTGACTGATGGGTAGCGAGTCTTCTTTGTAGCGCTGATTTGCCTTTCCAGGTTGCTTGGTTGGCCAAAAAGGGCGTATGCGTTTTTTCCTGAATATATTCAGGAAAAAACGCATACGCCCTTTTTGGCCAAGGGCATCATTGTCAACGTTTTGTTGCTTTTCATGTGCTTTAAAGGAGATTCGAATCTACCTCCTGAAATCTGTTTCCTGCAAATCTGCCTTGATTTCAAATCCTCTTCTTTGCCTTCCCTCAATATATTTGTGGACGAGAGTTATCATTTATAACTCTGCAGGTTTGTGAATTGCCGTGCCCTGAAGCTCCATTTTACAACTCGCTTTTTTGGGAGCTGGCCGCAAAAGCGCAGGATGGCTTCAGGCCCTCTTCTGGTTCCGGGGGGGAGGATGAGCCTGTGGTTAATTCTTCTTCCTGATGGGAAAATAGAGTGACCTGTGCCTGTCCCAACACCAAGAGCTAGTCTCTCACTGGTTCCCCGTCTACCCGTTCATCCTCAGGACAAATTGCAACCTGTACGGAACAGGAGGTTAAAGGTGCTGATGCTCCAAGTAGGGAGATTGTTAGTAAAGCGGCTGGAATGGCGAACCCGGGCACAAGGAGAAGAGAAATGAGGTGCGTTTTAGAAACCTTTCCCCATCACATGGTGTACCATCTTTTTGTTTTCTCATGCATGTTTTCGATGTAGGAAGATGCCCTTAAACCTGGAGATTTGGGACCCATGCGATGGGTACCACGCAGTATTACTTTAAAGGGTCTGCGTTTGCTCACCCAACCTCACCAAACCTCTCAGCCCCAAGAGTGTCCACCCTTATGTCTCAACCAGCTGTGGGTCTAGATATGTTCAATCCAGGTTGCATCACAGACCCTGAACGCATTGTGTAAGAATTTCGCTCTCTTTCACTGTCTTTGTTTCATGGGTTTTTCAAAGTAATTTATTTTTATAATGGGGTTTAGCTGCTTTTCACTGCTGTGTTTATGCCGCTTTACACCCACTTGACACACTAACAGAGAGATATCAATACATAGGTTTTAAGATTATTACTAGTCAGATATATTCTTGTGCGGTGAATAGGGTGTGTTGAGTCCAGTTCTCTGAGCAAGGAGTAGGTCTTGTCTATTACATATTGGGTTTATGGAGCGGTATCTGAGCTAATTTGAAACCCTTGTTTTATGTATCACCCCACCTCACCTTTCCCGTTAAGCAGCCATAGTGTGTTTTCTGCATGTGTGACTCTGTTCTGTTTTGTAATTCAGTTCAAGTGTAACGGTTTTGACATTCCCTCTATAAGTGATACCTTATGAGAAGTGTCCTTTTCTGTGTGACTTATTTCACTTAGAATCGTCGTACCTAAATCCACTCATCATGCTGCTACTAGCCTTATGACATTGATTTCATGGCTGAGTGATATTCCATTGTACATAAGGACCACAACTTCTTTATCCATTTTTCTCTTTCCTGGGATATTGAAGGTGGAATGAAGTGGAGGTCCTTGTCAACAGAGCAGCCCTAAACTTTGGGGTGCTTGTGTCTTGCTGATTTTTCATTTCCCCAATTTATACCCCCATGAGTGGAAGTGCCCTATGCTCTCTAAGCTGTGTTTTTTAGATGTTTCAGGACACACCGTACACTTCTCCAGAGTGGCTGTTGGCAATTTACATCCCGCCCATCAGTGTAGCAAGGCTCCCATTTCTCCATGGCCTGTCCTGCATTTCTGGTTTTGAGACTTTTTTCAGCATGGCCCTTTTGACTGATGGGTAGCGAGTCTTCTTTGTAGCGCTGATTTGCCTTTCCAGGTTGCTTGGTTGGCCAAAAAGGGCGTATGCGTTTTTTCCTGAATATATTCAGGAAAAAACGCATACGCCCTTTTTGGCCAAGGGCATCATTGTCAACGTTTTGTTGCTTTTCATGTGCTTTAAAGGCGATTCGAATCTACCTCCTGAAATCTGTTTCCTGCAAATCTGCCTTGATTTCAAATCCTCTTCTTTGCCTTCCCTCAATATATTTGTGGACGAGAGTTATCATTTATAACTCTGCAGGTTTGTGAATTGCCGTGCCCTGAAGCTCCATTTTACAACTCGCTTTTTTGGGAGCTGGCCGCAAAAGCGCAGGATGGCTTCAGGCCCTGTTCTGGTTCCGGGGGGGAGGATGAGCCTGTGGTTAATTCTTCTTCCTGATGGGAAAATAGAGTGACCTGTGCCTGTCCCAACACCAAGAGCTAGTCTCTCACTGGTTCCCCGTCTACCCGTTCATCCTCAGGACAAATTGCAACCTGTACGGAACAGGAGGTTAAAGGTGCTGATGCTCCAAGTAGGGAGATTGTTAGTAAAGCGGCTGGAATGGCGAACCCGGGCACAAGGAGAAGAGAAATGAGGTGCGTTTTAGAAACCTTTCCCCATCACATGGTGTACCATCTTTTTGTTTTCTCATGCATGTTTTCGATGTAGGAAGATGCCCTTGAACCTGGAGATTTGGGACCCATGCGATGGGTACCACGCAGTATTACTTTAAAGGGTCTGCGTTTGCTCACCCAACCTCACCAAACCTCTCAGCCCCAAGAGTGTCCACCCTTATGTCTCATCCAGCTGTGGTTCTAGATATGGTCAATCCAGGTTGCATCACAGCCCCTGAACGCATTGTGTAAGAATTTCTCTCTCTTTCACTGTCTTTGTTTCATGGGTTTGTAAAAGTAATTTATTTTTATAATGGGGTTTAGCTGCTTTTCACTGCTGTGTTTATGCCGCTTTACACCCACTTGACACAGTAACAGTGAGATATCAATACATAGGCTTTAAGATTATTACTAGTCAGATATATTCTTGTGCGGTGAATAGGGTGTGTTGAGTCCAGTTCTCTGAGCAAGGAGTAGGTCTTGTCTATTACATATTGGGTTTATGGAACGGTATCTGAGCTAATTTGAAACCCTTGTTTTATGTATCACCCCACCTCACCTTTCCCGTTAAGCAGCCATAGTGTGTTTTCTGCATGTGTGACTCTGTTCTGTTTTGTAATTCAGTTCAAGTGTAACGGTTTTGACATTCCCTCTATAAGTGATACCTTATGAGAAGTGTCCTTTTCTGTGTGACTTATTTCACTTAGAATCGTCGTACCTAAATCCACTCATCATGCTGCTACTAGCCTTATGACATTGATTTCATGGCTGAGTGATATTCCATTGTACATAAGGACCACAACTTCTTTATCCATTTTTCTCTTTCCTGGGATATTGAAGGTGGAATGAAGTGGAGGTCCTTGTCAACAGAGCAGCCCTAAACTTTGGGGTGCTTGTGTCTTGCTGATTTTTCATTTTCCCAATTTATACCCCCATGAGTGGAAGTGCCCTATGCTCTCTAAGCTGTGTTTTTTAGATGTTTCAGGACACACCGTACACTTCTCCAGAGTGGCTGTTGGCAATTTACATCCCGCCCATCAGTGTAGCAAGGCTCCCATTTCTCCATGGCCTGTCCTGCATTTCTGGTTTTGAGACTTTTTTCAGCATGGCCCTTTTGACCGATGGGTAGCGAGTCTTCTTTGTAGCGCTGATTTGCCTTTCCAGGTTGCTTGGTTGGCCAAAAAGGGCGTATGCGTTTTTTCCTGAATATATTCAGGAAAAAACGCATACGCCCTTTTTGGCCAAGGGCATCATTGTCAACGTTTTGCTGCTTTTCATGTGCTTTAAAGGCGATTCGAATCTACCTCCTGAAATCTGTTTCCTGCAATTCTGCCTTGATTTCAAATCCTCTTCTTTGCCTTCCCTCAATATATTTGTGGACGAGAGTTATCATTTATAACTCTGCAGGTTTGTGAATTGCCGTGCCCTGAAGCTCCATTTTACAACTCGCTTTTTTGGGAGCTGGCCGCAAAAGCGCAGGATGGCTTCAGGCCCTCTTCTGGTTCTGGGGGGGAGGATGAGCCTGTGGTTAATTCTTCTTCCTGATGGGAAAATAGAGTGACCTGTGCCTGTCCCAACACCAAGAGCTAGTCTCTCACTGGTTCCCCGTCTACCCGTTCATCCTCAGGACAAATTGCAACCTGTACGGAACAGGAGGTTAAAGGTGCTGATGCTCCAAGTAGGGAGATTGTTAGTAAAGCGGCTGGAATGGCGAACCCGGGCAAAGGAGAAGAGAAATGAGGTGCGTTTTAGAAACCTTTCCCCATCACATGGTGTACCATCTTTTTGTTTTCTCATGCATGTTTTCGATGTAGGAAGATGCCCTTGAACCTGGAGATTTGGGACCCATGCGATGGGTACCACGCAGTATTACTTTAAAGGGTCTGCGTTTGCTCACCCAACCTCACCAAACCTCTCAGCCCCAAGAGTGTCCACCCTTATGTCTCATCCAGCTGTGGTTCTAGATATGGTCAATCCAGGTTGCATCACAGCCCCTGAACGCATTGTGTAAGAATTTCTCTCTCTTTCACTGTCTTTGTTTCATGGGTTTGTAAAAGTAATTTATTTTTATAATGGGGTTTAGCTGCTTTTCACTGCTGTGTTTATGCCGCTTTACACCCACTTGACACACTAACAGAGAGATATCAATACATAGGTTTTAAGATTATTACTAGTCAGATATATTCTTGTGCGGTGAATAGGGTGTGTTGAGTCCAGTTCTCTGAGCAAGGAGTAGGTCTTGTCTATTACATATTGGGTTTATGGAGCGGTATCTGAGCTAATTTGAAACCCTTGTTTTATGTATCACCCCACCTCACCTTTCCCGTTAAGCAGCCATAGTGTGTTTTCTGCATGTGTGACTCTGTTCTGTTTTGTAATTCAGTTCAAGTGTAACGGTTTTGACATTCCCTCTATAAGTGATACCTTATGAGAAGTGTCCTTTTCTGTGTGACTTATTTCACTTAGAATCGTCGTACCTAAATCCACTCATCATGCTGCTACTAGCCTTATGACATTGATTTCATGGCTGAGTGATATTCCATTGTACATAAGGACCACAACTTCTTTATCCATTTTTCTCTTTCCTGGGATATTGAAGGTGGAATGAAGTGGAGGTCCTTGTCAACAGAGCAGCCCTAAACTTTGGGGTGCTTGTGTCTTGCTGATTTTTCATATTCCCAATTTATACCCCCATGAGTGGAAGTGCCCTATGCTCTCTAAGCTGTGTTTTTTAGATGTTTCAGGACACACCGTACACTTCTCCAGAGTGGCTGTTGGCAATTTACATCCCGCCCATCAGTGTAGCAAGGCTCCCATTTCTCCATGGCCTGTCCTGCATTTCTGGTTTTGAGACTTTTTTCAGCATGGCCCTTTTGACTGATGGGTAGCGAGTCTTCTTTGTAGCGCTGATTTGCCTTTCCAGGTTGCTTGGTTGGCCAAAAAGGGCGTATGCGTTTTTTCCTGAATATATTCAGGAAAAAACGCATACGCCCTTTTTGGCCAAGGGCATCATTGTCAACGTTTTGCTGCTTTTCATGTGCTTTAAAGGCGATTCGAATCTACCTCCTGAAATCTGTTTCCTGCAAATCTGCCTTGATTTCAAATCCTCTTCTTTGCCTTCCCTCAATATATTTGTGGACGAGAGTTATCATTTATAACTCTGCAGGTTTGTGAATTGCCGTGCCCTGAAGCTCCATTTTACAACTCGCTTTTTTGGGAGCTGGCCGCAAAAGCGCAGGATGGCTTCAGGCCCTGTTCTGGTTCCGGGGGGGAGGATGAGCCTGTGGTTAATTCTTCTTCCTGATGGGCAAATAGAGTGACCTGTGCCTGTCCCAACACCAAGAGCTAGTCTCTCACTGGTTCCCCGTCTACCCGTTCATCCTCAGGACAAATTGCAACCTGTACGGAACAGGAGGTTAAAGGTGCTGATGCTCCAAGTAGGGAGATTGTTAGTAAAGCGGCTGGAATGGCCAACCCGGGCACAAGGAGAAGAGAAATGAGGTGCGTTTTAGAAACCTTTCCCCATCACATGGTGTACCATCGTTTTGTTTTCTCATGCATGTTTTCGATGTAGGAAGATGCCCTTAAACCTGGAGATTTGGGACCCATGCGATGGGTACCACGCAGTATTACTTTAAAGGGTCTGCGTTTGCTCACCCAACCTCACCAAACCTCTCAGCCCCAAGAGTGTCCACCCTTATGTCTCATCCAGCTGTGGGTCTAGATATGGTCAATCCAGGTTGCATCACAGCCCCTGAACGCATTGTGTAAGAATTTCGCTCTCTTTCACTGTCTTTGTTTCATGGGTTTTTCAAAGTAATTTATTTTTATAATGGGGTTTAGCTGCTTTTCACTGCTGTGTTTATGCCGCTTTACACCCACTTGACACACTAACAGAGAGATATCAATACATAGGTTTTAAGATTATTACTAGTCAGATATATTCTTGTGCGGTGAATAGGGTGTGTTGAGTCCAGTTCTCTGAGCAAGGAGTAGGTCTTGTCTATTACATATTGGGTTTATGGAACGGTATCTGAGCTAATTTGAAACCCTTGTTTTATGTATCACCCCACCTCACCTTTCCCGTTAAGCAGCCATAATGTGTTTTCTGCATGTGTGACTCTGTTCTGTTTTGTAATTCAGTTCAAGTGTAACGGTTTTGACATTCCCTCTATAAGTGATACCTTATGAGAAGTGTCCTTTTCTGTGTGACTTATTTCACTTAGAATCGTCGTACCTAAATCCACTCATCATGCTGCTACTAGCCTTATGACATTGATTCCATGTCTGAGTGATATTCCATTGTACATAAGGACCACAACTTCTTTATCCATTTTTCTCTTTCCTGGGATATTGAAGGTGGAATGAAGTGGAGGTCCTTGTCAACAGAGCAGCCCTAAACTTTGGGGTGCTTGTGTCTTGCTGATTTTTCATTTTCCCAATTTATACCCCCATGAGTGGAAGTGCCCTATGCTCTCTAAGCTGTGTTTTTTAGATGTTTCAGGACACACCGTACACTTCTCCAGAGTGGCTGTTGGCAATTTACATCCCGCCCATCAGTGTAGCAAGGCTCCCATTTCTCCATGGCCTGTCCTGCATTTCTGGTTTTGAGACTTTTTTCAGCATGGCCCTTTTGACCGATGGGTAGCGAGTCTTCTTTGTAGCGCTGATTTGCCTTTCCAGGTTGCTTGGTTGGCCAAAAAGGGCGTATGCGTTTTTTCCTGAATATATTCAGGAAAAAACGCATACGCCCTTTTTGGCCAAGGGCATCATTTTCAACGTTTTGCTGCTTTTCATGTGATTTAAAGGCGATTCGAATCTACCTCCTGAAATCTGTTTCCTGCAATTCTGCCTTGATTTCAAATCCTCTTCTTTGCCTTCCCTCAATATATTTGTGGACGAGAGTTATCATTTATAACTCTGCAGGTTTGTGAATTGCCGTGCCCTGAAGCTCCATTTTACAACTCGCTTTTTTGGGAGCTGGCCGCAAAAGCGCAGGATGGCTTCAGGCCCTGTTCTGGTTCCGGGGGGGAGGATGAGCCTGTGGTTAATTCTTCTTCCTGATGGGAAAATAGAGTGACCTGTGCCTGTCCCAACACCAAGAGCTAGTCTCTCACTGGTTCCCCGTCTACCCGTTCATCCTCAGGACAAATTGCAACCTGTACGGAACAGGAGGTTAAAGGTGCTGATGCTCCAAGTAGGGAGATTGTTAGTAAAGCGGCTGGAATGGCGAACCCGGGCACAAGGAGAAGAGAAATGAGGTGCGTTTTAGAAACCTTTCCCCATCACATGGTGTACCATCTTTTTGTTTTCTCATGCATGTTTTCGATGTAGGAAGATGCCCTTGAACCTGGAGATTTGGGACCCATGCGATGGGTACCACGCAGTATTACTTTAAAGGGTCTGCGTTTGCTCACCCAACCTCACCAAACCTCTCAGCCCCAAGAGTGTCCACCCTTATGTCTCATCCAGCTGTGGTTCTAGATATGGTCAATCCAGGTTGCATCACAGCCCCTGAACGCATTGTGTAAGAATTTCTCTCTCTTTCACTGTCTTTGTTTCATGGGTTTGTAAAAGTAATTTATTTTTATAATGGGGTTTAGCTGCTTTTCACTGCTGTGTTTATGCCGCTTTACACCCACTTGACACACTAACAGAGAGATATCAATACATAGGTTTTAAGATTATTACTAGTCAGATATATTCTTGTGCGGTGAATAGGGTGTGTTGAGTCCAGTTCTCTGAGCAAGGAGTAGGTCTTGTCTATTACATATTGGGTTTATGGAGCGGTATCTGAGCTAATTTGAAACCCTTGTTTTATGTATCACCCCACCTCACCTTTCCCGTTAAGCAGCCATAGTGTGTTTTCTGCATGTGTGACTCTGTTCTGTTTTGTAATTCAGTTCAAGTGTAACGGTTTTGACATTCCCTCTATAAGTGATACCTTATGAGAAGTGTCCTTTTCTGTGTGACTTATTTCACTTAGAATCGTCGTACCTAAATCCACTCATCATGCTGCTACTAGCCTTATGACATTGATTTCATGGCTGAGTGATATTCCATTGTACATAAGGACCACAACTTCTTTATCCATTTTTCTCTTTCCTGGGATATTGAAGGTGGAATGAAGTGGAGGTCCTTGTCAACAGAGCAGCCCTAAACTTTGGGGTGCTTGTGTCTTGCTGATTTTTCATTTTCCCAATTTATACCCCCATGAGTGGAAGTGCCCTATGCTCTCTAAGCTGTGTTTTTTAGATGTTTCAGGACACACCGTACACTTCTCCAGAGTGGCTGTTGGCAATTTACATCCCGCCCATCAGTGTAGCAAGGCTCCCATTTCTCCATGGCCTGTCCTGCATTTCTGGTTTTGAGACTTTTTTCAGCATGGCCCTTTTGACTGATGGGTAGCGAGTCTTCTTTGTAGCGCTGATTTGCCTTTCCAGGTTGCTTGGTTGGCCAAAAAGGGCGTATGCGTTTTTTCCTGAATATATTCAGGAAAAAACGCATACGCCCTTTTTGGCCAAGGGCATCATTGTCAACGTTTTGCTGCTTTTCATGTGCTTTAAAGGCGATTCGAATCTACCTCCTGAAATCTGTTTCCTGCAAATCTGCCTTGATTTCAAATCCTCTTCTTTGCCTTCCCTCAATATATTTGTGGACGAGAGTTATCATTTATAAATCTGCAGGTTTGTGAATTGCCGTGCCCTGAAGCTCCATTTTACAACTCGCTTTTTTGGGAGCTGGCCGCAAAAGCGCAGGATGGCTTCAGGCCCTGTTCTGGTTCCGGGGGGGAGGATGAGCCTGTGGTTAATTCTTCTTCCTGATGGGAAAATAGAGTGACCTGTGCCTGTCCCAACACCAAGAGCTAGTCTCTCACTGGTTCCCCGTCTACCCGTTCATCCTCAGGACAAATTGCAACCTGTACGGAACAGGAGGTTAAAGGTGCTGATGCTCCAAGTAGGGAGATTGTTAGTAAAGCGGCTGGAATGGCCAACCCGGGCACAAGGAGAAGAGAAATGAGGTGCGTTTTAGAAACCTTTCCCCATCACATGGTGTACCATCGTTTTGTTTTCTCATGCATGTTTTCGATGTAGGAAGATGCCCTTGAACCTGGAGATTTGGGACCCATGCGATGGGTACCACGCAGTATTACTTTAAAGGGTCTGCGTTTGCTCACCCAACCTCACCAAACCTCTCAGCCCCAAGAGTGTCCACCCTTATGTCTCATCCAGCTTTGGGTCTAGATATGGTCAATCCAGGTTGCATCACAGCCCCTGAACGCATTGTGTAAGAATTTCGCTCTCTTTCACTGTCTTTGTTTCATGGGTTTTTCAAAGTAATTTATTTTTATAATGGGGTTTAGCTGCTTTTCACTGCTGTGTTTATGCCGCTTTACACCCACTTGACACACTAACAGAGAGATATCAATACATAGGTTTTAAGATTATTACTAGTCAGATATATTCTTGTGCGGTGAATAGGGTGTGTTGAGTCCAGTTCTCTGAGCAAGGAGTAGGTCTTGTCTATTACATATTGGGTTTATGGAACGGTATCTGAGCTAATTTGAAACCCTTGTTTTATGTATCACCCCACCTCACCTTTCCCGTTAAGCAGCCATAATGTGTTTTCTGCATGTGTGACTCTGTTCTGTTTTGTAATTCAGTTCAAGTGTAACGGTTTTGACATTCCCTCTATAAGTGATACCTTATGAGAAGTGTCCTTTTCTGTGTGACTTATTTCACTTAGAATCGTCGTACCTAAATCCACTCATCATGCTGCTACTAGCCTTATGACATTGATTCCATGTCTGAGTGATATTCCATTGTACATAAGGACCACAACTTCTTTATCCATTTTTCTCTTTCCTGGGATATTGAAGGTGGAATGAAGTGGAGGTCCTTGTCAACAGAGCAGCCCTAAACTTTGGGGTGCTTGTGTCTTGCTGATTTTTCATTTTCCCAATTTATACCCCCATGAGTGGAAGTGCCCTATGCTCTCTAAGCTGTGTTTTTTAGATGTTTCAGGACACACCGTACACTTCTCCAGAGTGGCTGTTGGCAATTTACATCCCGCCCATCAGTGTAGCAAGGCTCCCATTTCTCCATGGCCTGTCCTGCATTTCTGGTTTTGAGACTTTTTTCAGCATGGCCCTTATGACCGATGGGTAGCGAGTCTTCTTTGTAGCGCTGATTTGCCTTTCCAGGTTGCTTGGTTGGCCAAAAAGGGCGTATGCGTTTTTTCCTGAATATATTCAGGAAAAAACGCATACGCCCTTTTTGGCCAAGGGCATCATTTTCAACGTTTTGCTGCTTTTCATGTGATTTAAAGGCGATTCGAATCTACCTCCTGAAATCTGTTTCCTGCAATTCTGCCTTGATTTCAAATCCTCTTCTTTGCCTTCCCTCAATATATTTGTGGACGAGAGTTATCATTTATAACTCTGCAGGTTTGTGAATTGCCGTGCCCTGAAGCTCCATTTTACAACTCGCTTTTTTGGGAGCTGGCCGCAAAAGCGCAGGATGGCTTCAGGCCCTCTTCTGGTTCCGGGGGGGAGGATGAGCCTGTGGTTAATTCTTCTTCCTGATGGGAAAATAGAGTGACCTGTGCCTGTCCCAACACCAAGAGCTAGTCTCTCACTGGTTCCCCGTCTACCCGTTCATCCTCAGGACAAATTGCAACCTGTACGGAACAGGAGGTTAAAGGTGCTGATGCTCCAAGTAGGGAGATTGTTAGTAAAGCGGCTGGAATGGCGAACCCGGGCACAAGGAGAAGAGAAATGAGGTGCGTTTTAGAAACCTTTCCCCATCACATGGTGTACCATCGTTTTGTTTTCTCATGCATGTTTTCGATGTAGGAAGATGCCCTTGAACCTGGAGATTTGGGACCCATGCGATGGGTACCACGCAGTATTACTTTAAAGGGTCTGCGTTTGCTCACCCAACCTCACCAAACCTCTCAGCCCCAAGAGTGTCCACCCTTATGTCTCATCCAGCTTTGGGTCTAGATATGGTCAATCCAGGTTGCATCACAGCCCCTGAACGCATTGTGTAAGAATTTCGCTCTCTTTCACTGTCTTTGTTTCATGGGTTTTTCAAAGTAATTTATTTTTATAATGGGGTTTAGCTGCTTTTCACTGCTGTGTTTATGCCGCTTTACACCCACTTGACACACTAACAGAGAGATATCAATACATAGGTTTTAAGATTATTACTAGTCAGATATATTCTTGTGCGGTGAATAGGGTGTGTTGAGTCCAGTTCTCTGAGCAAGGAGTAGGTCTTGTCTATTACATATTGGGTTTATGGAACGGTATCTGAGCTAATTTGAAACCCTTGTTTTATGTATCACCCCACCTCACCTTTCCCGTTAAGCAGCCATAATGTGTTTTCTGCATGTGTGACTCTGTTCTGTTTTGTAATTCAGTTCAAGTGTAACGGTTTTGACATTCCCTCTATAAGTGATACCTTATGAGAAGTGTCCTTTTCTGTGTGACTTATTTCACTTAGAATCGTCGTACCTAAATCCACTCATCATGCTGCTACTAGCCTTATGACATTGATTCCATGTCTGAGTGATATTCCATTGTACATAAGGACCACAACTTCTTTATCCATTTTTCTCTTTCCTGGGATATTGAAGGTGGAATGAAGTGGAGGTCCTTGTCAACAGAGCAGCCCTAAACTTTGGGGTGCTTGTGTCTTGCTGATTTTTCATTTTCCCAATTTATACCCCCATGAGTGGAAGTGCCCTATGCTCTCTAAGCTGTGTTTTTTAGATGTTTCAGGACACACCGTACACTTCTCCAGAGTGGCTGTTGGCAATTTACATCCCGCCCATCAGTGTAGCAAGGCTCCCATTTCTCCATGGCCTGTCCTGCATTTCTGGTTTTGAGACTTTTTTCAGCATGGCCCTTTTGACTGATGGGTAGCGAGTCTTCTTTGTAGCGCTGATTTGCCTTTCCAGGTTGCTTGGTTGGCCAAAAAGGGCGTATGCGTTTTTTCCTGAATATATTCAGGAAAAAACGCATACGCCCTTTTTGGCCAAGGGCATCATTGTCAACGTTTTGCTGCTTTTCATGTGCTTTAAAGGCGATTCGAATCTACCTCCTGAAATCTGTTTCCTGCAATTCTGCCTTGATTTCAAATCCTCTTCTTTGCCTTCCCTCAATATATTTGTGGACGAGAGTTATCATTTATAACTCTGCAGGTTTGTGAATTGCCGTGCCCTGAAGCTCCATTTTACAACTCGCTTTTTTGGGAGCTGGCCGCAAAAGCGCAGGATGGCTTCAGGCCCTGTTCTGGTTCCGGGGGGGAGGATGAGCCTGTGGTTAATTCTTCTTCCTGATGGGAAAATAGAGTGACCTGTGCCTGTCCCAACACCAAGAGCTAGTCTCTCACTGGTTCCCCGTCTACCCGTTCATCCTCAGGACAAATTGCAACCTGTACGGAACAGGAGGTTAAAGGTGCTGATGCTCCAAGTAGGGAGATTGTTAGTAAAGCGGCTGGAATGGCGAACCCGGGCACAAGGAGAAGAGAAATGAGGTGCGTTTTAGAAACCTTTCCCCATCACATGGTGTACCATCTTTTTGTTTTCTCATGCATGTTTTCGATGTAGGAAAATGCCCTTGAACCTGGAGATTTGGGACCCATGCGATGGGTACCACGCAGTATTACTTTAAAGGGTCTGCGTTTGCTCACCCAACCTCACCAAACCTCTCAGCCCCAAGAGTGTCCACCCTTATGTCTCATCCAGCTGTGGTTCTAGATATGGTCAATCCAGGTTGCATCACAGCTCCTGAACGCATTGTGTAAGAATTTCTCTCTCTTTCACTGTCTTTGTTTCATGGGTTTGTAAAAGTAATTTATTTTTATAATGGGGTTTAGCTGCTTTTCACTGCTGTGTTTATGCCGCTTTACACCCACTTGACACACTAACAGTGAGATATCAATACATAGGCTTTAAGATTATTACTAGTCAGATATATTCTTGTGCGGTGAATAGGGTGTGTTGAGTCCAGTTCTCTGAGCAAGGAGTAGGTCTTGTCTATTACATATTGGGTTTATGGAACGGTATCTGAGCTAATTTGAAACCCTTGTTTTATGTATCACCCCACCTCACCTTTCCCGTTAAGCAGCCATAGTGTGTTTTCTGCATGTGTGACTCTGTTCTGTTTTGTAATTCAGTTCAAGTGTAACGGTTTTGACATTCCCTCTATAAGTGATACCTTATGAGAAGTGTCCTTTTCTGTGTGACTTATTTCACTTAGAATCGTCGTACCTAAATCCACTCATCATGCTGCTACTAGCCTTATGACATTGATTTCATGGCTGAGTGATATTCCATTGTACATAAGGACCACAACTTCTTTATCCATTTTTCTCTTTCCTGGGATATTGAAGGTGGAATGAAGTGGAGGTCCTTGTCAACAGAGCAGCCCTAAACTTTGGGGTGCTTGTGTCTTGCTGATTTTTCATTTTCCCAATTTATACCCCCATGAGTGGAAGTGCCCTATGCTCTCTAAGCTGTGTTTTTTAGATGTTTCAGGACACACCGTACACTTCTCCAGAGTGGCTGTTGGCAATTTACATCCCGCCCATCAGTGTAGCAAGGCTCCCATTTCTCCATGGCCTGTCCTGCATTTCTGGTTTTGAGACTTTTTTCAGCATGGCCCTTTTGACCGATGGGTAGCGAGTCTTCTTTGTAGCGCTGATTTGCCTTTCCAGGTTGCTTGGTTGGCCAAAAAGGGCGTATGCGTTTTTTCCTGAATATATTCAGGAAAAAACGCATACGCCCTTTTTGGCCAAGGGCATCATTGTCAACGTTTTGCTGCTTTTCATGTGCTTTAAAGGCGATTCGAATCTACCTCCTGAAATCTGTTTCCTGCAATTCTGCCTTGATTTCAAATCCTCTTCTTTGCCTTCCCTCAATATATTTGTGGACGAGAGTTATCATTTATAACTCTGCAGGTTTGTGAATTGCCGTGCCCTGAAGCTCCATTTTACAACTCGCTTTTTTGGGAGCTGGCCGCAAAAGCGCAGGATGGCTTCAGGCCCTCTTCTGGTTCCGGGGGGGAGGATGAGCCTGTGGTTAATTCTTCTTCCTGATGGGAAAATAGAGTGACCTGTGCCTGTCCCAACACCAAGAGCTAGTCTCTCACTGGTTCCCCGTCTACCCGTTCATCCTCAGGACTAATTGCAACCTGTACGGAACAGGAGGTTAAAGGTGCTGATGCTCCAAGTAGGGAGATTGTTAGTAAAGCGGCTGGAATGGCCAACCCGGGCACAAGGAGAAGAGAAATGAGGTGCGTTTTAGAAACCTTTCCCCATCACATGGTGTACCATCGTTTTGTTTTCTCATGCATGTTTTCGATGTAGGAAGATGCCGTTGAACCTGGAGATTTGGGACCCATGCGATGGGTACCACGCAGTATTACTTTAAAGGGTCTGCGTTTGCTCACCCAACCTCACCAAACCTCTCAGCCCCAAGAGTGTCCACCCTTATGTCTCATCCAGCTGTGGGTCTAGATATGGTCAATCCAGGTTGCATCACAGCCCCTGAACGCATTGTGTAAGAATTTCGCTCTCTTTCACTGTCTTTGTTTCATGGGTTTTTCAAAGTAATTTATTTTTATAATGGGGTTTAGCTGCTTTTCACTGCTGTGTTTATGCCGCTTTACACCCACTTGACACACTAACAGAGAGATATCAATACATAGGTTTTAAGATTATTACTAGTCAGATATATTCTTGTGTGGTGAATAGGGTGTGTTGAGTCCAGTTCTCTGAGCAAGGAGTAGGTCTTGTCTATTACATATTGGGTTTATGGAACGGTATCTGAGCTAATTTGAAACCCTTGTTTTATGTATCACCCCACCTCACCTTTCCCGTTAAGCAGCCATAGTGTGTTTTCTGCATGTGTGACTCTGTTCTGTTTTGTAATTCAGTTCAAGTGTAACGGTTTTGACATTCCCTCTATAAGTGATACCTTATGAGAAGTGTCCTTTTCTGTGTGACTTATTTCACTTAGAATCGTCGTACCTAAATCCACTCATCATGCTGCTACTAGCCTTATGACATTGATTCCATGTCTGAGTGATATTCCATTGTACATAAGGACCACAACTTCTTTATCCATTTTTCTCTTTCCTGGGATATTGAAGGTGGAATGAAGTGGAGGTCCTTGTCAACAGAGCAGCCCTAAACTTTGGGGTGCTTGTGTCTTGCTGATTTTTCATTTTCCCAATTTATACCCCCATGAGTGGAAGTGCCCTATGCTCTCTAAGCTGTGTTTTTTAGATGTTTCAGGACACACCGTACACTTCTCCAGAGTGGCTGTTGGCAATTTACATCCCGCCCATCAGTGTAGCAAGGCTCCCATTTCTCCATGGCCTGTCCTGCATTTCTGGTTTTGAGACTTTTTTCAGCATGGCCCTTTTGACCGATGGGTAGCGAGTCTTCTTTGTAGCGCTGATTTGCCTTTCCAGGTTGCTTGGTTGGCCAAAAAGGGCGTATGCGTTTTTTCCTGAATATATTCAGGAAAAAACGCATACGCCCTTTTTGGCCAAGGGCATCATTTTCAACGTTTTGCTGCTTTTCATGTGATTTAAAGGCGATTCGAATCTACCTCCTGAAATCTGTTTCCTGCAATTCTGCCTTGATTTCAAATCCTCTTCTTTGCCTTCCCTCAATATATTTGTGGACGAGAGTTATCATTTATAACTCTGCAGGTTTGTGAATTGCCGTGCCCTGAAGCTCCATTTTACAACTCGCTTTTTTGGGAGCTGGCCGCAAAAGCGCAGGATGGCTTCAGGCCCTCTTCTGGTTCCGGGGGGGAGGATGAGCCTGTGGTTAATTCTTCTTCCTGATGGGAAAATAGAGTGACCTGTGCCTGTCCCAACACCAAGAGCTAGTCTCTCACTGGTTCCCCGTCTACCCGTTCATCCTCAGGACAAATTGCAACCTGTACGGAACAGGAGGTTAAAGGTGCTGATGCTCCAAGTAGGGAGATTGTTAGTAAAGCGGCTGGAATGGCCAACCCGGGCACAAGGAGAAGAGAAATGAGGTGCGTTTTAGAAACCTTTCCCCATCACATGGTGTACCATCGTTTTGTTTTCTCATGCATGTTTTCGATGTAGGAAGATGCCGTTGAACCTGGAGATTTGGGACCCATGCGATGGGTACCACGCAGTATTACTTTAAAGGGTCTGCGTTTGCTCACCCAACCTCACCAAACCTCTCAGCCCCAAGAGTGTCCACCCTTATGTCTCATCCAGCTGTGGGTCTAGATATGGTCAATCCAGGTTGCATCACAGCCCCTGAACGCATTGTGTAAGAATTTCGCTCTCTTTCACTGTCTTTGTTTCATGGGTTTTTCAAAGTAATTTATTTTTATAATGGGGTTTAGCTGCTTTTCACTGCTGTGTTTATGCCGCTTTACACCCACTTGACACACTAACAGAGAGATATCAATACATAGGTTTTAAGATTATTACTAGTCAGATATATTCTTGTGTGGTGAATAGGGTGTGTTGAGTCCAGTTCTCTGAGCAAGGAGTAGGTCTTGTCTATTACATATTGGGTTTATGGAACGGTATCTGAGCTAATTTGAAACCCTTGTTTTATGTATCACCCCACCTCACCTTTCCCGTTAAGCAGCCATAGTGTGTTTTCTGCATGTGTGACTCTGTTCTGTTTTGTAATTCAGTTCAAGTGTAACGGTTTTGACATTCCCTCTATAAGTGATACCTTATGAGAAGTGTCCTTTTCTGTGTGACTTATTTCACTTAGAATCGTCGTACCTAAATCCACTCATCATGCTGCTACTAGCCTTATGACATTGATTCCATGTCTGAGTCATATTCCATTGTACATAAGGACCACAACTTCTTTATCCATTTTTCTCTTTCCTGGGATATTGAAGGTGGAATGAAGTGGAGGTCCTTGTCAACAGAGCAGCCCTAAACTTTGGGGTGCTTGTGTCTTGCTGATTTTTCATTTTCCCAATTTATACCCCCATGAGTGGAAGTGCCCTATGCTCTCTAAGCTGTGTTTTTTAGATGTTTCAGGACACACCGTACACTTCTCCAGAGTGGCTGTTGGCAATTTACATCCCGCCCATCAGTGTAGCAAGGCTCCCATTTCTCCATGGCCTGTCCTGCATTTCTGGTTTTGAGACTTTTTTCAGCATGGCCCTTTTGACCGATGGGTAGCGAGTCTTCTTTGTAGCGCTGATTTGCCTTTCCAGGTTGCTTGGTTGGCCAAAAAGGGCGTATGCGTTTTTTCCTGAATATATTCAGGAAAAAACGCATACGCCCTTTTTGGCCAAGGGCATCATTTTCAACGTTTTGCTGCTTTTCATGTGATTTAAAGGCGATTCGAATCTACCTCCTGAAATCTGTTTCCTGCAATTCTGCCTTGATTTCAAATCCTCTTCTTTGCCTTCCCTCAATATATTTGTGGACGAGAGTTATCATTTATAACTCTGCAGGTTTGTGAATTGCCGTGCCCTGAAGCTCCATTTTACAACTCGCTTTTTTGGGAGCTGGCCGCAAAAGCGCAGGATGGCTTCAGGCCCTGTTCTGGTTCCGGGGGGGAGGATGAGCCTGTGGTTAATTCTTCTTCCTGATGGGCAAATAGAGTGACCTGTGCCTGTCCCAACACCAAGAGCTAGTCTCTCACTGGTTCCCCGTCTACCCGTTCATCCTCAGGACAAATTGCAACCTGTACGGAACAGGAGGTTAAAGGTGCTGATGCTCCAAGTAGGGAGATTGTTAGTAAAGCGGCTGGAATGGCCAACCCGGGCACAAGGAGAAGAGAAATGAGGTGCGTTTTAGAAACCTTTCCCCATCACATGGTGTACCATCGTTTTGTTTTCTCATGCATGTTTTTGATGTAGGAAGATGCCGTTGAACCTGGAGATTTGGGACCCATGCGATGGGTACCACGCAGTATTACTTTAAAGGGTCTGCGTTTGCTCACCCAACCTCACCAAACCTCTCAGCCCCAAGAGTGTCCACCCTTATGTCTCATCCAGCTGTGGGTCTAGACATGGTCAATCCAGGTTGCATCACAGCCCCTGAACGCATTGTGTAAGAATTTCGCTCTCTTTCACTGTCTTTGTTTCATGGGTTTTTCAAAGTAATTTATTTTTATAATGGGGTTTAGCTGCTTTTCACTGCTGTGTTTATGCCGCTTTACACCCACTTGACACACTAACAGAGAGATATCAATACATAGGTTTTAAGATTATTACTAGTCAGATATATTCTTGTGCGGTGAATAGGGTGTGTTGAGTCCAGTTCTCTGAGCAAGGAGTAGGTCTTGTCTATTACATATTGGGTTTATGGAACGGTATCTGAGCTAATTTGAAACCCTTGTTTTATGTATCACCCCACCTCACCTTTCCCGTTAAGCAGCCATAGTGTGTTTTCTGCATGTGTGACTCTGTTCTGTTTTGTAATTCAGTTCAAGTGTAACGGTTTTGACATTCCCTCTATAAGTGATACCTTATGAGAAGTGTCCTTTTCTGTGTGACTTATTTCACTTAGAATCGTCGTACCTAAATCCACTCATCATGCTGCTACTAGCCTTATGACATTGATTCCATGTCTGAGTGATATTCCATTGTACATAAGGACCACAACTTCTTTATCCATTTTTCTCTTTCCTGGGATATTGAAGGTGGAATGAAGTGGAGGTCCTTGTCAACAGAGCAGCCCTAAACTTTGGGGTGCTTGTGTCTTGCTGATTTTTCATTTTCCCAATTTATACCCCCATGAGTGGAAGTGCCCTATGCTCTCTAAGCTGTGTTTTTTAGATGTTTCAGGACACACCGTACACTTCTCCAGAGTGGCTGTTGGCAATTTACATCCCGCCCATCAGTGTAGCAAGGCTCCCATTTCTCCATGGCCTGTCCTGCATTTCTGGTTTTGAGACTTTTTTCAGCATGGCCCTTTTGACCGATGGGTAGCGAGTCTTCTTTGTAGCGCTGATTTGCCTTTCCAGGTTGCTTGGTTGGCCAAAAAGGGCGTATGCGTTTTTTCCTGAATATATTCAGGAAAAAACGCATACGCCCTTTTTGGCCAAGGGCATCATTTTCAACGTTTTGCTGCTTTTCATGTGATTTAAAGGCGATTCGAATCTACCTCCTGAAATCTGTTTCCTGCAATTCTGCCTTGATTTCAAATCCTCTTCTTTGCCTTCCCTCAATATATTTGTGGACGAGAGTTATCATTTATAACTCTGCAGGTTTGTGAATTGCCGTGCCCTGAAGCTCCATTTTACAACTCGCTTTTTTGGGAGCTGGCCGCAAAAGCGCAGGATGGCTTCAGGCCCTCTTCTGGTTCCGGGGGGGAGGATGAGCCTGTGGTTAATTCTTCTTCCTGATGGGAAAATAGAGTGACCTGTGCCTGTCCCAACACCAAGAGCTAGTCTCTCACTGGTTCCCCGTCTACCCGTTCATCCTCAGGACAAATTGCAACCTGTACGGAACAGGAGGTTAAAGGTGCTGATGCTCCAAGTAGGGAGATTGTTAGTAAAGCGGCTGGAATGGCGAACCCGGGCACAAGGAGAAGAGAAATGAGGTGCGTTTTAGAAACCTTTCCCCATCACATGGTGTACCATCTTTTTGTTTTCTCATGCATGTTTTCGATGTAGGAAGATTCCCTTGAACCTGGAGATTTGGGACCCATGCGATGGGTACCACGCAGTATTACTTTAAAGGGTCTGCGTTTGCTCACCCAACCTCACCAAACCTCTCAGCCCCAAGAGTGTCCACCCTTATGTCTCATCCAGCTGTGGTTCTAGATATGGTCAATCCAGGTTGCATCACAGCCCCTGAACGCATTGTGTAAGAATTTCTCTCTCTTTCACTGTCTTTGTTTCATGGGTTTGTAAAAGTAATTTATTTTTATAATGGGGTTTAGCTGCTTTTCACTGCTGTGTTTATGCCGCTTTACACCCACTTGACACACTAACAGAGAGATATCAATACATAGGTTTTAAGATTATTACTAGTCAGATATATTCTTGTGCGGTGAATAGGGTGTGTTGAGTCCAGTTCTCTGAGCAAGGAGTAGGTCTTGTCTATTACATATTGGGTTTATGGAGCGGTATCTGAGCTAATTTGAAACCCTTGTTTTATGTATCACCCCACCTCACCTTTCCCGTTAAGCAGCCATAGTGTGTTTTCTGCATGTGTGACTCTGTTCTGTTTTGTAATTCAGTTCAAGTGTAACGGTTTTGACATTCCCTCTATAAGTGATACCTTATGAGAAGTGTCCTTTTCTGTGTGACTTATTTCACTTAGAATCGTCGTACCTAAATCCACTCATCATGCTGCTACTAGCCTTATGACATTGATTTCATGGCTGAGTGATATTCCATTGTACATAAGGACCACAACTTCTTTATCCATTTTTCTCTTTCCTGGGATATTGAAGGTGGAATGAAGTGGAGGTCCTTGTCAACAGAGCAGCCCTAAACTTTGGGGTGCTTGTGTCTTGCTGATTTTTCATTTTCCCAATTTATACCCCCATGAGTGGAAGTGCCCTATGCTCTCTAAGCTGTGTTTTTTAGATGTTTCAGGACACACCGTACACTTCTCCAGAGTGGCTGTTGGCAATTTACATCCCGCCCATCAGTGTAGCAAGGCTCCCATTTCTCCATGGCCTGTCCTGCATTTCTGGTTTTGAGACTTTTTTCAGCATGGCCCTTTTGACTGATGGGTAGCGAGTCTTCTTTGTAGCGCTGATTTGCCTTTCCAGGTGGCTTGGTTGGCCAAAAAGGGCGTATGCGTTTTTTCCTGAATATATTCAGGAAAAAACGCATACGTCCTTTTTGGCCAAGGGCATCATTGTCAACGTTTTGCTGCTTTTCATGTGCTTTAAAGGCGATTCGAATCTACCTCCTGAAATCTGTTTCCTGCAAATCTGCCTTGATTTCAAATCCTCTTCTTTGCCTTCCCTCAATATATTTGTGGACGAGAGTTATCATTTATAACTCTGCAGGTTTGTGAATTGCCGTGCCCTGAAGCTCCATTTTACAACTCGCTTTTTTGGGAGCTGGCCGCAAAAGCGCAGGATGGCTTCAGGCCCTGTTCTGGTTCCGGGGGGGATGATGAGCCTGTGGCTAATTCTTCTTCCTGATGGGAAAATAGAGTGACCTGTGCCTGTCCCAACACCAAGAGCTAGTCTCTCACTGGTTCCCCGTCTTCCCGTTCATCCTCAGGACAAATTGCAACCTGTACGGAACAGGAGGTTAAAGGTGCTGATGCTCCAAGTAAGGAGATTGCTAGTAAAGCGGCTGGAATGGCGAACCCGGGCACAAGGAGATGAGAAATGAGGTGCCTTTTAGAAATCTTTCCCCATCACACTGTGTACCATCTTCTGGGTTTCTCATGCATGTTTTCGATGTAGGAAGATGCCCTTGAACCTGGAGATTTGGGACCCATGGGATGGGTACCACGCAGTATTACTTTAAAGGGTCTGCGTTTGCTCACCCAACCTCACCAAACCTCTCAGCCCCAAGAGTGTCCACCCTTATGTCTCATCCAGCTGTGGGTCTAGATATGGTCAATCCAGGTTGCATCACAGCCCCTGAACGCATTGTGTAAGAATTTCTCTCTCTTTCACTGTCTTTGTTTCATGGGTTTTTCGAAGTAATTTATTTTTATAATGGGGTTTAGCTGCTTTTCACTGCTGTGTTTATGCCGCTTTACACCCACTTGACACACTAACAGAGAGATATCTATACATAGGTTTTAAGATTATTACTAGTCAGATATATTCTTGTGCGGTGAATAGGGCGTGTTGAGTCCAGTTCTCTGAGCAAGGAGTAGGTCTTGTCTATTACATATTGGGTTTATGGAACGGTATCTGAGCTAATTTGAAACCCTTGTTTTATGTATCACCCCACCTCACCTTTCCCGTTAAGCAGCCATAGTGTGTTTTCTGCATGTGTGACTCTGTTCTGTTTTGTAATTCAGTTCAAGTGTAACGCTTTTTACATTCCCTCTATAAGTGATACCTTATGAGAAGTGTCCTTTTCTGTGTGACTTATTTCACTTAGAATCGTCGTACCTAAATCCACTCATCATGCTGCTACTAGCCTTATGACATTGATTTCATGGCTGAGTGATATTCCATTGTACATAAGGACCACAACTTCTTTATCCATTTTTCTCTTTCCTGGGATATTGAAGGTGGAATGAAGTGGAGGTCCTTGTCAACAGAGCAGCCCTAAACTTTGGGGTGCTTGTGTCTTGCTGATTTTTCATTTTCCCAAGTTATACCCCCATGAGTGGAAGTGCCCTATGCTCTCTAAGCTGTGTTTTTTAGATGTTTCAGGACACACCGTACACTTCTCCAGAGTGGCTGTTGGCAATTTACATCTCGCCCATCAGTGTAGCAAGGCTCCCATTTCTCCATGGCCTGTCCTGCATTTCTGGTTTTGACACGTTTTTCATCATGGCCCTTTTGACCGATGGGTAGCGAGTCTTCTTTGTAGCGCTGATTTGCCATTCCAGGTTGCTTGGTTGGCCAAAAAGGGCGTATGCGTTTTTTCCTGAATATATTCAGGAAAAAACGCATACGCCCTTTTTAGCCAAGGGCATCATTGTCAACGTTTTGCCGCTTTTCATGTGCTTTAAAGGCGATTCGAATCTACCTCCTGAAATCTGTTTCCTGCAATTCTGCCTTGATTTCAAATCCTCTTCTTTGCCTTCCCTCAATATATTTGTGGACGAGAGTTATCATTTATACCTCTGCAGGTTTGTGAATTGCAGTGTCCTGAAGCTCCATTTTACAACTCGCTTTTCTGGGAGCTGGCCGCAAAAGCACTGGATGGCTTCAGGCCCTGTTCTGGTTCCGGGGGGGATGATGAGCCTGTGGCTAATTCTTCTTCTTGATGGGAAAATAGAGTAACCTGTGCCTGTCCCAACACCAAGAGCTAGTCTCTCACTGGTTCCCCGTCTTCCCGTTCATCCTCAGGACAAATTGCAACCTGTACGGAACAGGAGGTTAAAGGTGCTGATGCTCCAAGTAAGGAGATTGCTAGTAAAGCGGCTGGAATGGCGAACCCGGGCACAAGGAGATGAGAAATGAGGTGCCTTTTAGAAATCTTTCCCCATCACACTGTGTACCATCTTCTGGGTTTCTCATGCATGTTTTCGATGTAGGAAGATGCCCTTGAACCTGGAGATTTGGGACCCATGCGATGGGTACCACGCAGTATTCCTTTAAAGGGTCTGCGTTTGCTCACCCAACCTCACCAAACCTCTCAGCCCCAAGAGTGTCCACCCTTATGTCTCATCCAGCTGTGGGTCTAGATATGGTCAATCCAGGTTGCATCACAGCCCCTGAACGCATTGTGTAAGAATTTCTCTCTCTTTCACTGTCTTTGTTTCATGGGTTTGTAAAAGTAATTTATTTTTATACTGGGGTTTAGCTGCTTTTCACTGCTGTGTTTATGCCGCTTTACACCCACTTGACACACTAACAGAGAGATATCAATACATAGGTTTTAAGATTCTTACTAGTCAGATATATTCTTGTGCGGTGAATAGGGCGTGTTGAGTTCAGTTCTCTGAGCAAGGAGTAGGTCTTGTCTATTACATATTGGGTTTATGGAACGGTATCTGAGCTAATTTGAAACCCTTGTTTTATGTATCACCCCACCTCACCTTTCCCGTTTAGCAGCCATAGTGTGTTTTCTGCATGTGTGACTCTGTTCTGTTTTGTAATTCAGTTCAAGTGTAACGCTTTTTACATTCCCTCTATAAGTGATACCTTATGAGAAGTGTCCTTTTCTGTGTGACTTATTTCACTTAGAATCGTCGTACCTAAATCCACTCATCATGCTGCTACTAGCCTTATGACATTGATTTCATGGCTGAGTGATATTCCATTGTACATAAGGACCACAACTTCTTTATCCATTTTTCTCTTTCCTGGGATATTGAAGGTGGAATGAAGTGGAGGTCCTTGTCAACAGAGCAGCCCTAAACTTTGGGGTGCTTGTGTCTTGCTGATTTTTCATTTTCCCAAGTTATACCCCCATGAGTGGAAGTGCCCTATGCTCTCTAAGCTGTGTTTTTTAGATGTTTCAGGACACACCGTACACTTCTCCAGAGTGGCTGTTGGCAATTTACATCTCGCCCATCAGTGTAGCAAGGCTCCCATTTCTCCATGGCCTGTCCTGCATTTCTGGTTTTGACAAGTTTTTCAGCATGGCCCTTTTGACCGATGGGTAGCGAGTCTTCTTTGTAGCGCTGATTTGCCTTTCCAGGTTGCTTGGTTGGCCAAAAAGGGCGTATGCGTTTTTTCCTGAATATATTCAGGAAAAAACGCATACGCCCTTTTTAGCCAAGGGCATCATTGTCAACGTTTTGCCGCTTTTCATGTGCTTTAAAGGCGATTCGAATCTACCTCCTGAAATCTGTTTCCTGCAATTCTGCATTGATTTCAAATCCTCTTCTTTGCCTTCCCTCAATATATTTGTGGACGAGAGTTAGCATTTATAACTCTGCAGGTTTGTGAATTGCAGTGTCCTGAAGCTCCATTTTACAACTCGCTTTTTTGGGAGCTGGCTGCAAAAGCACTGGATGTCTTCAGGCCCTGTTGTGGTTCCGGGGGGGATGATGAGCCTGTGGCTAATTCTTCTTCCTGATGGGAAAATAGAGTGACCTGTGCCTGTCCCAACACCAAGAGCTAGTCTCTCACTGGTTCCCCTCTTCCCGTTCATCCTCAGGACAAATTGCAACCTGTACGGAACAGGAGGTTAAAGGTGCTGATGCTCCAAGTAAGGAGATTGCTAGTAAAGCGGCTGGAATGGCGAACCCGGGCACAAGGAGATGAGAAATGAGTTGCATTTTAGTTATCTTTCCCCATCACACGGTGTACCATCTTCTGGGTTTCTCATGCATGTTTTCGATGTAGGAAGATCCCCTTGAACCTGGAGATTTGGGACCCATGCGATGGGTACCACGCAGTATTCCTTTAAAGGGTCTGCGTTTGCTCACCCAACCTCACCAAACCTCTCAGCCCCAAGAGTGTCCACCCTTATGTCTCATCCAGCTGTGGGTCTAGATATGGTCAATCCAGGTTGCATCACAGCCCCTGAACGCATTGTGTAAGAATTTCTCTCTCTTTCACTGTCTTTGTTTCATGGGTTTGTAAAAGTAATTTATTTTTATACTGGGGTTTAGCTGCTTTTCACTGCTGTGTTTATGCCGCTTTACACCCACTTGACACACTAACAGAGAGATATCAATACATAGGTTTTAAGATTATTACTAGTCAGATATATTCTTGTGCGGTGAATAGGGCGTGTTGAGTCCAGTTCTCTGAGCAAGGAGTAGGTCTTGTCTATTACATATTGGGTTTATGGAACGGTATCTGAGCTAATTTGAAACCCTTGTTTTATGTATCACCCCACCTCACCTTTCCCGTTAAGCAGCCATAGTGTGTTTTCTGCATGTGTGACTCTGTTCTGTTTTGTAATTCAGTTCAAGTGTAACGGCTTTTACATTCCCTCTATAAGTGATACCTTATGAGAAGTGTCCTTTTCTGTGTGACTTATTTCACTTAGAATCGTCGTACCTAAATCCACTCATCATGCTGCTACTAGCCTTATGACATTGATTTCATGGCTGAGTGATATTCCATTGTACATAAGGACCACAACTTCTTTATCCATTTTTCTCTTTCCTGAGATATTGAAGGTGGAATGAAGTGGAGGTCCTTGTCAACAGAGCAGCCCTAAACTTTGGGGTGCTTGTGTCTTGCTGATTTTTCATTTTCCCAATTTATACCCCCATGAGTGGAAGTGCCCTATGCTCTCTAAGCTGTGATTTTTAGATGTTTCAGGACACACCGTACACTTCTCCAGAGTGGCTGTTGGAAATTTACATCCCGCCCATCAGTGTAGCAAGGCTCCCATTTCTCCATGGCCTGTCCTGCATTTCTGGTTTTGACACTTTTTTTAGCATGGCCCTTTTGACCGATGGGTAGCGAGTCTTCTTTGTAGTGCTGATTTGCTTTTCCAGGTTGCTTGGTTGGCCAAAAAGGGCGTATGCGTTTTTTCCTGAATATATTCAGGAAAAAACGCATACGCCCTTTTTGGCCAAGGGCATCATTGTCAACGTTTTGCCGATTTTCATGTGCTTTAAAGGCGATTCGAATCTACCTCCTGAAATCTGTTTCCTGCAATTCTGCCTTGATTTCAAATCCTCTTCTTTGCCTTCCCTCAATATATTTGTGGACGAGAGTTATCATTTATAACTCTGCAGGTTTGTGAATTGCAGTGCCCTGAAGCTCCATTTGACAACTCGCTTTTTTGGGAGCTGGTCACAAAAGTGCAGGATGGCTTCAGGCTCTGTTCTGGTTCCGGGGGGGAGGATGAGCCTGTGGTTAATTCTTCTTCCTGATGGGAAAATAGAGTGACCTGTGCCTGTCCCAACACCAGGAGCTAGTCTCTCACTGGTTCCCCGTCTACCCGTTCAACCTCAGGACAAATTGCAACCTGTACGGAACAGGAGGTTAATGGTGCTGATGCTCCAAGTAGGGAGGATGTTAGTAAAGCGGCTGGAATGGCGAACCCGGGAACAAGGAGAAGAGAAATGAGGTGCGTTTTAGAAACCTTTCCCCATCACATGGTGTACCATCTTTTTGTTTTCTCATGCATGATTTCGATGTAGGAACATGCCCTTGAACCTGGAGATTTGGGACCCATGCGATGGGTACCACGCAGTATTCCTTTAAAGGGTCTGCGTTTGCTCACCCAACCTCACCAAACCTCTCAGCCCCAAGAGTGTCCACCCTTATGTCTCATCCAGCTGTGGGTCTAGATATGGTCAATCCAGGTTGCATCACAGCCCCTGAACGCATTGTGTAAGAATTTCTCTCTCTTTCACTGTCTTTGTTTCATGGGTTTGTAAAAGTAATTTATTTTTATACTGGGGTTTAGCTGCTTTTCACTGCTGTGTTTATGCCGCTTTACACCCACTTGACACACTAACAGAGAGATATCAATACATAGGTTTTAAGATTATTACTAGTCAGATATATTCTTGTGCGGTGAATAGGGCGTGTTGAGTCCAGTTCTCTGAGCAAGGAGTAGGTCTTGTCTATTACATATTGGGTTTATGGAACGGTATCTGAGCTAATTTGAAACCCTTGTTTTATGTATCACCCCACCTCACCTTTCCCGTTAAGCAGCCATAGTGTGTTTTCTGCATGTGTGACTCTGTTCTGTTTTGTAATTCAGTTCAAGTGTAACGGCTTTTACATTCCCTCTATAAGTGATACCTTATGAGAAGTGTCCTTTTCTGTGTGACTTATTTCACTTAGAATCGTCGTACCTAAATCCACTCATCATGCTGTTACTAGCCTTATGACATTGATTTCATGGCTGAGTGATATTCCATTGTACATAAGGACCACAACTTCTTTATCCATTTTTCTCTTTCCTGGGATATTGAAGGTGGAATGAAGTGGAAGTCCTTGTTAACAGAGCAGCCCTAAACTTTGAGGTGCTTGTGTCTTGCTGATTTTTCATTTTCCCAATTTATACCCCCATGAGTGGAAGTGCCCTATGCTCTCTAAGCTGTGTTTTTTAGATATTTCAGGACACACCATACACTTCTCCAGAGTGGCTGTTGGCAATTTACATCCCGCCCATCAGTGTAGCAAGGCTCCCATTTCTCCATGGCCTGTCCTGCATTTCTGGTTTTGACACGTTTTTCAGCATGGCCCTTTTGACCGACGGGTAGCGAGTCTTCTTTGTAGCGCTGATTTGCCTTTCCAGGTTGCTTGGTTGGCCAAAAAGGGCGTATGCGTTTTTTCCTGAATATATTCAGGAAAAAACGCATACGCCCTTTTTGGCCAAGGGCATCATTGTCAACGTTTTGCCGCTTTTCATGTGCTTTAAAGGCGATTCGAATCTACCTCCTGAAATTAGTTTCCTGCAATTCTGCCTTGATTTCAAATCCTCTTCTTTGCCTTCCCTCAATATATTTGTGGACGAGAGTTATGATTTATAACTCTGCAGGTTTGTGAATTGCAGTGCCCTGAAGCTCCATTTTACAACTCGCTTTTTTGGGAGCTTGCCGCAAAAGCGCAGGATGGCTTCAGGCCCTGTTCTGGTTCCGGGGGGTGGATGAGCCTGTGGTTAATTCTTCTTCCTGATGGGAAAATAGAGTGACCTGTGCCTGTCCCAACACCAAGAGCTAGTCTCTCACTGGTTCTCCGTCTACTCGTTCATTCTCAGGACAAATTGCAACCTGTACGGAACAGGAGGTTAAAGGTGCTGATGCTCCAAGTAGGGAGATTATTAGTAAAGCGACTGGAATGGCGAACCCGGGCACAAGGAGAAGAGAAATGAGGTGCGTTTTAGAAACCTTTCCCCATCACATGGTGTCCCATCTTTTTGTTTTCTCATGCATGTTTTCGATGTAGGAAGATGCCCTTGAACCTGGAGATTTGGGACCCATGCGATGGGTACCACGCAGTATTACTTTAAAGGGTCTGCGTTTGCTCACCCAACCTCACCAAACCTCTCAGCCCCAAGAGTGTCCACCCTTATGTCTCATCCAGCTGTGGGTCTAGATATGGTCAATCCAGGTTGCATCACAGCCCCTGAACGCATTGTGTAAGAATTTCTCTCTCTTTCACTGTCTTTGTTTCATGGGTTTTTCAAAGTAATTTATTTTGATAATGGGGTTTAGCTGCTTTTCACTGCTGTGTTTATGCCGCTTTACACCCACTTGACACACTAACAGAGAGATATCAATACATAGGTTTTAAGATTATTATTAGTCAGATATATTCTTGTGCGGTGAATAGGGCGTGTTGAGTCCAGTTCTCTGAGCAAGGAGTAGGTCTTGTCTATTACATATTGGGTTTATGGAACGGTATCTGAGCTAATTTGAAACCCTTGTTTTATGTATCACCCCACCTCACCTTTCCCGTTAAGCAGCCATAGTGTGTTTTCTGCATGTGTGACTCTGTTCTGTTTTGTAATTCAGTTCAAGTGTAACGCTTTTTACATTCCCTCTATAAGTGATACCTTATGAGAAGTATCCTTTTCTGTGTGACTTATTTCACTTAGAATCGTCGTACCTAAATCCACTCATCATGCTGCTACTAGCCTTATGACATTGATTTCATGGCTGAGTGATATTCCATTGTACATAAGGACCACAACTTCTTTATCCATTTTTCTCTTTCCTGGGATATTGAAGGTGGAATGAAGTGGAGGTCCTTGTCAACAGAGCAGCCCTAAACTTTGGGGTGCTTGTGTCTTGCTGATTTTTCATTTTCCCAAGTTATACCCCCATGAGTGGAAGTGCCCTATGCTCTCTAAGCTGTGTTTTTTAGATGTTTCAGGACACACCGTACACTTCTCCAGAGTGGCTGTTGGCAATTTACATCTCGCCCATCAGTGTAGCAAGGCTCCCATTTCTCCATGGCCTGTCCTGCATTTCTGGTTTTGACAAGTTTTTCAGCATGGCCCTTTTGACCGATGGGTAGCGAGTCTTCTTTGTAGCGCTGATTTGCCTTTCCAGGTTGCTTGGTTGGCCAAAAAGGGCGTATGCGTTTTTTCCTGAATATATTCAGGAAAAAACGCATACGCCCTTTTTAGCCAAGGGCATCATTGTCAACGTTTTGCCGCTTTTCATGTGCTTTAAAGGCGATTCGAATCTACCTCCTGAAATCTGTTTCCTGCAATTCTGCCTTGATTTCAAATCCTCTTCTTTGCCTTCCCTCAATATATTTGTGGACGAGAGTTATCATTTATAACTCTGCAGGTTTGTGAATTGCAGTGTCCTGAAGCTCCATTTTACAACTCGCTTTTTTGGGAGCTGGCTGCAAAAGCACTGGATGTCTTCAGGCCCTGTTGTGGTTCCGGGGGGGATGATGAGCCTGTGGCTAATTCTTCTTCCTGATGGGAAAATAGAGTGACCTGTGCCTGTCCCAACACCAAGAGCTAGTCTCTCACTGGTTCCCCTCTTCCCGTTCATCCTCAGGACAAATTGCAACCTGTACGGAACAGGAGGTTAAAGGTGCTGATGCTCCAAGTAAGGAGATTGCTAGTAAAGCGGCTGGAATGGCGAACCCGGGCACAAGGAGATGAGAAATGAGTTGCATTTTAGTTATCTTTCCCCATCACACGGTGTACCATCTTCTGGGTTTCTCATGCATGTTTTCGATGTAGGAAGATGCCCTTGAACCTGGAGATTTGGGACCCATGCGATGGGTACCACGCAGTATTCCTTTAAAGGGTCTGCGTTTGCTCACCCAACCTCACCAAACCTCTCAGCCCCAAGAGTGTCCACCCTTATGTCTCATCCAGCTGTGGGTCTAGATATGGTCAATCCAGGTTGCATCACAGCCCCTGAACGCATTGTGTAAGAATTTCTCTCTCTTTCACTGTCTTTGTTTCATGGGTTTGTAAAAGTAATTTATTTTTATACTGGGGTTTAGCTGCTTTTCACTGCTGTGTTTATGCCGCTTTACACCCACTTGACACACTAACAGAGAGATATCAATACATAGGTTTTAAGATTATTACTAGTCAGATATATTCTTGTGCGGTGAATAGGGCGTGTTGAGTCCAGTTCTCTGAGCAAGGAGTAGGTCTTGTCTATTACATATTGGGTTTATGGAACGGTATCTGAGCTAATTTGAAACCCTTGTTTTATGTATCACCCCACCTCACCTTTCCCGTTACGCAGCCATAATGTGTTTTCTGCATGTGTGACTCTGTTCTGTTTTGTAATTCAGTTCAAGTGTAACGCTTTTTACATTCCCTCTATAAGTGATACCTTATGAGAAGTGTCCTTTTCTGTGTGACTTATTTCACTTAGAATCGTCGTACCTAAATCCACTCATCATGCTTCTACTAGCCTTATGATATTGATTTCATGGCTGAGTGATATTCCATTGTACATAAGGACCACAACTTCTTTATCCATTTTTCTCTTTCCTGGGATATTGAAGGTGGAATGAAGTGGAGGTCCTTGTCAACAAGGCAGCCCTAAACTTTGGGGTGCTTGTGTCTTGCTGAATTTTCATTTTCCCAATTTATACCCCCATGAGTGGAAGTGCCCTATGCTCTCTAAGCTGTGTTTTTTAGATGTTTTAGGACACACCATACACTTCTCCAGAGTGGCTGTTGGCAATTTACATCCCGCCCATCAGTGTAGCAAGGCTCCCATTTCTCCATGGCCTGTCCTGCATTTCTGGTTTTGACACGTTTTTCAGCATGGCCCTTTTGACCGACGGGTAGCGAGTCTTCTTTGTAGCGCTGATTTGCCTTTCCAGGTTGCTTGGTTGGCCAAAAAGGGCGTATGCGTTTTTTCCTGAATATATTCAGGAAAAAACGCATACGCCCTTTTTGGCCAAGGGCATCATTGTCAACGTTTTGCCGCTTTTCATGTGCTTTAAAGGCGATTCGAATCTACCTCCTGAAATCTGTTTCCTGCAATTCTGCCTTGATTTCAAATCCTCTTCTTTGCCTTCCCTCAATATATTTGTGGACGAGAGTTATGATTTATAACTCTGCAGGTTTGTGAATTGCAGTGCCCTGAAGCTCCATTTGACAACTCGCTTTTTTGGGAGCTGGCCGCAAAAGCGCAGGATGGCTTCAGGCCCTGTTCTGGTTCCGGGGGGGGGGATGAGCCTGTGGTTAATTCTTCTTCCTGATGGGAAAATAGAGTGACCTGTGCCTGTCCCAACACCAAGAGCTAGTCTCTCACTGGTTCCCCGTCTATCCGTTCATCCTCAGGACAAATTGCAACCTGTACGGAACAGGAGGTTAAAGGTGCTGATGCTCCAAGTAGGGAGATTGTTAGTAAAGCGGCTAGAATGGCGAACCCGGGCACAAGGAGAAGAGAAATGAGGTGCGTTTTAGAAACCTTTCCCCATCACATGGTGTCCCATCTTTTTGTTTTCTCATGCATGTTTTCGATGTAGGAAGATGCCCTTGAACCTGGAGATTTGGGACCCATGCGATGGGTACCACGCAGTATTACTTTAAAGGGTCTGCGTTTGCTCACCCAACCTCACCAAACCTCTCAGCCCCAAGAGTGTCCACCCTTATGTCTCATCCAGCTGTGGGTCTAGATATGGTCAATCCAGGTTGCATCACAGCCCCTGAACGCATTGTGTAAGAATTTCTCTCTCTTTCACTGTCTTTGTTTCATGGGTTTTTCAAAGTAATTTATTTTGATAATGGGGTTTAGCTGCTTTTCACTGCTGTGTTTATGCCGCTTTACACCCACTTGACACACTAACAGAGAGATATCAATACATAGGTTTTAAGATTATTATTAGTCAGATATATTCCGTGCGGTGAATAGGGCGTGTTGAGTCCAGTTCTCTGAGCAAGGAGTAGGTCTTGTCTATTACATATTGGGTTTATGGAACGGTATCTGAGCTAATTTGAAACCCTTGTTTTATGTATCACCCCACCTCACCTTTCCCGTTAAGCAGCCATAGTGTGATTTCTGCATGTGTGACTCTGTTCTGTTTTGTAATTCAGTTCAAGTGTAACGCTTTTTACATTCCCTCTATAAGTGATACCTTATGAGAAGTGTCCTTTTCTGTGTGACTTATTTCACTTAGAATCGTCGTACCTAAATCCACTCATCATGCTGCTACTAGCCTTATGATATTGATTTCATGGCTGAGGGATATTCCATTGTACATAAGGACCACAACTTCTTTATCCATTTTTCTCTTTCCTGGTATATTGAAGGTGGAATGAAGAGGAGGTCCTTGTCAACAAGGCAGCCCTAAACTTTGGGGTGCTTGTGTCTTGCTGATTTTTCATTTTCCCAATTTATACCCCCATGAGTGGAAGTGCCCTATGCTCTCTAAGCTGTGTTTTTTAGATGTTTCAGGACACACCATACACTTCTCCAGAGTGGCTGTTGGCAATTTACATCCCGCCCATCAGTGTAGCAAGGCTCCCATTTCTCCATGGCCTGTCCTGCATTTCTGGTTTTGACACGTTTTTCAGCATGGCCCTTTTGACCGACGGGTAGCGAGTCTTCTTTGTAGCTCTGATTTGCCTTTCCAGGTTGCTTGGTTGGCCAAAAAGGGCGTATGCGTTTTTTCCTGAATATATTCAGGAAAAAACGCATACGCCCTTTTTGGCCAAGGGCATCATTGTCAACGTTTTGCCGCTTTTCATGTGCTTTAAAGGCGATTCGAATCTACCTCCTGAAATCTGTTTCCTGCAATTCTGCCTTGATTTCAAATCCTCTTCTTTGCCTTCCCTCAATATATTTGTGGACGAGAGTTATGATTTATAACTCTGCAGGTTTGTGAATTGCAGTGCCCTGAAGCTCCATTTTACAACTCGCTTTTTTGGGAGCTTGCCGCAAAAGCGCAGGATGGCTTCAGGCCCTGTTCTGGTTGCGGGGGGGAGGATGAGCCTGTGGTTAATTCTTCTTCCTGATGGGAAAATAGAGTGACCTGTGCCTGTCCCAACACCAAGAGCTACTCTCTCACTGGTTCCCCGTCTACCCGTTCATCCTCAGGACAAATTGCAACCTGTACGGAACAGGAGGTTAAAGGTGCTGATGCTCCAAGTAGGGAGATTGTTAGTAAAGCGGCTGGAATGGCGAACCCGGGCACAAGGAGAAGAGAAATGAGGTGCGTTTTAGAAACCTTTCCCCATCACATGGTGTACCATCTTTTTGTTTTCTCATGCATGTTTTCGATGTAGGAAGATGCCCTTGAACCTGGAGATTTGGGACCCATGCGATGGGTACCACGCAGTATTACTTTAAAGGGTCTGCGTTTGCTCACCCAACCTCACCAAACCTCTCAGCCCCAAGAGTGTCCACCCTTATGTCTCATCCAGCTGTGGGTCTAGATATGGTCAATCCAGGTTGCATCACAGCCCCTGAACGCATTGTGTAAGAATTTCTCTCTCTTTCACTGTCTTTGTTTCATGGGTTTTTTGAAGTAATTTATTTTGATAATGGGGTTTAGCTGCTTTTCACTGCTGTGTTTATGCCGCTTTACACCCACTTGACACACTAACAGAGAGATATCAATACATAGGTTTTAAGATTATTACTAGTCAGATATATTCTTGTGCGGTGAATAGGGCGTGTTGAGTCCAGTTCTCTGAGCAAGGAGTAGGTCTTGTCTATTACATATTGGGTTTATGGAACGGTATCTGAGCTAATTTGAAACCCTTGTTTTATGTATCACCCCACCTCACCTTTCCCGTTAAGCAGCCATAGTGTGATTTCTGCATGTGTGACTCTGTTCTGTTTTGTAATTCAGTTCAAGTGTAACGCTTTTTACATTCCCTCTATAAGTGATACCTTATGAGAAGTGTCCTTTTCTGTGTGACTTATTTCACTTAGAATCGTCGTACCTAAATCCACTCATCATGCTGCTACTAGCCTTATGATATTGATTTCATGGCTGAGTGATATTCCATTGTACATAAGGACCACAACTTCTTTATCCATTTTTCTCTTTCCTGGGATATTGAAGGTGGAATGAAGTGGAGGTCCTTGTCAACAAGGCAGCCCTAAACTTTGGGGTGCTTGTGTCTTGCTGATTTTTCATTTTCCCAATTTATACCCCCATGAGTGGAAGTGCCCTATGCTCTCTAAGCTGTGTTTTTTAGATGTTTCAGGACACACCATACACTTCTCCAGAGTGGCTGTTGGCAATTTACATCCCGCCCATCAGTGTAGCAAGGCTCCCATTTCTCCATGGCCTGTCCTGCATTTCTGGTTTTGACACGTTTTTCAGCATGGCCCTTTTGACCGACGGGTAGCGAGTCTTCTTTGTAGCGCTGATTTGCCTTTCCAGGTTGCTTGGTTGGCCAAAAACGGAGTATGCGTTTTTTCCTGAATATATTCAGGAAAAAACGCATACGCCCTTTTTGGCCAAGGGCATCATTGTCAACGTTTTGCCGCTTTTCATGTGCTTTAAAGGCGATTCGAATCTACCTCCTGAAATCTGTTTCCTGCAATTCTGCCTTGATTTCAAATCCTCTTCTTTGCCTTCCCTCAATATATTTGTGGACGAGAGTTATGATTTATAACTCTGCAGGTTTGTGAATTGCAGTGCCCTGAAGCTCCATTTTACAACTCGCTTTTTTGGGAGCTGGCCGCAAAAGCACCGGATGGCTTCAGGCCCTGTTCTGGTTCCGGGGGGGGGATGAGCCTGTGGTTAATTCTTCTTCCTGATGGGAAAATAGAGTGACCTGTGCCTGTCCCAACACCAAGAGCTAGTCTCTCACTGGTTCCCCGTCTTCCCGTTCATCCTCAGGACAAATTGCAACCTGTACGGAACAGGAGGTTAAAGGTGCTGATGCTCCAAGTAAGGAGATTGCTAGTAAAGCGGCTGGAATGGCGAACCCGGGCACAAGGAGATGAGAAATGAGGTGCCTTTTAGAAATCTTTCCCCATCACACTGTGTACCATCTTCTGGGTTTCTCATGCATGTTTTCGATGTAGGAAGATGCCCTTGAACCTGGAGATTTGGGACCCATGCGATGGGTACCACGCAGTATTCCTTTAAAGGGTCTGCGTTTGCTCACCCAACCTCACCAAACCTCTCAGCCCCAAGAGTGTCCACCCTTATGTCTCATCCAGCTGTGGGTCTAGATATGGTCAATCCAGGTTGCATCACAGCCCCTGAACGCATTGTGTAAGAATTTCTCTCTCTTTCACTGTCTTTGTTTCATGGGTTTGTAAAAGTAATTTATTTTTATACTGGGGTTTAGCTGCTTTTCCCTGCTGTTTTTATGCCGCTTTACACCCACTTGACACACTAACAGAGAGATATCAATACATAGGTTTTAAGATTATTATTAGTCAGATATATTCTTGTGCGGTGAATAGGGCGTGTTGAGTCCAGTTCTCTGAGCAAGGAGTAGGTCTTGTCTATTACATATTGGGTTTATGGAACGGTATCTGAGCTAATTTGAAACCCTTGTTTTATGTATCACCCCACCTCACCTTTCCCGTTACGCAGCCATAGTGTGATTTCTGCATGTGTGACTCTGTTCTGTTTTGTAATTCAGTTCAAGTGTAACGCTTTTTACATTCCCTCTATAAGTCATACCTTATGAGAAGTGTCCTTTTCTGTGTGACTTATTTCACTTAGAATCGTCGTACCTAAATCCACTCATCATGTTGCTACTAGCCTTATGATATTGATTTCATGGCTGAGTGATATTCCATTGTACATAAGGACCACAACTTCTTTATCCATTTTTCTCTTTCCTGGGATATTGAAGGTGGAATGAAGTGGAGGTCCTTGTCAACAAGGCAGCCCTAAACTTTGGGGTGCTTGTGTCTTGCTGATTTTTCATTTTCCCAATTTATACCCCCATGAGTGGAAGTGCCCTATGCTCTCTAAGCTGTGTTTTTTAGATATTTCAGGACACACCATACACTTCTCCAGAGTGGCTGTTGGCAATTTACATCCCGCCCATCAGTGTAGCAAGGCTCCCATTTCTCCATGGCCTGTCCTGCATTTCTGGTTTTGACACGTTTTTCAGCATGGCCCTTTTGACCGACGGGTAGCGAGTCTTCTTTGTAGCGCTGATTTGCCTTTCCAGGTTGCTTGGTTGGCCAAAAAGGGCGTATGCGTTTTTTCCTGAATATATTCAGGAAAAAACGCATACGCCCTTTTTGGCCAAGGGCATCATTGTCAACGTTTTGCCGCTTTTCATGTGCTTTAAAGGCGATTCGAATCTACCTCCTGAAATTTGTTTCCTGCAATTCTGCCTTGATTTCAAATCCTCTTCTTTGCCTTCCCTCAATATATTTGTGGACGAGAGTTATGATTTATAACTCTGCAGGTTTGTGAATTGCAGTGCCCTGAAGCTCCATTTTACAACTCGCTTTTTTGGGAGCTTGCCGCAAAAGCGCAGGATGGCTTCAGGCCCTGTTCTGGTTCCGGGGGGTGGATGAGCCTGTGGTTAATTCTTCTTCCTGATGAGAAAATAGAGTGACCTGTGCCTGTCCCAACACCAAGAGCTAGTCTCTCACTGGTTCTCCGTCTACCCGTTCATCCTCAGGACAAATTGCAACCTGTACGGAACAGGAGGTTAAAGGTGCTGATGCTCCAAGTAGGGAGATTGTTAGTAAAGCGGCTAGAATGGCGAACCCGGGCACAAGGAGAAGAGAAATGAGGTGCGTTTTAGAAACTTTTCCCCATCACATGGTGTCCCATCTTTTTGTTTTCTCATGCATGTTTTCGATGTAGGAAGATGCCCTTGAACCTGGAGATTTGGGACCCATGCGATGGGTACCACGCAGTATTACTTTAAAGGGTCTGCGTTTGCTCACCCAACCTCACCAAACCTCTCAGCCCCAAGAGTGTCCACCCTTATGTCTCATCCAGCTGTGGGTCTAGATATGGTCAATCCAGGTTGCATCACAGCCCCTGAACGCATTGTGTAAGAATTTCTCTCTCTTTCACTGTCTTTGTTTCATGGGTTTTTCAAAGTAATTTATTTTGATAATGGGGTTTAGCTGCTTTTCACTGCTGTGTTTATGCCGCTTTACACCCACTTGACACACTAACAGAGAGATATCAATACATAGGTTTTAAGATTATTATTAGTCAGATATATTCTTGTGCGGTGAATAGGGTGTGTTGAGTCCAGTTCTCTGAGCAAGGAGTAGGTCTTGTCTATTACATATTGGGTTTATGGAACGGTATCTGAGCTAATTTGAAACCCTTGTTTTATGTATCACCCCACCTCACCTTTCCCGTTACGCAGCCATAGTGTGTTTTCTGCATGTGTGACTCTGTTCTGTTTTGTAATTCAGTTCAAGTGTAACGCTTTTTACATTCCCTCTATAAGTGATACCTTATGAGAAGTGTCCTTTTCTGTGTGACTTATTTCACTTAGAATCGTCGTACCTAAATCCACTCATCATGCTTCTACTAGCCTTATGATATTGATTTCATGGCTGAGTGATATTCCATTGTACATAAGGACCACAACTTCTTTATCCATTTTTCTCTTTCCTGGGATATTGAAGGTGGAATGAAGAGGAGGTCCTTGTCAACAAGGCAGCCCTAAACTTTGGGGTGCTTGTGTCTTGCTGATTTTTCATTTTCCCAATTTATACCCCCATGAGTGGAAGTGCCCTATGCTCTCTAAGCTGTGTTTTTTAGATGTTTCAGGACACACCATACACTTCTCCAGAGTGGCTGTTGGCAATTTACATCCCGCCCATCAGTGTAGCAAGGCTCCCATTTCTCCATGGCCTGTCCTGCATTTCTGGTTTTGACACGTTTTTCAGCATGGCCCTTGTGACCGACGGGTAGCGAGTCTTCTTTGTAGCTCTGATTTGCCTTTCCAGGTTGCTTGGTTGGCCAAAAAGGGCGTATGCGTTTTTTCCTGAATATATTCAGGAAAAAACGCATACGCCCTTTTTGGCCAAGGGCATCATTGTCAACGTTTTGCCGCTTTTCATGTGCTTTAAAGGCGATTCGAATCTACCTCCTGAAATCTGTTTCCTGCAATTCTGCCTTGATTTCAAATCCTCTTCTTTGCCTTCCCTCAATATATTTGTGGACGAGAGTTATGATTTATAACTCTGCAGGTTTGTGAATTGCAGTGCCCTGAAGCTCCATTTTACAACTCGCTTTTTTGGGAGCTGGCCGCAAAAGCACCGGATGGCTTCAGGCCCTGTTCTGGTTCCGGGGGGGGGATGAGCCTGTGGTTAATTCTTCTTCCTGATGGGAAAATAGAGTGACCTGTGCCTGTCCCAAAACCAAGAGCTAGTCTCTCACTGGTTCCCCGTCTTCCCGTTCATCCTCAGGACAAATTGCAACCTGTACGGAACAGGAGGTTAAAGGTGCTGATGCTCCAAGTAAGGAGATTGCTAGTAAAGCGGCTGGAATGGCGAACCCGGGCACAAGGAGATGAGAAATGAGGTGCCTTTTAGAAATCTTTCCCCATCACACTGTGTACCATCTTCTGGGTTTCTCATGCATGTTTTCGATGTAGGAAGATGCCCTTGAACCTGGAGATTTGGGACCCATGCGATGGGTACCACGCAGTATTCCTTTAAAGGGTCTGCGTTTGCTCACCCAACCTCACCAAACCTCTCAGCCCCAAGAGTGTCCACCCTTATGTCTCATCCAGCTGTGGGTCTAGATATGGTCAATCCAGGTTGCATCACAGCCCCTGAACGCATTGTGTAAGAATTTCTCTCTCTTTCACTGTCTTTGTTTCATGGGTTTGTAAAAGTAATTTATTTTTATACTGGGGTTTAGCTGCTTTTCCCTGCTGTTTTTATGCCGCTTTACACCCACTTGACACACTAACAGAGAGATATCAATACATAGGTTTTAAGATTATTATTAGTCAGATATATTCTTGTGCGGTGAATAGGGCGTGTTGAGTCCAGTTCTCTGAGCAAGGAGTAGGTCTTGTCTATTACATATTGGGTTTATGGAACGGTATCTGAGCTAATTTGAAACCCTTGTTTTATGTATCACCCCACCTCACCTTTCCCGTTAAGCAGCCATAGTGTGATTTCTGCATGTGTGACTCTGTTCTGTTTTGTAATTCAGTTCAAGTGTAACGCTTTTTACATTCCCTCTATAAGTGATACCTTATGAGAAGTGTCCTTTTCTGTGTGACTTATTTCACTTAGAATCGTCGTACCTAAATCCACTCATCATGCTGCTACTAGCCTTATGATATTGATTTCATGGCTGAGTGATATTCCATTGTACATAAGGACCACATCTTCTTTATCCATTTTTCTCTTTCCTGGGATATTGAAGGTGGAATGAAGTGGAGGTCCTTGTCAACAGAGCAGCCCTAAACTTTGGGGTGCTTGTGTCTTGCTGATTTTTCATTTTCCCAATTTATACCCCCATGAGTGGAAGTGCCCTATGCTCTCTAAGCTGTGTTTTTTAGATGTTTCAGGACACACCGTACACTTCTCCAGAGTGGCTGTTGGCAATTTACATCCCGCCCATCAGTGTAGCAAGGCTCCCATTTCTCCATGGCCTGTCCTGCATTTCTGGTTTTGAGACTTTTTTCAGCATGGCCCTTTTGACCGATGGGTAGCGAGTCTTCTTTGTAGCGCTGATTTGCCTTTCCAGGTTGCTTGGTTGGCCAAAAAGGGCGTATGCGTTTTTTCCTGAATATATTCAGGAAAAAACGCATACGCCCTTTTTGGCCAAGGGCATCATTGTCAACGTTTTGCTGCTTTTCATGTGCTTTAAAGGCGATTCGAATCTACCTCCTGAAATCTGTTTCCTGCAATTCTGCCTTGATTTCAAATCCTCTTCTTTGCCTTCCATCAATATATTTGTGGACGAGAGTTATCATTTATAACTCTGCAGGTTTGTGAATTGCAGTGCCCTGAAGCTCCATTTTACAACTCGCTTTTTTGGGAGCTGGCCGCAAAAGCGCAGGATGGCTTCAGGCCCTGTTCTGGTTCCGGGGGGGAGGATGAGCCTGTGGTTAATTCTTCTTCCTGATGGGAAAATAGAGTGACCTGTGCCTGTCCCAACACCAAGAGCTAGTCTCTCACTGGTTCCCCGTCTACCCGTTCATCCTTCAGGACAAATTGCAACCTGTACGGAACAGGAGGTTAAAGGTGCTGATGCTCCAAGTAGGGAGATTGTTAGTAAAGCGGCTGGAATGGCGAACCCGGGCACAAGGAGAAGAGAAATGAGGTGCGTTTTAGAAACCTTTCCCCATCACATGGTGTACCATCGTTTTGTTTTCTCATGCATGTTTTCGATGTAGGAAGATTCCCTTAAACCTGGAGATTTGGGACCCATGCGATGGGTACCACGCAGTATTACTTTAAAGGGTCTGCGTTTGCTCACCCAACCTCACCAAACCTCTCAGCCCCAAGAGTGTCCACCCTTATGTCTCATCCAGCTGTGGGTCTAGATATGGTCAATCCAGGTTGCATCACAGCCCCTGAACGCATTGTGTAAGAATTTCTCTCTCTTTCACTGTCTTTGTTTCATGGGTTTTTCAAAGTGATTTATTTTGATAATGGGGTTTAGCTGCTTTTCACTGCTGTGTTTATGCCGCTTTACACCCACTTGACACACTAACAGAGAGATATCAATACATAGGTTTTAAGATTATTACTAGTCAGATATATTCTTGTGCGGTGAATAGGGTGTGTTGAGTCCAGTTCTCTGAGCAAGGAGTAGGTCTTGTCTATTACATATTGGGTTTATGGAACGGTATCTGAGCTAATTTGAAACCCTTGTTTTATGTATCACCCCACCTCACCTTTCCCGTTAAGCAGCCATAGTGTGTTTTCTGCATGTGTGACTCTGTTCTGTTTTGTAATTCAGTTCAAGTGTAACGGTTTTTACATTCCTTCTATAAGTGATACCTTATGAGAAGTGTCCTTTTCTGTTTGACTTATTTCACTTAGAATCGTCGTACCTAAATCCACTCATCATGCTGCTACTAGCCTTATGACATTGATTCCATGTCTGAGTGATATTCCATTGTACATAAGGACCACAACTTCTTTATCCATTTTTCTCTTTCCTGGGATATTGAAGGTGGAATGAAGTGGAGGTCCTTGTCAACAGAGCAGCCCTAAACTTTGGGGTGCTTGTGTCTTGCTGATTTTTCATTTTCCCAATTTATACCCCCATGAGTGGAAGTGCCCTATGCTCTCTAAGCTGTGTTTTTTAGGTGTTTCAGGACACACCGTACACTTCTCCAGAGTGGCTGTTGGCAATTTACATCCCGCCCATCAGTGTAGCAAGGCTCCCATTTCTCCATGGCCTGTCCTGCATTTCTGGTTTTGAGACTTTTTTCAGCATATCCCTTTTGACCGATGGGTAGCGAGTCTTCTTTGTAGCGCTGATTTGCCTTTCCATGTTGCTTGGTTGGCCAAAAAGGGCGTATGCGTTTTTTCCTGAATATATTCAGGAAAAAACGCATACGCGCTTTTTGGCCAAGGGCATCATTGTCAACGTTTTGCCGCTTTTCATGTGCTTTAAATGCGATTCGAATCTACCTCCTGAAATCTGTTTCCTGCAATTCTGCCTTGATTTCAAATTCTCTTCTTTGCCTTCCCTCAATATATTTGTGGACGAGAGTTATCATTTATAACTCTGCAGGTTTGTGAATTGCAGTGCCCTGAAGCTCCATTTTACAACTCGCTTTTTTGGGAGCTGGCCACAAAAGCGCTGGATGGCTTCAGGCCCTGTTCTGGTTCCGGGGGGGAGGATGAGCCTGTGGTTAATTCTTCTTCCTGATGGGAAAATAGAGTGACCTGTGCCTGTCCCAACACCAAGAGCTAGTCTCTCACTGGTTCCCCGTCTACCCGTTCATCCTCAGGACAAATTGCAACCTGTACGGAACAGGAGGTTAAAGGTGCTGATGCTCCAAGTAGGGAGATTATTAGTAAAGCGGCTGGAATGGCGAACCCGGGCACAAGGAGAAGAGAAATGAGGTGCGTTTTAGAAACCTTTCCCCATCACATGGTGTACCATCTTTTTGTTTGCTCATGCATGTTTTCGATGTAGGAAGATGCCCTTGAACCTGGAGATTTGCGACCCATGCGATGGGTAACACGCAGTATTACTTTAAAGGGTCTGCGTTTGCTCACCCAACCTCACCAAACCTCTCAGCCCCCAGAGTGTCCACCCTTATGTCTCATGCAGCTGTGGGTCTAGATATGGTCAATCCAGGTTGCATCACAGCCCCTGAACGCATTGTGTAAGAATTTCGCTCTCTTTCACTGTCTTTGTTTCATGGGTTTTTCAAAGTAATTTATTTTGATAATGGGGTTTAGCTGCTTTTCACTGCTGTGTTTATGCCGCTTTACACCCACTTGACACACTAACAGAGAGATACCAATACATAGGTTTTAAGATTATTACTAGTCAGATATATTCTTGTGCGGTGAATAGGGTGTGTTGAGTCCAGTTCTCTGAGCAAGGAGTAGGTCTTGTCTATTACATATTGGGTTTATGGAACGGTATCTGAGCTAATTTGAAACCCTTGTTTTATGTATCACCCCACCTCACCTTTCCCGTTAAGCAGCCATAGTGTGTTTTCTGCATGTGTGACTCTGTTCTGTTTTGTAATTCAGTTCAAGTGTAACGGTTTTTACATTCCCTCTATAAGTGATACCTTATGAGAAGTGTCCTTTTCTGTTTGACTTATTTCACTTAGAATCGTCGTACCTAAATCCACTCATCATGCTGCTACTAGCCTTATGACATTGATTCCATGTCTGAGTGATATTCCATTGTACATAAGGACCACAACTTCTTTATCCATTTTTCTCTTTCCTGGGATATTGAAGGTGGAATGAAGTGGAGGTCCTTGTCAACAGAGCAGCCCTAAACTTTGGGGTGCTTGTGTCTTGCTGATTTTTCATTTTCCCAATTTATACCCCCATGAGTGGAAGTGCCCTATGCTCTCTAAGCTGTGTTTTTTAGGTGTTTCAGGACACACCGTACACTTCTCCAGAGTGGCTGTTGGCAATTTACATCCCGCCCATCAGTGTAGCAAGGCTCCCATTTCTCCATGGCCTGTCCTGCATTTCTGGTTTTGAGACTTTTTTCAGCATGGCCCTTTTGACCGATGGGTAGCGAGTCTTCTTTGTAGCGCTGATTTGCCTTTCCAGGTTGCTTGGTTGGCCAAAAAGGGCGTATGCGTTTTTTCCTGAATATATTCAGGAAAAAACGCATACGCCCTTTTTGGCCAAGGGCATCATTGTCAACGTTTTGCTGCTTTTCATGTGCTTTAAAGGCGATTCGAATCTACCTCCTGAAATCTGTTTCCTGCAATTCTGCCTTGATTTCAAATCCTCTTCTTTGCCTTCCCTCAATATATTTGTGGACGAGAGTTATCATTTATAACTCTGCAGGTTTGTGAATTGCAGTGTCCTGAAGCTCCATTTTACAACTCGCTTTTTTGGGAGCTGGCCGCAAAAGCGCAGGATGGCTTCAGGCCCTGTTCTGGTTCCGGGGGGGAGGATGAGCCTGTGGTTAATTCTTCTTCCTGATGGGAAAATAGAGTGACCTGTGCCTGTCCCAACACCAAGAGCTAGTCTCTCACTGGTTCCCCGTCTACCCGTTCATCCTCAGGACAAATTGCAACCTGTACGGAACAGGAGGTTAAAGGTGCTGATGCTCCAAGTAGGGAGATTGTTAGTAAAGCGGCTGGAATGGCGAACCCGGGCACAAGGAGAAGAGAAATGAGGTGCGTTTTAGAAACCTTTCCCCATCACATGGTGTACCATCTTTTTGTTTGCTCATGCATGTTTTCGATGTAGGAAGATGCCCTTGAACCTGGAGATTTGCGACCCATGCGATGGGTAACACGCAGTATTACTTTAAAGGGTCTGCGTTTGCTCACCCAACCTCACCAAACCTCTCAGCCCCCAGAGTGTCCACCCTTATGTCTCTTGCAGCTGTGGGTCTAGATATGGTCAATCCAGGTTGCATCACAGCCCCTGAACGCATTGTGTAAGAATTTCGCTCTCTTTCACTGTCTTTGTTTCATGGGTTTTTCAAAGTAATTTATTTTGATAATGGGGTTTAGCTGCTTTTCACTGCTGTGTTTATGCCGCTTTACACCCACTTGACACACTAACAGAGAGATACCAATACATAGGTTTTAAGATTATTACTAGTCAGATATATTCTTGTGCGGTGAATAGGGTGTGTTGAGTCCAGTTCTCTGAGCAAGGAGTAGGTCTTGTCTATTACATATTGGGTTTATGGAACGGTATCTGAGCTAATTTGAAACCCTTGTTTTATGTATCACCCCACCTCACCTTTCCCGTTAAGCAGCCATAGTGTGTTTTCTGCATGTGTGACTCTGTTCTGTTTTGTAATTCAGTTCAAGTGTAGCGGTTTTTACATTCCTTCTATAAGTGATACCTTATGAGAAGTGTCCTTTTCTGTTTGACTTATTTCACTTAGAATCGTCGTACCTAAATCCACTCATCATGCTGCTACTAGCCTTATGACATTGATTCCATGTCTGAGTGATATTCCATTGTACATAAGGACCACAACTTCTTTATCCATTTTTCTCTTTCCTGGGATATTGAAGGTGGAATGAAGTGGAGGTCCTTGTCAACAGAGCAGCCCTAAACTTTGGGGTGCTTGTGTCTTGCTGATTTTTCATTTTCCCAATTTATACCCCCATGAGTGGAAGTGCCCTATGCTCTCTAAGCTGTGTTTTTTAGATGTTTCAGGACACACCGTACACTTCTCCAGAGTGGCTGTTGGCAATTTACATCCCGCCCATCAGTGTAGCAAGGCTCCCATTTCTCCATGGCCTGTCCTGCATTTCTGGTTTTGAGACTTTTTTCAGCATATCCCTTTTGACCGATGGGTAGCGAGTCTTCTTTGTAGCGCTGATTTGCCTTTCCAGGTTGCTTGGTTGGCCAAAAAGGGCGTATGCGTTTTTTCCTGAATATATTCAGGAAAAAACGCATACGCCCTTTTTGGCCAAGGGCATCATTGTCAACGTTTTGCTGCTTTTCATGTGATTTAAAGGCGATTCGAATCTACCTCCTGAAATCTGTTTCCTGCAATTCTGCCTTGATTTCAAATCCTCTTCTTTGCCTTCCCTCAATATATTTGTGGACGAGAGTTATCATTTATAACTCTGCAGGTTTGTGAATTGCAGTGCCCTGAAGCTCCATTTTACAACTCGCTTTTTTGGGAGCTGGCCGCAAAAGCGCAGGATGGCTTCAGGCCCTGTTCTGGTTCCGGGGGGGAGGATGAGCCTGTGGTTAATTCTTCTTCCTGATGGGAAAATAGAGTGACCTGTGCCTGTTCCAACACCAAGAGCTAGTCTCTCACTGGTTCCCCGTCTACCCGTTCATCCTCAGGACAAATTGCAACCTGTACGGAACAGGAGGTTAAAGGTGCTGATGCTCCAAGTAGGGAGATTGTTAGTAAAGCGGCTGGAATGGCGAACCCGGGCACAAGGAGAAGAGAAATGAGGTGCGTTTTAGAAACCTTTCCCCATCACATGGTGTACCATCGTTTTGTTTTCTCATGCATGTTTTCGATGTAGGAAGATGCCCTTAAACCTGGAGATTTGGGACCCATGCGATGGGTACCACGCAGTATTACTTTAAAGGGTCTGCGTTTGCTCACCCAACCTCACCAAACCTCTCAGCCCCAAGAGTGTCCACCCTTATGTCTCATCCAGCTGTGGGTCTAGATATGGTCAATCCAGGTTGCATCACAGCCCCTGAACGCATTGTGTAAGAATTTCTCTCTCTTTCACTGTCTTTGTTTCATGGGTTTGTAAAAGTAATTTATTTTTATAATGAGGTTTAGCTGCTTTTCACTGCTGTGTTTATGCCGCTTTACACCCACTTGACACACTAACAGTGAGATAGCAATACATAGGCTTTAAGATTATTACTACTCAGATATATTCTTGTGCGGTGAATAGGGTGTGTTGAGTCCAGTTCTCTGAGCAAGGAGTAGGTCTTGTCTATTACATATTGGGTTTATGGAACGGTATCTGAGCTAATTTGAAACCCTTGTTTTATGTATCACCCCACCTCACCTTTCCCGTTAAGCAGCCATAGTGTGTTTTCTGCATGTGTGACTCTGTTCTGTTTTGTAATTCAGTTCAAGTGTAACGGTTTTGACATTCCCTCTATAAGTGATACCTTATGAGAAGTGTCCTTTTCTGTGTGACTTATTTCACTTAGAATCGTCGTACCTAAATCCACTCATCATGCTGCTACTAGCCTTATGACATTGATTTCATGGCTGAGTGATATTCCATTGTACATAAGGACCACAACTTCTTTATCCATTTTTCTCTTTCCTGGGATATTGAAGGTGGAATGAAGTGGAGGTCCTTGTCAACAGAGCAGCCCTAAACTTTGGGGTGCTTGTGTCTTGCTGATTTTTCATTTTCCCAATTTATACCCCCATGAGTGGAAGTGCCCTATGCTCTCTAAGCTGTGTTTTTTAGATGTTTCAGGACACACCGTACACTTCTCCAGAGTGGCTGTTGGCAATTTACATCCCGCCCATCAGTGTAGCAAGGCTCCCATTTCTCCATGGCCTGTCCTGCATTTCTGGTTTTGAGACTTTTTTCAGCATGGCCCTTTTGACCGATGGGTAGCGAGTCTTCTTTGTAGCGCTGATTTGCCTTTCCAGGTTGCTTGGTTGGCCAAAAAGGGCGTATGCGTTTTTTCCTGAATATATTCAGGAAAAAACGCATACGCGCTTTTTGGCCAAGGGCATCATTGTCAACGTTTTGCTGCTTTTCATGTGCTTTAAAGGCGATTCGAATCTACCTCCTGAAATCTGTTTCCTGCAATTCTGCCTTGATTTCAAATCCTCTTCTTTGCCTTCCCTCAATATATTTGTGGACGAGAGTTATCATTTATAACTCTGCAGGTTTGTGAATTGCAGTGCCCTGAAGCTCCATTTTACAACTCGCTTTTTTGGGAGCTGGCCGCAAAAGCGCAGGATGGCTTCAGGCCCTGTTCTGGTTCCGGGGGGGAGGATGAGCCTGTGGTTAATTCTTCTTCCTGATGGGAAAATAGAGTGACCTGTGCCTGTCCCAACACCAAGAGCTAGTCTCTCACTGGTTCCCCGTCTACCCGTTCATCCTCAGGACAAATTGCAACCTGTACGGAACAGGAGGTTAAAGGTGCTGATGCTCCAAGTAGGGAGATTGTTAGTAAAGCGGCTGGAATGGCGAACCCGGGCACAAGGAGAAGAGAAATGAGGTGCGTTTTACAAACCTTTCCCCATCACATGGTGTACCATCGTTTTGTTTTCTCATGCATGTTTTCGATGTAGGAAGATTCCCTTAAACCTGGAGATTTGGGACCCATGCGATGGGTACCACGCAGTATTACTTTAAAGGGTCTGCGTTTGCTCACCCAACCTCACCAAACCTCTCAGCCCCAAGAGTGTCCACCCTTATGTCTCATCCAGCTGTGGGTCTAGATATGGTCAATCCAGGTTGCATCACAGCCCCTGAACGCATTGTGTAAGAATTTCGCTCTCTTTCACTGTCTTTGTTTCATGGGTTTTTCAAAGTAATTTATTTTTATAATGGGGTTTAGCTGCTTTTCACTGCTGTGTTTATGCCGCTTTACACCCACTTGACACACTAACAGAGAGATATCAATACATAGGTTTTAAGATTATTACTAGTCAGATATATTCTTGTGCGGTGAATAGGGTGTGTTGAGTCCAGTTCTCTGAGCAAGGAGTAGGTCTTGTCTATTACATATTGGGTTTATGGAACGGTATCTGAGCTAATTTGAAACCCTTGTTTTATGTATCACCCCACCTCACCTTTCCCGTTAAGCAGCCATAGTGTGTTTTCTGCATGTGTGACTCTGTTCTGTTTTGTAATTCAGTTCAAGTGTAACGGTTTTTACATTCCTTCTATAAGTGATACCTTATGAGAAGTGTCCTTTTCTGTTTGACTTATTTCACTTAGAATCGTCGTACCTAAATCCACTCATCATGCTGCTACTAGCCTTATGACATTGATTCCAAGTCTGAGTGATATTCCATTGTACATAAGGACCAAAACTTCTTTATCCATTTTTCTCTTTCCTGGGATATTGAAGGTGGAATGAAGTGGAGGTCCTTGTCAACAGAGCAGCCCTAAACTTTGGGGTGCTTGTGTCTTGCTGATTTTTCATTTTCCCAATTTATACCCCCATGAGTGGAAGTGCCCTATGCTCTCTAAGCTGTGTTTTTTAGGTGTTTCAGGACACACCGTACACTTCTCCAGAGTGGCTGTTGGCAATTTACATCCCGCCCATCAGTGTAGCAAGGCTCCCATTTCTCCATGGCCTGTCCTGCATTTCTGGTTTTGAGACTTTTTTCAGCATATCCCTTTTGACCGATGGGTAGCGAGTCTTCTTTGTAGCGCTGATTTGCCTTTCCAGGTTGCTTGGTTGGCCAAAAAGGGCGTATGCGTTTTTTCCTGAATATATTCAGGAAAAAACGCATACGCCCTTTTTGGCCAAGGGCATCATTGTCAACGTTTTGCCGCTTTTCATGTGCTTTAAAGGCGATTCGAATCTACCTCCTGAAATCTGTTTCCTGCAATTCTGCCTTGATTTCAAATCCTCTTCTTTGCCTTCCCTCAATATATTTGTGGACGAGAGTTATCATTTATAACTCTGCAGGTTTGTGAATTGCAGTGCCCTGAAGCTCCATTTTACAACTCGCTTTTTTGGGAGCTGGCCGCAAAAGCGCAGGATGGCTTCAGGCCCTCTTCTGGTTCCGGGGGGGAGGATGAGCCTGTGGTTAATTCTTCTTCCTGATGGGAAAATAGAGTGACCTGTGCCTGTCCCAACACCAAGAGCTAGTCTCTCACTGGTTCCCCGTCTACCCGTTCATCCTCAGGACAAATTGCAACCTGTACGGAACAGGAGGTTAAAGGTGCTGATGCTCCAAGTAGGGAGATTGTTAGTAAAGCGGCTGGAATGGCGAACCCGGGCACAAGGAGAAGAGAAATGAGGTGCGTTTTAGAAACCTTTCCCCATCACATGGTGTACAATCTTTTTGTTTGCTCATGCATGTTTTCGATGTAGGAAGATGCCCTTGAACCTGGAGATTTGCGACCCATGCGATGGGTAACACGCAGTATTACTTTAAAGGGTCTCCGTTTGCTCACCCAACCTCACCAAACCTCTCAGCCCCAAGAGTGTCCACCCTTATGTCTCATCCAGCTGTGGGTCTAGATATGGTCAATCCAGGTTGCATCACAGCCCCTGAACGCATTGTGTAAGAATTTCGCTCTCTTTCACTGTCTTTGTTTCATGGGTTTTTCAAAGTAATTTATTTTTATAATGGGGTTTAGCTGCTTTTCACTGCTGTGTTTATGCCGCTTTACACCCACTTGACACACTAACAGTGAGATATCAATACATAGGCTTTAAGATTATTACTAGTCAGATATATTCTTGTGCGGTGAATAGGGTGTGTTGAGTCCAGTTCTCTGAGCAAGGAGTAGGTCTTGTCTATTACATATTGGGTTTATGGAACGGTATCTGAGCTAATTTGAAACCCTTGTTTTATGTATCACCCCACCTCACCTTTCCCGTTAAGCAGCCATAGTGTGTTTTCTGCATGTGTGACTCTGTTCTGTTTTGTAATTCAGTTCAAGTGTAACGGTTTTGACATTCCCTCTATAAGTGATACCTTATGAGAAGTGTCCTTTTCTGTGTGACTTATTTCACTTAGAATCGTCGTACCTAAATCCACTCATCATGCTGCTACTAGCCTTATGACATTGATTTCATGGCTGAGTGATATTCCATTGTACATAAGGACCACAACTTCTTTATCCATTTTTCTCTTTCCTGGGATATTGAAGGTGGAATGAAGTGGAGGTCCTTGTCTACAGAGCAGCCCTAAACTTTGGGGTGCTTGTGTCTTGCTGATTTTTCATTTTCCCAATTTATACCCCCATGAGTGGAAGTGCCCTATGCTCTCTAAGCTGTGTTTTTTAGATGTTTCAGGACACACCGTACACTTCTCCAGAGTGGCTGTTGGCAATTTACATCCCGCCCATCAGTGTAGCAAGGCTCCCATTTCTCCATGGCCTGTCCTGCATTTCTGGTTTTGAGACTTTTTTCAGCATGGCCCTTTTGACCGATGGGTAGCGAGTCTTCTTTGTAGCGCTGATTTGCCTTTCCAGGTTGCTTGGTTGGCCAAAAAGGGCGTATGCGTTTTTTCCTGAATATATTCAGGAAAAAACGCATACGCCCTTTTTGGCCAAGGGCATCATTGTCAACGTTTTGCCGCTTTTCATGTGCTTTAAAGGCGATTCGAATCTACCTCCTGAAATCTGTTTCCTGCAATTCTGCCTTGATTTCAAATCCTCTTCTTTGCCTTCCCTCAATATATTTGTGGACGAGAGTTATCATTTATAACTCTGCAGGTTTGTGAATTGCAGTGCCCTGAAGCTCCATTTTACAACTCGCTTTTTTGGGAGCTGGCCGCAAAAGCGCAGGATGGCTTCAGGCCCTGTTCTGGTTCCGGGGGGGAGGATGAGCCTGTGGTTAATTCTTCTTCCTGATGGGAAAATAGAGTGACCTGTGCCTGTCCCAACACCAAGAGCTAGTCTCTCACTGGTTCCCCGTCTACCCGTTCATCCTCAGGACAAATTGCAACCTGTACGGAACAGGAGGTTAAAGGTGCTGATGCTCCAAGTAGGGAGATTGTTAGTAAAGCGGCTGGAATGGCGAACCCGGGCACAAGGAGAAGAGAAATGAGGTGCGTTTTAGAAACCTTTCCCCATCACATGGTGTACCATCGTTTTGTTTTCTCATGCATGTTTTCGATGTAGGAAGATTCCCTTAAACCTGGAGATTTGGGACCCATGCGATGGGTACCACGCAGTATTACTTTAAAGGGTCTGCGTTTGCTCACCCAACCTCACCAAACCTCTCAGCCCCAAGAGTGTCCACCCTTATGTCTCATCCAGCTGTGGGTCTAGATATGGTCAATCCAGGTTGCATCACAGCCCCTGAACGCATTGTGTAAGAATTTCTCTCTCTTTCACTGTCTTTGTTTCATGGGTTTTTCAAAGTAATTTATTTTTATAATGGGGTTTAGCTGCTTTTCACTGCTGTGTTTATGCCGCTTTACACCCACTTGACACACTAACAGAGAGATATCAATACATAGGTTTTAAAATTATTACTAGTCAGATATATTCTTGTGCGGTGAATAGGGTGTGTTGAGTCCAGTTCTCTGAGCAAGGAGTAGGTCTTGTCTATTACATATTGGGTTTATGGAACGGTATCTGAGCTAATTTGAAACCCTTGTTTTATGTATCACCCCACCTCACCTTTCCCGTTAAGCAGCCATAGTGTGTTTTCTGCATGTGTGACTCTGTTCTGTTTTGTAATTCAGTTCAAGTGTAACGGTTTTAACATTCCCTCTATAAGTGATACCTTATGAGAAGTGTCCTTTTCTGTGTGACTTATTTCACTTAGAATCGTCGTACCTAAATCCACTCATCATGCTGCTACTAGCCTTATGACATTGATTCCATGTCTGAGTGATATTCCATTGTACATAAGGACCACAACTTCTTTATCCATTTTTCTCTTTCCTGGGATATTGAAGGTGGAATGAAGTGGAGGTCCTTGTCAACAGAGCAGCCCTAAACTTTGGGGTGCTTGTGTCTTGCTGATTTTTCATTTTCCCAATTTATACCCCCATGAGTGGAAGTGCCCTATGCTCTCTAAGCTGTTTTTTTTAGGTGTTTCAGGACACACCGTACACTTCTCCAGAGTGGCTGTTGGCAATTTACATCCCGCCCATCAGTGTAGCAAGGCTCCCATTTCTCCATGGCCTGTCCTGCATTTCTGGTTTTGAGACTTTTTTCAGCATATCCCTTTTGACCGATGGGTAGCGAGTCTTCTTTGTAGCGCTGATTTGCCTTTCCAGGTTGCTTGGTTGGCCAAAAAGGGCGTATGCGTTTTTTCCTGAATATATTCAGGAAAAAACGCATACGCCCTTTTTGGCCAAGGGCATCATTGTCAACGTTTTGCCGCTTTTCATGTGCTTTAAAGGCGATTCGAATCTACCTCCTGAAATCTGTTTCCTGCAATTCTGCCTTGATTTCAAATCCTCTTCTTTGCCTTCCCTCAATATATTTGTGGACGAGAGTTATCATTTATAACTCTGCAGGTTTGTGAATTGCAGTGCCCTGAAGCTCCATTTTACAACTCGCTTTTTTGGGAGCTGGCCGCAAAAGCGCAGGATGGCTTCAGGCCCTGTTCTGGTTCCGGGGGGGAGGATGAGCCTGTGGTTAATTCTTCTTCCTGATGGGAAAATAGAGTGACCTGTGCCTGTCCCAACACCAAGAGCTAGTCTCTCACTGGTTCCCCGTCTACCCGTTCATCCTCAGGACAAATTGCAACCTGTACGGAACAGGAGGTTAAAGGTGCTGATGCTCCAAGTAGGGAGATTGTTAGTAAAGCGGCTGGAATGGCGAACCCGGGCACAAGGAGAAGAGAAATGAGGTGCGTTTTAGAAACCTTTCCCCATCACATGGTGTACCATCGTTTTGTTTTCTCATGCATGTTTTCGATGTAGGAAGATGCCCTTAAACCTGGAGATTTGGGACCCATGCGATGGGTACCACGCAGTATTACTTTAAAGGGTCTGCGTTTGCTCACCCAACCTCACCAAACCTCTCAGCCCCAAGAGTGTCCACCCTTATGTCTCATCCAGCTGTGGGTCTAGATATGGTCAATCCAGGTTGCATCACAGCCCCTGAACGCATTGTGTAAGAATTTCTCTCTCTTTCACTGTCTTTGTTTCATGGGTTTTTCAAAGTAATTTATTTTTATAATGGGGTTTAGCTTCTTTTCACTGCTGTGTTTATGCCGCTTTACACCCACTTGACACACTAACAGAGAGATATCAATACATAGGTTTTAAAATTATTAGTAGTCAGATATATTCTTGTGCGGTGAATAGCGTGTGTTGAGTCCAGTTCTCTGAGCAAGGAGTAGGTCTTGTCTATTACATATTGGGTTTATGGAACGGTATCTGAGCTAATTTGAAACCCTTGTTTTATGTATCACCCCACCTCACCTTTCCCGTTAAGCAGCCATAGTGTGTTTTCTGCATGTGTGACTGTGTTCTGTTTTGTAATTCAGTTCAAGTGTAACGGTTTTAACATTCCCTCTATAAGTGATACCTTTTGAGAAGTGTCCTTTTCTGTTTGACTTATTTCACTTAGAATCGTCGTACCTAAATCCACTCATCATGCTGCTACTAGCCTTATGACATTGATTCCATGTCTGAGTGATATTCCATTGTACATAAGGACCACAACTTCTTTATCCATTTTTCTCTTTCCTGGGATATTGAAGGTGGAATGAAGTGGAGGTCCTTGTCAACAGAGCAGCCCTAAACTTTGGGGTGCTTGTGTCTTGCTGATTTTTCATTTTCCCAATTTATACCCCCATGAGTGGAAGTGCCCTATGCTCTCTAAGCTGTGTTTTTTAGGTGTTTCAGGACACACCGTACACTTCTCCAGAGTGGCTGTTGGCAATTTACATCCCGCCCATCAGTGTAGCAAGGCTCCCATTTCTCCATGGCCTGTCCTGCATTTCTGGTTTTGAGACTTTTTTCAGCATGGCCCTTTTGACCGATGGGTAGCGAGTCTTCTTTGTAGCGCTGATTTGCCTTTCCAGGTTGCTTGGTTGGCCAAAAAGGGCGTATGCGTTGTTTCCTGAATATATTCAGGAAAAAACGCATACGCCCTTTTTGGCCAAGGGCATCATTGTCAACGTTTTGCTGCTTTTCATGTGCTTTAAAGGCGATTCGAATCTACCTCCTGAAATCTGTTTCCTGCAATTCTGCCTTGATTTCAAATCCTCTTCTTTGCCTTCCCTCAATATATTTGTGGACGAGAGTTATCATTTATAACTCTGCAGGTTTGTGAATTGCCGTGCCCTGAAGCTCCATTTTACAACTCGCTTTTTTGGGAGCTGGCCGCAAAAGCGCAGGATGGCTTCAGGCCCTGTTCTGGTTCCGGGGGGGAGGATGAGCCTGTGGTTAATTCTTCTTCCTGATGGGAAAATAGAGTGACCTGTGCCTGTCCCAACACCAAGAGCTAGTCTCTCACTGGTTCCCCGTCTACCCGTTCATCCTCAGGACAAATTGCAACCTGTACGGAACAGGAGGTTAAAGGTGCTGATGCTCCAAGTAGGGAGATTGTTAGTAAAGCGGCTGGAATGGCGAACCCGGGCACAAGGAGAAGAGAAATGAGGTGCGTTTTAGAAACCTTTCCCCATCACATGGTGTACCATCGTTTTGTTTTCTCATGCATGTTTTCGATGTAGGAAGATGCCCTTAAACCTGGAGATTTGGGACCCATGCGATGGGTACCACGCAGTATTACTTTAAAGGGTCTGCGTTTGCTCACCCAACCTCACCAAACCTCTCAGCCCCAAGAGTGTCCACCCTTATGTCTCATCCAGCTGTGGGTCTAGATATGGTCAATCCAGGTTGCATCACAGCCCCTGAACGCATTGTGTAAGAATTTCTCTCTCTTTCACTGTCTTTGTTTCTTGGGTTTTTCAAAGTAATTTATTTTTATAATGGGGTTTAGCTGCTTTTCACTGCTGTGTTTATGCCGCTTTACACCCACTTGACACACTAACAGAGAGATATCAATACATAGGTTTTAAAATTATTACTAGTCAGATATATTCTTGTGCGGTGAATAGGGTGTGTTGAGTCCAGTTCTCTGAGCAAGGAGTAGGTCTTGTCTATTACATATTGGGTTTATGGAACGGTATCTGAGCTAATTTGAAACCCTTGTTTTATGTATCACCCCACCTCACCTTTCCCGTTAAGCAGCCATAGTGTGTTTTCTGCATGTGTGACTCTGTTCTGTTTTGTAATTCAGTTCAAGTGTAACGGTTTTGACATTCCCTCTATAAGTGATACCTTATGAGAAGTGTCCTTTTCTGTGTGACTTATTTCACTTAGAATCGTCGTACCTAAATCCACTCATCATGATGCTACTAGTCTTATGACATTGATTTCATGGCTGAGTGATATTCCATTGTACATAAGGACCACAACTTCTTTATCCATTTTTCTCTTTCCTGGGATATTGAAGGTGGAATGAAGTGGAGGTCCTTGTCAACAGAGCAGCCCTAAACTTTGGGGTGCTTGTGTCTTGCTGATTTTTCATTTTCCCAATTTATACCCCCATGAGTGGAAGTGCCCTATGCTCTCTAAGCTGTGTTTTTTAGGTGTTTCAGGACACACCGTACACTTCTCCAGAGTGGCTGTTGGCAATTTACATCCCGCCCATCAGTGTAGCAAGGCTCCCATTTCTCCATGGCCTGTCCTGCATTTCTGGTTTTGAGACTTTTTTCAGCATGGCCCTTTTGACCGATGGGTAGCGAGTCTTCTTTGTAGCGCTGATTTGCCTTTCCAGGTTGCTTGGTTGGCCAAAAAGGGCGTATGCGTTTTTTCCTGAATATATTCAGGAAAAAACGCATACGCCCTTTTTGGCCAAGGGCATCATTGTCAACGTTTTGCTGCTTTTCATGTGCTTTAAAGGCGATTCGAATCTACCTCCTGAAATCTGTTTCCTGCAATTCTGCCTTGATTTCAAATCCTCTTCTTTGCCTTCCCTCAATATATTTGTGGACGAGAGTTATCATTTATAACTCTGCAGGTTTGTGAATTGCCGTGCCCTGAAGGTCCATTTTACAACTCGCTTTTTTGGGAGCTGGCCGCAAAAGCGCAGGATGGCTTCAGGCCCTGTTCTGGTTCCGGGGGGGAGGATGAGCCTGTGGTTAATTCTTCTTCCTGATGGGAAAATAGAGTGACCTGTGCCTGTCCCAACACCAAGAGCTAGTCTCTCACTGGTTCCCCGTCTACCCGTTCATCCTCAGGACAAATTGCAACCTGTACGGAACAGGAGGTTAAAGGTGCTGATGCTCCAAGTAGGGAGATTGTTAGTAAAGCGGCTGGAATGGCGAACCCGGGCACAAGGAGAAGAGAAATGAGGTGCGTTTTAGAAACCTTTCCCCATCACATGGTGTACCATCGTTTTGTATTCTCATGCATGTTTTCGATGTAGGAAGATGCCCTTAAACCTGGAGATTTGGGACCCATGCGATGGGTACCACGCAGTATTACTTTAAAGGGTCTGCGTTTGCTCACCCAACCTCACCAAACCTCTCAGCCCCAAGAGTGTGCACCCTTATGTCTCATCCAGCTGTGGGTCTAGATATGGTCAATCCAGGTTGCATCACAGCCCCTGAACGCATTGTGTAAGAATTTCGCTCTCTTTCACTGTCTTTGTTTCATGGGTTTTTCAAAGTAATTTATTTTTATAATGGGGTTTAGCTGCTTTTCACTGCTGTGTTTATGCCGCTTTACACCCACTTGACACACTAACAGTGAGATATCAATACATAGGCTTTAAGATTATTACTAGTCAGATATATTCTTGTGCGGTGAATAGGGTGTGTTGAGTCCAGTTCTCTGAGCAAGGAGTAGGTCTTGTCTATTACATATTGGGTTTATGGAACGGTATCTGAGCTAATTTGAAACCCTTGTTTTATGTATCACCCCACCTCACCTTTCCCGTTAAGCAGCCATAGTGTGTTTTCTGCATGTGTGACTCTGTTCTGTTTTGTAATTCAGTTCAAGTGTAACGGTTTTTACATTCCCTCTATAAGTGATACCTTATGAGAAGTGTCCTTTTCTGTTTGACTTATTTCACTTAGAATCGTCGTACCTAAATCCACTCATCATGCTGCTACTAGCCTTATGACATTGATTCCATGTCTGAGTGATATTCCATTGTACATAAGGACCACAACTTCTTTATCCATTTTTCTCTTTCCTGGGATATTGAAGGTGGAATGAAGTGGAGGTCCTTGTCAACAGAGCAGCCCTAAACTTTGGGGTGCTTGTGTCTTGCTGATTTTTCATTTTCCCAATTTATACCCCCATGAGTGGAAGTGCCCTATGCTCTCTAAGCTGTGTTTTTTAGGTGTTTCAGGACACACCGTACACTTCTCCAGAGTGGCTGTTGGCAATTTACATCCCGCCCATCAGTGTAGCAAGGCTCCCATTTCTCCATGGCCTGTCCTGCATTTCTGGTTTTGAGACTTTTTTCAGCATGGCCCTTTTGACCGATGGGTAGCGAGTCTTCTTTGTAGCGCTGATTTGCCTTTCCAGGTTGCTTGGTTGGCCAAAAAGGGCGTATGCGTTTTTTCCTGAATATATTCAGGAAAAAACGCATACGCCCTTTTTGGCCAAGGGCATCATTGTCAACGTTTTGCTGCTTTTCATGTGCTTTAAAGGCGATTCGAATCTACCTCCTGAAATCTGTTTCCTGCAATTCTGCCTTGATTTCAAATCCTCTTCTTTGCCTTCCCTCAATATATTTGTGGACGAGAGTTATCATTTATAACTCTGCAGGTTTGTGAATTGCCGTGCCCTGAAGGTCCATTTTACAACTCGCTTTTTTGGGAGCTGGCCGCAAAAGCGCAGGATGGCTTCAGGCCCTGTTCTGGTTCCGGGGGGGAGGATGAGCCTGTGGTTAATTCTTCTTCCTGATGGGAAAATAGAGTGACCTGTGCCTGTCCCAACACCAAGAGCTAGTCTCTCACTGGTTCCCCGTCTACCCGTTCATCCTCAGGACAAATTGCAACCTGTACGGAACAGGAGGTTAAAGGTGCTGATGCTCCAAGTAGGGAGATTGTTAGTAAAGCGGCTGGAATGGCGAACCCGGGCACAAGGAGAAGAGAAATGAGGTGCGTTTTAGAAACCTTTCCCCATCACATGGTGTACCATCGTTTTGTATTCTCATGCATGTTTTCGATGTAGGAAGATGCCCTTAAACCTGGAGATTTGGGACCCATGCGATGGGTACCACGCAGTATTACTTTAAAGGGTCTGCGTTTGCTCACCCAACCTCACCAAACCTCTCAGCCCCAAGAGTGTGCACCCTTATGTCTCATCCAGCTGTGGGTCTAGATATGGTCAATCCAGGTTGCATCACAGCCCCTGAACGCATTGTGTAAGAATTTCGCTCTCTTTCACTGTCTTTGTTTCATGGGTTTTTCAAAGTAATTTATTTTTATAATGGGGTTTAGCTGCTTTTCACTGCTGTGTTTATGCCGCTTTACACCCACTTGACACACTAACAGTGAGATATCAATACATAGGCTTTAAGATTATTACTAGTCAGATATATTCTTGTGCGGTGAATAGGGTGTGTTGAGTCCAGTTCTCTGAGCAAGGAGTAGGTCTTGTCTATTACATATTGGGTTTATGGAACGGTATCTGAGCTAATTTGAAACCCTTGTTTTATGTATCACCCCACCTCACCTTTCCCGTTAAGCAGCCATAGTGTGTTTTCTGCATGTGTGACTCTGTTCTGTTTTGTAATTCAGTTCAAGTGTAACGGTTTTTACATTCCCTCTATAAGTGATACCTTATGAGAAGTGTCCTTTTCTGTTTGACTTATTTCACTTAGAATCGTCGTACCTAAATCCACTCATCATGCTGCTACTAGCCTTATGACATTGATTCCATGTCTGAGTGATATTCCATTGTACATAAGGACCACAACTTCTTTATCCATTTTTCTCTTTCCTGGGATATTGAAGGTGGAATGAAGTGGAGGTCCTTGTCAACAGAGCAGCCCTAAACTTTGGGGTGCTTGTGTCTTGCTGATTTTTCATTTTCCCAATTTATACCCCCATGAGTGGAAGTGCCCTATGCTCTCTAAGCTGTGTTTTTTAGGTGTTTCAGGACACACCGTACACTTCTCCAGAGTGGCTGTTGGCAATTTACATCCCGCCCATCAGTGTAGCAAGGCTCCCATTTCTCCATGGCCTGTCCTGCATTTCTGGTTTTGAGACTTTTTTCAGCATGGCCCTTTTGACCGATGGGTAGCGAGTCTTCTTTGTAGCGCTGATTTGCCTTTCCAGGTTGCTTGGTTGGCCAAAAAGGGCGTATGCGTTTTTTCCTGAATATATTCAGGAAAAAACGCATACGCGCTTTTTGGCCAAGGGCATCATTGTCAACGTTTTGCTGCTTTTCATGTGCTTTAAAGGCGATTCGAATCTACCTCCTGAAATCTGTTTCCTGCAATTCTGCCTTGATTTCAAATCCTCTTCTTTGCCTTCCCTCAATATATTTGTGGACGAGAGTTATCATTTATAACTCTGCAGGTTTGTGAATTGCAGTGTCCTGAAGCTCCATTTTACAACTCGCTTTTTTGGGAGCTGGCCGCAAAAGCGCAGGATGGCTTCAGGCCCTGTTCTGGTTCCGGGGGGGAGGATGAGCCTGTGGTTAATTCTTCTTCCTGATGGGAAAATAGAGTGACCTGTGCCTGTCCCAACACCAAGAGCTAGTCTCTCACTGGTTCCCCGTCTACCCGTTCATCCTCAGGACAAATTGCAACCTGTACGGAACAGGAGGTTAAAGGTGCTGATGCTCCAAGTAGGGAGATTATTAGTAAAGCGGCTGGAATGGCGAACCCGGGCACAAGGAGAAGAGAAATGAGGTGCGTTTTAGAAACCTTTCCCCATCACATGGTGTACCATCTTTTTGTTTGCTCATGCATGTTTTCGATGTAGGAAGATGCCCTTGAACCTGGAGATTTGCGACCCATGCGATGGGTAACACGCAGTATTACTTTAAAGGGTCTGCGTTTGCTCACCCAACCTCACCAAACCTCTCAGCCCCCAGAGTGTCCACCCTTATGTCTCATGCAGCTGTGGGTCTAGATATGGTCAATCCAGGTTGCATCACAGCCCCTGAACGCATTGTGTAAGAATTTCGCTCTCTTTCACTGTCTTTGTTTCATGGGTTTTTCAAAGTAATTTATTTTGATAATGGGGTTTAGCTGCTTTTCACTGCTGTGTTTATGCCGCTTTACACCCACTTGACACACTAACAGAGAGATACCAATACATAGGTTTTAAGATTATTACTAGTCAGATATATTCTTGTGCGGTGAATAGGGTGTGTTGAGTCCAGTTCTCTGAGCAAGGAGTAGGTCTTGTCTATTACATATTGGGTTTATGGAACGGTATCTGAGCTAATTTGAAACCCTTGTTTTATGTATCACCCCACCTCACCTTTCCCGTTAAGCAGCCATAGTGTGTTTTCTGCATGTGTGACTCTGTTCTGTTTTGTAATTCAGTTCAAGTGTAACGGTTTTTACATTCCCTCTATAAGTGATACCTTATGAGAAGTGTCCTTTTCTGTTTGACTTATTTCACTTAGAATCGTCGTACCTAAATCCACTCATCATGCTGCTACTAGCCTTATGACATTGATTCCATGTCTGAGTGATATTCCATTGTACATAAGGACCACAACTTCTTTATCCATTTTTCTCTTTCCTGGGATATTGAAGGTGGAATGAAGTGGAGGTCCTTGTCAACAGAGCAGCCCTAAACTTTGGGGTGCTTGTGTCTTGCTGATTTTTCATTTTCCCAATTTATACCCCCATGAGTGGAAGTGCCCTATGCTCTCTAAGCTGTGTTTTTTAGGTGTTTCAGGACACACCGTACACTTCTCCAGAGTGGCTGTTGGCAATTTACATCCCGCCCATCAGTGTAGCAAGGCTCCCATTTCTCCATGGCCTGTCCTGCATTTCTGGTTTTGAGACTTTTTTCAGCATGGCCCTTTTGACCGATGGGTAGCGAGTCTTCTTTGTAGCGCTGATTTGCCTTTCCAGGTTGCTTGGTTGGCCAAAAAGGGCGTATGCGTTTTTTCCTGAATATATTCAGGAAAAAACGCATACGCGCTTTTTGGCCAAGGGCATCATTGTCAACGTTTTGCTGCTTTTCATGTGCTTTAAAGGCGATTCGAATCTACCTCCTGAAATCTGTTTCCTGCAATTCTGCCTTGATTTCAAATCCTCTTCTTTGCCTTCCCTCAATATATTTGTGGACGAGAGTTATCATTTATAACTCTGCAGGTTTGTGAATTGCAGTGTCCTGAAGCTCCATTTTACAACTCGCTTTTTTGGGAGCTGGCCGCAAAAGCGCAGGATGGCTTCAGGCCCTGTTCTGGTTCCGGGGGGGAGGATGAGCCTGTGGTTAATTCTTCTTCCTGATGGGAAAATAGAGTGACCTGTGCCTGTCCCAACACCAAGAGCTAGTCTCTCACTGGTTCCCCGTCTACCCGTTCATCCTCAGGACAAATTGCAACCTGTACGGAACAGGAGGTTAAAGGTGCTGATGCTCCAAGTAGGGAGATTATTAGTAAAGCGGCTGGAATGGCGAACCCGGGCACAAGGAGAAGAGAAATGAGGTGCGTTTTAGAAACCTTTCCCCATCACATGGTGTACCATCTTTTTGTTTGCTCATGCATGTTTTCGATGTAGGAAGATGCCCTTGAACCTGGAGATTTGCGACCCATGCGATGGGTAACACGCAGTATTACTTTAAAGGGTCTGCGTTTGCTCACCCAACCTCACCAAACCTCTCAGCCCCCAGAGTGTCCACCCTTATGTCTCTTGCAGCTGTGGGTCTAGATATGGTCAATCCAGGTTGCATCACAGCCCCTGAACGCATTGTGTAAGAATTTCGCTCTCTTTCACTGTCTTTGTTTCATGGGTTTTTCAAAGTAATTTATTTTGATAATGGGGTTTAGCTGCTTTTCACTGCTGTGTTTATGCCGCTTTACACCCACTTGACACACTAACAGAGAGATACCAATACATAGGTTTTAAGATTATTACTAGTCAGATATATTCTTGTGCGGTGAATAGGGTGTGTTGAGTCCAGTTCTCTGAGCAAGGAGTAGGTCTTGTCTATTACATATTGGGTTTATGGAACGGTATCTGAGCTAATTTGAAACCCTTGTTTTATGTATCACCCCACCTCACCTTTCCCGTTAAGCAGCCATAGTGTGTTTTCTGCATGTGTGACTCTGTTCTGTTTTGTAATTCAGTTCAAGTGTAGCGGTTTTTACATTCCTTCTATAAGTGATACCTTATGAGAAGTGTCCTTTTCTGTTTGACTTATTTCACTTAGAATCGTCGTACCTAAATCCACTCATCATGCTGCTACTAGCCTTATGACATTGATTCCATGTCTGAGTGATATTCCATTGTACATAAGGACCACAACTTCTTTATCCATTTTTCTCTTTCCTGGGATATTGAAGGTGGAATGAAGTGGAGGTCCTTGTCAACAGAGCAGCCCTAAACTTTGGGGTGCTTGTGTCTTGCTGATTTTTCATTTTCCCAATTTATACCCCCATGAGTGGAAGTGCCCTATGCTCTCTAAGCTGTGTTTTTTAGATGTTTCAGGACACACCGTACACTTCTCCAGAGTGGCTGTTGGCAATTTACATCCCGCCCATCAGTGTAGCAAGGCTCCCATTTCTCCATGGCCTGTCCTGCATTTCTGGTTTTGAGACTTTTTTCAGCATATCCCTTTTGACCGATGGGTAGCGAGTCTTCTTTGTAGCGCTGATTTGCCTTTCCAGGTTGCTTGGTTGGCCAAAAAGGGCGTATGCGTTTTTTCCTGAATATATTCAGGAAAAAACGCATACGCCCTTTTTGGCCAAGGGCATCATTGTCAACGTTTTGCTGCTTTTCATGTGATTTAAAGGCGATTCGAATCTACCTCCTGAAATCTGTTTCCTGCAATTCTGCCTTGATTTCAAATCCTCTTCTTTGCCTTCCCTCAATATATTTGTGGACGAGAGTTATCATTTATAACTCTGCAGGTTTGTGAATTGCAGTGCCCTGAAGCTCCATTTTACAACTCGCTTTTTTGGGAGCTGGCCGCAAAAGCGCAGGATGGCTTCAGGCCCTGTTCTGGTTGCGGGGGGGAGGATGAGCCTGTGGTTAATTCTTCTTCCTGATGGGAAAATAGAGTGACCTGTGCCTGTTCCAACACCAAGAGCTAGTCTCTCACTGGTTCCCCGTCTACCCGTTCATCCTCAGGACAAATTGCAACCTGTACGGAACAGGAGGTTAAAGGTGCTGATGCTCCAAGTAGGGAGATTGTTAGTAAAGCGGCTGGAATGGCGAACCCGGGCACAAGGAGAAGAGAAATGAGGTGCGTTTTAGAAACCTTTCCCCATCACATGGTGTACCATCGTTTTGTTTTCTCATGCATGTTTTCGATGTAGGAAGATGCCCTTAAACCTGGAGATTGGGGACCCATGCGATGGGTACCACGCAGTATTACTTTAAAGGGTCTGCGTTTGCTCACCCAACCTCACCAAACCTCTCAGCCCCCAGAGTGTCCACCCTTATGTCTCATGCAGCTGTGGGTCTAGATATGGTCAATCCAGGTTGCATCACAGCCCCTGAACGCATTGTGTAAGAATTTCACTCTCTTTCACTGTCTTTGTTTCATGGGTTTTTCAAAGTAATTTATTTTGATAATGGGGTTTAGCTGCTTTTCACTGCTGTGTTTATGCCGCTTTACACCCACTTGACACACTAACAGAGAGATACCAATACATAGGTTTTAAGATTATTACTAGTCAGATATATTCTTGTGCGGTGAATAGGGTGTGTTGAGTCCAGTTCTCTGAGCAAGGAGTAGGTCTTGTCTATTACATATTGGGTTTATGGAACGGTATCTGAGCTAATTTGAAACCCTTGTTTTATGTATCACCCCACCTCACCTTTCCCGTTAAGCAGCCATAGTGTGTTTTCTGCATGTGTGACTCTGTTCTGTTTTGTAATTCAGTTCAAGTGTAACGGTTTTTACATTCCCTCTATAAGTGATACCTTATGAGAAGTGTCCTTTTCTGTTTGACTTATTTCACTTAGAATCGTCGTACCTAAATCCACTCATCATGCTGCTACTAGCCTTATGACATTGATTCCATGTCTGAGTGATATTCCATTGTACATAAGGACCACAACTTCTTTATCCATTTTTCTCTTTCCTGGGATATTGAAGGTGGAATGAAGTGGAGGTCCTTGTCAACAGAGCAGCCCTAAACTTTGGGGTGCTTGTGTCTTGCTGATTTTTCATTTTCCCAATTTATACCCCCATGAGTGGAAGTGCCCTATGCTCTCTAAGCTGTGTTTTTTAGGTGTTTCAGGACACACCGTACACTTCTCCAGAGTGGCTGTTGGCAATTTACATCCCGCCCATCAGTGTAGCAAGGCTCCCATTTCTCCATGGCCTGTCCTGCATTTCTGGTTTTGAGACTTTTTTCAGCATGGCCCTTTTGACCGATGGGTAGCGAGTCTTCTTTGTAGCGCTGATTTGCCTTTCCAGGTTGCTTGGTTGGCCAAAAAGGGCGTATGCGTTTTTTCCTGAATATATTCAGGAAAAAACGCATACGCGCTTTTTGGCCAAGGGCATCATTGTCAACGTTTTGCTGCTTTTCATGTGCTTTAAAGGCGATTCGAATCTACCTCCTGAAATCTGTTTCCTGCAATTCTGCCTTGATTTCAAATCCTCTTCTTTGCCTTCCCTCAATATATTTGTGGACGAGAGTTATCATTTATAACTCTGCAGGTTTGTGAATTGCAGTGTCCTGAAGCTCCATTTTACAACTCGCTTTTTTGGGAGCTGGCCGCAAAAGCGCAGGATGGCTTCAGGCCCTGTTCTGGTTCCGGGGGGGAGGATGAGCCTGTGGTTAATTCTTCTTCCTGATGGGAAAATAGAGTGACCTGTGCCTGTCCCAACACCAAGAGCTAGTCTCTCACTGGTTCCCCGTCTACCCGTTCATCCTCAGGACAAATTGCAACCTGTACGGAACAGGAGGTTAAAGGTGCTGATGCTCCAAGTAGGGAGATTATTAGTAAAGCGGCTGGAATGGCGAACCCGGGCACAAGGAGAAGAGAAATGAGGTGCGTTTTAGAAACCTTTCCCCATCACATGGTGTACCATCTTTTTGTTTGCTCATGCATGTTTTCGATGTAGGAAGATGCCCTTGAACCTGGAGATTTGCGACCCATGCGATGGGTAACACGCAGTATTACTTTAAAGGGTCTGCGTTTGCTCACCCAACCTCACCAAACCTCTCAGCCCCCAGAGTGTCCACCCTTATGTCTCATGCAGCTGTGGGTCTAGATATGGTCAATCCAGGTTGCATCACAGCCCCTGAACGCATTGTGTAAGAATTTCGCTCTCTTTCACTGTCTTTGTTTCATGGGTTTTTCAAAGTAATCTATTTTGATAATGGGGTTTAGCTGCTTTTCACTGCTGTGTTTATGCCGCTTTACACCCACTTGACACACTAACAGAGAGATACCAATACATAGGTTTTAAGATTATTACTAGTCAGATATATTCTTGTGCGGTGAATAGGGTGTGTTGAGTCCAGTTCTCTGAGCAAGGAGTAGGTCTTGTCTATTACATATTGGGTTTATGGAACGGTATCTGAGCTAATTTGAAACCCTTGTTTTATGTATCACCCCACCTCACCTTTCCCGTTAAGCAGCCATAGTGTGTTTTCTGCATGTGTGACTCTGTTCTGTTTTGTAATTCAGTTCAAGTGTAACGGTTTTTACATTCCCTCTATAAGTGATACCTTATGAGAAGTGTCCTTTTCTGTTTGACTTATTTCACTTAGAATCGTCGTACCTAAATCCACTCATCATGCTGCTACTAGCCTTATGACATTGATTCCATGTCTGAGTGATATTCCATTGTACATAAGGACCACAACTTCTTTATCCATTTTTCTCTTTCCTGGGATATTGAAGGTGGAATGAAGTGGAGGTCCTTGTCAACAGAGCAGCCCTAAACTTTGGGGTGCTTGTGTCTTGCTGATTTTTCATTTTCCCAATTTATACCCCCATGAGTGGAAGTGCCCTATGCTCTCTAAGCTGTGTTTTTTAGGTGTTTCAGGACACACCGTACACTTCTCCAGAGTGGCTGTTGGCAATTTACATCCCGCCCATCAGTGTAGCAAGGCTCCCATTTCTCCATGGCCTGTCCTGCATTTCTGGTTTTGAGACTTTTTTCAGCATGGCCCTTTTGACCGATGGGTAGCGAGTCTTCTTTGTAGCGCTGATTTGCCTTTCCAGGTTGCTTGGTTGGCCAAAAAGGGCGTATGCGTTTTTTCCTGAATATATTCAGGAAAAAACGCATACGCGCTTTTTGGCCAAGGGCATCATTGTCAACGTTTTGCTGCTTTTCATGTGCTTTAAAGGCGATTCGAATCTACCTCCTGAAATCTGTTTCCTGCAATTCTGCCTTGATTTCAAATCCTCTTCTTTGCCTTCCCTCAATATATTTGTGGACGAGAGTTATCATTTATAACTCTGCAGGTTTGTGAATTGCAGTGTCCTGAAGCTCCATTTTACAACTCGCTTTTTTGGGAGCTGGCCGCAAAAGCGCAGGATGGCTTCAGGCCCTGTTCTGGTTCCGGGGGGGAGGATGAGCCTGTGGTTAATTCTTCTTCCTGATGGGAAAATAGAGTGACCTGTGCCTGTCCCAACACCAAGAGCTAGTCTCTCACTGGTTCCCCGTCTACCCGTTCATCCTCAGGACAAATTGCAACCTGTACGGAACAGGAGGTTAAAGGTGCTGATGCTCCAAGTAGGGAGATTATTAGTAAAGCGGCTGGAATGGCGAACCCGGGCACAAGGAGAAGAGAAATGAGGTGCGTTTTAGAAACCTTTCCCCATCACATGGTGTACCATCTTTTTGTTTGCTCATGCATGTTTTCGATGTAGGAAGATGCCCTTGAACCTGGAGATTTGCGACCCATGCGATGGGTAACACGCAGTATTACTTTAAAGGGTCTGCGTTTGCTCACCCAACCTCACCAAACCTCTCAGCCCCCAGAGTGTCCACCCTTATGTCTCTTGCAGCTGTGGGTCTAGATATGGTCAATCCAGGTTGCATCACAGCCCCTGAACGCATTGTGTAAGAATTTCGCTCTCTTTCACTGTCTTTGTTTCATGGGTTTTTCAAAGTAATTTATTTTGATAATGGGGTTTAGCTGCTTTTCACTGCTGTGTTTATGCCGCTTTACACCCACTTGACACACTAACAGAGAGATACCAATACATAGGTTTTAAGATTATTACTAGTCAGATATATTCTTGTGCGGTGAATAGGGTGTGTTGAGTCCAGTTCTCTGAGCAAGGAGTAGGTCTTGTCTATTACATATTGGGTTTATGGAACGGTATCTGAGCTAATTTGAAACCCTTGTTTTATGTATCACCCCACCTCACCTTTCCCGTTAAGCAGCCATAGTGTGTTTTCTGCATGTGTGACTCTGTTCTGTTTTGTAATTCAGTTCAAGTGTAGCGGTTTTTACATTCCTTCTATAAGTGATACCTTATGAGAAGTGTCCTTTTCTGTTTGACTTATTTCACTTAGAATCGTCGTACCTAAATCCACTCATCATGCTGCTACTAGCCTTATGACATTGATTCCATGTCTGAGTGATATTCCATTGTACATAAGGACCACAACGTCTTTATCCATTTTTCTCTTTCCTGGGATATTGAAGGTGGAATGAAGTGGAGGTCCTTGTCAACAGAGCAGCCCTAAACTTTGGGGTGCTTGTGTCTTGCTGATTTTTCATTTTCCCAATTTATACCCCCATGAGTGGAAGTGCCCTATGCTCTCTAAGCTGTGTTTTTTAGATGTTTCAGGACACACCGTACACTTCTCCAGAGTGGCTGTTGGCAATTTACATCCCGCCCATCAGTGTAGCAAGGCTCCCATTTCTCCATGGCCTGTCCTGCATTTCTGGTTTTGAGACTTTTTTCAGCATATCCCTTTTGACCGATGGGTAGCGAGTCTTCTTTGTAGCGCTGATTTGCCTTTCCAGGTTGCTTGGTTGGCCAAAAAGGGCGTATGCGTTTTTTCCTGAATATATTCAGGAAAAAACGCATACGCGCTTTTTGGCCAAGGGCATCATTGTCAACGTTTTGCTGCTTTTCATGTGCTTTAAAGGCGATTCGAATCTACCTCCTGAAATCTGTTTCCTGCAATTCTGCCTTGATTTCAAATCCTCTTCTTTGCCTTCCCTCAATATATTTGTGGACGAGAGTTATCATTTATAACTCTGCAGGTTTGTGAATTGCAGTGCCCTGAAGCTCCATTTTACAACTCGCTTTTTTGGGAGCTGGCCGCAAAAGCGCAGGATGGCTTCAGGCCCTGTTCTGGTTGCGGGGGGGAGGATGAGCCTGTGGTTAATTCTTCTTCCTGATGGGAAAATAGAGTGACCTGTGCCTGTTCCAACACCAAGAGCTAGTCTCTCACTGGTTCCCCGTCTACCCGTTCATCCTCAGGACAAATTGCAACCTGTACGGAACAGGAGGTTAAAGGTGCTGATGCTCCAAGTAGGGAGATTGTTAGTAAAGCGGCTGGAATGGCGAACCCGGGCACAAGGAGAAGAGAAATGAGGTGCGTTTTAGAAACCTTTCCCCATCACATGGTGTACCATCGTTTTGTTTTCTCATGCATGTTTTCGATGTAGGAAGATGCCCTTGAACCTGGAGATTTGGGACCCATGCGATGGGTACCACGCAGTATTACTTTAAAGGGTCTGCGTTTGCTCACCCAACCTCACCAAACCTCTCAGCCCCAAGAGTGTGCACCCTTATGACTCATCCAGCTGTGGGTCTAGATATGGTCAATCCAGGTTGCATCACAGCCCCTGAACGCATTGTGTAAGAATTTCTCTCTCTTTCACTGTCTTTGTTTCATGGGTTTGTAAAAGTAATTTATTTTTATAATGAGGTTTAGCTGCTTTTCACTGCTGTGTTTATGCCGCTTTACACCCACTTGACACACTAACAGTGAGATAGCAATACATAGGCTTTAAGATTATTACTACTCAGATATATTCTTGTGCGGTGAATAGGGTGTGTTGAGTCCAGTTCTCTGAGCAAGGAGTAGGTCTTGTCTATTACATATTGGGTTTATGGAACGGTATCTGAGCTAATTTGAAACCCTTGTTTTATGTATCACCCCACCTCACCTTTCCCGTTAAGCAGCCATAGTGTGTTTTCTGCATGTGTGACTCTGTTCTGTTTTGTAATTCAGTTCAAGTGTAACGGTTTTGACATTCCCTCTATAAGTGATACCTTATGAGAAGTGTCCTTTTCTGTGTGACTTATTTCACTTAGAATCGTCGTACCTAAATCCACTCATCATGCTGCTACTAGCCTTATGACATTGATTTCATGGCTGAGTGATATTCCATTGTACATAAGGACCACAACTTCTTTATCCATTTTTCTCTTTCCTGGGATATTGAAGGTGGAATGAAGTGGAGGTCCTTGTCAACAGAGCAGCCCTAAACTTTGGGGTGCTTGTGTCTTGCTGATTTTTCATTTTCCCAATTTATACCCCCATGAGTGGAAGTGCCCTATGCTCTCTAAGCTGTGTTTTTTAGGTGTTTCAGGACACACCGTACACTTCTCCAGAGTGGCTGTTGGCAATTTACATCCCGCCCATCAGTGTAGCAAGGCTCCCATTTCTCCATGGCCTGTCCTGCATTTCTGGTTTTGAGACTTTTTTCAGCATATCCCTTTTGACCGATGGGTAGCGAGTCTTCTTTGTAGCGCTGATTTGCCTTTCCAGGTTGCTTGGTTGGCCAAAAAGGGCGTATGCGTTTTTTCCTGAATATATTCAGGAAAAAACGCATACGCCCTTTTTGGCCAAGGGCATCATTGTCAACGTTTTGCCGCTTTTCATGTGCTTTAAAGGCGATTCGAATCTACCTCCTGAAATCTGTTTCCTGCAATTCTGCCTTGATTTCAAATCCTCTTCTTTGCCTTCCCTCAATATATTTGTGGACGAGAGTTATCATTTATAACTCTGCAGGTTTGTGAATTGCAGTGCCCTGAAGCTCCATTTTACAACTCGCTTTTTTGGGAGCTGGCCGCAAAAGCGCAGGATGGCTTCAGGCCCTCTTCTGGTTCCGGGGGGGAGGATGAGCCTGTGGTTAATTCTTCTTCCTGATGGGAAAATAGAGTGACCTGTGCCTGTCCCAACACCAAGAGCTAGTCTCTCACTGGTTCCCCGTCTACCCGTTCATCCTCAGGACAAATTGCAACCTGTACGGAACAGGAGGTTAAAGGTGCTGATGCTCCAAGTAGGGAGATTGTTAGTAAAGTGGCTGGAATGGCGAACCCGGGCACAAGGAGAAGAGAAATGAGGTGCGTTTTAGAAACCTTTCCCCATCACATGGTGTACCATCTTTTTGTTTTCTCATGCATGTTTTCGATGTAGGAAGATGCCCTTAAACCTGGAGATTTGGGACCCATGCGATGGGTACCACGCAGTATTACTTTAAAGGGTCTGCGTTTGCTCACCCAACCTCACCAAACCTCTCAGCCCCAAGAGTGTGCACCCTTATGTCTCATCCAGCTGTGGGTCTAGATATGGTCAATCCAGGTTGCATCACAGCCCCTGAACGCATTGTGTAAGAATTTCGCTCTCTTTCACTGTCTTTGTTTCATGGGTTTTTCAAAGTAATTTATTTTTATAATGGGGTTTAGCTGCTTTTCACTGCTGTGTTTATGCCGCTTTACACCCACTTGACACACTAACAGTGAGATATCAATACATAGGCTTTAAGATTATTAGTAGTCAGATATATTCTTGTGCGGTGAATAGGGTGTGTTGAGTCCAGTTCTCTGAGCAAGGAGTAGGTCTTGTCTATTACATATTGGGTTTATGGAACGGTATCTGAGCTAATTTGAAACCCTTGTTTTATGTATCACCCCACCTCACCTTTCCCGTTAAGCAGCCATAGTGTGTTTTCTGCATGTGTGACTCTGTTCTGTTTTGTAATTCAGTTCAAGTGTAACGGTTTTGACATTCCCTCTATAAGTGATACCTTATGAGAAGTGTCCTTTTCTGTGTGACTTATTTCACTTAGAATCGTCGTACCTAAATCCACTCATCATGCTGCTACTAGCCTTATGACATTGATTTCATGGCTGAGTGATATTCCATTGTACATAAGGACCACAACTTCTTTATCCATTTTTCTCTTTCCTGGGATATTGAAGGTGGAATGAAGTGGAGGTCCTTGTCAACAGAGCAGCCCTAAACTTTGGGGTGCTTGTGTCTTGCTGATTTTTCATTTTCCCAATTTATACCCCCATGAGTGGAAGTGCCCTATGCTCTCTAAGCTGTGTTTTTTAGATGTTTCAGGACACACCGTACACTTCTCCAGAGTGGCTGTTGGCAATTTACATCCCGCCCATCAGTGTAGCAAGGCTCCCATTTCTCCATGGCCTGTCCTGCATTTCTGGTTTTGAGACTTTTTTCAGCATGGCCCTTTTGACCGATGGGTAGCGAGTCTTTTTTGTAGCGCTGATTTGCCTTTCCAGGTTGCTTGGTTGGCCAAAAAGGGCGTATGCGTTTTTTCCTGAATATATTCAGGAAAAAACGCATACGCCCTTTTTGGCCAAGGGCATCATTGTCAACGTTTTGCTGCTTTTCATGTGCTTTAAAGGCGATTCGAATCTACCTCCTGAAATCTGTTTCCTGCAATTCTGCCTTGATTTCAAATCCTCTTCTTTGCCTTCCCTCAATATATTTGTGGACGAGAGTTATCATTTATAACTCTGCAGGTTTGTGAATTGCAGTGCCCTGAAGCTCCATTTTACAACTCGCTTTTTTGGGAGCTGGCCGCAAAAGCGCAGGATGGCTTCAGGCCCTCTTCTGGTTCCGGGGGGGAGGATGAGCCTGTGGTTAATTCTTCTTCCTGATGGGAAAATAGAGTGACCTGTGCCTGTCCCAACACCAAGAGCTAGTCTCTCACTGGTTCCCCGTCTACCCGTTCATCCTCAGGACAAATTGCAACCTGTACGGAACAGGAGGTTAAAGGTGCTGATGCTCCAAGTAGGGAGATTGTTAGTAAAGCGGCTGGAATGGCGAACCCGGGCACAAGGAGAAGAGAAATGAGGTGCGTTTTAGAAACCTTTCCCCATCACATGGTGTACAATCTTTTTGTTTGCTCATGCATGTTTTCGATGTAGGAAGATGCCCTTGAACCTGGAGATTTGCGACCCATGCGATGGGTAACACGCAGTATTACTTTAAAGGGTCTCCGTTTGCTCACCCAACCTCACCAAACCTCTCAGCCCCAAGAGTGTCCACCCTTATGTCTCATCCAGCTGTGGGTCTAGATATGGTCAATCCAGGTTGCATCACAGCCCCTGAACGCATTGTGTAAGAATTTCGCTCTCTTTCACTGTCTTTGTTTCATGGGTTTTTCAAAGTAATTTATTTTTATAATGGGGTTTAGCTGCTTTTCACTGCTGTGTTTATGCCGCTTTACACCCACTTGACACACTAACAGAGAGATATCAATACATAGGTTTTAAGATTATTACTAGTCAGATATATTCTTGTGCGGTGAATAGGGTGTGTTGAGTCCAGTTCTCTGAGCAAGGAGTAGGTCTTGTCTATTACATATTGGGTTTATGGAACGGTATCTGAGCTAATTTGAAACCCTTGTTTTATGTATCACCCCACCTCACCTTTCCCGTTAAGCAGCCATAGTGTGTTTTCTGCATGTGTGACTCTGTTCTGTTTTGTAATTCAGTTCAAGTGTAACGGTTTTGACATTCCCTCTATAAGTGATACCTTATGAGAAGTGTCCTTTTCTGTGTGACTTATTTCACTTAGAATCGTCGTACCTAAATCCACTCATCATGCTGCTACTAGCCTTATGACATTGATTTCATGGCTGAGTGATATTCCATTGTACATAAGGACCACAACTTCTTTATCCATTTTTCTCTTTCCTGGGATATTGAAGGTGGAATGAAGTGGAGGTCCTTGTCTACAGAGCAGCCCTAAACTTTGGGGTGCTTGTGTCTTGCTGATTTTTCATTTTCCCAATTTATACCCCCATGAGTGGAAGTGCCCTATGCTCTCTAAGCTGTGTTTTTTAGATGTTTCAGGACACACCGTACACTTCTCCAGAGTGGCTGTTGGCAATTTACATCCCGCCCATCAGTGTAGCAAGGCTCCCATTTCTCCATGGCCTGTCCTGCATTTCTGGTTTTGAGACTTTTTTCAGCATGGCCCTTTTGACCGATGGGTAGCGAGTCTTCTTTGTAGCGCTGATTTGCCTTTCCAGGTTGCTTGGTTGGCCAAAAAGGGCGTATGCGTTTTTTCCTGAATATATTCAGGAAAAAACGCATACGCCCTTTTTGGCCAAGGGCATCATTGTCAACGTTTTGCCGCTTTTCATGTGCTTTAAAGGCGATTCGAATCTACCTCCTGAAATCTGTTTCCTGCAATTCTGCCTTGATTTCAAATCCTCTTCTTTGCCTTCCCTCAATATATTTGTGGACGAGAGTTATCATTTATAACTCTGCAGGTTTGTGAATTGCAGTGCCCTGAAGCTCCATTTTACAACTCGCTTTTTTGGGAGCTGGCCGCAAAAGCGCAGGATGGCTTCAGGCCCTGTTCTGGTTCCGGGGGGGAGGATGAGCCTGTGGTTAATTCTTCTTCCTGATGGGAAAATAGAGTGACCTGTGCCTGTCCCAACACCAAGAGCTAGTCTCTCACTGGTTCCCCGTCTACCCGTTCATCCTCAGGACAAATTGCAACCTGTACGGAACAGGAGGTTAAAGGTGCTGATGCTCCAAGTAGGGAGATTGTTAGTAAAGCGGCTGGAATGGCGAACCCGGGCACAAGGAGAAGAGAAATGAGGTGCGTTTTAGAAACCTTTCCCCATCACATGGTGTACCATCGTTTTGTTTTCTCATGCATGTTTTCGATGTAGGAAGATTCCCTTAAACCTGGAGATTTGGGACCCATGCGATGGGTACCACGCAGTATTACTTTAAAGGGTCTGCGTTTGCTCACCCAACCTCACCAAACCTCTCAGCCCCAAGAGTGTCCACCCTTATGTCTCATCCAGCTGTGGGTCTAGATATGGTCAATCCAGGTTGCATCACAGCCCCTGAACGCATTGTGTAAGAATTTCTCTCTCTTTCACTGTCTTTGTTTCATGGGTTTTTCAAAGTAATTTATTTTTATAATGGGGTTTAGCTGCTTTTCACTGCTGTGTTTATGCCGCTTTACACCCACTTGACACACTAACAGAGAGATATCAATACATAGGTTTTAAAATTATTACTAGTCAGATATATTCTTGTGCGGTGAATAGGGTGTGTTGAGTCCAGTTCTCTGAGCAAGGAGTAGGTCTTGTCTATTACATATTGGGTTTATGGAACGGTATCTGAGCTAATTTGAAACCCTTGTTTTATGTATCACCCCACCTCACCTTTCCCGTTAAGCAGCCATAGTGTGTTTTCTGCATGTGTGACTCTGTTCTGTTTTGTAATTCAGTTCAAGTGTAACGGTTTTAACATTCCCTCTATAAGTGATACCTTATGAGAAGTGTCCTTTTCTGTGTGACTTATTTCACTTAGAATCGTCGTACCTAAATCCACTCATCATGCTGCTACTAGCCTTATGACATTGATTCCATGTCTGAGTGATATTCCATTGTACATAAGGACCACAACTTCTTTATCCATTTTTCTCTTTCCTGGGATATTGAAGGTGGAATGAAGTGGAGGTCCTTGTCAACAGAGCAGCCCTAAACTTTGGGGTGCTTGTGTCTTGCTGATTTTTCATTTTCCCAATTTATACCCCCATGAGTGGAAGTGCCCTATGCTCTCTAAGCTGTGTTTTTTAGGTGTTTCAGGACACACCGTACACTTCTCCAGAGTGGCTGTTGGCAATTTACATCCCGCCCATCAGTGTAGCAAGGCTCCCATTTCTCCATGGCCTGTCCTGCATTTCTGGTTTTGAGACTTTTTTCAGCATATCCCTTTTGACCGATGGGTAGCGAGTCTTCTTTGTAGCGCTGATTTGCCTTTCCAGGTTGCTTGGTTGGCCAAAAAGGGCGTATGCGTTTTTTCCTGAATATATTCAGGAAAAAACGCATACGCCCTTTTTGGCCAAGGGCATCATTGTCAACGTTTTGCCGCTTTTCATGTGCTTTAAAGGCGATTCGAATCTACCTCCTGAAATCTGTTTCCTGCAATTCTGCCTTGATTTCAAATCCTCTTCTTTGCCTTCCCTCAATATATTTGTGGACGAGAGTTATCATTTATAACTCTGCAGGTTTGTGAATTGCAGTGCCCTGAAGCTCCATTTTACAACTCGCTTTTATGGGAGCTGGCCGCAAAAGCGCAGGATGGCTTCAGGCCCTGTTCTGGTTCCGGGGGGGAGGATGAGCCTGTGGTTAATTCTTCTTCCTGATGGGAAAATAGAGTGACCTGTGCCTGTCCCAACACCAAGAGCTAGTCTCTCACTGGTTCCCCGTCTACCCGTTCATCCTCAGGACAAATTGCAACCTGTACGGAACAGGAGGTTAAAGGTGCTGATGCTCCAAGTAGGGAGATTGTTAGTAAAGCGGCTGGAATGGCGAACCCGGGCACAAGGAGAAGAGAAATGAGGTGCGTTTTAGAAACCTTTCCCCATCACATGGTGTACCATCGTTTTGTTTTCTCATGCATGTTTTCGATGTAGGAAGATGCCCTTAAACCTGGAGATTTGGGACCCATGCGATGGGTACCACGCAGTATTACTTTAAAGGGTCTGCGTTTGCTCACCCAACCTCACCAAACCTCTCAGCCCCAAGAGTGTCCACCCTTATGTCTCATCCAGCTGTGGGTCTAGATATGGTCAATCCAGGTTGCATCACAGCCCCTGAACGCATTGTGTAAGAATTTCTCTCTCTTTCACTGTCTTTGTTTCATGGGTTTTTCAAAGTAATTTATTTTTATAATGGGGTTTAGCTGCTTTTCACTGCTGTGTTTATGCCGCTTTACACCCACTTGACACACTAACAGAGAGATATCAATACATAGGTTTTAAAATTATTAGTAGTCAGATATATTCTTGTGCGGTGAATAGCGTGTGTTGAGTCCAGTTCTCTGAGCAAGGAGTAGGTCTTGTCTATTACATATTGGGTTTATGGAACGGTATCTGAGCTAATTTGAAACCCTTGTTTTATGTATCACCCCACCTCACCTTTCCCGTTAAGCAGCCATAGTGTGTTTTCTGCATGTGTGACTCTGTTCTGTTTTGTAATTCAGTTCAAGTGTAACGGTTTTAACATTCCCTCTATAAGTGATACCTTTTGAGAAGTGTCCTTTTCTGTTTGACTTATTTCACTTAGAATCGTCGTACCTAAATCCACTCATCATGCTGCTACTAGCCTTATGACATTGATTCCATGTCTGAGTGATATTCCATTGTACATAAGGACCACAACTTCTTTATCCATTTTTCTCTTTCCTGGGATATTGAAGGTGGAATGAAGTGGAGGTCCTTGTCAACAGAGCAGCCCTAAACTTTGGGGTGCTTGTGTCTTGCTGATTTTTCATTTTCCCAATTTATACCCCCATGAGTGGAAGTGCCCTATGCTCTCTAAGCTGTGTTTTTTAGGTGTTTCAGGACACACCGTACACTTCTCCAGAGTGGCTGTTGGCAATTTACATCCCGCCCATCAGTGTAGCAAGGCTCCCATTTCTCCATGGCCTGTCCTGCATTTCTGGTTTTGAGACTTTTTTCAGCATGGCCCTTTTGACCGATGGGTAGCGAGTCTTCTTTGTAGCGCTGATTTGCCTTTCCAGGTTGCTTGGTTGGCCAAAAAGGGCGTATGCGTTGTTTCCTGAATATATTCAGGAAAAAACGCATACGCCCTTTTTGGCCAAGGGCATCATTGTCAACGTTTTGCTGCTTTTCATGTGCTTTAAAGGCGATTCGAATCTACCTCCTGAAATCTGTTTCCTGCAATTCTGCCTTGATTTCAAATCCTCTTCTTTGCCTTCCCTCAATATATTTGTGGACGAGAGTTATCATTTATAACTCTGCAGGTTTGTGAATTGCCGTGCCCTGAAGCTCCATTTTACAACTCGCTTTTTTGGGAGCTGGCCGCAAAAGCGCAGGATGGCTTCAGGCCCTGTTCTGGTTCCGGGGGGGAGGATGAGCCTGTGGTTAATTCTTCTTCCTGATGGGAAAATAGAGTGACCTGTGCCTGTCCCAACACCAAGAGCTAGTCTCTCACTGGTTCCCCGTCTACCCGTTCATCCTCAGGACAAATTGCAACCTGTACGGAACAGGAGGTTAAAGGTGCTGATGCTCCAAGTAGGGAGATTGTTAGTAAAGCGGCTGGAATGGCGAACCCGGGCACAAGGAGAAGAGAAATGAGGTGCGTTTTAGAAACCTTTCCCCATCACATGGTGTACCATCGTTTTGTTTTCTCATGCATGTTTTCGATGTAGGAAGATGCCCTTAAACCTGGAGATTTGGGACCCATGCGATGGGTACCACGCAGTATTACTTTAAAGGGTCTGCGTTTGCTCACCCAACCTCACCAAACCTCTCAGCCCCAAGAGTGTCCACCCTTATGTCTCATCCAGCTGTGGGTCTAGATATGGTCAATCCAGGTTGCATCACAGCCCTTGAACGCATTGTGTAAGAATTTCTCTCTCTTTCACTGTCTTTGTTTCATGGGTTTTTCAAAGTAATTTATTTTTATAATGGGGTTTAGCTGCTTTTCACTGCTGTGTTTATGCCGCTTTACACCCACTTGACACACTAACAGAGAGATATCAATACATAGGTTTTAAAATTATTACTAGTCAGATATATTCTTGTGCGGTGAATAGGGTGTGTTGAGTCCAGTTCTCTGAGCAAGGAGTAGGTCTTGTCTATTACATATTGGGTTTATGGAACGGTATCTGAGCTAATTTGAAACCCTTGTTTTATGTATCACCCCACCTCACCTTTCCCGTTAAGCAGCCATAGTGTGTTTTCTGCATGTGTGACTCTGTTCTGTTTTGTAATTCAGTTCAAGTGTAACGGTTTTGACATTCCCTCTATAAGTGATACCTTATGAGAAGTGTCCTTTTCTGTGTGACTTATTTCACTTAGAATCGTCGTACCTAAATCCACTCATCATGCTGCTACTAGTCTTATGACATTGATTTCATGGCTGAGTGATATTCCATTGTACATAAGGACCACAACTTCTTTATCCATTTTTCTCTTTCCTGGGATATTGAAGGTGGAATGAAGTGGAGGTCCTTGTCAACAGAGCAGCCCTAAACTTTGGGGTGCTTGTGTCTTGCTGATTTTTCATTTTCCCAATTTATACCCCCATGAGTGGAAGTGCCCTATGCTCTCTAAGCTGTGTTTTTTAGGTGTTTCAGGACACACCGTACACTTCTCCAGAGTGGCTGTTGGCAATTTACATCCCGCCCATCAGTGTAGCAAGGCTCCCATTTCTCCATGGCCTGTCCTGCAGTTCTGGTTTTGAGACTTTTTTCAGCATGGCCCTTTTGACCGATGGGTAGCGAGTCTTCTTTGTAGCGCTGATTTGCCTTTCCAGGTTGCTTGGTTGGCCAAAAAGGGCGTATGCGTTTTTTCCTGAATATATTCAGGAAAAAACGCATACGCCCTTTTTGGCCAAGGGCATCATTGTCAACGTTTTGCTGCTTTTCATGTGCTTTAAAGGCGATTCGAATCTACCTCCTGAAATCTGTTTCCTGCAATTCTGCCTTGATTTCAAATCCTCTTCTTTGCCTTCCCTCAATATATTTGTGGACGAGAGTTATCATTTATAACTCTGCAGGTTTGTGAATTGCCGTGCCCTGAAGCTCCATTTTACAACTCGCTTTTTTGGGAGCTGGCCGCAAAAGCGCAGGATGGCTTCAGGCCCTGTTCTGGTTCCGGGGGGGAGGATGAGCCTGTGGTTAATTCTTCTTCCTGATGGGAAAATAGAGTGACCTGTGCCTGTCCCAACACCAAGAGCTAGTCTCTCACTGGTTCCCCGTCTACCCGTTCATCCTCAGGACAAATTGCAACCTGTACGGAACAGGAGGTTAAAGGTGCTGATGCTCCAAGTAGGGAGATTGTTAGTAAAGCGGCTGGAATGGCGAACCCGGGCACAAGGAGAAGAGAAATGAGGTGCGTTTCAGAAACCTTTCCCCATCACATGGTGTACCATCGTTTTGTTTTCTCATGCATGTTTTCGATGTAGGAAGATGCCCTTAAACCTGGAGATTTGGGACCCATGCGATGGGTACCACGCAGTATTACTTTAAAGGGTCTGCGTTTGCTCACCCAACCTTACCAAACCTCTCAGCCCCAAGAGTGTCCACCCTTATGTCTCATCCAGCTGTGGGTCTAGATATGGTCAATCCAGGTTGCATCACAGCCCCTGAACGCATTGTGTAAGAATTTCTCTCTCTTTCACTGTCTTTGTTTCATGGGTTTTTCAAAGTAATTTATTTTTATAATGGGGTTTAGCTGCTTTTCACTGCTGTGTTTATGCCGCTTTACACCCACTTGACACACTAACAGAGAGATATCAATACATAGGTTTTAAAATTATTACTAGTCAGATATATTCTTGTGCGGTGAATAGGGTGTGTTGAGTCCAGTTCTCTGAGCAAGGAGTAGGTCTTGTCTATTACATATTGGGTTTATGGAACGGTATCTGAGCTAATTTGAAACCCTTGTTTTATGTATCACCCCACCTCACCTTTCCCGTTAAGCAGCCATAGTGTGTTTTCTGCATGTGTGACTCTGTTCTGTTTTGTAATTCAGTTCAAGTGTAACGGTTTTAACATTCCCTCTATAAGTGATACCTTATGAGAAGTGTCCTTTTCTGTTTGACTTATTTCACTTAGAATCGTCGTACCTAAATCCACTCATCATGCTGCTACTAGCCTTATGACATTGATTCCATGTCTGAGTGATATTCCATTGTACATAAGGACCACAACTTCTTTATCCATTTTTCTCTTTCCTGGGATATTGAAGGTGGAATGAAGTGGAGGTCCTTGTCAACAGAGCAGCCCTAAACTTTGGGGTGCTTGTGTCTTGCTGATTTTTCATTTTCCCAATTTATACCCCCATGAGTGGAAGTGCCCTATGCTCTCTAAGCTGTGTTTTTTAGGTGTTTCAGGACACACCGTACACTTCTCCAGAGTGGCTGTTGGCAATTTACATCCCGCCCATCAGTGTAGCAAGGCTCCCATTTCTCCATGGCCTGTCCTGCATTTCTGGTTTTGAGACTTTTTTCAGCATATCCCTTTTGACCGATGGGTAGCGAGTCTTCTTTGTAGCGCTGATTTGCCTTTCCAGGTTGCTTGGTTGGCCAAAAAGGGCGTATGCGTTTTTTCCTGAATATATTCAGGAAAAAACGCATACGCCCTTTTTGGCCAAGGGCATCATTGTCAACGTTTTGCCGCTTTTCATGTGCTTTAAAGGCGATTCGAATCTACCTCCTGAAATCTGTTTCCTGCAATTCTGCCTTGATTTCAAATCCTCTTCTTTGCCTTCCCTCAATATATTTGTGGACGAGAGTTATCATTTATAACTCTGCAGGTTTGTGAATTGCAGTGCCCTGAAGCTCCATTTTACAACTCGCTTTTTTGGGAGCTGGCCGCAAAAGCGCAGGATGGCTTCAGGCCCTCTTCTGGTTCCGGGGGGGAGGATGAGCCTGTGGTTAATTCTTCTTCCTGATGGGAAAATAGAGTGACCTGTGCCTGTCCCAACACCAAGAGCTAGTCTCTCACTGGTTCCCCGTCTACCCGTTCATCCTCAGGACAAATTGCAACCTGTACGGAACAGGAGGTTAAAGGTGCTGATGCTCCAAGTAGGGAGATTGTTAGTAAAGCGGCTGGAATGGCGAACCCGGGCACAAGGAGAAGAGAAATGAGGTGCGTTTTAGAAACCTTTCCCCATCACATGGTGTACCATCGTTTTGTTTTCTCATGCATGTTTTCGATGTAGGAAGATGCCCTTAAACCTGGAGATTTGGGACCCATGCGATGGGTACCACGCAGTATTACTTTAAAGGGTCTGCGTTTGCTCACCCAACCTCACCAAACCTCTCAGCCCCAAGAGTGTGCACCCTTATGTCTCATCCAGCTGTGGGTCTAGATATGGTCAATCCAGGTTGCATCACAGCCCCTGAACGCATTGTGTAAGAATTTCGCTCTCTTTCACTGTCTTTGTTTCATGGGTTTTTCAAAGTAATTTATTTTTATAATGGGGTTTAGCTGCTTTTCACTGCTGTGTTTATGCCGCTTTACACCCACTTGACACACTAACAGTGAGATATCAATACATAGGCTTTAAGATTATTACTAGTCAGATATATTCTTGTGCGGTGAATAGGGTGTGTTGAGTCCAGTTCTCTGAGCAAGGAGTAGGTCTTGTCTATTACATATTGGGTTTATGGAACGGTATCTGAGCTAATTTGAAACCCTTGTTTTATGTATCACCCCACCTCACCTTTCCCGTTAAGCAGCCATAGTGTGTTTTCTGCATGTGTGACTCTGTTCTGTTTTGTAATTCAGTTCAAGTGTAACGGTTTTGACATTCCCTCTATAAGTGATACCTTATGAGAAGTGTCCTTTTCTGTGTGACTTATTTCACTTAGAATCGTCGTACCTAAATCCACTCATCATGCTGCTACTAGCCTTATGACATTGATTTCATGGCTGAGTGATATTCCATTGTACATAAGGACCACAACTTCTTTATCCATTTTTCTCTTTCCTGGGATATTGAAGGTGGAATGAAGTGGAGGTCCTTGTCAACAGAGCAGCCCTAAACTTTGGGGTGCTTGTGTCTTGCTGATTTTTCATTTTCCCAATTTATACCCCCATGAGTGGAAGTGCCCTATGCTCTCTAAGCTGTGTTTTTTAGATGTTTCAGGACACACCATACACTTCTCCAGAGTGGCTGTTGGCAATTTACATCCCGCCCATCAGTGTAGCAAGGCTCCCATTTCTCCATGGCCTGTCCTGCATTTCTGGTTTTGAGACTTTTTTCAGCATGGCCCTTTTGACCGATGGGTAGCGAGTCTTCTTTGTAGCGCTGATTTGCCTTTCCAGGTTGCTTGGTTGGCCAAAAAGGGCGTATGCGTTTTTTCCTGAATATATTCAGGAAAAAACGCATACGCCCTTTTTGGCCAAGGGCATCATTGTCAACGTTTTGCTGCTTTTCATGTGCTTTAAAGGCGATTCGAATCTACCTCCTGAAATCTGTTTCCTGCAATTCTGCCTTGATTTCAAATCCTCTTCTTTGCCTTCCCTCAATATATTTGTGGACGAGAGTTATCATTTATAACTCTGCAGGTTTGTGAATTGCAGTGCCCTGAAGCTCCATTTTACAACTCGCTTTTTTGGGAGCTGGCCGCAAAAGCGCAGGATGGCTTCAGGCCCTGTTCTGGTTCCGGGGGGGAGGATGAGCCTGTGGTTAATTCTTCTTCCTGATGGGAAAATAGAGTGACCTGTGCCTGTCCCAACACCAAGAGCTAGTCTCTCACTGGTTCCCCGTCTACCCGTTCATCCTCAGGACAAATTGCAACCTGTACGGAACAGGAGGTTAAAGGTGCTGATGCTCCAAGTAGGGAGATTGTTAGTAAAGCGGCTGGAATGGCGAACCCGGGCACAAGGAGAAGAGAAATGAGGTGCGTTTTAGAAACCTTTCCCCATCACATGGTGTACCATCGTTTTGTTTTCTCATGCATGTTTTCGATGTAGGAAGATTCCCTTAAACCTGGAGATTTGGGACCCATGCGATGGGTACCACGCAGTATTACTTTAAAGGGTCTGCGTTTGCTCACCCAACCTCACCAAACCTCTCAGCCCCAAGAGTGTCCACCCTTATGTCTCATCCAGCTGTGGGTCTAGATATGGTCAATCCAGGTTGCATCACAGCCCCTGAACGCATTGTGTAAGAATTTCTCTCTCTTTCACTGTCTTTGTTTCATGGGTTTTTCAAAGTAATTTATTTTTATAATGGGGTTTAGCTGCTTTTCACTGCTGTGTTTATGCCGCTTTACACCCACTTGACACACTAACAGAGAGATATCAATACATAGGTTTTAAAATTATTACTAGTCAGATATATTCTTGTGCGGTGAATAGGGTGTGTTGAGTCCAGTTCTCTGAGCAAGGAGTAGGTCTTGTCTATTACATATTGGGTTTATGGAACGGTATCTGAGCTAATTTGAAACCCTTGTTTTATGTATCACCCCACCTCACCTTTCCCGTTAAGCAGCCATAGTGTGTTTTCTGCATGTGTGACTCTGTTCTGTTTTGTAATTCAGTTCAAGTGTAACGGTTTTAACATTCCCTCTATAAGTGATACCTTTTGAGAAGTGTCCTTTTCTGTTTGACTTATTTCACTTAGAATCGTCGTACCTAAATCCACTCATCATGCTGCTACTAGCCTTATGACATTGATTCCATGTCTGAGTGATATTCCATTGTACATAAGGACCACAACTTCTTTATCCATTTTTCTCTTTCCTGGGATATTGAAGGTGGAATGAAGTGGAGGTCCTTGTCAACAGAGCAGCCCTAAACTTTGGGGTGCTTGTGTCTTGCTGATTTTTCATTTTCCCAATTTATACCCCCATGAGTGGAAGTGCCCTATGCTCTCTAAGCTGTGTTTTTTAGGTGTTTCAGGACACACCGTACACTTCTCCAGAGTGGCTGTTGGCAATTTACATCCCGCCCATCAGTGTAGCAAGGCTCCCATTTCTCCATGGCCTGTCCTGCATTTCTGGTTTTGAGACTTTTTTCAGCATATCCCTTTTGACCGATGGGTAGCGAGTCTTCTTTGTAGCGCTGATTTGCCTTTCCAGGTTGCTTGGTTGGCCAAAAAGGGCGTATGCGTTTTTTCCTGAATATATTCAGGAAAAAACGCATACGCCCTTTTTGGCCAAGGGCATCATTGTCAACGTTTTGCCGCTTTTCATGTGCTTTAAAGGCGATTCGAATCTACCTCCTGAAATCTGTTTCCTGCAATTCTGCCTTGATTTCAAATCCTCTTCTTTGCCTTCCCTCAATATATTTGTGGACGAGAGTTATCATTTATAACTCTGCAGGTTTGTGAATTGCAGTGCCCTGAAGCTCCATTTTACAACTCGCTTTTTTGGGAGCTGGCCGCAAAAGCGCAGGATGGCTTCAGGCCCTGTTCTGGTTCCGGGGGGGAGGATGAGCCTGTGGTTAATTCTTCTTCCTGATGGGAAAATAGAGTGACCTGTGCCTGTCCCAACACCAAGAGCTAGTCTCTCACTGGTTCCCCGTCTACCCGTTCATCCTCAGGACAAATTGCAACCTGTACGGAACAGGAGGTTAAAGGTGCTGATGCTCCAAGTAGGGAGATTGTTAGTAAAGCGGCTGGAATGGCGAACCTGGGCACAAGGAGAAGAGAAATGAGGTGCGTTTTAGAAACCTTTCCCCATCACATGGTGTACCATCGTTTTGTTTTCTCATGCATGTTTTCGATGTAGGAAGATGCCCTTAAACCTGGAGATTTGGGACCCATGCGATGGGTACCACGCAGTATTACTTTAAAGGGTCTGCGTTTGCTCACCCAACCTCACCAAACCTCTCAGCCCCAAGAGTGTGCACCCTTATGTCTCATCCAGCTGTGGGTCTAGATATGGTCAATCCAGGTTGCATCACAGCCCCTGAACGCATTGTGTAAGAATTTCGCTCTCTTTCACTGTCTTTGTTTCATGGGTTTTTCAAAGTAATTTATTTTTATAATGGGGTTTAGCTGCTTTTCACTGCTGTGTTTATGCCGCTTTACACCCACTTGACACACTAACAGTGAGATATCAATACATAGGCTTTAAGATTATTACTAGTCAGATATATTCTTGTGCGGTGAATAGGGTGTGTTGAGTCCAGTTCTCTGAGCAAGGAGTAGGTCTTGTCTATTACATATTGGGTTTATGGAACGGTATCTGAGCTAATTTGAAACCCTTGTTTTATGTATCACCCCACCTCACCTTTCCCGTTAAGCAGCCATAGTGTGTTTTCTGCATGTGTGACTCTGTTCTGTTTTGTAATTCAGTTCAAGTGTAACGGTTTTGACATTCCCTCTATAAGTGATACCTTATGAGAAGTGTCCTTTTCTGTGTGACTTATTTCACTTAGAATCGTCGTACCTAAATCCACTCATCATGCTGCTACTAGCCTTATGACATTGATTTCATGGCTGAGTGATATTCCATTGTACATAAGGACCACAACTTCTTTATCCATTTTTCTCTTTCCTGGGATATTGAAGGTGGAATGAAGTGGAGGTCCTTGTCAACAGAGCAGCCCTAAACTTTGGGGTGCTTGTGTCTTGCTGATTTTTCATTTTCCCAATTTATACCCCCATGAGTGGAAGTGCCCTATGCTCTCTAAGCTGTGTTTTTTAGATGTTTCAGGACACACCGTACACTTCTCCAGAGTGGCTGTTGGCAATTTACATCCCGCCCATCAGTGTAGCAAGGCTCCCATTTCTCCATGGCCTGTCCTGCATTTCTGGTTTTGAGACTTTTTTCAGCATGGCCCTTTTGACCGATAGGTAGCGAGTCTTCTTTGTAGCGCTGATTTGCCTTTCCAGGTTGCTTGGTTGGCCAAAAAGGGCGTATGCGTTTTTTCCTGAATATATTCAGGAAAAAACGCATACGCCCTTTTTGGCCAAGGGCATCATTGTCAACGTTTTGCTGCTTTTCATGTGCTTTAAAGGCGATTCGAATCTACCTCCTGAAATCTGTTTCCTGCAATTCTGCCTTGATTTCAAATCCTCTTCTTTGCCTTCCCTCAATATATTTGTGGACGAGAGTTATCATTTATAACTCTGCAGGTTTGTGAATTGCAGTGCCCTGAAGCTCCATTTTACAACTCGCTTTTTTGGGAGCTGGCCACAAAAGCGCAGGATGGCTTCAGGCCCTGTTCTGGTTCCGGGGGGGAGGATGAGCCTGTGGTTAATTCTTCTTCCTGATGGGAAAATAGAGTGACCTGTGCCTGTCCCAACACCAAGAGCTAGTCTCTCACTGGTTCCCCGTCTACCCGTTCATCCTCAGGACAAATTGCAACCTGTACGGAACAGGAGGTTAAAGGTGCTGATGCTCCAAGTAGGGAGATTGTTAGTAAAGCGGCTGGAATGGCGAACCCGGGCACAAGGAGAAGAGAAATGAGGTGCGTTTTAGAAACCTTTCCCCATCACATGGTGTACCATCGTTTTGTTTTCTCATGCATGTTTTCGATGTAGGAAGATTCCCTTAAACCTGGAGATTTGGGACCCATGCGATGGGTACCACGCAGTATTACTTTAAAGGGTCTGCGTTTGCTCACCCAACCTCACCAAACCTCTCAGCCCCAAGAGTGTGCACCCTTATGTCTCATCCAGCTGTGGGTCTAGATATGGTCAATCCAGGTTGCATCACAGCCCCTGAACGCATTGTGTAAGAATTTCGCTCTCTTTCACTGTCTTTGTTTCATGGGTTTTTCAAAGTAATTTATTTTTATAATGGGGTTTAGCTGCTTTTCACTGCTGTGTTTATGCCGCTTTACACCCACTTGACACACTAACAGAGAGATATCAATACATAGGTTTTAAGATTATTACTAGTCAGATATATTCTTGTGCGGTGAATAGGGTGTGTTGAGTCCAGTTCTCTGAGCAAGGAGTAGGTCTTGTCTATTACATATTGGGTTTATGGAACGGTATCTGAGCTAATTTGAAACCCTTGTTTTATGTATCACCCCACCTCACCTTTCCCGTTAAGCAGCCATAGTGTGTTTTCTGCATGTGTGACTCTGTTCTGTTTTGTAATTCAGTTCAAGTGTAACGGTTTTGACATTCCCTGTATAAGTGATACCTTATGAGAAGTGTCCTTTTCTGTGTGACTTATTTCACTTAGAATCGTCGTACCTAAATCCACTCATCATGCTGCTACTAGCCTTATGACATTGATTTCATGGCTGAGTGATATTCCATTGTACATAAGGACCACCACTTCTTTATCCATTTTTCTCTTTCCTGGGATATTTAAGGTGTCACGAAGTGGAGGTCCTTGTCAACAGAGCAGCCCTAAACTTTGGGGTGCTTGTGTCTTGCTGATTTTTCATTTTCCCAATTTATACCCCCATGAGTGGAAGTGCCCTATGCTCTCTAAGCTGTGTTTTTTAGATGTTTCAGGACACACCGTACACTTCTCCAGAGTGGCTGTTGGCAATTTACATCCCGCCCATCAGTGTAGCAAGGCTCCCATTTCTCCATGGCCTGTCCCGCATTTCTGGTTTTGAGACTTTTTTCAGCATGGCCCTTTTGACCGATGGGTAGCGAGTCTTCTTTGTAGCGCTGATTTGCCTTTCCAGGTTGCTTGGTTGGCCAAAAAGGGCGTATGCGTTTTTTCCTGAATATATTCAGGAAAAAACGCATACGCCCTTTTTGGCCAAGGGCATCATTGTCAACGTTTTGCTGCTTTTCATGTGCTTTAAAGGCGATTCGAATCTACCTCCTGAAATCTGTTTCCTGCAATTCTGCCTTGATTTCAAATCCTCTTCTTTGCCTTCCCTCAATATATTTGTGGACGAGAGTTATCATTTATAACTCTGCAGGTTTGTGAATTGCAGTGCCCTGAAGCTCCATTTTACAACTCGCTTTTTTGGGAGCTGGCCGCAAAAGCGCAGGATGGCTTCAGGCCCTGTTCTGGTTCCGGGGGGGAGGATGAGCCTGTGGTTAATTCTTCTTCCTGATGGGAAAATAGAGTGACCTGTGCCTGTCCCAACACCAAGAGCTACTCTCTCACTGGTTCCCCGTCTACCCGTTCATCCTCAGGACAAATTGCAACCTGTACGGAACAGGAGGTTAAAGGTGCTGATGCTCCAAGTAGGGAGATTGTTAGTAAAGCGGCTGGAATGGCGAACCCGGGCACAAGGAGAAGAGAAATGAGGTGCGTTTTAGAAACCTTTCCCCATCACATGGTGTACAATCTTTTTGTTTGCTCATGCATGTTTTCGATGTAGGAAGATGCCCTTGAACCTGGAGATTTGCGACCCATGCGATGGGTAACACGCAGTATTACTTTAAAGGGTCTCCGTTTGCTCACCCAACCTCACCAAACCTCTCAGCCCCAAGAGTGTCCACCCTTATGTCTCATGCAGCTGTGGGTCTAGATATGGTCAATCCAGGTTGCATCACAGCCCCTGAACGCATTGTGTAAGAATTTCGCTCTCTTTCACTGTCTTTGTTTCATGGGTTTTTCAAAGTAATTTATTTTTATAATGGGGTTTAGCTGCTTTTCACTGCTGTGTTTATGCCGCTTTACACCCACTTGACACACTAACAGTGAGATATCAATACATAGGCTTTAAGATTATTACTAGTCAGATATATTCTTGTGCGGTGAATAGGGTGTGTTGAGTCCAGTTCTCTGAGCAAGGAGTAGGTCTTGTCTATTACATATTGGGTTTATGGAACGGTATCTGAGCTAATTTGAAACCCTTGTTTTATGTATCACCCCACCTCACCTTTCCCGTTAAGCAGCCATAGTGTGTTTTCTGCATGTGTGACTCTGTTCTGTTTTGTAATTCAGTTCAAGTGTAACGGTTTTGACATTCCCTCTATAAGTGATACCTTATGAGAAGTGTCCTTTTCTGTGTGACTTATTTCACTTAGAATCGTCGTACCTAAATCCACTCATCATGCTGCTACTAGCCTTATGACATTGATTTCATGGCTGAGTGATATTCCATTGTACATAAGGACCACAACTTCTTTATCCATTTTTCTCTTTCCTGGGATATTGAAGGTGGAATGAAGTGGAGGTCCTTGTCAACAGAGCAGCCCTAAACTTTGGGGTGCTTGTGTCTTGCTGATTTTTCATTTTCCCAATTTATACCCCCATGAGTGGAAGTGCCCTATGCTCTCTAAGCTGTGTTTTTTAGATGTTTCAGGACACACCGTACACTTCTCCAGAGTGGCTGTTGGCAATTTACATCCCGCCCATCAGTGTAGCAAGGCTCCCATTTCTCCATGGCCTGTCCTGCATTTCTGGTTTTGAGACTTTTTTCAGCATGGCCCTTTTGACCGATGGGTAGCGAGTCTTCTTTGTAGCGCTGATTTGCCTTTCCAGGTTGCTTGGTTGGCCAAAAAGGGCGTATGCGTTTTTTCCTGAATATATTCAGGAAAAAACGCATACGCCCTTTTTGGCCAAGGGCATCATTGTCAACGTTTTGCTGCTTTTCATGTGCTTTAAAGGCGATTCGAATCTACCTCCTGAAATCTGTTTCCTGCAATTCTGCCTTGATTTCAAATCCTCTTCTTTGCCTTCCCTCAATATATTTGTGGACGAGAGTTATCATTTATAACTCTGCAGGTTTGTGAATTGCAGTGCCCTGAAGCTCCATTTTACAACTCGCTTTTTTGGGAGCTGGCCGCAAAAGCGCAGGATGGCTTCAGGCCCTGTTCTGGTTCCGGGGGGGAGGATGAGCCTGTGGTTAATTCTTCTTCCTGATGGGAAAATAGAGTGACCTGTGCCTGTCCCAACACCAAGAGCTAGTCTCTCACTGGTTCCCCGTCTACCCGTTCATCCTCAGGACAAATTGCAACCTGTACGGAACAGGAGGTTAAAGGTGCTGATGCTCCAAGTAGGGAGATTGTTAGTAAAGCGGCTGGAATGGCGAACCCGGGCACAAGGAGAAGAGAAATGAGGTGCGTTTTAGAAACCTTTCCCCATCACATGGTGTACCATCGTTTTGTTTTCTCATGCATGTTTTCGATGTAGGAGGATGCCCTTAAACCTGGAGATTTGGGACCCATGCGATGGGTACCATGCAGTATTACTTTAAAGGGTCTGCGTTTGCTCACCCAACCTCACCAAACCTCTCAGCCCCAAGAGTGTCCACCCTTATGTCTCATCCAGCTGTGGGTCTAGATATGGTCAATCCAGGTTGCATCACAGCCCTTGAACGCATTGTGTAAGAATTTCTCTCTCTTTCACTGTCTTTGTTTCATGGGTTTTTCAAAGTAATTTATTTTTATAATGGGGTTTAGCTGCTTTTCACTGCTGTGTTTATGCCGCTTTACACCCACTTGACACACTAACAGAGAGATATCAATACATAGGTTTTAAGATTATTACTAGTCAGATATATTCTTGTGCGGTGAATAGGGTGTGTTGAGTCCAGTACTCTGAGCAAGGAGTAGGTCTTGTCTATTACATATTGGGTTTATGGAACGGTATCTGAGCTAATTTGAAACCCTTGTTTTATGTATCACCCCACCTCACCTTTCCCGTTAAGCAGCCATAGTGTGTTTTCTGCATGTGTGACTCTGTTCTGTTTTGTAATTCAGTTCAAGTGTAACGGTTTTTACATTCCCTCTATAAGTGATACCTTATGAGAAGTGTCCTTTTCTGTTTGACTTATTTCACTTAGAATCGTCGTACCTAAATCCACTCATCATGCTGCTACTAGCCATATGACATTGATTCCATGTCTGAGTGATATTCCATTGTACATAAGGACCACAACTTCTTTATCCATTTTTCTCTTTCCTGGGATATTGAAGGTGGAATGAAGTGGAGGTCCTTGTCAACAGAGCAGCCCTAAACTTTGGGGTGCTTGTGTCTTGCTGATTTTTCATTTTCCCAATTTATACCCCCATGAGTGGAAGTGCCCTATGCTCTCTAAGCTGTGTTTTTTAGATGTTTCAGGACACACCGTACACTTCTCCAGAGTGGCTGTTGGCAATTTACATCCCGCCCATCAGTGTAGCAAGGCTCCCATTTCTCCATGGCCTGTCCTGCATTTCTGGTTTTGAGACTTTTTTCAGCATGGCCCTTTTGACCGATGGGTAGCGAGTCTTCTTTGTAGCGCTGATTTGCCTTTCCAGGTTGCTTGGTTGGCCAAAAAGGGCGTATGCGTTTTTTCCTGAATATATTCAGGAAAAAACGCATACGCGCTTTTTGGCCAAGGGCATCATTGTCAACGTTTTGCTGCTTTTCATGTGCTTTAAAGGCGATTCGAATCTACCTCCTGAAATCTGTTTCCTGCAATTCTGCCTTGATTTCAAATCCTCTTCTTTGCCTTCCCTCAATATATTTGTGGACGAGAGTTATCATTTATAACTCTGCAGGTTTGTGAATTGCAGTGCCCTGAAGCTCCATTTTACAACTCGCTTTTTTGGGAGCTGGCCGCAAAAGCACAGGATGGCTTCAGGCCCTGTTCTGGTTCCGGGGGGGAGGATGAGCCTGTGGTTAATTCTTCTTCCTGATGGGAAAATAGAGTGACCTGTGCCTGTCCCAACACCAAGAGCTAGTCTCTCACTGGTTCCCCGTCTACCCGTTCATCCTCAGGACAAATTGCAACCTGTACGGAACAGGAGGTTAAAGGTGCTGATGCTCCAAGTAGGGAGATTGTTTTAAAGCGGCTGGAATGGCGAACCCGGGCACAAGGAGAAGAGAAATGAGGTGCGTTTTAGAAACCTTTCCCCATCACATGGTGTACCATCTTTTTGTTTTCTCATGTATGTTTTCGATGTAGGAAGATGCCCTTGAACCTGGAGATTTGCGACCCATGCGATGGGTAACACGCAGTATTACTTTAAAGGGTCTGCGTTTGCTCACCCAACCTCACCAAACCTCTCAGCCCCAAGAGTGTCCACCCTTATGTCTCATCCAGCTGTGGGTCTAGATATGGTCAATCCAGGTTGCATCACAGCCCCTGAACGCATTGTGTAAGAATTTCTCTCTCTTTCACTGTCTTTGTTTCATGGGTTTTTCAAAGTAATTTATTTTTATAATGGGGTTTAGCTGCTTTTCACTGCTGTGTTTATGCCGCTTTACACCCACTTGACACACTAACAGTGAGATATCAATACATAGGCTTTAAGATTATTACTAGTCAGATATATTCTTGTGCGGTGAATAGGGTGTGTTGAGTCCAGTTCTCTGAGCAAGGAGTAGGTCTTGTCTATTACATATTGGGTTTATGGAACGGTATCTGAGCTAATTTGAAACCCTTGTTTTATGTATCACCCCACCTCACCTTTCCCGTTAAGCAGCCATAGTGTGTTTTCTGCATGTGTGACTCTGTTCTGTTTTGTAATTCAGTTCAAGTGTAACGGTTTTGACATTCCCTCTATAAGTGATACCTTATGAGAAGTGTCCTTTTCTGTGTGACTTATTTCACTTAGAATCGTCGTACCTAAATCCACTCATCATGCTGCTACTAGCCTTATGACATTGATTTCATGGCTGAGTGATATTCCATTGTACATAAGGACCACAACTTTTTTATCCATTTTTCTCTTTCCTGGGATATTGAAGGTGGAATGAAGTGGAGGTCCTTGTCAACAGAGCAGCCCTAAACTTTGGGGTGCTTGTGTCTTGCTGATTTTTCATTTTCCCAATTTATACCCCCATGAGTGGAAGTGCCCTATGCTCTCTAAGCTGTGTTTTTTAGATGTTTCAGGACACACCGTACACTTCTCCAGAGTGGCTGTTGGCAATTTACATCCCGCCCATCAGTGTAGCAAGGCTCCCATTTCTCCATGGCCTGTCCTGCATTTCTGGTTTTGAGACTTTTTTCAGCATGGCCCTTTTGACCGATGGGTAGCGAGTCTTCTTTGTAGCGCTGATTTGCCTTTCCAGGTTGCTTGGTTGGCCAAAAAGGGCGTATGCATTTTTTCCTGAATATATTCAGGAAAAAACGCATACGCCCTTTTTGGCCAAGGGCATCATTGTCAACGTTTTGCTGCTTTTCATGTGCTTTAAAGGCGATTCGAATCTACCTCCTGAAATCTGTTTCCTGCAATTCTGCCTTGATTTCAAATCCTCTTCTTTGCCTTCCCTCAATATATTTGTGGACGAGAGTTATCATTTATAACTCTGCAGGTTTGTGAATTGCCGTGCCCTGAAGCTCCATTTTACAACTCGCTTTTTTGGGAGCTGGCCGCAAAAGCGCAGGATGGCTTCAGGCCCTGTTCTGGTTCCGGGGGGGAGGATGAGCCTGTGGTTAATTCTTCTTCCTGATGGGCAAATAGAGTGACCTGTGCCTGTCCCAACACCAAGAGCTAGTCTCTCACTGGTTCCCCGTCTACCCGTTCATCCTCAGGACAAATTGCAACCTGTATGGAACAGGAGGTTAAAGGTGTTGATGCTCCAAGTAGGGAGATTATTAGTAAAGCGACTGGAATGGCGAACCCGGGCACAAGGAGAAGAGAAATGAGGTGCGTTTTAGAAACCTTTCCCCATCACATGGTGTACCATCTTTTTGTTTTCTCATGCATGTTTTCGATGTAGGAGGATGCCCTTGAACCTGGAGATTTGCGACCCATGCGATGGGTAACACGCAGTATTACTTTAAAGGGTCTGCGTTTGCTCACCCAACCTCACCAAACCTCTCAGCCCCCAGAGTGTCCACCCTTATGTCTCATCCAGCTGTGGGTCTAGATATGGTCAATCCAGGTTGCATCACAGCCCTGAACGCATTGTGTAAGAATTTCGCTCTCTTTCACTGTCTTTGTTTCATGGGTTTGTAAAAGTAATTTATTTTTATAATGGGGTTTAGCTGCTTTTCACTGCTGTGTTTATGCCGCTTTACACCCACTTGACACACTAACAGAGAGATATCAATACATAGGTTTTAAGATTATTACTAGTCAGATATATTCTTGTGCGGTGAATAGGGCGTGTTGAGTCCAGTTCTCTGAGCAAGGAGTAGGTCTTGTCTATTACATATTGGGTTTATGGAACGGTATCTGAGCTAATTTGAAACCCTTGTTTTATGTATCACCCCACCTCACCTTTCCCGTTAAGCAGCCATAGTGTGTTTTCTGCATGTGTGACTCTGTTCTGTTTTGTAATTCAGTTCAAGTGTAACGGTTTTGACATTCCCTCTATAAGTGATACCTTATGAGAAGTGTCCTTTTCTGTGTGACTTATTTCACTTAGAATCGTCGTACCTAAATCCACTCATCATGCTGCTACTAGCCTTATGACATTGATTTCATGGCTGAGTGATATTCCATTGTACATAAGGACCACAACTTCTTTATCCATTTTTCTCTTTCCTGGGATATTGAAGGTGGAATGAAGTGGAGGTCCTTGTCAACAGAGCAGCCCTAAACTTTGGGGTGCTTGTGTCTTGCTGATTTTTCATTTTCCCAATTTATACCCCCATGAGTGGAAGTGCCCTATGCTCTCTAAGCTGTGTTTTTTAGATGTTTCAGGACACACCGTACACTTCTCCAGAGTGGCTGTTGGCAATTTACATCCCGCCCATCAGTGTAGCAAGGCTCCCATTTCTCCATGGCCTGTCCTGCATTTCTGGTTTTGAGACTTTTTTCAGCATGGCCCTTTTGACCGATGGGTAGCGAGTCTTCTTTGTAGCGCTGATTTGCCTTTCCAGGTTGCTTGGTTGGCCAAAAAGGGCGTATGCGTTTTTTCCTGAATATATTCAGGAAAAAACGCATACGCCCTTTTTGGCCAAGGGCATCATTGTCAACGTTTTGCTGCTTTTCATGTGCTTTAAAGGCGATTCGAATCTACCTCCTGAAATCTGTTTCCTGCAATTCTGCCTTGATTTCAAATCCTCTTCTTTGCCTTCCCTCAATATATTTGTGGACGAGAGTTATCATTTATAACTCTGCAGGTTTGTGAATTGCAGTGCCCTGAAGCTCCATTTTACAACTCGCTTTTTTGGGAGCTGGCCGCAAAAGCGCAGGATGGCTTCAGGCCCTGTTCTGGTTCCGGGGGGGAGGATGAGCCTGTGGTTAATTCTTCTTCCTGATGGGAAAATAGAGTGACCTGTGCCTGTCCCAACACCAAGAGCTAGTCTCTCACTGGTTCCCCGTCTACCCGTTCATCCTCAGGACAAATTGCAACCTGTACGGAACAGGAGGTTAAAGGTGCTGATGCTCCAAGTAGGGAGATTGTTAGTAAAGCGGCTGGAATGGCGAACCCGGGCACAAGGAGAAGAGAAATGAGGTGCGTTTTAGAAACCTTTCCCCATCACATGGTGTACCATCGTTTTGTTTTCTCATGCATGTTTTCGATGTAGGAGGATGCCCTTAAACCTGGAGATTTGGGACCCATGCGATGGGTACCATGCAGTATTACTTTAAAGGGTCTGCGTTTGCTCACCCAACCTCACCAAACCTCTCAGCCCCAAGAGTGTCCACCCTTATGTCTCATCCAGCTGTGGGTCTAGATATGGTCAATCCAGGTTGCATCACAGCCCTTGAACGCATTGTGTAAGAATTTCTCTCTCTTTCACTGTCTTTGTTTCATGGGTTTTTCAAAGTAATTTATTTTTATAATGGGGTTTAGCTGCTTTTCACTGCTGTGTTTATGCCGCTTTACACCCACTTGACACACTAACAGAGAGATATCAATACATAGGTTTTAAGATTATTACTAGTCAGATATATTCTTGTGCGGTGAATAGGGTGTGTTGAGTCCAGTACTCTGAGCAAGGAGTAGGTCTTGTCTATTACATATTGGGTTTATGGAACGGTATCTGAGCTAATTTGAAACCCTTGTTTTATGTATCACCCCACCTCACCTTTCCCGTTAAGCAGCCATAGTGTGTTTTCTGCATGTGTGACTCTGTTCTGTTTTGTAATTCAGTTCAAGTGTAACGGTTTTTACATTCCCTCTATAAGTGATACCTTATGAGAAGTGTCCTTTTCTGTTTGACTTATTTCACTTAGAATCGTCGTACCTAAATCCACTCATCATGCTGCTACTAGCCATATGACATTGATTCCATGTCTGAGTGATATTCCATTGTACATAAGGACCACAACTTCTTTATCCATTTTTCTCTTTCCTGGGATATTGAAGGTGGAATGAAGTGGAGGTCCTTGTCAACAGAGCAGCCCTAAACTTTGGGGTGCTTGTGTCTTGCTGATTTTTCATTTTCCCAATTTATACCCCCATGAGTGGAAGTGCCCTATGCTCTCTAAGCTGTGTTTTTTAGATGTTTCAGGACACACCGTACACTTCTCCAGAGTGGCTGTTGGCAATTTACATCCCGCCCATCAGTGTAGCAAGGCTCCCATTTCTCCATGGCCTGTCCTGCATTTCTGGTTTTGAGACTTTTTTCAGCATGGCCCTTTTGACCGATGGGTAGCGAGTCTTCTTTGTAGCGCTGATTTGCCTTTCCAGGTTGCTTGGTTGGCCAAAAAGGGCGTATGCGTTTTTTCCTGAATATATTCAGGAAAAAACGCATACGCGCTTTTTGGCCAAGGGCATCATTGTCAACGTTTTGCTGCTTTTCATGTGCTTTAAAGGCGATTCGAATCTACCTCCTGAAATCTGTTTCCTGCAATTCTGCCTTGATTTCAAATCCTCTTCTTTGCCTTCCCTCAATATATTTGTGGACGAGAGTTATCATTTATAACTCTGCAGGTTTGTGAATTGCAGTGCCCTGAAGCTCCATTTTACAACTCGCTTTTTTGGGAGCTGGCCGCAAAAGCACAGGATGGCTTCAGGCCCTGTTCTGGTTCCGGGGGGGAGGATGAGCCTGTGGTTAATTCTTCTTCCTGATGGGAAAATAGAGTGACCTGTGCCTGTCCCAACACCAAGAGCTAGTCTCTCACTGGTTCCCCGTCTACCCGTTCATCCTCAGGACAAATTGCAACCTGTACGGAACAGGAGGTTAAAGGTGCTGATGCTCCAAGTAGGGAGATTGTTTTAAAGCGGCTGGAATGGCGAACCCGGGCACAAGGAGAAGAGAAATGAGGTGCGTTTTAGAAACCTTTCCCCATCACATGGTGTACCATCTTTTTGTTTTCTCATGCATGTTTTCGATGTAGGAAGATGCCCTTGAACCTGGAGATTTGCGACCCATGCGATGGGTAACACGCAGTATTACTTTAAAGGGTCTGCGTTTGCTCACCCAACCTCACCAAACCTCTCAGCCCCAAGAGTGTCCACCCTTATGTCTCATCCAGCTGTGGGTCTAGATATGGTCAATCCAGGTTGCATCACAGCCCCTGAACGCATTGTGTAAGAATTTCTCTCTCTTTCACTGTCTTTGTTTCATGGGTTTTTCAAAGTAATTTATTTTTATAATGGGGTTTAGCTGCTTTTCACTGCTGTGTTTATGCCGCTTTACACCCACTTGACACACTAACAGTGAGATATCAATACATAGGCTTTAAGATTATTACTAGTCAGATATATTCTTGTGCGGTGAATAGGGTGTGTTGAGTCCAGTTCTCTGAGCAAGGAGTAGGTCTTGTCTATTACATATTGGGTTTATGGAACGGTATCTGAGCTAATTTGAAACCCTTGTTTTATGTATCACCCCACCTCACCTTTCCCGTTAAGCAGCCATAGTGTGTTTTCTGCATGTGTGACTCTGTTCTGTTTTGTAATTCAGTTCAAGTGTAACGGTTTTGACATTCCCTCTATAAGTGATACCTTATGAGAAGTGTCCTTTTCTGTGTGACTTATTTCACTTAGAATCGTCGTACCTAAATCCACTCATCATGCTGCTACTAGCCTTATGACATTGATTTCATGGCTGAGTGATATTCCATTGTACATAAGGACCACAACTTTTTTATCCATTTTTCTCTTTCCTGGGATATTGAAGGTGGAATGAAGTGGAGGTCCTTGTCAACAGAGCAGCCCTAAACTTTGGGGTGCTTGTGTCTTGCTGATTTTTCATTTTCCCAATTTATACCCCCATGAGTGGAAGTGCCCTATGCTCTCTAAGCTGTGTTTTTTAGATGTTTCAGGACACACCGTACACTTCTCCAGAGTGGCTGTTGGCAATTTACATCCCGCCCATCAGTGTAGCAAGGCTCCCATTTCTCCATGGCCTGTCCTGCATTTCTGGTTTTGAGACTTTTTTCAGCATGGCCCTTTTGACCGATGGGTAGCGAGTCTTCTTTGTAGCGCTGATTTGCCTTTCCAGGTTGCTTGGTTGGCCAAAAAGGGCGTATGCATTTTTTCCTGAATATATTCAGGAAAAAACGCATACGCCCTTTTTGGCCAAGGGCATCATTGTCAACGTTTTGCTGCTTTTCATGTGCTTTAAAGGCGATTCGAATCTACCTCCTGAAATCTGTTTCCTGCAATTCTGCCTTGATTTCAAATCCTCTTCTTTGCCTTCCCTCAATATATTTGTGGACGAGAGTTATCATTTATAACTCTGCAGGTTTGTGAATTGCCGTGCCCTGAAGCTCCATTTTACAACTCGCTTTTTTGGGAGCTGGCCGCAAAAGCGCAGGATGGCTTCAGGCCCTGTTCTGGTTCCGGGGGGGAGGATGAGCCTGTGGTTAATTCTTCTTCCTGATGGGCAAATAGAGTGACCTGTGCCTGTCCCAACACCAAGAGCTAGTCTCTCACTGGTTCCCCGTCTACCCGTTCATCCTCAGGACAAATTGCAACCTGTATGGAACAGGAGGTTAAAGGTGTTGATGCTCCAAGTAGGGAGATTATTAGTAAAGCGACTGGAATGGCGAACCCGGGCACAAGGAGAAGAGAAATGAGGTGCGTTTTAGAAACCTTTCCCCATCACATGGTGTACCATCTTTTTGTTTTCTCATGCATGTTTTCGATGTAGGAGGATGCCCTTGAACCTGGAGATTTGCGACCCATGCGATGGGTAACACGCAGTATTACTTTAAAGGGTCTGCGTTTGCTCACCCAACCTCACCAAACCTCTCAGCCCCCAGAGTGTCCACCCTTATGTCTCATCCAGCTGTGGGTCTAGATATGGTCAATCCAGGTTGCATCACAGCCCTGAACGCATTGTGTAAGAATTTCGCTCTCTTTCACTGTCTTTGTTTCATGGGTTTGTAAAAGTAATTTATTTTTATAATGGGGTTTAGCTGCTTTTCACTGCTGTGTTTATGCCGCTTTACACCCACTTGACACACTAACAGAGAGATATCAATACATAGGTTTTAAGATTATTACTAGTCAGATATATTCTTGTGCGGTGAATAGGGCGTGTTGAGTCCAGTTCTCTGAGCAAGGAGTAGGTCTTGTCTATTACATATTGGGTTTATGGAACGGTATCTGAGCTAATTTGAAACCCTTGTTTTATGTATCACCCCACCTCACCTTTCCCGTTAAGCAGCCATAGTGTGTTTTCTGCATGTGTGACTCTGTTCTGTTTTGTAATTCAGTTCAAGTGTAACGGTTTTGACATTCCCTCTATAAGTGATACCTTATGAGAAGTGTCCTTTTCTGTGTGACTTATTTCACTTAGAATCGTCGTACCTAAATCCACTCATCATGCTGCTACTAGCCTTATGACATTGATTTCATGGCTGAGTGATATTCCATTGTACATAAGGACCACAACTTCTTTATCCATTTTTCTCTTTCCTGGGATATTGAAGGTGGAATGAAGTGGAGGTCCTTGTCAACAGAGCAGCCCTAAACTTTGGGGTGCTTGTGTCTTGCTGATTTTTCATTTTCCCAATTTATACCCCCATGAGTGGAAGTGCCCTATGCTCTCTAAGCTGTGTTTTTTAGATGTTTCAGGACACACCGTACACTTCTCCAGAGTGGCTGTTGGCAATTTACATCCCGCCCATCAGTGTAGCAAGGCTCCCATTTCTCCATGGCCTGTCCTGCATTTCTGGTTTTGAGACTTTTTTCAGCATGGCCCTTTTGACCGATGGGTAGCGAGTCTTCTTTGTAGCGCTGATTTGCCTTTCCAGGTTGCTTGGTTGGCCAAAAAGGGCGTATGCGTTTTTTCCTGAATATATTCAGGAAAAAACGCATACGCCCTTTTTGGCCAAGGGCATCATTGTCAACGTTTTGCTGCTTTTCATGTGCTTTAAAGGCGATTCGAATCTACCTCCTGAAATCTGTTTCCTGCAATTCTGCCTTGATTTCAAATCCTCTTCTTTGCCTTCCCTCAATATATTTGTGGACGAGAGTTATCATTTATAACTCTGCAGGTTTGTGAATTGCCGTGCCCTGAAGCTCCATTTTACAACTCGCTTTTTTGGGAGCTGGCCGCAAAAGCGCAGGATGGCTTCAGGCCCTGTTCTGGTTCCGGGGGGGAGGATGAGCCTGTGGTTAATTCTTCTTCCTGATGGGAAAATAGAGTGACCTGTGCCTGTCCCAACACCAAGAGCTAGTCTCTCACTGGTTCCCCGTCTACCCGTTCATCCTCAGGACAAATTGCAACCTGTACGGAACAGGAGGTTAAAGGTGCTGATGCTCCAAGTAGGGAGATTGTTAGTAAAGCGGCTGGAATGGCCAACCCGGGCACAAGGAGAAGAGAAATGAGGTGCGTTTTAGAAACCTTTCCCCATCACATGGTGTACCATCTTTTTGTTTTCTCATGCATGTTTTCGATGTAGGAAGATGCCCTTGAACCTGGAGATTTGCGACCCATGCGATGGGTACCACGCAGTATTACTTTAAAGGGTCTGCGTTTGCTCACCCAACCTCACCAAACCTCTCAGCCCCAAGAGTGTCCACCCTTATGTCTCATCCAGTTGTGGGTCTAGATATGGTCAATCCAGGTTGCATCACAGCCCCTGAACGCATTGTGTAAGAATTTCTCTCTCTTTCACTGTCTTTGTTTCATGGGTTTTTCAAAGTAATTTATTTTTATAATGGGGTTTAGCTGCTTTTCACTGCTGTGTTTATGCCGCTTTACACCCACTTGACACACTAAGAGAGAGATATCAATACATAGGTTTTAAGATTATTACTAGTCAGATATATTCTTGTGCGGTGAATAGGGCGTGTTGAGTCCAGTTCTCTGAGCAAGGAGTAGGTCTTGTCTATTACATATTGGGTTTATGGAACGGTATCTGAGCTAATTTGAAACCCTTGTTTTATGTATCACCCCACCTCACCTTTCCCGTTAAGCAGCCATAGTGTGTTTTCTGCATGTGTGACTCTGTTCTGTTTTGTAATTCAGTTCAAGTGTAACGGTTTTGACATTCCCTCTATAAGTGATACCTTATGAGAAGTGTCCTTTTCTGTGTGACTTATTTCACTTAGAATCGTCGTACCTAAATCCACTCATCATGCTGCTACTAGCCTTATGACATTGATTTCATGGCTGAGTGATATTCCATTGTACATAAGGACCACAACTTCTTTATCCATTTTTCTCTTTCCTGGGATATTGAAGGTGGAATGAAGTGGAGGTCCTTGTCAACAGAGCAGCCCTAAACTTTGGGGTGCTTGTGTCTTGCTGATTTTTCATTTTCCCAATTTATACCCCCATGAGTGGAAGTGCCCTATGCTCTCTAAGCTGTGTTTTTTAGATGTTTCAGGACACACCGTACACTTCTCCAGAGTGGCTGTTGGCAATTTACATCCCGCCCATCAGTGTAGCAAGGCTCCCATTTCTCCATGGCCTGTCCTGCATTTCTGGTTTTGAGACTTTTTTCAGCATGGCCCTTTTGACCGATGGGTAGCGAGTCTTCTTTGTAGCGCTGATTTGCCTTTCCAGGTTGCTTGGTTGGCCAAAAAGGGCGTATGCGTTTTTTCCTGAATATATTCAGGAAAAAACGCATACGCCCTTTTTGGCCAAGGGCATCATTGTCAACGTTTTGCTGCTTTTCATGTGCTTTAAAGGCGATTCGAATCTACCTCCTGAAATCTGTTTCCTGCAATTCTGCCTTGATTTCAAATCCTCTTCTTTGCCTTCCCTCAATATATTTGTGGACGAGAGTTATCATTTATAACTCTGCAGGTTTGTGAATTGCCGTGCCCTGAAGCTCCATTTTACAACTCGCTTTTTTGGGAGCTGGCCGCAAAAGCACAGGATGGCTTCAGGCCCTGTTCTGGTTCCGGGGGGGAGGATGAGCCTGTGGTTAATTCTTCTTCCTGATGGGAAAATAGAGTGACCTGTGCCTGTCCCAACACCAAGAGCTAGTCTCTCACTGGTTCCCCGTCTACCCGTTCATCCTCAGGACAAATTGCAACCTGTATGGAACAGGAGGTTAAAGGTGTTGATGCTCCAAGTAGGGAGATTATTAGTAAAGCGACTGGAATGGCGAACCCGGGCACAAGGAGAAGAGAAATGAGGTGCGTTTTAGAAACCTTTCCCCATCACATGGTGTACCATCTTTTTGTTTTCTCATGCATGTTTTCGATGTAGGAAGATGCCCTTGAACCTGGAGATTTGCGACCCATGCGATGGGTAACACGCAGTATTACTTTAAAGGGTCTGCGTTTGCTCACCCAACCTCACCAAACCTCTCAGCCCCAAGAGTGTCCACCCTTATGTCTCATCCAGCTGTGGGTCTAGATATGGTCAATCCAGGTTGCATCACAGCCCCTGAACGCATTGTGTAAGAATTTCTCTCTCTTTTACTGTCTTTGTTTCATGGGTTTGTAAAAGTAATTTATTTTTATAATGGGGTTTAGCTGCTTTTCACTGCTGTGTTTATGCCGCTTTACACCCACTTGACACACTAAGAGAGAGATATCAATACATAGGTTTTAAGATTATTACTAGTCAGATATATTCTTGTGCGGTGAATAGGGCGTGTTGAGTCCAGTTCTCTGAGCAAGGAGTAGGTCTTGTCTATTACATATTGGGTTTATGGAACGGTATCTGAGCTAATTTGAAACCCTTGTTTTATGTATCACCCCACCTCACCTTTCCCGTTAAGCAGCCATAGTGTGTTTTCTGCATGTGTGACTCTGTTCTGTTTTGTAATTCAGTTCAAGTGTAACGGTTTTGACATTCCCTCTATAAGTGATACCTTATGAGAAGTGTCCTTTTCTGTGTGACTTATTTCACTTAGAATCGTCATACCTAAATCCACTCATCATGCTGCTACTAGCCTTATGACATTGATTTCATGGCTGAGTGATATTCCATTGTACATAAGGACCACAACTTCTTTATCCATTTTTCTCTTTCCTGGGATATTGAAGGTGGAATGAAGTGGAGGTCCTTGTCAACAGAGCAGCCCTAAACTTTGGGGTGCTTGTGTCTTGCTGATTTTTCATTTTCCCAATTTATACCCCCATGAGTGGAAGTGCCCTATGCTCTCTAAGCTGTGTTTTTTAGATGTTTCAGGACACACCGTACACTTCTCCAGAGTGGCTGTTGGCAATTTACATCCCGCCCATCAGTGTAGCAAGGCTCCCATTTCTCCATGGCCTGTCCCGCATTTCTGGTTTTGAGACTTTTTTCAGCATGGCCCTTTTGACCGATGGGTAGCGAGTCTTCTTTGTAGCGCTGATTTGCCTTTCCAGGTTGCCTGATTGGCCAAAAAGGGCGTATGCCTTTTTTCCTGAATATATTCAGGAAAAAACGCATACGCCCTTTTTGGCCAAGGGCATCATTGTCAACGTTTTGCTGCTTTTCATGTGCTTTAAAGGCGATTCGAATCTACCTCCTGAAATCTGTTTCCTGCAATTCTGCCTTGATTTCAAATCCTCTTCTTTGCCTTCCCTCAATATATTTGTGGACGAGAGTTATCATTTATAACTCTGCAGGTTTGTGAATTGCCGTGCCCTGAAGCTCCATTTTACAACTCGCTTTTTTGGGAGCTGGCCGCAAAAGCGCAGGATGGCTTCAGGCCCTGTTCTGGTTCCGGGGGGGAGGATGAGCCTGTGGTTAATTCTTCTTCCTGATGGGAAAATAGAGTGACCTGTGCCTGTCCCAACACCAAGAGCTAGTCTCTCACTGGTTCCCCGTCTACCCGTTCATCCTCAGGACAAATTGCAACCTGTACGGAACAGGAGGTTAAAGGTGCTGATGCTCCAAGTAGGGAGATTTTTAGTAAAGCGGCTGGAATGGCCAACCCGGGCACAAGGAGAAGAGAAATGAGGTGCGTTTTAGAAACCTTTCCCCATCACATGGTGTACGATCTTTTTGTTTTCTCATGCATGTTTTCGATGTAGGAAGATGCCCTTGAACCTGGAGATTTGGGACCCATGCGATGGGTACCACGCAGTATTACTTTAAAGGGTCTGCGTTTGCTCACCCAACCTCACCAAACCTCTCAGCCCCAAGAGTGTCCACCCTTATGTCTCATCCAGCTGTGGTTCTAGATATGGTCAATCCAGGTTGCATCACAGCCCCTGAACGCATTGTGTAAGAATTTCTCTCTCTTTCACTGTCTTTGTTTCATGGGTTTTTCAAAGTAATTTATTTTTATAATGGGGTTTAGCTGCTTTTCACTGCTGTGTTTATGCCGCTTTACACCCACTTGACACACTAACAGTGAGATATCAATACATAGGCTTTAAGATTATTACTAGTCAGATATATTCTTGTGCGGTGAATAGGGTGTGTTGAGTCCAGTTCTCTGAGCAAGGAGTAGGTCTTGTCTATTACATATTGGGTTTATGGAACGGTATCTGAGCTAATTTGAAACCCTTGTTTTATGTATCACCCCACCTCACCTTTCCCGTTAAGCAGCCATAGTGTGTTTTCTGCATGTGTGACTCTGTTCTGTTTTGTAATTCAGTTCAAGTGTAACGGTTTTGACATTCCCTCTATAAGTGATACCTTATGAGAAGTGTCCTTTTCTGTGTGACTTATTTCACTTAGAATCGTCGTACCTAAATCCACTCATCATGCTGCTACTAGCCTTATGACATTGATTTCATGGCTGAGTGATATTCCATTGTACATAAGGACCACAACTTCTTTATCCATTTTTCTCTTTCCTGGGATATTGAAGGTGGAATGAAGTGGAGGTCCTTGTCAACAGAGCAGCCCTAAACTTTGGGGTGCTTGTGTCTTGCTGATTTTTCATTTTCCCAATTTATACCCCCATGAGTGGAAGTGCCCTATGCTCTCTAAGCTGTGTTTTTTAGATGTTTCAGGACACACCGTACACTTCTCCAGAGTGGCTGTTGGCAATTTACATCCCGCCCATCAGTGTAGCAAGGCTCCCATTTCTCCATGGCCTGTCCTGCATTTCTGGTTTTGAGACTTTTTTCAGCATGGCCCTTTTGACCGATGGGTAGCGAGTCTTCTTTGTAGCGCTGATTTGCCTTTCCAGGTTGCTTGGTTGGCCAAAAAGGGCGTATGCGTTTTTTCCTGAATATATTCAGGAAAAAAGGCATACGCCCTTTTTGGCCAAGGGCATCATTGTCAACGTTTTGCTGCTTTTCATGTGCTTTAAAGGCGATTCGAATCTACCTCCTGAAATCTGTTTCCTGCAATTCTGCCTTGATTTCAAATCCTCTTCTTTGCCTTCCCTCAATATATTTGTGGACGAGAGTTATCATTTATAACTCTGCAGGTTTGTGAATTGCCGTGCCCTGAAGCTCCATTTTACAACTCGCTTTTTTGGGAGCTGGCCGCAAAAGCGCAGGATGGCTTCAGGCCCTGTTCTGGTTCCGGCGGGGAGGATGAGCCTGTGGTTAATTCTTCTTCCTGATGGGAAAATAGAGTGACCTGTGCCTGTCCCAACACCAAGAGCTAGTCTCTCACTGGTTCCCCGTCTACCCGTTCATCCTCAGGACAAATTGCAACCTGTACGGAACAGGAGGTTAAAGGTGCTGATGCTCCAAGTAGGGAGATTGTTAGTAAAGCGGCTGGAATGGCGAACCCGGGCACAAGGAGAAGAGAAATGAGGTGCGTTTTAGAAACCTTTCCCCATCACATGGTGTACCATCTTTTTGTTTTCTCATGCATGTTTTCGATGTAGGAAGATGCCCTTGAACCTGGAGATTTGGGACCCATGCGATGGGTACCACGCAGTATTACTTTAAAGGGTCTGCGTTTGCTCACCCAACCTCACCAAACCTCTCAGCCCCAAGAGTGTCCACCCTTATGTCTCATCCAGCTGTGGTTCTAGATATGGTCAATCCAGGTTGCATCACAGCCCCTGAACGCATTGTGTAAGAATTTCTCTCTCTTTCACTGTCTTTGTTTCATGGGTTTTTCAAAGTAATTTATTTTTATAATGGGGTTTAGCTGCTTTTCACTGCTGTGTTTATGCCACTTTACACCCACTTGACACACTAACAGTGAGATATCAATACATAGGCTTTAAGATTATTACTAGTCAGATATATTCTTGTGCGGTGAATAGGGTGTGTTGAGTCCAGTTCTCTGAGCAAGGAGTAGGTCTTGTCTATTACATATTGGGTTTATGGAACGGTATATGAGCTAATTTGAAACCCTTGTTTTATGTATCACCCCACCTCACCTTTCCCGTTAAGCAGCCATAGTGTGTTTTCTGCATGTGTGACTCTGTTCTGTTTTGTAATTCAGTTCAAGTGTAACGGTTTTGACATTCCCTCTATAAGTGATACCTTATGAGAAGTGTCCTTTTCTGTGTGACTTATTTCACTTAGAATCGTCGTACCTAAATCCACTCATCATGCTGCTACTAGCCTTATGACATTGATTTCATGGCTGAGTGATATTCCATTGTACATAAGGACCACAACTTCTTTATCCATTTTTCTCTTTCCTGGGATATTGAAGGTGGAATGAAGTGGAGGTCCTTGTCAACAGAGCAGCCCTAAACTTTGGGGTGCTTGTGTCTTGCTGATTTTTCATTTTCCCAATTTATACCCCTATGAGTGGAAGTGCCCTATGCTCTCTAAGCTGTGTTTCTTAGATGTTTCAGGACACACCGTACACTTCTCCAGAGTGGCTGTTGGCAATTTACATCCCGCCCATCAGTGTAGCAAGGCTCCCATTTCTCCATGGCCTGTCCCGCATTTCTGGTTTTGAGACTTTTTTCAGCATGGCCCTTTTGACCGATGGGTAGCGAGTCTTCTTTGTAGCGCTGATTTGCCTTTCCAGGTTGCTTGGTTGGCCAAAAAGGGCGTATGCGTTTTTTCCTGAATATATTCAGGAAAAAACGCATACGCCCTTTTTGGCCAAGGGCATCATTGTCAACGTTTTGCTGCTTTTCATGTGCTTTAAAGGCGATTCGAATCTACCTCCTGAAATCTGTTTCCTGCAATTCTGCCTTGATTTCAAATCCTCTTCTTTGCCTTCCCTCAATATATTTGTGGACGAGAGTTATCATTTATAACTCTGCAGGTTTGTGAATTGCCGTGCCCTGAAGCTCCATTTTACAACTCGCTTTTTTGGGAGCTGGCCGCAAAAGCGCAGGATGGCTTCAGGCCCTGTTCTGGTTCCGGGGGGGAGGATGAGCCTGTGGTTAATTCTTCTTCCTGATGGGCAAATAGAGTGACCTGTGCCTGTCCCAACACCAAGAGCTAGTCTCTCACTGGTTCCCCGTCTACCCGTTCATCCTCAGGACAAATTGCAACCTGTACGGAACAGGAGGTTAAAGGTGCTGATGCTCCAAGTAGGGAGATTGTTAGTAAAGCGGCTGGAATGGCGAACCCGGGCACAAGGAGAAGAGAAATGAGGTGCGTTTTAGAAACCTTTCCCCATCACATGGTGTACCATCGTTTTGTTTTCTCATGCATGTTTTCGATGTAGGAAGATGCCCTTGAACCTGGAGATTTGGGACCCATGCGATGGGTACCACGCAGTATTACTTTAAAGGGTCTGCGTTTGCTCACCCAACCTCACCAAACCTCTCAGCCCCAAGAGTGTCCACCCTTATGTCTCATCCAGCTGTGGTTCTAGATATGGTCAATCCAGGTTGCATCACAGCCCCTGAACGCATTGTGTAAGAATTTCGCTCTCTTTCACTGTCTTTGTTTCATGGGTTTTTCAAAGTAATTTATTTTTATAATGGGGTTTAGCTGCTTTTCACTGCTGTGTTTATGCCGCTTTACACCCACTTGACACACTAACAGTGAGATATCAATACATAGGCTTTAAGATTATTACTAGTCAGATATATTCTTGTGCGGTGAATAGGGTGTGTTGAGTCCAGTTCTCTGAGCAAGGAGTAGGTCTTGTCTATTACATATTGGGTTTATGGAACGGTATCTGAGCTAATTTGAAACCCTTGTTTTATGTATCACCCCACCTCACCTTTCCCGTTAAGCAGCCATAGTGTGTTTTCTGCATGTGTGACTCTGTTCTGTTTTGTAATTCAGTTCAAGTGTAACGGTTTTGACATTCCCTCTATAAGTGATACCTTATGAGAAGTGTCCTTTTCTGTGTGACTTATTTCACTTAGAATCGTCGTACCTAAATCCACTCATCATGCTGCTACTAGCCTTATGACATTGATTTCATGGCTGAGTGATATTCCATTGTACATAAGGACCACAACTTCTTTATCCATTTTTCTCTTTCCTGGGATATTGAAGGTGGAATGAAGTGGAGGTCCTTGTCAACAGAGCAGCCCTAAACTTTGGGGTGCTTGTGTCTTGCTGATTTTTCATTTTCCCAATTTATACCCCCATGAGTGGAAGTGCCCTATGCTCTCTAAGCTGTGTTTTTTAGATGTTTCAGGACACACCGTACACTTCTCCAGAGTGGCTGTTGGCAATTTACATCCCGCCCATCAGTGTAGCAAGGCTCCCATTTCTCCATGGCCTGTCCTGCATTTCTGGTTTTGAGACTTTTTTCAGCATGGCCCTTTTGACCGATGGGTAGCGAGTCTTCTTTGTAGCGCTGATTTGCCTTTCCAGGTTGCTTGGTTGGCCAAAAAGGGCGTATGCGTTTTTTCCTGAATATATTCAGGAAAAAACGCATACGCCCTTTTTGGCCAAGGGCATCATTGTCAACGTTTTGCTGCTTTTCATGTGCTTTAAAGGCGATTCGAATCTACCTCCTGAAATCTGTTTCCTGCAATTCTGCCTTGATTTCAAATCCTCTTCTTTGCCTTCCCTCAATATATTTGTGGACGAGAGTTATCATTTATAACTCTGCAGGTTTGTGAATTGCCGTGCCCTGAAGCTCCATTTTACAACTCGCTTTTTTGGGAGCTGGCCGCAAAAGCACAGGATGGCTTCAGGCCCTGTTCTGGTTCCGGGGGGGAGGATGAGCCTGTGGTTAATTCTTCTTCCTGATGGGAAAATAGAGTGACCTGTGCCTGTCCCAACACCAAGAGCTAGTCTCTCACTGGTTCCCCGTCTACCCGTTCATCCTCAGGACAAATTGCAACCTGTATGGAACAGGAGGTTAAAGGTGTTGATGCTCCAAGTAGGGAGATTATTAGTAAAGCGACTGGAATGGCGAACCCGGGCACAAGGAGAAGAGAAATGAGGTGCGTTTTAGAAACCTTTCCCCATCACATGGTGTACCATCTTTTTGTTTTCTCATGCATGTTTTCGATGTAGGAAGATGCCCTTGAACCTGGAGATTTGCGACCCATGCGATGGGTAACACGCAGTATTACTTTAAAGGGTCTGCGTTTGCTCACCCAACCTCACCAAACCTCTCAGCCCCAAGAGTGTCCACCCTTATGTCTCATCCAGCTGTGGGTCTAGATATGGTCAATCCAGGTTGCATCACAGCCCCTGAACGCATTGTGTAAGAATTTCTCTCTCTTTTACTGTCTTTGTTTCATGGGTTTGTAAAAGTAATTTATTTTTATAATGGGGTTTAGCTGCTTTTCACTGCTGTGTTTATGCCGCTTTACACCCACTTGACACACTAAGAGAGAGATATCAATACATAGGTTTTAAGATTATTACTAGTCAGATATATTCTTGTGCGGTGAATAGGGCGTGTTGAGTCCAGTTCTCTGAGCAAGGAGTAGGTCTTGTCTATTACATATTGGGTTTATGGAACGGTATCTGAGCTAATTTGAAACCCTTGTTTTATGTATCACCCCACCTCACCTTTCCCGTTAAGCAGCCATAGTGTGTTTTCTGCATGTGTGACTCTGTTCTGTTTTGTAATTCAGTTCAAGTGTAACGGTTTTGACATTCCCTCTATAAGTGATACCTTATGAGAAGTGTCCTTTTCTGTGTGACTTATTTCACTTAGAATCGTCATACCTAAATCCACTCATCATGCTGCTACTAGCCTTATGACATTGATTTCATGGCTGAGTGATATTCCATTGTACATAAGGACCACAACTTCTTTATCCATTTTTCTCTTTCCTGGGATATTGAAGGTGGAATGAAGTGGAGGTCCTTGTCAACAGAGCAGCCCTAAACTTTGGGGTGCTTGTGTCTTGCTGATTTTTCATTTTCCCAATTTATACCCCCATGAGTGGAAGTGCCCTATGCTCTCTAAGCTGTGTTTTTTAGATGTTTCAGGACACACCGTACACTTCTCCAGAGTGGCTGTTGGCAATTTACATCCCGCCCATCAGTGTAGCAAGGCTCCCATTTCTCCATGGCCTGTCCCGCATTTCTGGTTTTGAGACTTTTTTCAGCATGGCCCTTTTGACCGATGGGTAGCGAGTCTTCTTTGTAGCGCTGATTTGCCTTTCCAGGTTGCCTGATTGGCCAAAAAGGGCGTATGCGTTTTTTCCTGAATATATTCAGGAAAAAACGCATACGCCCTTTTTGGCCAAGGGCATCATTGTCAACGTTTTGCTGCTTTTCATGTGCTTTAAAGGCGATTCGAATCTACCTCCTGAAATCTGTTTCCTGCAATTCTGCCTTGATTTCAAATCCTCTTCTTTGCCTTCCCTCAATATATTTGTGGACGAGAGTTATCATTTATAACTCTGCAGGTTTGTGAATTGCCGTGCCCTGAAGCTCCATTTTACAACTCGCTTTTTTGGGAGCTGGCCGCAAAAGCGCAGGATGGCTTCAGGCCCTGTTCTGGTTCCGGGGGGGAGGATGAGCCTGTGGTTAATTCTTCTTCCTGATGGGCAAATAGAGTGACCTGTGCCTGTCCCAACACCAAGAGCTAGTCTCTCACTGGTTCCCCGTCTACCCGTTCATCCTCAGGACAAATTGCAACCTGTACGGAACAGGAGGTTAAAGGTGCTGATGCTCCAAGTAGGGAGATTTTTAGTAAAGCGGCTGGAATGGCCAACCCGGGCACAAGGAGAAGAGAAATGAGGTGCGTTTTAGAAACCTTTCCCCATCACATGGTGTACGATCTTTTTGTTTTCTCATGCATGTTTTCGATGTAGGAAGATGCCCTTGAACCTGGAGATTTGGGACCCATGCGATGGGTACCACGCAGTATTACTTTAAAGGGTCTGCGTTTGCTCACCCAACCTCACCAAACCTCTCAGCCCCAAGAGTGTCCACCCTTATGTCTCATCCAGCTGTGGTTCTAGATATGGTCAATCCAGGTTGCATCACAGCCCCTGAACGCATTGTGTAAGAATTTCTCTCTCTTTCACTGTCTTTGTTTCATGGGTTTTTCAAAGTAATTTATTTTTATAATGGGGTTTAGCTGCTTTTCACTGCTGTGTTTATGCCGCTTTACACCCACTTGACACACTAACAGTGAGATATCAATACATAGGCTTTAAGATTATTACTAGTCAGATATATTCTTGTGCGGTGAATAGGGTGTGTTGAGTCCAGTTCTCTGAGCAAGGAGTAGGTCTTGTCTATTACATATTGGGTTTATGGAACGGTATCTGAGCTAATTTGAAACCCTTGTTTTATGTATCACCCCACCTCACCTTTCCCGTTAAGCAGCCATAGTGTGTTTTCTGCATGTGTGACTCTGTTCTGTTTTGTAATTCAGTTCAAGTGTAACGGTTTTGACATTCCCTCTATAAGTGATACCTTATGAGAAGTGTCCTTTTCTGTGTGACTTATTTCACTTAGAATCGTCGTACCTAAATCCACTCATCATGCTGCTACTAGCCTTATGACATTGATTTCATGGCTGAGTGATATTCCATTGTACATAAGGACCACAACTTCTTTATCCATTTTTCTCTTTCCTGGGATATTGAAGGTGGAATGAAGTGGAGGTCCTTGTCAACAGAGCAGCCCTAAACTTTGGGGTGCTTGTGTCTTGCTGATTTTTCATTTTCCCAATTTATACCCCCATGAGTGGAAGTGCCCTATGCTCTCTAAGCTGTGTTTTTTAGATGTTTCAGGACACACCGTACACTTCTCCAGAGTGGCTGTTGGCAATTTACATCCCGCCCATCAGTGTAGCAAGGCTCCCATTTCTCCATGGCCTGTCCTGCATTTCTGGTTTTGAGACTTTTTTCAGCATGGCCCTTTTGACCGATGGGTAGCGAGTCTTCTTTGTAGCGCTGATTTGCCTTTCCAGGTTGCTTGGTTGGCCAAAAAGGGCGTATGCGTTTTTTCCTGAATATATTCAGGAAAAAACGCATACGCCCTTTTTGGCCAAGGGCATCATTGTCAACGTTTTGCTGCTTTTCATGTGCTTTAAAGGCGATTCGAATCTACCTCCTGAAATCTGTTTCCTGCAATTCTGCCTTGATTTCAAATCCTCTTCTTTGCCTTCCCTCAATATATTTGTGGACGAGAGTTATCATTTATAACTCTGCAGGTTTGTGAATTGCCGTGCCCTGAAGCTCCATTTTACAACTCGCTTTTTTGGGAGCTGGCCGCAAAAGCGCAGGATGGCTTCAGGCCCTGTTCTGGTTCCGGCGGGGAGGATGAGCCTGTGGTTAATTCTTCTTCCTGATGGGAAAATAGAGTGACCTGTGCCTGTCCCAACACCAAGAGCTAGTCTCTCACTGGTTCCCCGTCTACCCGTTCATCCTCAGGACAAATTGCAACCTGTACGGAACAGGAGGTTAAAGGTGCTGATGCTCCAAGTAGGGAGATTGTTAGTAAAGCGGCTGGAATGGCGAACCCGGGCACAAGGAGAAGAGAAATGAGGTGCGTTTTAGAAACCTTTCCCCATCACATGGTGTACCATCATTTTGTTTTCTCATGCATGTTTTCGATGTAGGAAGATGCCCTTGAACCTGGAGATTTGGGACCCATGCGATGGGTACCACGCAGTATTACTTTAAAGGGTCTGCGTTTGCTCACCCAACCTCACCAAACCTCTCAGCCCCAAGAGTGTCCACCCTTATGTCTCATCCAGCTGTGGTTCTAGATATGGTCAATCCAGGTTGCATCACAGCCCCTGAACGCATTGTGTAAGAATTTCTCTCTCTTTCACTGTCTTTGTTTCATGGGTTTTTCAAAGTAATTTATTTTTATAATGGGGTTTAGCTGCTTTTCACTGCTGTGTTTATGCCACTTTACACCCACTTGACACACTAACAGTGAGATATCAATACATAGGCTTTAAGATTATTACTAGTCAGATATATTCTTGTGCGGTGAATAGGGTGTGTTGAGTCCAGTTCTCTGAGCAAGGAGTAGGTCTTGTCTATTACATATTGGGTTTATGGAACGGTATATGAGCTAATTTGAAACCCTTGTTTTATGTATCACCCCACCTCACCTTTCCCGTTAAGCAGCCATAGTGTGTTTTCTGCATGTGTGACTCTGTTCTGTTTTGTAATTCAGTTCAAGTGTAACGGTTTTGACATTCCCTCTATAAGTGATACCTTATGAGAAGTGTCCTTTTCTGTGTGACTTATTTCACTTAGAATCGTCGTACCTAAATCCACTCATCATGCTGCTACTAGCCTTATGACATTGATTTCATGGCTGAGTGATATTCCATTGTACATAAGGACCACAACTTCTTTATCCATTTTTCTCTTTCCTGGGATATTGAAGGTGGAATGAAGTGGAGGTCCTTGTCAACAGAGCAGCCCTAAACTTTGGGGTGCTTGTGTCTTGCTGATTTTTCATTTTCCCAATTTATACCCCTATGAGTGGAAGTGCCCTATGCTCTCTAAGCTGTGTTTTTTAGATGTTTCAGGACACACCGTACACTTCTCCAGAGTGGCTGTTGGCAATTTACATCCCGCCCATCAGTGTAGCAAGGCTCCCATTTCTCCATGGCCTGTCCCGCATTTCTGGTTTTGAGACTTTTTTCAGCATGGCCCTTTTGACCGATGGGTAGCGAGTCTTCTTTGTAGCGCTGATTTGCCTTTCCAGGTTGCTTGGTTGGCCAAAAAGGGCGTATGCGTTTTTTCCTGTATATATTCAGGAAAAAACGCATACGCCCTTTTTGGCCAAGGGCATCATTGTCAACGTTTTGCTGCTTTTCATGTGCTTTAAAGGCGATTCGAATCTACCTCCTGAAATCTGTTTCCTGCAATTCTGCCTTGATTTCAAATCCTCTTCTTTGCCTTCCCTCAATATATTTGTGGACGAGAGTTATCATTTATAACTCTGCAGGTTTGTGAATTGCCATGCCCTGAAGCTCCATTTTACAACTCGCTTTTTTGGGAGCTGGCCGCAAAAGCGCAGGATGGCTTCAGGCCCTGTTCTGGTTCCGGGGGGGAGGATGAGCCTGTGGTTAATTCTTCTTCCTGATGGGAAAATAGAGTGACCTGTGCCTGTCCCAACACCAAGAGCTAGTCTCTCACTGGTTCCCCGTCTACCCGTTCATCCTCAGGACAAATTGCAACCTGTACGGAACAGGAGGTTAAAGGTGCTGATGCTCCAAGTAGGGAGATTGTTAGTAAAGCGGCTGGAATGGCGAACCCGGGCACAAGGAGAAGAGAAATGAGGTGCGTTTTAGAAACCTTTCCCCATCACATGGTGTACCATCGTTTTGTTTTCTCATGCATGTTTTCGATGTAGGAAGATGCCCTTGAACCTGGAGATTTGGGACCCATGCGATGGGTACCACGCAGTATTACTTTAAAGGGTCTGCGTTTGCTCACCCAACCTCACCAAACCTCTCAGCCCCAAGAGTGTCCACCCTTATGTCTCATCCAGCTGTGGTTCTAGATATGGTCAATCCAGGTTGCATCACAGCCCCTGAACGCATTGTGTAAGAATTTCGCTCTCTTTCACTGTCTTTGTTTCATGGGTTTTTCAAAGTAATTTATTTTTATAATGGGGTTTAGCTGCTTTTCACTGCTGTGTTTATGCCGCTTTACACCCACTTGACACACTAACAGTGAGATATCAATACATAGGCTTTAAGATTATTACTAGTCAGATATATTCTTGTGCGGTGAATAGGGTGTGTTGAGTCCAGTTCTCTGAGCAAGGAGTAGGTCTTGTCTATTACATATTGGGTTTATGGAACGGTATCTGAGCTAATTTGAAACCCTTGTTTTATGTATCACCCCACCTCACCTTTCCCGTTAAGCAGCCATAGTGTGTTTTCTGCATGTGTGACTCTGTTCTGTTTTGTAATTCAGTTCAAGTGTAACGGTTTTGACATTCCCTCTATAAGTGATACCTTATGAGAAGTGTCCTTTTCTGTGTGACTTATTTCACTTAGAATCGTCGTACCTAAATCCACTCATCATGCTGCTACTAGCCTTATGACATTGATTTCATGGCTGAGTGATATTCCATTGTACATAAGGACCACAACTTCTTTATCCATTTTTCTCTTTCCTGGGATATTGAAGGTGGAATGAAGTGGAGGTCCTTGTCAACAGAGCAGCCCTAAACTTTGGGGTGCTTGTGTCTTGCTGATTTTTCATTTTCCCAATTTATACCCCCATGAGTGGAAGTGCCCTATGCTCTCTAAGCTGTGTTTTTTAGATGTTTCAGGACACACCGTACACTTCTCCAGAGTGGCTGTTGGCAATTTACATCCCGCCCATCAGTGTAGCAAGGCTCCCATTTCTCCATGGCCTGTCCTGCATTTCTGGTTTTGAGACTTTTTTCAGCATGGCCCTTTTGACCGATGGGTAGCGAGTCTTCTTTGTAGCGCTGATTTGCCTTTCCAGGTTGCTTGGTTGGCCAAAAAGGGCGTATGCGTTTTTTCCTGAATATATTCAGGAAAAAACGCATACGCCCTTTTTGGCCAAGGGCATCATTGTCAACGTTTTGCTGCTTTTCATGTGCTTTAAAGGCGATTCGAATCTACCTCCTGAAATCTGTTTCCTGCAATTCTGCCTTGTTTTCAAATCCTCTTCTTTGCCTTCCCTCAATATATTTGTGGACGAGAGTTATCATTTATAACTCTGCAGGTTTGTGAATTGCCGTGCCCTGAAGCTCCATTTTACAACTCGCTTTTTTGGGAGCTGGCCGCAAAAGCGCAGGATGGCTTCAGGCCCTGTTCTGGTTCCGGGGGGGAGGATGAGCCTGTGGTTAATTCTTCTTCCTGATGGGAAAATAGAGTGACCTGTGCCTGTCCCAACACCAAGAGCTAGTCTCTCACTGGTTCCCCGTCTACCCGTTCATCCTCAGGACAAATTGCAACCTGTACGGAACAGGAGGTAAAAGGTGCTGATGCTCCAAGTAGGGAGATTGTTAGTAAAGCGGCTGGAATGGCGAACCCGGGCACAAGGAGAAGAGAAATGAGGTGCGTTTTAGAAACCTTTCCCCATCACATGGTGTACCATCGTTTTGTTTTCTCATGCATGTTTTCGATGTAGGAAGATGCCCTTGAACCTGGAGATTTGGGACCCATGCGATGGGTACCACGCAGTATTACTTTAAAGGGTCTGCGTTTGCTCACCCAACCTCACCAAACCTCTCAGCCCCAAGAGTGTCCACCCTTATGTCTCATCCAGCTGTGGTTCTAGATATGGTCAATCCAGGTTGCATCACAGCCCCTGAACGCATTGTGTAAGAATTTCGCTCTCTTTCACTGTCTTTGTTTCATGGGTTTTTCAAAGTAATTTATTTTTATAATGGGGTTTAGCTGCTTTTCACTGCTGTGTTTATGCCGCTTTACACCCACTTGACACACTAACAGTGAGATATCAATACATAGGCTTTAAGATTATTACTAGTCAGATATATTCTTGTGCGGTGAATAGGGTGTGTTGAGTCCAGTTCTCTGAGCAAGGAGTAGGTCTTGTCTATTACATATTGGGTTTATGGAACGGTATCTGAGCTAATTTGAAACCCTTGTTTTATGTATCACCCCACCTCACCTTTCCCGTTAAGCAGCCATAGTGTGTTTTCTGCATGTGTGACTCTGTTCTGTTTTGTAATTCAGTTCAAGTGTAACGGTTTTGACATTCCCTCTATAAGTGATACCTTATGAGAAGTGTCCTTTTCTGTGTGACTTATTTCACTTAGAATCGTCGTACCTAAATCCACTCATCATGCTGCTACTAGCCTTATGACATTGATTTCATGGCTGAGTGATATTCCATTGTACATAAGGACCACAACTTCTTTATCCATTTTTCTCTTTCCTGGGATATTGAAGGTGGAATGAAGTGGAGGTCCTTGTCAACAGAGCAGCCCTAAACTTTGGGGTGCTTGTGTCTTGCTGATTTTTCATTTTCCCAATTTATACCCCCATGAGTGGAAGTGCCCTATGCTCTCTAAGCTGTGTTTTTTAGATGTTTCAGGACACACCGTACACTTCTCCAGAGTGGCTGTTGGCAATTTACATCCCGCCCATCAGTGTAGCAAGGCTCCCATTTCTCCATGGCCTGTCCTGCATTTCTGGTTTTGAGACTTTTTTCAGCATGGCCCTTTTGACCGATGGGTAGCGAGTCTTTTTTGTAGCGCTGATTTGCCTTTCCAGGTTGCTTGGTTGGCCAAAAAGGGCGTATGCGTTTTTTCCTGAATATATTCAGGAAAAAACGCATACGCCCTTTTTGGCCAAGGGCATCACTGTCAACGTTTTGCTGCTTTTCATGTGCTTTAAAGGCGATTCGAATCTACCTCCTGAAATCTGTTTCCTGCAATTCTGCCTTGATTTCAAATCCTCTTCTTTGCCTTCCCTCAATATATTTGTGGACGAGAGTTATCATTTATAACTCTGCAGGTTTGTGAATTGCCGTGCCCTGAAGCTCCATTTTACAACTCGCTTTTTTGGGAGCTGGCCACAAAAGCGCAGGATGGCTTCAGGCCCTGTTCTGGTTCCGGGGGGGAGGATGAGCCTGTGGTTAATTCTTCTTCCTGATGGGAAAATAGAGTGACCTGTGCCTGTCCCAACACCAAGAGCTAGTCTCTCACTGGTTCCCCGTCTACCCGTTCATCCTCAGGACAAATTGCAACCTGTACGGAACAGGAGGTTAAAGGTGCTGATGCTCCAAGTAGGGAGATTGTTAGTAAAGCGGCTGGAATGGCCAACCCGGGCACAAGGAGAAGAGAAATGAGGTGCGTTTTAGAAACCTTTCCCCATCACATGGTGTACCATCTTTTTGTTTTCTCATGCATGTTTTCGATGTAGGAAGATGCCCTTGAACCTGGAGATTTGGGACCCATGCGATGGGTACCACGCAGTATTACTTTAAAGGGTCTGCGTTTGCTCACCCAACCTCACCAAACCTCTCAGCCCCAAGAGTGTCCACCCTTATGTCTCATCCAGCTGTGGTTCTAGATATGGTCAATCCAGGTTGCATCACAGCCCCTGAACGCATTGTGTAAGAATTTCTCTCTCTTTCACTGTCTTTGTTTCATGGGTTTTTCAAAGTAATTTATTTTTATAATGGGGTTTAGCTGCTTTTCACTGCTGTGTTTATGCCGCTTTACACCCACTTGACACACTAACAGTGAGATATCAATACATAGGCTTTAAGATTATTACTAGTCAGATATATTCTTGTGCGGTGAATAGGGTGTGTTGAGTCCAGTTCTCTGAGCAAGGAGTAGGTCTTGTCTATTACATATTGGGTTTATGGAACGGTATCTGAGCTAATTTGAAACCCTTGTTTTATGTATCACCCCACCTCACCTTTCCCGTTAAGCAGCCATAGTGTGTTTTCTGCATGTGTGACTCTGTTCTGTTTTGTAATTCAGTTCAAGTGTAACGGTTTTGACATTCCCTCTATAAGTGATACCTTATGAGAAGTGTCCTTTTCTGTGTGACTTATTTCACTTAGAATCGTCGTACCTAAATCCACTCATCATGCTGCTACTAGCCTTATGACATTGATTTCATGGCTGAGTGATATTCCATTGTACATAAGGACCACAACTTCTTTATCCATTTTTCTCTTTCCTGGGATATTGAAGGTGGAATGAAGTGGAGGTCCTTGTCAACAGAGCAGCCCTAAACTTTGGGGTGCTTGTGTCTTGCTGATTTTTCATTTTCCCAATTTATACCCCCATGAGTGGAAGTGCCCTATGCTCTCTAAGCTGTGTTTTTTAGATGTTTCAGGACACACCGTACACTTCTCCAGAGTGGCTGTTGGCAATTTACATCCCGCCCATCAGTGTAGCAAGGCTCCCATTTCTCCATGGCCTGTCCCGCATTTCTGGTTTTGAGACTTTTTTCAGCATGGCCCTTTTGACCGATGGGTAGCGAGTCTTCTTTGTAGCGCGGATTTGCCTTTCCAGGTTGCTTGGTTGGCCAAAAAGGGCGTATGCGTTTTTTCCTGAATATATTCAGGAAAAAAGGCATACGCCCTTTTTGGCCAAGGGCATCATTGTCAACGTTTTGCTGCTTTTCATGTGCTTTAAAGGCGATTCGAATCTACCTCCTGAAATCTGTTTCCTGCAATTCTGCCTTGATTTCAAATCCTCTTCTTTGCCTTCCCTCAATATATTTGTGGACGAGAGTTATCATTTATAACTCTGCAGGTTTGTGAATTGCCGTGCCCTGAAGCTCCATTTTACAACTCGCTTTTTTGGGAGCTGGCCGCAAAAGCGCAGGATGGCTTCAGGCCCTGTTCTGGTTCCGGGGGGGAGGATGAGCCTGTGGTTAATTCTTCTTCCTGATGGGAAAATAGAGTGACCTGTGCCTGTCCCAACACCAAGAGCTAGTCTCTCACTGGTTCCCCGTCTACCCGTTCATCCTCAGGACAAATTGCAACCTGTACGGAACAGGAGGTTAAAGGTGCTGATGCTCCAAGTAGGGAGATTGTTAGTAAAGCGGCTGGAATGGCCAACCCGGGCACAAGGAGAAGAGAAATGAGGTGCGTTTTAGAAACCTTTCCCCATCACATGGTGTACCATCTTTTTGTTTTCTCATGCATGTTTTCGATGTAGGAAGATGCCCTTGAACCTGGAGATTTGGGACCCATGCGATGGGTACCACGCAGTATTACTTTAAAGGGTCTGCGTTTGCTCACCCAACCTCACCAAACCTCTCAGCCCCAAGAGTGTGCACCCTTATGTCTCATCCAGCTGTGGTTCTAGATATGATCAATCCAGGTTGCATCACAGCCCCTGAACGCATTGTGTAAGAATTTCTCTCTCTTTCACTGTCTTTGTTTCATGGGTTTTTCAAAGTAATTTATTTTTATAATGGGGTTTAGCTGCTTTTCACTGCTGTGTTTATGCCGCTTTACACCCACTTGACACACTAACAGTGAGATATCAATACATAGGCTTTAAGATTATTACTAGTCAGATATATTCTTGTGCGGTGAATAGGGTGTGTTGAGTCCAGTTCTCTGAGCAAGGAGTAGGTCTTGTCTATTACATATTGGGTTTATGGAACGGTATCTGAGCTAATTTGAAACCCTTGTTTTATGTATCACCCCACCTCACCTTTCCCGTTAAGCAGCCATAGTGTGTTTTCTGCATGTGTGACTCTGTTCTGTTTTGTAATTCAGTTCAAGTGTAACGGTTTTGACATTCCCTCTATAAGTGATACCTTATGAGAAGTGTCCTTTTCTGTGTGACTTATTTCACTTAGAATCGTCGTACCTAAATCCACTCATCATGCTGCTACTAGCCTTATGACATTGATTTCATGGCTGAGTGATATTCCATTGTACATAAGGACCACAACTTCTTTATCCATTTTTCTCTTTCCTGGGATATTGAAGGTGGAATGAAGTGGAGGTCCTTGTCAACAGAGCAGCCCTAAACTTTGGGGTGCTTGTGTCTTGCTGATTTTTCATTTTCCCAATTTATACCCCCATGAGTGGAAGTGCCCTATGCTCTCTAAGCTGTGTTTTTTAGATGTTTCAGGACACACCGTACACTTCTCCAGAGTGGCTGTTGGCAATTTACATCCCGCCCATCAGTGTAGCAAGGCTCCCATTTCTCCATGGCCTGTCCTGCATTTCTGGTTTTGAGACTTTTTTCAGCATGGCCCTTTTGACCGATGGGTAGCGAGTCTTCTTTGTAGCGCTGATTTGCCTTTCCAGGTTGCTTGGTTGGCCAAAAAGGGCGTATGCGTTTTTTCCTGAATATATTCAGGAAAAAAGGCATACGCCCTTTTTGGCCAAGGGCATCATTGTCAACGTTTTGCTGCTTTTCATGTGCTTTAAAGGCGATTCGAATCTACCTCCTGAAATCTGTTTCCTGCAATTCTGCCTTGATTTCAAATCCTCTTCTTTGCCTTCCCTCAATATATTTGTGGACGAGAGTTATCATTTATAACTCTGCAGGTTTGTGAATTGCCGTGCCCTGAAGCTCCATTTTACAACTCGCTTTTTTGGGAGCTGGCCGCAAAAGCGCAGGATGGCTTCAGGCCCTGTTCTGGTTCCGGGGGGGAGGATGAGCCTGTGGTTAATTCTTCTTCCTGATGGGAAAATAGAGTGACCTGTGCCTGTCCCAACACCAAGAGCTAGTCTCTCACTGGTTCCCCGTCTACCCGTTCATCCTCAGGACAAATTGCAACCTGTACGGAACAGGAGGTTAAAGGTGCTGATGCTCCAAGTAGGGAGATTGTTAGTAAAGCGGCTGGAATGGCCAACCCGGGCACAAGGAGAAGAGAAATGAGGTGCGTTTTAGAAACCTTTCCCCATCACATGGTGTACCATCGTTTTGTTTTCTCATGCATGTTTTCGATGTAGGAAGATGCCCTTGAACCTGGAGATTTGGGACCCATGCGATGGGTACCACGCAGTATTACTTTAAAGGGTCTGCGTTTGCTCACCCAACCTCACCAAACCTCTCAGCCCCAAGAGTGTGCACCCTTATGTCTCATCCAGCTGTGGGTCTAGATATGGTCAATCCAGGTTGCATCACAGCCCCTGAACGCATTGTGTAAGAATTTCTCTCTCTTTCACTGTCTTTGTTTCATGGGTTTTTCAAAGTAATTTATTTTTATAATGGGGTTTAGCTGCTTTTCACTGCTGTGTTTATGCCGCTTTACACCCACTTGACACACTAACAGTGAGATATCAATACATAGGCTTTAAGATTATTACTAGTCAGATATATTCTTGTGCGGTGAATAGGGTGTGTTGAGTCCAGTTCTCTGAGCAAGGAGTAGGTCTTGTCTATTACATATTGGGTTTATGGAACGGTATCTGAGCTAATTTGAAACCCTTGTTTTATGTATCACCCCACCTCACCTTTCCCGTTAAGCAGCCATAGTGTGTTTTCTGCATGTGTGACTCTGTTCTGTTTTGTAATTCAGTTCAAGTGTAACGGTTTTGACATTCCCTCTATAAGTGATACCTTATGAGAAGTGTCCTTTTCTGTGTGACTTATTTCACTTAGAATCGTCGTACCTAAATCCACTCATCATGCTGCTACTAGCCTTATGACATTGATTTCATGGCTGAGTGATATTCCATTGTACATAAGGACCACAACTTCTTTATCCATTTTTCTCTTTCCTGGGATATTGAAGGTGGAATGAAGTGGAGGTCCTTGTCAACAGAGCAGCCCTAAACTTTGGGGTGCTTGTGTCTTGCTGATTTTTCATTTTCCCAATTTATACCCCCATGAGTGGAAGTGCCCTATGCTCTCTAAGCTGTGTTTTTTAGATGTTTCAGGACACACCGTACACTTCTCCAGAGTGGCTGTTGGCAATTTACATCCCGCCCATCAGTGTAGCAAGGCTCCCATTTCTCCATGGCCTGTCCTGCATTTCTGGTTTTGAGACTTTTTTCAGCATGGCCCTTTTGACCGATGGGTAGCGAGTCTTCTTTGTAGCGCGGATTTGCCTTTCCAGGTTGCTTGGTTGGCCAAAAAGGGCGTATGCGTTTTTTCCTGAATATATTCAGGAAAAAACGCATACGCCCTTTTTGGCCAAGGGCATCATTGTCAACGTTTTGCTGCTTTTCATGTGCTTTAAAGGCGATTCGAATCTACCTCCTGAAATCTGTTTCCTGCAATTCTGCCTTGATTTCAAATCCTCTTCTTTGCCTTCCCTCAATATATTTGTGGACGAGAGTTATCATTTATAACTCTGCAGGTTTGTGAATTGCCGTGCCCTGAAGCTCCATTTTACAACTCGCTTTTTTGGGAGCTGGCCGCAAAAGCGCAGGATGGCTTCAGGCCCTGTTCTGGTTCCGGGGGGGAGGATGAGCCTGTGGTTAATTCTTCTTCCTGATGGGAAAATAGAGTGACCTGTGCCTGTCCCAACACCAAGAGCTAGTCTCTCACTGGTTCCCCGTCTACCCGTTCATCCTCAGGACAAATTGCAACCTGTACGGAACAGGAGGTTAAAGGTGCTGATGCTCCAAGTAGGGAGATTGTTAGTAAAGCGGCTGGAATGGCCAACCCGGGCACAAGGAGAAGAGAAATGAGGTGCGTTTTAGAAACCTTTCCCCATCACATGGTGTACCATCGTTTTGTTTTCTCATGCATGTTTTCGATGTAGGAAGATGCCCTTGAACCTGGAGATTTGGGACCCATGCGATGGGTACCACGCAGTATTACTTTAAAGGGTCTGCGTTTGCTCACCCAACCTCACCAAACCTCTCAGCCCCAAGAGTGTGCACCCTTATGTCTCATCCAGCTGTGGGTCTAGATATGGTCAATCCAGGTTGCATCACAGCCCCTGAACGCATTGTGTAAGAATTTCTCTCTCTTTCACTGTCTTTGTTTCATGGGTTTTTCAAAGTAATTTATTTTTATAATGGGGTTTAGCTGCTTTTCACTGCTGTGTTTATGCCGCTTTACACCCACTTGACACACTAACAGTGAGATATCAATACATAGGCTTTAAGATTATTACTAGTCAGATATATTCTTGTGCGGTGAATAGGGTGTGTTGAGTCCAGTTCTCTGAGCAAGGAGTAGGTCTTGTCTATTACATATTGGGTTTATGGAACGGTATCTGAGCTAATTTGAAACCCTTGTTTTATGTATCACCCCACCTCACCTTTCCCGTTAAGCAGCCATAGTGTGTTTTCTGCATGTGTGACTCTGTTCTGTTTTGTAATTCAGTTCAAGTGTAACGGTTTTGACATTCCCTCTATAAGTGATACCTTATGAGAAGTGTCCTTTTCTGTGTGACTTATTTCACTTAGAATCGTCGTACCTAAATCCACTCATCATGCTGCTACTAGCCTTATGACATTGATTTCATGGCTGAGTGATATTCCATTGTACATAAGGACCACAACTTCTTTATCCATTTTTCTCTTTCCTGGGATATTGAAGGTGGAATGAAGTGGAGGTCCTTGTCAACAGAGCAGCCCTAAACTTTGGGGTGCTTGTGTCTTGCTGATTTTTCATTTTCCCAATTTATACCCCCATGAGTGGAAGTGCCCTATGCTCTCTAAGCTGTGTTTTTTAGATGTTTCAGGACACACCGTACACTTCTCCAGAGTGGCTGTTGGCAATTTACATCCCGCCCATCAGTGTAGCAAGGCTCCCATTTCTCCATGGCCTGTCCCGCATTTCTGGTTTTGAGACTTTTTTCAGCATGGCCCTTTTGACCGATGGGTAGCGAGTCTTCTTTGTAGCGCGGATTTGCCTTTCCAGGTTGCTTGGTTGGCCAAAAAGGGCGTATGCGTTTTTTCCTGAATATATTCAGGAAAAAAGGCATACGCCCTTTTTGGCCAAGGGCATCATTGTCAACGTTTTGCTGCTTTTCATGTGCTTTAAAGGCGATTCGAATCTACCTCCTGAAATCTGTTTCCTGCAATTCTGCCTTGATTTCAAATCCTCTTCTTTGCCTTCCCTCAATATATTTGTGGACGAGAGTTATCATTTATAACTCTGCAGGTTTGTGAATTGCCGTGCCCTGAAGCTCCATTTTACAACTCGCTTTTTTGGGAGCTGGCCGCAAAAGCGCAGGATGGCTTCAGGCCCTGTTCTGGTTCCGGGGGGGAGGATGAGCCTGTGGTTAATTCTTCTTCCTGATGGGAAAATAGAGTGACCTGTGCCTGTCCCAACACCAAGAGCTAGTCTCTCACTGGTTCCCCGTCTACCCGTTCATCCTCAGGACAAATTGCAACCTGTACGGAACAGGAGGTTAAAGGTGCTGATGCTCCAAGTAGGGAGATTGTTAGTAAAGCGGCTGGAATGGCCAACCCGGGCACAAGGAGAAGAGAAATGAGGTGCGTTTTAGAAACCTTTCCCCATCACATGGTGTACCATCGTTTTGTTTTCTCATGCATGTTTTCGATGTAGGAAGATGCCCTTGAACCTGGAGATTTGGGACCCATGCGATGGGTACCACGCAGTATTACTTTAAAGGGTCTGCGTTTGCTCACCCAACCTCACCAAACCTCTCAGCCCCAAGAGTGTGCACCCTTATGTCTCATCCAGCTGTGGGTCTAGATATGGTCAATCCAGGTTGCATCACAGCCCCTGAACGCATTGTGTAAGAATTTCTCTCTCTTTCACTGTCTTTGTTTCATGGGTTTTTCAAAGTAATTTATTTTTATAATGGGGTTTAGCTGCTTTTCACTGCTGTGTTTATGCCGCTTTACACCCACTTGACACACTAACAGTGAGATATCAATACATAGGCTTTAAGATTATTACTAGTCAGATATATTCTTGTGCGGTGAATAGGGTGTGTTGAGTCCAGTTCTCTGAGCAAGGAGTAGGTCTTGTCTATTACATATTGGGTTTATGGAACGGTATCTGAGCTAATTTGAAACCCTTGTTTTATGTATCACCCCACCTCACCTTTCCCGTTAAGCAGCCATAGTGTGTTTTCTGCATGTGTGACTCTGTTCTGTTTTGTAATTCAGTTCAAGTGTAACGGTTTTGACATTCCCTCTATAAGTGATACCTTATGAGAAGTGTCCTTTTCTGTGTGACTTATTTCACTTAGAATCGTCGTACCTAAATCCACTCATCATGCTGCTACTAGCCTTATGACATTGATTTCATGGCTGAGTGATATTCCATTGTACATAAGGACCACAACTTCTTTATCCATTTTTCTCTTTCCTGGGATATTGAAGGTGGAATGAAGTGGAGGTCCTTGTCAACAGAGCAGCCCTAAACTTTGGGGTGCTTGTGTCTTGCTGATTTTTCATTTTCCCAATTTATACCCCCATGAGTGGAAGTGCCCTATGCTCTCTAAGCTGTGTTTTTTAGATGTTTCAGGACACACCGTACACTTCTCCAGAGTGGCTGTTGGCAATTTACATCCCGCCCATCAGTGTAGCAAGGCTCCCATTTCTCCATGGCCTGTCCCGCATTTCTGGTTTTGAGACTTTTTTCAGCATGGCCCTTTTGACCGATGGGTAGCGAGTCTTCTTTGTAGCGCGGATTTGCCTTTCCAGGTTGCTTGGTTGGCCAAAAAGGGCGTATGCGTTTTTTCCTGAATATATTCAGGAAAAAAGGCATACGCCCTTTTTGGCCAAGGGCATCATTGTCAACGTTTTGCTGCTTTTCATGTGCTTTAAAGGCGATTCGAATCTACCTCCTGAAATCTGTTTCCTGCAATTCTGCCTTGATTTCAAATCCTCTTCTTTGCCTTCCCTCAATATATTTGTGGACGAGAGTTATCATTTATAACTCTGCAGGTTTGTGAATTGCCGTGCCCTGAAGCTCCATTTTACAACTCGCTTTTTTGGGAGCTGGCCGCAAAAGCGCAGGATGGCTTCAGGCCCTGTTCTGGTTCCGGGGGGGAGGATGAGCCTGTGGTTAATTCTTCTTCCTGATGGGAAAATAGAGTGACCTGTGCCTGTCCCAACACCAAGAGCTAGTCTCTCACTGGTTCCCCGTCTACCCGTTCATCCTCAGGACAAATTGCAACCTGTACGGAACAGGAGGTTAAAGGTGCTGATGCTCCAAGTAGGGAGATTGTTAGTAAAGCGGCTGGAATGGCCAACCCGGGCACAAGGAGAAGAGAAATGAGGTGCGTTTTAGAAACCTTTCCCCATCACATGGTGTACCATCTTTTTGTTTTCTCATGCATGTTTTCGATGTAGGAAGATGCCCTTGAACCTGGAGATTTGGGACCCATGCGATGGGTACCACGCAGTATTACTTTAAAGGGTCTGCGTTTGCTCACCCAACCTCACCAAACCTCTCAGCCCCAAGAGTGTGCACCCTTATGTCTCATCCAGCTGTGGTTCTAGATATGATCAATCCAGGTTGCATCACAGCCCCTGAACGCATTGTGTAAGAATTTCTCTCTCTTTCACTGTCTTTGTTTCATGGGTTTTTCAAAGTAATTTATTTTTATAATGGGGTTTAGCTGCTTTTCACTGCTGTGTTTATGCCGCTTTACACCCACTTGACACACTAACAGTGAGATATCAATACATAGGCTTTAAGATTATTACTAGTCAGATATATTCTTGTGCGGTGAATAGGGTGTGTTGAGTCCAGTTCTCTGAGCAAGGAGTAGGTCTTGTCTATTACATATTGGGTTTATGGAACGGTATCTGAGCTAATTTGAAACCCTTGTTTTATGTATCACCCCACCTCACCTTTCCCGTTAAGCAGCCATAGTGTGTTTTCTGCATGTGTGACTCTGTTCTGTTTTGTAATTCAGTTCAAGTGTAACGGTTTTGACATTCCCTCTATAAGTGATACCTTATGAGAAGTGTCCTTTTCTGTGTGACTTATTTCACTTAGAATCGTCGTACCTAAATCCACTCATCATGCTGCTACTAGCCTTATGACATTGATTTCATGGCTGAGTGATATTCCATTGTACATAAGGACCACAACTTCTTTATCCATTTTTCTCTTTCCTGGGATATTGAAGGTGGAATGAAGTGGAGGTCCTTGTCAACAGAGCAGCCCTAAACTTTGGGGTGCTTGTGTCTTGCTGATTTTTCATTTTCCCAATTTATACCCCCATGAGTGGAAGTGCCCTATGCTCTCTAAGCTGTGTTTTTTAGATGTTTCAGGACACACCGTACACTTCTCCAGAGTGGCTGTTGGCAATTTACATCCCGCCCATCAGTGTAGCAAGGCTCCCATTTCTCCATGGCCTGTCCCGCATTTCTGGTTTTGAGACTTTTTTCAGCATGGCCCTTTTGACCGATGGGTAGCGAGTCTTCTTTGTAGCGCTGATTTGCCTTTCCAGGTTGCTTGGTTGGCCAAAAAGGGCGTATGCGTTTTTTCCTGAATATATTCAGGAAAAAACGCATACGCCCTTTTTGGCCAAGGGCATCATTGTCAACGTTTTGCTGCTTTTCATGTGCTTTAAAGGCGATTCGAATCTACCTCCTGAAATCTGTTTCCTGCAATTCTGCCTTGATTTCAAATCCTCTTCTTTGCCTTCCCTCAATATATTTGTGGACGAGAGTTATCATTTATAACTCTGCAGGTTTGTGAATTGCCGTGCCCTGAAGCTCCATTTTACAACTCGCTTTTTTGGGAGCTGGCCGCAAAAGCGCAGGATGGCTTCAGGCCCTGTTCTGGTTCCGGGGGGGAGGATGAGCCTGTGGTTAATTCTTCTTCCTGATGGGAAAATAGAGTGACCTGTGCCTGTCCCAACACCAAGAGCTAGTCTCTCACTGGTTCCCCGTCTACCCGTTCATCCTCAGGACAAATTGCAACCTGTACGGAACAGGAGGTTAAAGGTGCTGATGCTCCAAGTAGGGAGATTGTTAGTAAAGCGGCTGGAATGGCCAACCCGGGCACAAGGAGAAGAGAAATGAGGTGCGTTTTAGAAACCTTTCCCCATCACATGGTGTACCATCGTTTTGTTTTCTCATGCATGTTTTCGATGTAGGAAGATGCCCTTGAACCTGGAGATTTGGGACCCATGCGATGGGTACCACGCAGTATTACTTTAAAGGGTCTGCGTTTGCTCACCCAACCTCACCAAACCTCTCAGCCCCAAGAGTGTGCACCCTTATGTCTCATCCAGCTGTGGTTCTAGATATGATCAATCCAGGTTGCATCACAGCCCCTGAACGCATTGTGTAAGAATTTCTCTCTCTTTCACTGTCTTTGTTTCATGGGTTTTTCAAAGTAATTTATTTTTATAATGGGGTTTAGCTGCTTTTCACTGCTGTGTTTATGCCGCTTTACACCCACTTGACACACTAACAGTGAGATATCAATACATAGGCTTTAAGATTATTACTAGTCAGATATATTCTTGTGCGGTGAATAGGGTGTGTTGAGTCCAGTTCTCTGAGCAAGGAGTAGGTTTTGTCTATTACATATTGGGTTTATGGAACGGTATCTGAGCTAATTTGAAACCCTTGTTTTATGTATCACCCCACCTCACCTTTCCCGTTAAGCAGCCATAGTGTGTTTTCTGCATGTGTGACTCTGTTCTGTTTTGTAATTCAGTTCAAGTGTAACGGTTTTGACATTCCCTCTATAAGTGATACCTTATGAGAAGTGTCCTTTTCTGTGTGACTTATTTCACTTAGAATCGTCGTACCTAAATCCACTCATCATGCTGCTACTAGCCTTATGACATTGATTTCATGGCTGAGTGATATTCCATTGTACATAAGGACCACAACTTCTTTATCCATTTTTCTCTTTCCTGGGATATTGAAGGTGGAATGAAGTGGAGGTCCTTGTCAACAGAGCAGCCCTAAACTTTGGGGTGCTTGTGTCTTGCTGATTTTTCATTTTCCCAATTTATACCCCCATGAGTGGAAGTGCCCTATGCTCTCTAAGCTGTGTTTTTTAGATGTTTCAGGACACACCGTACACTTCTCCAGAGTGGCTGTTGGCAATTTACATCCCGCCCATCAGTGTAGCAAGGCTCCCATTTCTCCATGGCCTGTCCCGCATTTCTGGTTTTGAGACTTTTTTCAGCATGGCCCTTTTGACCGATGGGTAGCGAGTCTTCTTTGTAGCGCTGATTTGCCTTTCCAGGTTGCTTGGTTGGCCAAAAAGGGCGTATGCGTTTTTTCCTGAATATATTCAGGAAAAAACGCATACGCCCTTTTTGGCCAAGGGCATCATTGTCAACGTTTTGCTGCTTTTCATGTGCTTTAAAGGCGATTCGAATCTACCTCCTGAAATCTGTTTCCTGCAATTCTGCCTTGATTTCAAATCCTCTTCTTTGCCTTCCCTCAATATATTTGTGGACGAGAGTTATCATTTATAACTCTGCAGGTTTGTGAATTGCCGTGCCCTGAAGCTCCATTTTACAACTCGCTTTTTTGGGAGCTGGCCGCAAAAGCGCAGGATGGCTTCAGGCCCTGTTCTGGTTCCGGGGGGGAGGATGAGCCTGTGGTTAATTCTTCTTCCTGATGGGAAAATAGAGTGACCTGTGCCTGTCCCAACACCAAGAGCTAGTCTCTCACTGGTTCCCCGTCTACCCGTTCATCCTCAGGACAAATTGCAACCTGTACGGAACAGGAGGTTAAAGGTGCTGATGCTCCAAGTAGGGAGATTGTTAGTAAAGCGGCTGGAATGGCCAACCCGGGCACAAGGAGAAGAGAAATGAGGTGCGTTTTAGAAACCTTTCCCCATCACATGGTGTACCATCTTTTTGTTTTCTCATGCATGTTTTCGATGTAGGAAGATGCCCTTGAACCTGGAGATTTGGGACCCATGCGATGGGTACCACGCAGTATTACTTTAAAGGGTCTGCGTTTGCTCACCCAACCTCACCAAACCTCTCAGCCCCAAGAGTGTGCACCCTTATGTCTCATCCAGCTGTGGTTCTAGATATGATCAATCCAGGTTGCATCACAGCCCCTGAACGCATTGTGTAAGAATTTCTCTCTCTTTCACTGTCTTTGTTTCATGGGTTTTTCAAAGTAATTTATTTTTATAATGGGGTTTAGCTGCTTTTCACTGCTGTGTTTATGCCGCTTTACACCCACTTGACACACTAACAGTGAGATATCAATACATAGGCTTTAAGATTATTACTAGTCAGATATATTCTTGTGCGGTGAATAGGGTGTGTTGAGTCCAGTTCTCTGAGCAAGGAGTAGGTCTTGTCTATTACATATTGGGTTTATGGAACGGTATCTGAGCTAATTTGAAACCCTTGTTTTATGTATCACCCCACCTCACCTTTCCCGTTAAGCAGCCATAGTGTGTTTTCTGCATGTGTGACTCTGTTCTGTTTTGTAATTCAGTTCAAGTGTAACGGTTTTGACATTCCCTCTATAAGTGATACCTTATGAGAAGTGTCCTTTTCTGTGTGACTTATTTCACTTAGAATCGTCGTACCTAAATCCACTCATCATGCTGCTACTAGCCTTATGACATTGATTTCATGGCTGAGTGATATTCCATTGTACATAAGGACCACAACTTCTTTATCCATTTTTCTCTTTCCTGGGATATTGAAGGTGGAATGAAGTGGAGGTCCTTGTCAACAGAGCAGCCCTAAACTTTGGGGTGCTTGTGTCTTGCTGATTTTTCATTTTCCCAATTTATACCCCCATGAGTGGAAGTGCCCTATGCTCTCTAAGCTGTGTTTTTTAGATGTTTCAGGACACACCGTACACTTCTCCAGAGTGGCTGTTGGCAATTTACATCCCGCCCATCAGTGTAGCAAGGCTCCCATTTCTCCATGGCCTGTCCTGCATTTCTGGTTTTGAGACTTTTTTCAGCATGGCCCTTTTGACCGATGGGTAGCGAGTCTTCTTTGTAGCGCTGATTTGCCTTTCCAGGTTGCTTGGTTGGCCAAAAAGGGCGTATGCGTTTTTTCCTGAATATATTCAGGAAAAAACGCATACGCCCTTTTTGGCCAAGGGCATCATTGTCAACGTTTTGCTGCTTTTCATGTGCTTTAAAGGCGATTCGAATCTACCTCCTGAAATCTGTTTCCTGCAATTCTGCCTTGATTTCAAATCCTCTTCTTTGCCTTCCCTCAATATATTTGTGGACGAGAGTTATCATTTATAACTCTGCAGGTTTGTGAATTGCCGTGCCCTGAAGCTCCATTTTACAACTCGCTTTTTTGGGAGCTGGCCGCAAAAGCGCAGGATGGCTTCAGGCCCTGTTCTGGTTCCGGGGGGGAGGATGAGCCTGTGGTTAATTCTTCTTCCTGATGGGAAAATAGAGTGACCTGTGCCTGTCCCAACACCAAGAGCTAGTCTCTCACTGGTTCCCCGTCTACCCGTTCATCCTCAGGACAAATTGCAACCTGTACGGAACAGGAGGTTAAAGGTGCTGATGCTCCAAGTAGGGAGATTGTTAGTAAAGCGGCTGGAATGGCCAACCCGGGCACAAGGAGAAGAGAAATGAGGTGCGTTTTAGAAACCTTTCCCCATCACATGGTGTACCATCGTTTTGTTTTCTCATGCATGTTTTCGATGTAGGAAGATGCCCTTGAACCTGGAGATTTGGGACCCATGCGATGGGTACCACGCAGTATTACTTTAAAGGGTCTGCGTTTGCTCACCCAACCTCACCAAACCTCTCAGCCCCAAGAGTGTGCACCCTTATGTCTCATCCAGCTGTGTGTCTAGATATGGTCAATCCAGGTTGCATCACAGCCCCTGAACGCATTGTGTAAGAATTTCTCTCTCTTTCACTGTCTTTGTTTCATGGGTTTTTCAAAGTAATTTATTTTTATAATGGGGTTTAGCTGCTTTTCACTGCTGTGTTTATGCCGCTTTACACCCACTTGACACACTAACAGTGAGATATCAATACATAGGCTTTAAGATTATTACTAGTCAGATATATTCTTGTGCGGTGAATAGGGTGTGTTGAGTCCAGTTCTCTGAGCAAGGAGTAGGTCTTGTCTATTACATATTGGGTTTATGGAACGGTATCTGAGCTAATTTGAAACCCTTGTTTTATGTATCACCCCACCTCACCTTTCCCGTTAAGCAGCCATAGTGTGTTTTCTGCATGTGTGACTCTGTTCTGTTTTGTAATTCAGTTCAAGTGTAACGGTTTTGACATTCCCTCTATAAGTGATACCTTATGAGAAGTGTCCTTTTCTGTGTGACTTATTTCACTTAGAATCGTCGTACCTAAATCCACTCATCATGCTGCTACTAGCCTTATGACATTGATTTCATGGCTGAGTGATATTCCATTGTACATAAGGACCACAACTTCTTTATCCATTTTTCTCTTTCCTGGGATATTGAAGGTGGAATGAAGTGGAGGTCCTTGTCAACAGAGCAGCCCTAAACTTTGGGGTGCTTGTGTCTTGCTGATTTTTCATTTTCCCAATTTATACCCCCATGAGTGGAAGTGCCCTATGCTCTCTAAGCTGTGTTTTTTAGATGTTTCAGGACACACCGTACACTTCTCCAGAGTGGCTGTTGGCAATTTACATCCCGCCCATCAGTGTAGCAAGGCTCCCATTTCTCCATGGCCTGTCCCGCATTTCTGGTTTTGAGACTTTTTTCAGCATGGCCCTTTTGACCGATGGGTAGCGAGTCTTCTTTGTAGCGCGGATTTGCCTTTCCAGGTTGCTTGGTTGGCCAAAAAGGGCGTATGCGTTTTTTCCTGAATATATTCAGGAAAAAAGGCATACGCCCTTTTTGGCCAAGGGCATCATTGTCAACGTTTTGCTGCTTTTCATGTGCTTTAAAGGCGATTCGAATCTACCTCCTGAAATCTGTTTCCTGCAATTCTGCCTTGATTTCAAATCCTCTTCTTTGCCTTCCCTCAATATATTTGTGGACGAGAGTTATCATTTATAACTCTGCAGGTTTGTGAATTGCCGTGCCCTGAAGCTCCATTTTACAACTCGCTTTTTTGGGAGCTGGCCGCAAAAGCGCAGGATGGCTTCAGGCCCTGTTCTGGTTCCGGGGGGGAGGATGAGCCTGTGGTTAATTCTTCTTCCTGATGGGAAAATAGAGTGACCTGTGCCTGTCCCAACACCAAGAGCTAGTCTCTCACTGGTTCCCCGTCTACCCGTTCATCCTCAGGACAAATTGCAACCTGTACGGAACAGGAGGTTAAAGGTGCTGATGCTCCAAGTAGGGAGATTGTTAGTAAAGCGGCTGGAATGGCCAACCCGGGCACAAGGAGAAGAGAAATGAGGTGCGTTTTAGAAACCTTTCCCCATCACATGGTGTACCATCTTTTTGTTTTCTCATGCATGTTTTCGATGTAGGAAGATGCCCTTGAACCTGGAGATTTGGGACCCATGCGATGGGTACCACGCAGTATTACTTTAAAGGGTCTGCGTTTGCTCACCCAACCTCACCAAACCTCTCAGCCCCAAGAGTGTGCACCCTTATGTCTCATCCAGCTGTGGTTCTAGATATGATCAATCCAGGTTGCATCACAGCCCCTGAACGCATTGTGTAAGAATTTCTCTCTCTTTCACTGTCTTTGTTTCATGGGTTTTTCAAAGTAATTTATTTTTATAATGGGGTTTAGCTGCTTTTCACTGCTGTGTTTATGCCACTTTACACCCACTTGACACACTAACAGTGAGATATCAATACATAGGCTTTAAGATTATTACTAGTCAGATATATTCTTGTGCGGTGAATAGGGTGTGTTGAGTCCAGTTCTCTGAGCAAGGAGTAGGTCTTGTCTATTACATATTGGGTTTATGGAACGGTATCTGAGCTAATTTGAAACCCTTGTTTTATGTATCACCCCACCTCACCTTTCCCGTTAAGCAGCCATAGTGTGTTTTCTGCATGTGTGACTCTGTTCTGTTTTGTAATTCAGTTCAAGTGTAACGGTTTTGACATTCCCTCTATAAGTGATACCTTATGAGAAGTGTCCTTTTCTGTGTGACTTATTTCACTTAGAATCGTCGTACCTAAATCCACTCATCATGCTGCTACTAGCCTTATGACATTGATTTCATGGCTGAGTGATATTCCATTGTACATAAGGACCACAACTTCTTTATCCATTTTTCTCTTTCCTGGGATATTGAAGGTGGAATGAAGTGGAGGTCCTTGTCAACAGAGCAGCCCTAAACTTTGGGGTGCTTGTGTCTTGCTGATTTTTCATTTTCCCAATTTATACCCCCATGAGTGGAAGTGCCCTATGCTCTCTAAGCTGTGTTTTTTAGATGTTTCAGGACACACCGTACACTTCTCCAGAGTGGCTGTTGGCAATTTACATCCCGCCCATCAGTGTAGCAAGGCTCCCATTTCTCCATGGCCTGTCCTGCATTTCTGGTTTTGAGACTTTTTTCAGCATGGCCCTTTTGACCGATGGGTAGCGAGTCTTCTTTGTAGCGCTGATTTGCCTTTCCAGGTTGCTTGGTTGGCCAAAAAGGGCGTATGCGTTTTTTCCTGAATATATTCAGGAAAAAACGCATACGCCCTTTTTGGCCAAGGGCATCATTGTCAACGTTTTGCTGCTTTTCATGTGCTTTAAAGGCGATTCGAATCTACCTCCTGAAATCTGTTTCCTGCAATTCTGCCTTGATTTCAAATCCTCTTCTTTGCCTTCCCTCAATATATTTGTGGACGAGAGTTATCATTTATAACTCTGCAGGTTTGTGAATTGCCGTGCCCTGAAGCTCCATTTTACAACTCGCTTTTTTGGGAGCTGGCCGCAAAAGCGCAGGATGGCTTCAGGCCCTGTTCTGGTTCCGGGGGGGAGGATGAGCCTGTGGTTAATTCTTCTTCCTGATGGGAAAATAGAGTGACCTGTGCCTGTCCCAACACCAAGAGCTAGTCTCTCACTGGTTCCCCGTCTACCCGTTCATCCTCAGGACAAATTGCAACCTGTACGGAACAGGAGGTTAAAGGTGCTGATGCTCCAAGTAGGGAGATTGTTAGTAAAGCGGCTGGAATGGCCAACCCGGGCACAAGGAGAAGAGAAATGAGGTGCGTTTTAGAAACCTTTCCCCATCACATGGTGTACCATCGTTTTGTTTTCTCATGCATGTTTTCGATGTAGGAAGATGCCCTTGAACCTGGAGATTTGGGACCCATGCGATGGGTACCACGCAGTATTACTTTAAAGGGTCTGCGTTTGCTCACCCAACCTCACCAAACCTCTCAGCCCCAAGAGTGTGCACCCTTATGTCTCATCCAGCTGTGTGTCTAGATATGGTCAATCCAGGTTGCATCACAGCCCCTGAACGCATTGTGTAAGAATTTCTCTCTCTTTCACTGTCTTTGTTTCATGGGTTTTTCAAAGTAATTTATTTTTATAATGGGGTTTAGCTGCTTTTCACTGCTGTGTTTATGCCGCTTTACACCCACTTGACACACTAACAGTGAGATATCAATACATAGGCTTTAAGATTATTACTAGTCAGATATATTCTTGTGCGGTGAATAGGGTGTGTTGAGTCCAGTTCTCTGAGCAAGGAGTAGGTCTTGTCTATTACATATTGGGTTTATGGAACGGTATCTGAGCTAATTTGAAACCCTTGTTTTATGTATCACCCCACCTCACCTTTCCCGTTAAGCAGCCATAGTGTGTTTTCTGCATGTGTGACTCTGTTCTGTTTTGTAATTCAGTTCAAGTGTAACGGTTTTGACATTCCCTCTATAAGTGATACCTTATGAGAAGTGTCCTTTTCTGTGTGACTTATTTCACTTAGAATCGTCGTACCTAAATCCACTCATCATGCTGCTACTAGCCTTATGACATTGATTTCATGGCTGAGTGATATTCCATTGTACATAAGGACCACAACTTCTTTATCCATTTTTCTCTTTCCTGGGATATTGAAGGTGGAATGAAGTGGAGGTCCTTGTCAACAGAGCAGCCCTAAACTTTGGGGTGCTTGTGTTTTGCTGATTTTTCATTTTCCCAATTTATACCCCCATGAGTGGAAGTGCCCTATGCTCTCTAAGCTGTGTTTTTTAGATGTTTCAGGACACACCGTACACTTCTCCAGAGTGGCTGTTGGCAATTTACATCCCGCCCATCAGTGTAGCAAGGCTCCCATTTCTCCATGGCCTGTCCCGCATTTCTGGTTTTGAGACTTTTTTCAGCATGGCCCTTTTGACCGATGGGTAGCGAGTCTTCTTTGTAGCGCGGATTTGCCTTTCCAGGTTGCTTGGTTGGCCAAAAAGGGCGTATGCGTTTTTTCCTGAATATATTCAGGAAAAAAGGCATACGCCCTTTTTGGCCAAGGGCATCATTGTCAACGTTTTGCTGCTTTTCATGTGCTTTAAAGGCGATTCGAATCTACCTCCTGAAATCTGTTTCCTGCAATTCTGCCTTGATTTCAAATCCTCTTCTTTGCCTTCCCTCAATATATTTGTGGACGAGAGTTATCATTTATAACTCTGCAGGTTTGTGAATTGCCGTGCCCTGAAGCTCCATTTTACAACTCGCTTTTTTGGGAGCTGGCCGCAAAAGCGCAGGATGGCTTCAGGCCCTGTTCTGGTTCCGGGGGGGAGGATGAGCCTGTGGTTAATTCTTCTTCCTGATGGGAAAATAGAGTGACCTGTGCCTGTCCCAACACCAAGAGCTAGTCTCTCACTGGTTCCCCGTCTACCCGTTCATCCTCAGGACAAATTGCAACCTGTACGGAACAGGAGGTTAAAGGTGCTGATGCTCCAAGTAGGGAGATTGTTAGTAAAGCGGCTGGAATGGCCAACCCGGGCACAAGGAGAAGAGAAATGAGGTGCGTTTTAGAAACCTTTCCCCATCACATGGTGTACCATCTTTTTGTTTTCTCATGCATGTTTTCGATGTAGGAAGATGCCCTTGAACCTGGAGATTTGGGACCCATGCGATGGGTACCACGCAGTATTACTTTAAAGGGTCTGCGTTTGCTCACCCAACCTCACCAAACCTCTCAGCCCCAAGAGTGTGCACCCTTATGTCTCATCCAGCTGTGGTTCTAGATATGATCAATCCAGGTTGCATCACAGCCCCTGAACGCATTGTGTAAGAATTTCTCTCTCTTTCACTGTCTTTGTTTCATGGGTTTTTCAAAGTAATTTATTTTTATAATGGGGTTTAGCTGCTTTTCACTGCTGTGTTTATGCCGCTTTACACCCACTTGACACACTAACAGTGAGATATCAATACATAGGCTTTAAGATTATTACTAGTCAGATATATTCTTGTGCGGTGAATAGGGTGTGTTGAGTCCAGTTCTCTGAGCAAGGAGTAGGTCTTGTCTATTACATATTGGGTTTATGGAACGGTATCTGAGCTAATTTGAAACCCTTGTTTTATGTATCACCCCACCTCACCTTTCCCGTTAAGCAGCCATAGTGTGTTTTCTGCATGTGTGACTCTGTTCTGTTTTGTAATTCAGTTCAAGTGTAACGGTTTTGACATTCCCTCTATAAGTGATACCTTATGAGAAGTGTCCTTTTCTGTGTGACTTATTTCACTTAGAATCGTCGTACCTAAATCCACTCATCATGCTGCTACTAGCCTTATGACATTGATTTCATGGCTGAGTGATATTCCATTGTACATAAGGACCACAACTTCTTTATCCATTTTTCTCTTTCCTGGGATATTGAAGGTGGAATGAAGTGGAGGTCCTTGTCAACAGAGCAGCCCTAAACTTTGGGGTGCTTGTGTCTTGCTGATTTTTCATTTTCCCAATTTATACCCCCATGAGTGGAAGTGCCCTATGCTCTCTAAGCTGTGTTTTTTAGATGTTTCAGGACACACCGTACACTTCTCCAGAGTGGCTGTTGGCAATTTACATCCCGCCCATCAGTGTAGCAAGGCTCCCATTTCTCCATGGCCTGTCCTGCATTTCTGGTTTTGAGACTTTTTTCAGCATGGCCCTTTTGACCGATGGGTAGCGAGTCTTCTTTGTAGCGCTGATTTGCCTTTCCAGGTTGCTTGGTTGGCCAAAAAGGGCGTATGCGTTTTTTCCTGAATATATTCAGGAAAAAACGCATACGCCCTTTTTGGCCAAGGGCATCATTGTCAACGTTTTGCTGCTTTTCATGTGCTTTAAAGGCGATTCGAATCTACCTCCTGAAATCTGTTTCCTGCAATTCTGCCTTGATTTCAAATCCTCTTCTTTGCCTTCCCTCAATATATTTGTGGACGAGAGTTATCATTTATAACTCTGCAGGTTTGTGAATTGCCGTGCCCTGAAGCTCCATTTTACAACTCGCTTTTTTGGGAGCTGGCCGCAAAAGCGCAGGATGGCTTCAGGCCCTGTTCTGGTTCCGGGGGGGAGGATGAGCCTGTGGTTAATTCTTCTTCCTGATGGGAAAATAGAGTGACCTGTGCCTGTCCCAACACCAAGAGCTAGTCTCTCACTGGTTCCCCGTCTACCCGTTCATCCTCAGGACAAATTGCAACCTGTACGGAACAGGAGGTTAAAGGTGCTGATGCTCCAAGTAGGGAGATTGTTAGTAAAGCGGCTGGAATGGCCAACCCGGGCACAAGGAGAAGAGAAATGAGGTGCGTTTTAGAAACCTTTCCCCATCACATGGTGTACCATCGTTTTGTTTTCTCATGCATGTTTTCGATGTAGGAAGATGCCCTTGAACCTGGAGATTTGGGACCCATGCGATGGGTACCACGCAGTATTACTTTAAAGGGTCTGCGTTTGCTCACCCAACCTCACCAAACCTCTCAGCCCCAAGAGTGTGCACCCTTATGTCTCATCCAGCTGTGGGTCTAGATATGGTCAATCCAGGTTGCATCACAGCCCCTGAACGCATTGTGTAAGAATTTCTCTCTCTTTCACTGTCTTTGTTTCATGGGTTTTTCAAAGTAATTTATTTTTATAATGGGGTTTAGCTGCTTTTCACTGCTGTGTTTATGCCGCTTTACACCCACTTGACACACTAACAGTGAGATATCAATACATAGGCTTTAAGATTATTACTAGTCAGATATATTCTTGTGCGGTGAATAGGGTGTGTTGAGTCCAGTTCTCTGAGCAAGGAGTAGGTCTTGTCTATTACATATTGGGTTTATGGAACGGTATCTGAGCTAATTTGAAACCCTTGTTTTATGTATCACCCCACCTCACCTTTCCCGTTAAGCAGCCATAGTGTGTTTTCTGCATGTGTGACTCTGTTCTGTTTTGTAATTCAGTTCAAGTGTAACGGTTTTGACATTCCCTCTATAAGTGATACCTTATGAGAAGTGTCCTTTTCTGTGTGACTTATTTCACTTAGAATCGTCGTACCTAAATCCACTCATCATGCTGCTACTAGCCTTATGACATTGATTTCATGGCTGAGTGATATTCCATTGTACATAAGGACCACAACTTCTTTATCCATTTTTCTCTTTCCTGGGATATTGAAGGTGGAATGAAGTGGAGGTCCTTGTCAACAGAGCAGCCCTAAACTTTGGGGTGCTTGTGTCTTGCTGATTTTTCATTTTCCCAATTTATACCCCCATGAGTGGAAGTGCCCTATGCTCTCTAAGCTGTGTTTTTTAGATGTTTCAGGACACACCGTACACTTCTCCAGAGTGGCTGTTGGCAATTTACATCCCGCCCATCAGTGTAGCAAGGCTCCCATTTCTCCATGGCCTGTCCTGCATTTCTGGTTTTGAGACTTTTTTCAGCATGGCCCTTTTGACCGATGGGTAGCGAGTCTTTTTTGTAGCGCTGATTTGCCTTTCCAGGTTGCTTGGTTGGCCAAAAAGGGCGTATGCGTTTTTTCCTGAATATATTCAGGAAAAAACGCATACGCCCTTTTTGGCCAAGGGCATCATTGTCAACGTTTTGCTGCTTTTCATGTGCTTTAAAGGCGATTCGAATCTACCTCCTGAAATCTGTTTCCTGCAATTCTGCCTTGATTTCAAATCCTCTTCTTTGCCTTCCCTCAATATATTTGTGGACGAGAGTTATCATTTATAACTCTGCAGGTTTGTGAATTGCCGTGCCCTGAAGCTCCATTTTACAACTCGCTTTTTTGGGAGCTGGCCACAAAAGCGCAGGATGGCTTCAGGCCCTGTTCTGGTTCCGGGGGGGAGGATGAGCCTGTGGTTAATTCTTCTTCCTGATGGGAAAATAGAGTGACCTGTGCCTGTCCCAACACCAAGAGCTAGTCTCTCACTGGTTCCCCGTCTACCCGTTCATCCTCAGGACAAATTGCAACCTGTACGGAACAGGAGGTTAAAGGTGCTGATGCTCCAAGTAGGGAGATTGTTAGTAAAGCGGCTGGAATGGCCAACCCGGGCACAAGGAGAAGAGAAATGAGGTGCGTTTTAGAAACCTTTCCCCATCACATGGTGTACCATCGTTTTGTTTTCTCATGCATGTTTTCGATGTAGGAAGATGCCCTTGAACCTGGAGATTTGGGACCCATGCGATGGGTACCACGCAGTATTACTTTAAAGGGTCTGCGTTTGCTCACCCAACCTCACCAAACCTCTCAGCCCCAAGAGTGTGCACCCTTATGTCTCATCCAGCTGTGGGTCTAGATATGGTCAATCCAGGTTGCATCACAGCCCCTGAACGCATTGTGTAAGAATTTCTCTCTCTTTCACTGTCTTTGTTTCATGGGTTTTTCAAAGTAATTTATTTTTATAATGGGGTTTAGCTGCTTTTCACTGCTGTGTTTATGCCGCTTTACACCCACTTGACACACTAACAGTGAGATATCAATACATAGGCTTTAAGATTATTACTAGTCAGATATATTCTTGTGCGGTGAATAGGGTGTGTTGAGTCCAGTTCTCTGAGCAAGGAGTAGGTCTTGTCTATTACATATTGGGTTTATGGAACGGTATCTGAGCTAATTTGAAACCCTTGTTTTATGTATCACCCCACCTCACCTTTCCCGTTAAGCAGCCATAGTGTGTTTTCTGCATGTGTGACTCTGTTCTGTTTTGTAATTCAGTTCAAGTGTAACGGTTTTGACATTCCCTCTATAAGTGATACCTTATGAGAAGTGTCCTTTTCTGTGTGACTTATTTCACTTAGAATCGTCGTACCTAAATCCACTCATCATGCTGCTACTAGCCTTATGACATTGATTTCATGGCTGAGTGATATTCCATTGTACATAAGGACCACAACTTCTTTATCCATTTTTCTCTTTCCTGGGATATTGAAGGTGGAATGAAGTGGAGGTCCTTGTCAACAGAGCAGCCCTAAACTTTGGGGTGCTTGTGTCTTGCTGATTTTTCATTTTCCCAATTTATACCCCCATGAGTGGAAGTGCCCTATGCTCTCTAAGCTGTGTTTTTTAGATGTTTCAGGACACACCGTACACTTCTCCAGAGTGGCTGTTGGCAACTTACATCCCGCCCATCAGTGTAGCAAGGCTCCCATTTCTCCATGGCCTGTCCTGCATTTCTGGTTTTGAGACTTTTTTCAGCATGGCCCTTTTGACCGATGGGTAGCGAGTCTTTTTTGTAGCGCTGATTTGCCTTTCCAGGTTGCTTGGTTGGCCAAAAAGGGCGTATGCGTTTTTTCCTGAATATATTCAGGAAAAAACGCATACGCCCTTTTTGGCCAAGGGCATCATTGTCAACGTTTTGCTGCTTTTCATGTGCTTTAAAGGCGATTCGAATCTACCTCCTGAAATCTGTTTCCTGCAATTCTGCCTTGATTTCAAATCCTCTTCTTTGCCTTCCCTCAATATATTTGTGGACGAGAGTTATCATTTATAACTCTGCAGGTTTGTGAATTGCCGTGCCCTGAAGCTCCATTTTACAACTCGCTTTTTTGGGAGCTGGCCACAAAAGCGCAGGATGGCTTCAGGCCCTGTTCTGGTTCCGGGGGGGAGGATGAGCCTGTGGTTAATTCTTCTTCCTGATGGGAAAATAGAGTGACCTGTGCCTGTCCCAACAAAAAGAGCTACTCTCTCACTGGTTCCCCGTCTACCCGTTCATCCTCAGGACAAATTGCAACCTGTACGGAACAGGAGGTTAAAGGTGCTGATGCTCCAAGTAGGGAGATTGTTAGTAAAGCGGCTGGAATGGCCAACCCGGGCACAAGGAGAAGAGAAATGAGGTGCGTTTTAGAAACCTTTCCCCATCACATGGTGTACCATCTTTTTGTTTTCTCATGCATGTTTTCGATGTAGGAAGATGCCCTTGAACCTGGAGATTTGGGACCCATGCGATGGGTACCACGCAGTATTACTTTAAAGGGTCTGCGTTTGCTCACCCAACCTCACCAAACCTCTCAGCCCCAAGAGTGTCCACCCTTATGTCTCATCCAGCTGTGGGTCTAGATATGGTCAATCCAGGTTGCATCACAGCCCCTGAACGCATTGTGTAAGAATTTCTCTCTCTTTCACTGTCTTTGTTTCATGGGTTTTTCAAAGTAATTTATTTTTATAATGGGGTTTAGCTGCTTTTCACTGCTGTGTTTATGCCGCTTTACACCCACTTGACACACTAACAGTGAGATATCAATACATAGGCTTTAAGATTATTACTAGTCAGATATATTCTTGTGCGGTGAATAGGGTGTGTTGAGTCCAGTTCTCTGAGCAAGGAGTAGGTCTTGTCTATTACATATTGGGTTTATGGAACGGTATCTGAGCTAATTTGAAACCCTTGTTTTATGTATCACCCCACCTCACCTTTCCCGTTAAGCAGCCATAGTGTGTTTTCTGCATGTGTGACTCTGTTCTGTTTTGTAATTCAGTTCAAGTGTAACGGTTTTGACATTCCCTCTATAAGTGATACCTTATGAGAAGTGTCCTTTTCTGTGTGACTTATTTCACTTAGAATCGTCGTACCTAAATCCACTCATCATGCTGCTACTAGCCTTATGACATTGATTTCATGGCTGAGTGATATTCCATTGTACATAAGGACCACAACTTCTTTATCCATTTTTCTCTTTCCTGGGATATTGAAGGTGGAATGAAGTGGAGGTCCTTGTCAACAGAGCAGCCCTAAACTTTGGGGTGCTTGTGTCTTGCTGATTTTTCATTTTCCCAATTTATACCCCCATGAGTGGAAGTGCCCTATGGTCTCTAAGCTGTGTTTTTTAGATGTTTCAGGACACACCGTACACTTCTCCAGAGTGGCTGTTGGCAATTTACATCCCGCCCATCAGTGTAGCAAGGCTCCCATTTCTCCATGGCCTGTCCCGCATTTCTGGTTTTGAGACTTTTTTCAGCATGGCCCTTTTGACCGATGGGTAGCGAGTCTTCTTTGTAGCGCGGATTTGCCTTTCCAGGTTGCTTGGTTGGCCAAAAAGGGCGTATGCGTTTTTTCCTGAATATATTCAGGAAAAAAGGCATACGCCCTTTTTGGCCAAGGGCATCCTTGTCAACGTTTTGCTGCTTTTCATGTGCTTTAAAGGCGATTCGAATCTACCTCCTGAAATCTGTTTCCTGCAATTCTGCCTTGATTTCAAATCCTCTTCTTTGCCTTCCCTCAATATATTTGTGGACGAGAGTTATCATTTATAACTCTGCAGGTTTGTGAATTGCCGTGCCCTGAAGCTCCATTTTACAACTCGCTTTTTTGGGAGCTGGCCGCAAAAGCGCAGGATGGCTTCAGGCCCTGTTCTGGTTCCGGGGGGGAGGATGAGCCTGTGGTTAATTCTTCTTCCTGATGGGAAAATAGAGTGACCTGTGCCTGTCCCAACACCAAGAGCTAGTCTCTCACTGGTTCCCCGTCTACCCGTTCATCCTCAGGACAAATTGCAACCTGTACGGAACAGGAGGTTAAAGGTGCTGATGCTCCAAGTAGGGAGATTGTTAGTAAAGCGGCTGGAATGGCCAACCCGGGCACAAGGAGAAGAGAAATGAGGTGCGTTTTAGAAACCTTTCCCCATCACATGGTGTACCATCTTTTTGTTTTCTCATGCATGTTTTCGATGTAGGAAGATGCCCTTGAACCTGGAGATTTGGGACCCATGCGATGGGTACCACGCAGTATTACTTTAAAGGGTCTGCGTTTGCTCACCCAACCTCACCAAACCTCTCAGCCCCAAGAGTGTCCACCCTTATGTCTCATCCAGCTGTGGTTCTAGATATGATCAATCCAGGTTGCATCACAGCCCCTGAACGCATTGTGTAAGAATTTCTCTCTCTTTCACTGTCTTTGTTTCATGGGTTTTTCAAAGTAATTTATTTTTATAATGGGGTTTAGCTGCTTTTCACTGCTGTGTTTATGCCGCTTTACACCCACTTGACACACTAACAGTGAGATATCAATACATAGGCTTTAAGATTATTACTAGTCAGATATATTCTTGTGCGGTGAATAGGGTGTGTTGAGTCCAGTTCTCTGAGCAAGGAGTAGGTCTTGTCTATTACATATTGGGTTTATGGAACGGTATCTGAGCTAATTTGAAACCCTTGTTTTATGTATCACCCCACCTCACCTTTCCCGTTAAGCAGCCATAGTGTGTTTTCTGCATGTGTGACTCTGTTCTGTTTTGTAATTCAGTTCAAGTGTAACAGTTTTGACATTCCCTCTATAAGTGATACCTTATGAGAAGTGTCCTTTTCTGTGTGACTTATTTCACTTAGAATCGTCGTACCTAAATCCACTCATCATGCTGCTACTAGCCTTATGACATTGATTTCATGGCTGAGTGATATTCCATTGTACATAAGGACCACAACTTCTTTATCCATTTTTCTCTTTCCTGGGATATTGAAGGTGGAATGAAGTGGAGGTCCTTGTCAACAGAGCAGCCCTAAACTTTGGGGTGCTTGTGTCTTGCTGATTTTTCATTTTCCCAATTTATACCCCCATGAGTGGAAGTGCCCTATGCTCTCTAAGCTGTGTTTTTTAGATGTTTCAGGACACACCGTACACTTCTCCAGAGTGGCTGTTGGCAATTTACATCCCGCCCATCAGTGTAGCAAGGCTCCCATTTCTCCATGGCCTGTCCTGCATTTCTGGTTTTGAGACTTTTTTCAGCATGGCCCTTTTGACCGATGGGTAGCGAGTCTTCTTTGTAGCGCTGATTTGCCTTTCCAGGTTGCTTGGTTGGCCAAAAAGGGCGTATGCGTTTTTTCCTGAATATATTCAGGAAAAAACGCATACGCCCTTTTTGGCCAAGGGCATCATTGTCAACGTTTTGCTGCTTTTCATGTGCTTTAAAGGCGATTCGAATCTACCTCCTGAAATCTGTTTCCTGCAATTCTGCCTTGATTTCAAATCCTCTTCTTTGCCTTCCCTCAATATATTTGTGGACGAGAGTTATCATTTATAACTCTGCAGGTTTGTGAATTGCCGTGCCCTGAAGCTCCATTTTACAACTCGCTTTTTTGGGAGCTGGCCGCAAAAGCGCAGGATGGCTTCAGGCCCTGTTCTGGTTCCGGGGGGGAGGATGAGCCTGTGGTTAATTCTTCTTCCTGATGGGAAAATAGAGTGACCTGTGCCTGTCCCAACACCAAGAGCTAGTCTCTCACTGGTTCCCCGTCTACCCGTTCATCCTCAGGACAAATTGCAACCTGTACGGAACAGGAGGTTAAAGGTGCTGATGCTCCAAGTAGGGAGATTGTTAGTAAAGCGGCTGGAATGGCGAACCCGGGCACAAGGAGAAGAGAAATGAGGTGCGTTTTAGAAACCTTTCCCCATCACATGGTGTACCATCGTTTTGTTTTCTCATGCATGTTTTCGATGTAGGAAGATGCCCTTGAACCTGGAGATTTGGGACCCATGCGATGGGTACCACGCAGTATTACTTTAAAGGGTCTGCGTTTGCTCACCCAACCTCACCAAACCTCTCAGCCCCAAGAGTGTCCACCCTTATGTCTCATCCAGCTGTGGTTCTAGATATGATCAATCCAGGTTGCATCACAGCCCCTGAACGCATTGTGTAAGAATTTCTCTCTCTTTCACTGTCTTTGTTTCATGGGTTTTTCAAAGTAATTTATTTTTATAATGGGGTTTAGCTGCTTTTCACTGCTGTGTTTATGCCGCTTTACACCCACTTGACACACTAACAGTGAGATATCAATACATAGGCTTTAAGATTATTACTAGTCAGATATATTCTTGTGCGGTGAATAGGGTGTGTTGAGTCCAGTTCTCTGAGCAAGGAGTAGGTCTTGTCTATTACATATTGGGTTTATGGAACGGTATCTGAGCTAATTTGAAACCCTTGTTTTATGTATCACCCCACCTCACCTTTCCCGTTAAGCAGCCATAGTGTGTTTTCTGCATGTGTGACTCTGTTCTGTTTTGTAATTCAGTTCAAGTGTAACGGTTTTGACATTCCCTCTATAAGTGATACCTTATGAGAAGTGTCCTTTTCTGTGTGACTTATTTCACTTAGAATCGTCGTACCTAAATCCACTCATCATGCTGCTACTAGCCTTATGACATTGATTTCATGGCTGAGTGATATTCCATTGTACATAAGGACCACAACTTCTTTATCCATTTTTCTCTTTCCTGGGATATTGAAGGTGGAATGAAGTGGAGGTCCTTGTCAACAGAGCAGCCCTAAACTTTGGGGTGCTTGTGTCTTGCTGATTTTTCATTTTCCCAATTTATACCCCCATGAGTGGAAGTGCCCTATGCTCTCTAAGCTGTGTTTTTTAGATGTTTCAGGACACACCGTACACTTCTCCAGAGTGGCTGTTGGCAATTTACATCCCGCCCATCAGTGTAGCAAGGCTCCCATTTCTCCATGGCCTGTCCTGCATTTCTGGTTTTGAGACTTTTTTCAGCATGGCCCTTTTGACCGATGGGTAGCGAGTCTTCTTTGTAGCGCTGATTTGCCTTTCCAGGTTGCTTGGTTGGCCAAAAAGGGCGTATGCGTTTTTTCCTGAATATATTCAGGAAAAAACGCATACGCCCTTTTTGGCCAAGGGCATCATTGTCAACGTTTTGCTGCTTTTCATGTGCTTTAAAGGCGATTCGAATCTACCTCCTGAAATCTGTTTCCTGCAATTCTGCCTTGATTTCAAATCCTCTTCTTTGCCTTCCCTCAATATATTTGTGGACGAGAGTTATCATTTATAACTCTGCAGGTTTGTGAATTGCCGTGCCCTGAAGCTCCATTTTACAACTCGCTTTTTTGGGAGCTGGCCGCAAAAGCGCAGGATGGCTTCAGGCCCTGTTCTGGTTCCGGGGGGGAGGATGAGCCTGTGGTTAATTCTTCTTCCTGATGGGAAAATAGAGTGACCTGTGCCTGTCCCAACACCAAGAGCTAGTCTCTCACTGGTTCCCCGTCTACCCGTTCATCCTCAGGACAAATTGCAACCTGTACGGAACAGGAGGTTAAAGGTGCTGATGCTCCAAGTAGGGAGATTGTTAGTAAAGCGGCTGGAATGGCCAACCCGGGCACAAGGAGAAGAGAAATGAGGTGCGTTTTAGAAACCTTTCCCCATCACATGGTGTACCATCGTTTTGTTTTCTCATGCATGTTTTCGATGTAGGAAGATGCCCTTGAACCTGGAGATTTGGGACCCATGCGATGGGTACCACGCAGTATTACTTTAAAGGGTCTGCGTTTGCTCACCCAACCTCACCAAACCTCTCAGCCCCAAGAGTGTGCACCCTTATGTCTCATCCAGCTGTGTGTCTAGATATGGTCAATCCAGGTTGCATCACAGCCCCTGAACGCATTGTGGAAGAATTTCTCTCTCTTTCACTGTCTTTGTTTCATGGGTTTTTCAAAGTAATTTATTTTTATAATGGGGTTTAGCTGCTTTTCACTGCTGTGTTTATGCCGCTTTACACCCACTTGACACACTAACAGTGAGATATCAATACATAGGCTTTAAGATTATTACTAGTCAGATATATTCTTGTGCGGTGAATAGGGTGTGTTGAGTCCAGTTCTCTGAGCAAGGAGTAGGTCTTGTCTATTACATATTGGGTTTATGGAACGGTATCTGAGCTAATTTGAAACCCTTGTTTTATGTATCACCCCACCTCACCTTTCCCGTTAAGCAGCCATAGTGTGTTTTCTGCATGTGTGACTCTGTTCTGTTTTGTAATTCAGTTCAAGTGTAACGGTTTTGACATTCCCTCTATAAGTGATACCTTATGAGAAGTGTCCTTTTCTGTGTGACTTATTTCACTTAGAATCGTCGTACCTAAATCCACTCATCATGCTGCTACTAGCCTTATGACATTGATTTCATGGCTGAGTGATATTCCATTGTACATAAGGACCACAACTTCTTTATCCATTTTTCTCTTTCCTGGGATATTGAAGGTGGAATGAAGTGGAGGTCCTTGTCAACAGAGCAGCCCTAAACTTTGGGGTGCTTGTGTCTTGCTGATTTTTCATTTTCCCAATTTATACCCCCATGAGTGGAAGTGCCCTATGCTCTCTAAGCTGTGTTTTTTAGATGTTTCAGGACACACCGTACACTTCTCCAGAGTGGCTGTTGGCAATTTACATCCCGCCCATCAGTGTAGCAAGGCTCCCATTTCTCCATGGCCTGTCCCGCATTTCTGGTTTTGAGACTTTTTTCAGCATGGCCCTTTTGACCGATGGGTAGCGAGTCTTCTTTGTAGCGCGGATTTGCCTTTCCAGGTTGCTTGGTTGGCCAAAAAGGGCGTATGCGTTTTTTCCTGAATATATTCAGGAAAAAAGGCATACGCCCTTTTTGGCCAAGGGCATCATTGTCAACGTTTTGCTGCTTTTCATGTGCTTTAAAGGCGATTCGAATCTACCTCCTGAAATCTGTTTCCTGCAATTCTGCCTTGATTTCAAATCCTCTTCTTTGCCTTCCCTCAATATATTTGTGGACGAGAGTTATCATTTATAACTCTGCAGGTTTGTGAATTGCCGTGCCCTGAAGCTCCATTTTACAACTCGCTTTTTTGGGAGCTGGCCGCAAAAGCGCAGGATGGCTTCAGGCCCTGTTCTGGTTCCGGGGGGGAGGATGAGCCTGTGGTTAATTCTTCTTCCTGATGGGAAAATAGAGTGACCTGTGCCTGTCCCAACACCAAGAGCTAGTCTCTCACTGGTTCCCCGTCTACCCGTTCATCCTCAGGACAAATTGCAACCTGTACGGAACAGGAGGTTAAAGGTGCTGATGCTCCAAGTAGGGAGATTGTTAGTAAAGCGGCTGGAATGGCCAACCCGGGCACAAGGAGAAGAGAAATGAGGTGCGTTTTAGAAACCTTTCCCCATCACATGGTGTACCATCTTTTTGTTTTCTCATGCATGTTTTCGATGTAGGAAGATGCCCTTGAACCTGGAGATTTGGGACCCATGCGATGGGTACCACGCAGTATTACTTTAAAGGGTCTGCGTTTGCTCACCCAACCTCACCAAACCTCTCAGCCCCAAGAGTGTGCACCCTTATGTCTCATCCAGCTGTGGTTCTAGATATGATCAATCCAGGTTGCATCACAGCCCCTGAACGCATTGTGTAAGAATTTCTCTCTCTTTCACTGTCTTTGTTTCATGGGTTTTTCAAAGTAATTTATTTTTATAATGGGGTTTAGCTGCTTTTCACTGCTGTGTTTATGCCGCTTTACACCCACTTGACACACTAACAGTGAGATATCAATACATAGGCTTTAAGATTATTACTAGTCAGATATATTCTTGTGCGGTGAATAGGGTGTGTTGAGTCCAGTTCTCTGAGCAAGGAGTAGGTCTTGTCTATTACATATTGGGTTTATGGAACGGTATCTGAGCTAATTTGAAACCCTTGTTTTATGTATCACCCCACCTCACCTTTCCCGTTAAGCAGCCATAGTGTGTTTTCTGCATGTGTGACTCTGTTCTGTTTTGTAATTCAGTTCAAGTGTAACGGTTTTGACATTCCCTCTATAAGTGATACCTTATGAGAAGTGTCCTTTTCTGTGTGACTTATTTCACTTAGAATCGTCGTACCTAAATCCACTCATCATGCTGCTACTAGCCTTATGACATTGATTTCATGGCTGAGTGATATTCCATTGTACATAAGGACCACAACTTCTTTATCCATTTTTCTCTTTCCTGGGATATTGAAGGTGGAATGAAGTGGAGGTCCTTGTCAACAGAGCAGCCCTAAACTTTGGGGTGCTTGTGTCTTGCTGATTTTTCATTTTCCCAATTTATACCCCCATGAGTGGAAGTGCCCTATGCTCTCTAAGCTGTGTTTTTTAGATGTTTCAGGACACACCGTACACTTCTCCAGAGTGGCTGTTGGCAATTTACATCCCGCCCATCAGTGTAGCAAGGCTCCCATTTCTCCATGGCCTGTCCTGCATTTCTGGTTTTGAGACTTTTTTCAGCATGGCCCTTTTGACCGATGGGTAGCGAGTCTTCTTTGTAGCGCTGATTTGCCTTTCCAGGTTGCTTGGTTGGCCAAAAAGGGCGTATGCGTTTTTTCCTGAATATATTCAGGAAAAAACGCATACGCCCTTTTTGGCCAAGGGCATCATTGTCAACGTTTTGCTGCTTTTCATGTGCTTTAAAGGCGATTCGAATCTACCTCCTGAAATCTGTTTCCTGCAATTCTGCCTTGATTTCAAATCCTCTTCTTTGCCTTCCCTCAATATATTTGTGGACGAGAGTTATCATTTATAACTCTGCAGGTTTGTGAATTGCCGTGCCCTGAAGCTCCATTTTACAACTCGCTTTTTTGGGAGCTGGCCGCAAAAGCGCAGGATGGCTTCAGGCCCTGTTCTGGTTCCGGGGGGGAGGATGAGCCTGTGGTTAATTCTTCTTCCTGATGGGAAAATAGAGTGACCTGTGCCTGTCCCAACACCAAGAGCTAGTCTCTCACTGGTTCCCCGTCTACCCGTTCATCCTCAGGACAAATTGCAACCTGTACGGAACAGGAGGTTAAAGGTGCTGATGCTCCAAGTAGGGAGATTGTTAGTAAAGCGGCTGGAATGGCCAACCCGGGCACAAGGAGAAGAGAAATGAGGTGCGTTTTAGAAACCTTTCCCCATCACATGGTGTACCATCGTTTTGTTTTCTCATGCATGTTTTCGATGTAGGAAGATGCCCTTGAACCTGGAGATTTGGGACCCATGCGATGGGTACCACGCAGTATTACTTTAAAGGGTCTGCGTTTGCTCACCCAACCTCACCAAACCTCTCAGCCCCAAGAGTGTGCACCCTTATGTCTCATCCAGCTGTGTGTCTAGATATGGTCAATCCAGGTTGCATCACAGCCCCTGAACGCATTGTGTAAGAATTTCTCTCTCTTTCACTGTCTTTGTTTCATGGGTTTTTCAAAGTAATTTATTTTTATAATGGGGTTTAGCTGCTTTTCACTGCTGTGTTTATGCCGCTTTACACCCACTTGACACACTAACAGTGAGATATCAATACATAGGCTTTAAGATTATTACTAGTCAGATATATTCTTGTGCGGTGAATAGGGTGTGTTGAGTCCAGTTCTCTGAGCAAGGAGTAGGTCTTGTCTATTACATATTGGGTTTATGGAACGGTATCTGAGCTAATTTGAAACCCTTGTTTTATGTATCACCCCACCTCACCTTTCCCGTTAAGCAGCCATAGTGTGTTTTCTGCATGTGTGACTCTGTTCTGTTTTGTAATTCAGTTCAAGTGTAACGGTTTTGACATTCCCTCTATAAGTGATACCTTATGAGAAGTGTCCTTTTCTGTGTGACTTATTTCACTTAGAATCGTCGTACCTAAATCCACTCATCATGCTGCTACTAGCCTTATGACATTGATTTCATGGCTGAGTGATATTCCATTGTACATAAGGACCACAACTTCTTTATCCATTTTTCTCTTTCCTGGGATATTGAAGGTGGAATGAAGTGGAGGTCCTTGTCAACAGAGCAGCCCTAAACTTTGGGGTGCTTGTGTTTTGCTGATTTTTCATTTTCCCAATTTATACCCCCATGAGTGGAAGTGCCCTATGCTCTCTAAGCTGTGTTTTTTAGATGTTTCAGGACACACCGTACACTTCTCCAGAGTGGCTGTTGGCAATTTACATCCCGCCCATCAGTGTAGCAAGGCTCCCATTTCTCCATGGCCTGTCCCGCATTTCTGGTTTTGAGACTTTTTTCAGCATGGCCCTTTTGACCGATGGGTAGCGAGTCTTCTTTGTAGCGCGGATTTGCCTTTCCAGGTTGCTTGGTTGGCCAAAAAGGGCGTATGCGTTTTTTCCTGAATATATTCAGGAAAAAAGGCATACGCCCTTTTTGGCCAAGGGCATCATTGTCAACGTTTTGCTGCTTTTCATGTGCTTTAAAGGCGATTCGAATCTACCTCCTGAAATCTGTTTCCTGCAATTCTGCCTTGATTTCAAATCCTCTTCTTTGCCTTCCCTCAATATATTTGTGGACGAGAGTTATCATTTATAACTCTGCAGGTTTGTGAATTGCCGTGCCCTGAAGCTCCATTTTACAACTCGCTTTTTTGGGAGCTGGCCGCAAAAGCGCAGGATGGCTTCAGGCCCTGTTCTGGTTCCGGGGGGGAGGATGAGCCTGTGGTTAATTCTTCTTCCTGATGGGAAAATAGAGTGACCTGTGCCTGTCCCAACACCAAGAGCTAGTCTCTCACTGGTTCCCCGTCTACCCGTTCATCCTCAGGACAAATTGCAACCTGTACGGAACAGGAGGTTAAAGGTGCTGATGCTCCAAGTAGGGAGATTGTTAGTAAAGCGGCTGGAATGGCCAACCCGGGCACAAGGAGAAGAGAAATGAGGTGCGTTTTAGAAACCTTTCCCCATCACATGGTGTACCATCTTTTTGTTTTCTCATGCATGTTTTCGATGTAGGAAGATGCCCTTGAACCTGGAGATTTGGGACCCATGCGATGGGTACCACGCAGTATTACTTTAAAGGGTCTGCGTTTGCTCACCCAACCTCACCAAACCTCTCAGCCCCAAGAGTGTGCACCCTTATGTCTCATCCAGCTGTGGTTCTAGATATGATCAATCCAGGTTGCATCACAGCCCCTGAACGCATTGTGTAAGAATTTCTCTCTCTTTCACTGTCTTTGTTTCATGGGTTTTTCAAAGTAATTTATTTTTATAATGGGGTTTAGCTGCTTTTCACTGCTGTGTTTATGCCGCTTTACACCCACTTGACACACTAACAGTGAGATATCAATACATAGGCTTTAAGATTATTACTAGTCAGATATATTCTTGTGCGGTGAATAGGGTGTGTTGAGTCCAGTTCTCTGAGCAAGGAGTAGGTCTTGTCTATTACATATTGGGTTTATGGAACGGTATCTGAGCTAATTTGAAACCCTTGTTTTATGTATCACCCCACCTCACCTTTCCCGTTAAGCAGCCATAGTGTGTTTTCTGCATGTGTGACTCTGTTCTGTTTTGTAATTCAGTTCAAGTGTAACGGTTTTGACATTCCCTCTATAAGTGATACCTTATGAGAAGTGTCCTTTTCTGTGTGACTTATTTCACTTAGAATCGTCGTACCTAAATCCACTCATCATGCTGCTACTAGCCTTATGACATTGATTTCATGGCTGAGTGATATTCCATTGTACATAAGGACCACAACTTCTTTATCCATTTTTCTCTTTCCTGGGATATTGAAGGTGGAATGAAGTGGAGGTCCTTGTCAACAGAGCAGCCCTAAACTTTGGGGTGCTTGTGTCTTGCTGATTTTTCATTTTCCCAATTTATACCCCCATGAGTGGAAGTGCCCTATGCTCTCTAAGCTGTGTTTTTTAGATGTTTCAGGACACACCGTACACTTCTCCAGAGTGGCTGTTGGCAATTTACATCCCGCCCATCAGTGTAGCAAGGCTCCCATTTCTCCATGGCCTGTCCTGCATTTCTGGTTTTGAGACTTTTTTCAGCATGGCCCTTTTGACCGATGGGTAGCGAGTCTTCTTTGTAGCGCTGATTTGCCTTTCCAGGTTGCTTGGTTGGCCAAAAAGGGCGTATGCGTTTTTTCCTGAATATATTCAGGAAAAAACGCATACGCCCTTTTTGGCCAAGGGCATCATTGTCAACGTTTTGCTGCTTTTCATGTGCTTTAAAGGCGATTCGAATCTACCTCCTGAAATCTGTTTCCTGCAATTCTGCCTTGATTTCAAATCCTCTTCTTTGCCTTCCCTCAATATATTTGTGGACGAGAGTTATCATTTATAACTCTGCAGGTTTGTGAATTGCCGTGCCCTGAAGCTCCATTTTACAACTCGCTTTTTTGGGAGCTGGCCGCAAAAGCGCAGGATGGCTTCAGGCCCTGTTCTGGTTCCGGGGGGGAGGATGAGCCTGTGGTTAATTCTTCTTCCTGATGGGAAAATAGAGTGACCTGTGCCTGTCCCAACACCAAGAGCTAGTCTCTCACTGGTTCCCCGTCTACCCGTTCATCCTCAGGACAAATTGCAACCTGTACGGAACAGGAGGTTAAAGGTGCTGATGCTCCAAGTAGGGAGATTGTTAGTAAAGCGGCTGGAATGGCCAACCCGGGCACAAGGAGAAGAGAAATGAGGTGCGTTTTAGAAACCTTTCCCCATCACATGGTGTACCATCGTTTTGTTTTCTCATGCATGTTTTCGATGTAGGAAGATGCCCTTGAACCTGGAGATTTGGGACCCATGCGATGGGTACCACGCAGTATTACTTTAAAGGGTCTGCGTTTGCTCACCCAACCTCACCAAACCTCTCAGCCCCAAGAGTGTGCACCCTTATGTCTCATCCAGCTGTGGGTCTAGATATGGTCAATCCAGGTTGCATCACAGCCCCTGAACGCATTGTGTAAGAATTTCTCTCTCTTTCACTGTCTTTGTTTCATGGGTTTTTCAAAGTAATTTATTTTTATAATGGGGTTTAGCTGCTTTTCACTGCTGTGTTTATGCCGCTTTACACCCACTTGACACACTAACAGTGAGATATCAATACATAGGCTTTAAGATTATTACTAGTCAGATATATTCTTGTGCGGTGAATAGGGTGTGTTGAGTCCAGTTCTCTGAGCAAGGAGTAGGTCTTGTCTATTACATATTGGGTTTATGGAACGGTATCTGAGCTAATTTGAAACCCTTGTTTTATGTATCACCCCACCTCACCTTTCCCGTTAAGCAGCCATAGTGTGTTTTCTGCATGTGTGACTCTGTTCTGTTTTGTAATTCAGTTCAAGTGTAACGGTTTTGACATTCCCTCTATAAGTGATACCTTATGAGAAGTGTCCTTTTCTGTGTGACTTATTTCACTTAGAATCGTCGTACCTAAATCCACTCATCATGCTGCTACTAGCCTTATGACATTGATTTCATGGCTGAGTGATATTCCATTGTACATAAGGACCACAACTTCTTTATCCATTTTTCTCTTTCCTGGGATATTGAAGGTGGAATGAAGTGGAGGTCCTTGTCAACAGAGCAGCCCTAAACTTTGGGGTGCTTGTGTCTTGCTGATTTTTCATTTTCCCAATTTATACCCCCATGAGTGGAAGTGCCCTATGCTCTCTAAGCTGTGTTTTTTAGATGTTTCAGGACACACCGTACACTTCTCCAGAGTGGCTGTTGGCAATTTACATCCCGCCCATCAGTGTAGCAAGGCTCCCATTTCTCCATGGCCTGTCCTGCATTTCTGGTTTTGAGACTTTTTTCAGCATGGCCCTTTTGACCGATGGGTAGCGAGTCTTTTTTGTAGCGCTGATTTGCCTTTCCAGGTTGCTTGGTTGGCCAAAAAGGGCGTATGCGTTTTTTCCTGAATATATTCAGGAAAAAACGCATACGCCCTTTTTGGCCAAGGGCATCATTGTCAACGTTTTGCTGCTTTTCATGTGCTTTAAAGGCGATTCGAATCTACCTCCTGAAATCTGTTTCCTGCAATTCTGCCTTGATTTCAAATCCTCTTCTTTGCCTTCCCTCAATATATTTGTGGACGAGAGTTATCATTTATAACTCTGCAGGTTTGTGAATTGCCGTGCCCTGAAGCTCCATTTTACAACTCGCTTTTTTGGGAGCTGGCCACAAAAGCGCAGGATGGCTTCAGGCCCTGTTCTGGTTCCGGGGGGGAGGATGAGCCTGTGGTTAATTCTTCTTCCTGATGGGAAAATAGAGTGACCTGTGCCTGTCCCAACACCAAGAGCTAGTCTCTCACTGGTTCCCCGTCTACCCGTTCATCCTCAGGACAAATTGCAACCTGTACGGAACAGGAGGTTAAAGGTGCTGATGCTCCAAGTAGGGAGATTGTTAGTAAAGCGGCTGGAATGGCCAACCCGGGCACAAGGAGAAGAGAAATGAGGTGCGTTTTAGAAACCTTTCCCCATCACATGGTGTACCATCGTTTTGTTTTCTCATGCATGTTTTCGATGTAGGAAGATGCCCTTGAACCTGGAGATTTGGGACCCATGCGATGGGTACCACGCAGTATTACTTTAAAGGGTCTGCGTTTGCTCACCCAACCTCACCAAACCTCTCAGCCCCAAGAGTGTGCACCCTTATGTCTCATCCAGCTGTGGGTCTAGATATGGTCAATCCAGGTTGCATCACAGCCCCTGAACGCATTGTGTAAGAATTTCTCTCTCTTTCACTGTCTTTGTTTCATGGGTTTTTCAAAGTAATTTATTTTTATAATGGGGTTTAGCTGCTTTTCACTGCTGTGTTTATGCCGCTTTACACCCACTTGACACACTAACAGTGAGATATCAATACATAGGCTTTAAGATTATTACTAGTCAGATATATTCTTGTGCGGTGAATAGGGTGTGTTGAGTCCAGTTCTCTGAGCAAGGAGTAGGTCTTGTCTATTACATATTGGGTTTATGGAACGGTATCTGAGCTAATTTGAAACCCTTGTTTTATGTATCACCCCACCTCACCTTTCCCGTTAAGCAGCCATAGTGTGTTTTCTGCATGTGTGACTCTGTTCTGTTTTGTAATTCAGTTCAAGTGTAACGGTTTTGACATTCCCTCTATAAGTGATACCTTATGAGAAGTGTCCTTTTCTGTGTGACTTATTTCACTTAGAATCGTCGTACCTAAATCCACTCATCATGCTGCTACTAGCCTTATGACATTGATTTCATGGCTGAGTGATATTCCATTGTACATAAGGACCACAACTTCTTTATCCATTTTTCTCTTTCCTGGGATATTGAAGGTGGAATGAAGTGGAGGTCCTTGTCAACAGAGCAGCCCTAAACTTTGGGGTGCTTGTGTCTTGCTGATTTTTCATTTTCCCAATTTATACCCCCATGAGTGGAAGTGCCCTATGCTCTCTAAGCTGTGTTTTTTAGATGTTTCAGGACACACCGTACACTTCTCCAGAGTGGCTGTTGGCAACTTACATCCCGCCCATCAGTGTAGCAAGGCTCCCATTTCTCCATGGCCTGTCCTGCATTTCTGGTTTTGAGACTTTTTTCAGCATGGCCCTTTTGACCGATGGGTAGCGAGTCTTTTTTGTAGCGCTGATTTGCCTTTCCAGGTTGCTTGGTTGGCCAAAAAGGGCGTATGCGTTTTTTCCTGAATATATTCAGGAAAAAACGCATACGCCCTTTTTGGCCAAGGGCATCATTGTCAACGTTTTGCTGCTTTTCATGTGCTTTAAAGGCGATTCGAATCTACCTCCTGAAATCTGTTTCCTGCAATTCTGCCTTGATTTCAAATCCTCTTCTTTGCCTTCCCTCAATATATTTGTGGACGAGAGTTATCATTTATAACTCTGCAGGTTTGTGAATTGCCGTGCCCTGAAGCTCCATTTTACAACTCGCTTTTTTGGGAGCTGGCCACAAAAGCGCAGGATGGCTTCAGGCCCTGTTCTGGTTCCGGGGGGGAGGATGAGCCTGTGGTTAATTCTTCTTCCTGATGGGAAAATAGAGTGACCTGTGCCTGTCCCAACAAAAAGAGCTACTCTCTCACTGGTTCCCCGTCTACCCGTTCATCCTCAGGACAAATTGCAACCTGTACGGAACAGGAGGTTAAAGGTGCTGATGCTCCAAGTAGGGAGATTGTTAGTAAAGCGGCTGGAATGGCCAACCCGGGCACAAGGAGAAGAGAAATGAGGTGCGTTTTAGAAACCTTTCCCCATCACATGGTGTACCATCTTTTTGTTTTCTCATGCATGTTTTCGATGTAGGAAGATGCCCTTGAACCTGGAGATTTGGGACCCATGCGATGGGTACCACGCAGTATTACTTTAAAGGGTCTGCGTTTGCTCACCCAACCTCACCAAACCTCTCAGCCCCAAGAGTGTCCACCCTTATGTCTCATCCAGCTGTGGGTCTAGATATGGTCAATCCAGGTTGCATCACAGCCCCTGAACGCATTGTGTAAGAATTTCTCTCTCTTTCACTGTCTTTGTTTCATGGGTTTTTCAAAGTAATTTATTTTTATAATGGGGTTTAGCTGCTTTTCACTGCTGTGTTTATGCCGCTTTACACCCACTTGACACACTAACAGTGAGATATCAATACATAGGCTTTAAGATTATTACTAGTCAGATATATTCTTGTGCGGTGAATAGGGTGTGTTGAGTCCAGTTCTCTGAGCAAGGAGTAGGTCTTGTCTATTACATATTGGGTTTATGGAACGGTATCTGAGCTAATTTGAAACCCTTGTTTTATGTATCACCCCACCTCACCTTTCCCGTTAAGCAGCCATAGTGTGTTTTCTGCATGTGTGACTCTGTTCTGTTTTGTAATTCAGTTCAAGTGTAACGGTTTTGACATTCCCTCTATAAGTGATACCTTATGAGAAGTGTCCTTTTCTGTGTGACTTATTTCACTTAGAATCGTCGTACCTAAATCCACTCATCATGCTGCTACTAGCCTTATGACATTGATTTCATGGCTGAGTGATATTCCATTGTACATAAGGACCACAACTTCTTTATCCATTTTTCTCTTTCCTGGGATATTGAAGGTGGAATGAAGTGGAGGTCCTTGTCAACAGAGCAGCCCTAAACTTTGGGGTGCTTGTGTCTTGCTGATTTTTCATTTTCCCAATTTATACCCCCATGAGTGGAAGTGCCCTATGGTCTCTAAGCTGTGTTTTTTAGATGTTTCAGGACACACCGTACACTTCTCCAGAGTGGCTGTTGGCAATTTACATCCCGCCCATCAGTGTAGCAAGGCTCCCATTTCTCCATGGCCTGTCCCGCATTTCTGGTTTTGAGACTTTTTTCAGCATGGCCCTTTTGACCGATGGGTAGCGAGTCTTCTTTGTAGCGCGGATTTGCCTTTCCAGGTTGCTTGGTTGGCCAAAAAGGGCGTATGCGTTTTTTCCTGAATATATTCAGGAAAAAAGGCATACGCCCTTTTTGGCCAAGGGCATCCTTGTCAACGTTTTGCTGCTTTTCATGTGCTTTAAAGGCGATTCGAATCTACCTCCTGAAATCTGTTTCCTGCAATTCTGCCTTGATTTCAAATCCTCTTCTTTGCCTTCCCTCAATATATTTGTGGACGAGAGTTATCATTTATAACTCTGCAGGTTTGTGAATTGCCGTGCCCTGAAGCTCCATTTTACAACTCGCTTTTTTGGGAGCTGGCCGCAAAAGCGCAGGATGGCTTCAGGCCCTGTTCTGGTTCCGGGGGGGAGGATGAGCCTGTGGTTAATTCTTCTTCCTGATGGGAAAATAGAGTGACCTGTGCCTGTCCCAACACCAAGAGCTAGTCTCTCACTGGTTCCCCGTCTACCCGTTCATCCTCAGGACAAATTGCAACCTGTACGGAACAGGAGGTTAAAGGTGCTGATGCTCCAAGTAGGGAGATTGTTAGTAAAGCGGCTGGAATGGCCAACCCGGGCACAAGGAGAAGAGAAATGAGGTGCGTTTTAGAAACCTTTCCCCATCACATGGTGTACCATCTTTTTGTTTTCTCATGCATGTTTTCGATGTAGGAAGATGCCCTTGAACCTGGAGATTTGGGACCCATGCGATGGGTACCACGCAGTATTACTTTAAAGGGTCTGCGTTTGCTCACCCAACCTCACCAAACCTCTCAGCCCCAAGAGTGTCCACCCTTATGTCTCATCCAGCTGTGGTTCTAGATATGATCAATCCAGGTTGCATCACAGCCCCTGAACGCATTGTGTAAGAATTTCTCTCTCTTTCACTGTCTTTGTTTCATGGGTTTTTCAAAGTAATTTATTTTTATAATGGGGTTTAGCTGCTTTTCACTGCTGTGTTTATGCCGCTTTACACCCACTTGACACACTAACAGTGAGATATCAATACATAGGCTTTAAGATTATTACTAGTCAGATATATTCTTGTGCGGTGAATAGGGTGTGTTGAGTCCAGTTCTCTGAGCAAGGAGTAGGTCTTGTCTATTACATATTGGGTTTATGGAACGGTATCTGAGCTAATTTGAAACCCTTGTTTTATGTATCACCCCACCTCACCTTTCCCGTTAAGCAGCCATAGTGTGTTTTCTGCATGTGTGACTCTGTTCTGTTTTGTAATTCAGTTCAAGTGTAACAGTTTTGACATTCCCTCTATAAGTGATACCTTATGAGAAGTGTCCTTTTCTGTGTGACTTATTTCACTTAGAATCGTCGTACCTAAATCCACTCATCATGCTGCTACTAGCCTTATGACATTGATTTCATGGCTGAGTGATATTCCATTGTACATAAGGACCACAACTTCTTTATCCATTTTTCTCTTTCCTGGGATATTGAAGGTGGAATGAAGTGGAGGTCCTTGTCAACAGAGCAGCCCTAAACTTTGGGGTGCTTGTGTCTTGCTGATTTTTCATTTTCCCAATTTATACCCCCATGAGTGGAAGTGCCCTATGCTCTCTAAGCTGTGTTTTTTAGATGTTTCAGGACACACCGTACACTTCTCCAGAGTGGCTGTTGGCAATTTACATCCCGCCCATCAGTGTAGCAAGGCTCCCATTTCTCCATGGCCTGTCCTGCATTTCTGGTTTTGAGACTTTTTTCAGCATGGCCCTTTTGACCGATGGGTAGCGAGTCTTCTTTGTAGCGCTGATTTGCCTTTCCAGGTTGCTTGGTTGGCCAAAAAGGGCGTATGCGTTTTTTCCTGAATATATTCAGGAAAAAACGCATACGCCCTTTTTGGCCAAGGGCATCATTGTCAACGTTTTGCTGCTTTTCATGTGCTTTAAAGGCGATTCGAATCTACCTCCTGAAATCTGTTTCCTGCAATTCTGCCTTGATTTCAAATCCTCTTCTTTGCCTTCCCTCAATATATTTGTGGACGAGAGTTATCATTTATAACTCTGCAGGTTTGTGAATTGCCGTGCCCTGAAGCTCCATTTTACAACTCGCTTTTTTGGGAGCTGGCCGCAAAAGCGCAGGATGGCTTCAGGCCCTGTTCTGGTTCCGGGGGGGAGGATGAGCCTGTGGTTAATTCTTCTTCCTGATGGGAAAATAGAGTGACCTGTGCCTGTCCCAACACCAAGAGCTAGTCTCTCACTGGTTCCCCGTCTACCCGTTCATCCTCAGGACAAATTGCAACCTGTACGGAACAGGAGGTTAAAGGTGCTGATGCTCCAAGTAGGGAGATTGTTAGTAAAGCGGCTGGAATGGCCAACCCGGGCACAAGGAGAAGAGAAATGAGGTGCGTTTTAGAAACCTTTCCCCATCACATGGTGTACCATCGTTTTGTTTTCTCATGCATGTTTTCGATGTAGGAAGATGCCCTTGAACCTGGAGATTTGGGACCCATGCGATGGGTACCACGCAGTATTACTTTAAAGGGTCTGCGTTTGCTCACCCAACCTCACCAAACCTCTCAGCCCCAAGAGTGTGCACCCTTATGTCTCATCCAGCTGTGGGTCTAGATATGGTCAATCCAGGTTGCATCACAGCCCCTGAACGCATTGTGTAAGAATTTCTCTCTCTTTCACTGTCTTTGTTTCATGGGTTTTTCAAAGTAATTTATTTTTATAATGGGGTTTAGCTGCTTTTCACTGCTGTGTTTATGCCGCTTTACACCCACTTGACACACTAACAGTGAGATATCAATACATAGGCTTTAAGATTATTACTAGTCAGATATATTCTTGTGCGGTGAATAGGGTGTGTTGAGTCCAGTTCTCTGAGCAAGGAGTAGGTCTTGTCTATTACATATTGGGTTTATGGAACGGTATCTGAGCTAATTTGAAACCCTTGTTTTATGTATCACCCCACCTCACCTTTCCCGTTAAGCAGCCATAGTGTGTTTTCTGCATGTGTGACTCTGTTCTGTTTTGTAATTCAGTTCAAGTGTAACGGTTTTGACATTCCCTCTATAAGTGATACCTTATGAGAAGTGTCCTTTTCTGTGTGACTTATTTCACTTAGAATCGTCGTACCTAAATCCACTCATCATGCTGCTACTAGCCTTATGACATTGATTTCATGGCTGAGTGATATTCCATTGTACATAAGGACCACAACTTCTTTATCCATTTTTCTCTTTCCTGGGATATTGAAGGTGGAATGAAGTGGAGGTCCTTGTCAACAGAGCAGCCCTAAACTTTGGGGTGCTTGTGTCTTGCTGATTTTTCATTTTCCCAATTTATACCCCCATGAGTGGAAGTGCCCTATGCTCTCTAAGCTGTGTTTTTTAGATGTTTCAGGACACACCGTACACTTCTCCAGAGTGGCTGTTGGCAATTTACATCCCGCCCATCAGTGTAGCAAGGCTCCCATTTCTCCATGGCCTGTCCTGCATTTCTGGTTTTGAGACTTTTTTCAGCATGGCCCTTTTGACCGATGGGTAGCGAGTCTTTTTTGTAGCGCTGATTTGCCTTTCCAGGTTGCTTGGTTGGCCAAAAAGGGCGTATGCGTTTTTTCCTGAATATATTCAGGAAAAAACGCATACGCCCTTTTTGGCCAAGGGCATCATTGTCAACGTTTTGCTGCTTTTCATGTGCTTTAAAGGCGATTCGAATCTACCTCCTGAAATCTGTTTCCTGCAATTCTGCCTTGATTTCAAATCCTCTTCTTTGCCTTCCCTCAATATATTTGTGGACGAGAGTTATCATTTATAACTCTGCAGGTTTGTGAATTGCCGTGCCCTGAAGCTCCATTTTACAACTCGCTTTTTTGGGAGCTGGCCACAAAAGCGCAGGATGGCTTCAGGCCCTGTTCTGGTTCCGGGGGGGAGGATGAGCCTGTGGTTAATTCTTCTTCCTGATGGGAAAATAGAGTGACCTGTGCCTGTCCCAACACCAAGAGCTAGTCTCTCACTGGTTCCCCGTCTACCCGTTCATCCTCAGGACAAATTGCAACCTGTACGGAACAGGAGGTTAAAGGTGCTGATGCTCCAAGTAGGGAGATTGTTAGTAAAGCGGCTGGAATGGCCAACCCGGGCACAAGGAGAAGAGAAATGAGGTGCGTTTTAGAAACCTTTCCCCATCACATGGTGTACCATCGTTTTGTTTTCTCATGCATGTTTTCGATGTAGGAAGATGCCCTTGAACCTGGAGATTTGGGACCCATGCGATGGGTACCACGCAGTATTACTTTAAAGGGTCTGCGTTTGCTCACCCAACCTCACCAAACCTCTCAGCCCCAAGAGTGTGCACCCTTATGTCTCATCCAGCTGTGGGTCTAGATATGGTCAATCCAGGTTGCATCACAGCCCCTGAACGCATTGTGTAAGAATTTCTCTCTCTTTCACTGTCTTTGTTTCATGGGTTTTTCAAAGTAATTTATTTTTATAATGGGGTTTAGCTGCTTTTCACTGCTGTGTTTATGCCGCTTTACACCCACTTGACACACTAACAGTGAGATATCAATACATAGGCTTTAAGATTATTACTAGTCAGATATATTCTTGTGCGGTGAATAGGGTGTGTTGAGTCCAGTTCTCTGAGCAAGGAGTAGGTCTTGTCTATTACATATTGGGTTTATGGAACGGTATCTGAGCTAATTTGAAACCCTTGTTTTATGTATCACCCCACCTCACCTTTCCCGTTAAGCAGCCATAGTGTGTTTTCTGCATGTGTGACTCTGTTCTGTTTTGTAATTCAGTTCAAGTGTAACGGTTTTGACATTCCCTCTATAAGTGATACCTTATGAGAAGTGTCCTTTTCTGTGTGACTTATTTCACTTAGAATCGTCGTACCTAAATCCACTCATCATGCTGCTACTAGCCTTATGACATTGATTTCATGGCTGAGTGATATTCCATTGTACATAAGGACCACAACTTCTTTATCCATTTTTCTCTTTCCTGGGATATTGAAGGTGGAATGAAGTGGAGGTCCTTGTCAACAGAGCAGCCCTAAACTTTGGGGTGCTTGTGTCTTGCTGATTTTTCATTTTCCCAATTTATACCCCCATGAGTGGAAGTGCCCTATGCTCTCTAAGCTGTGTTTTTTAGATGTTTCAGGACACACCGTACACTTCTCCAGAGTGGCTGTTGGCAACTTACATCCCGCCCATCAGTGTAGCAAGGCTCCCATTTCTCCATGGCCTGTCCTGCATTTCTGGTTTTGAGACTTTTTTCAGCATGGCCCTTTTGACCGATGGGTAGCGAGTCTTTTTTGTAGCGCTGATTTGCCTTTCCAGGTTGCTTGGTTGGCCAAAAAGGGCGTATGCGTTTTTTCCTGAATATATTCAGGAAAAAACGCATACGCCCTTTTTGGCCAAGGGCATCATTGTCAACGTTTTGCTGCTTTTCATGTGCTTTAAAGGCGATTCGAATCTACCTCCTGAAATCTGTTTCCTGCAATTCTGCCTTGATTTCAAATCCTCTTCTTTGCCTTCCCTCAATATATTTGTGGACGAGAGTTATCATTTATAACTCTGCAGGTTTGTGAATTGCCGTGCCCTGAAGCTCCATTTTACAACTCGCTTTTTTGGGAGCTGGCCACAAAAGCGCAGGATGGCTTCAGGCCCTGTTCTGGTTCCGGGGGGGAGGATGAGCCTGTGGTTAATTCTTCTTCCTGATGGGAAAATAGAGTGACCTGTGCCTGTCCCAACAAAAAGAGCTACTCTCTCACTGGTTCCCCGTCTACCCGTTCATCCTCAGGACAAATTGCAACCTGTACGGAACAGGAGGTTAAAGGTGCTGATGCTCCAAGTAGGGAGATTGTTAGTAAAGCGGCTGGAATGGCCAACCCGGGCACAAGGAGAAGAGAAATGAGGTGCGTTTTAGAAACCTTTCCCCATCACATGGTGTACCATCTTTTTGTTTTCTCATGCATGTTTTCGATGTAGGAAGATGCCCTTGAACCTGGAGATTTGGGACCCATGCGATGGGTACCACGCAGTATTACTTTAAAGGGTCTGCGTTTGCTCACCCAACCTCACCAAACCTCTCAGCCCCAAGAGTGTCCACCCTTATGTCTCATCCAGCTGTGGGTCTAGATATGGTCAATCCAGGTTGCATCACAGCCCCTGAACGCATTGTGTAAGAATTTCTCTCTCTTTCACTGTCTTTGTTTCATGGGTTTTTCAAAGTAATTTATTTTTATAATGGGGTTTAGCTGCTTTTCACTGCTGTGTTTATGCCGCTTTACACCCACTTGACACACTAACAGTGAGATATCAATACATAGGCTTTAAGATTATTACTAGTCAGATATATTCTTGTGCGGTGAATAGGGTGTGTTGAGTCCAGTTCTCTGAGCAAGGAGTAGGTCTTGTCTATTACATATTGGGTTTATGGAACGGTATCTGAGCTAATTTGAAACCCTTGTTTTATGTATCACCCCACCTCACCTTTCCCGTTAAGCAGCCATAGTGTGTTTTCTGCATGTGTGACTCTGTTCTGTTTTGTAATTCAGTTCAAGTGTAACGGTTTTGACATTCCCTCTATAAGTGATACCTTATGAGAAGTGTCCTTTTCTGTGTGACTTATTTCACTTAGAATCGTCGTACCTAAATCCACTCATCATGCTGCTACTAGCCTTATGACATTGATTTCATGGCTGAGTGATATTCCATTGTACATAAGGACCACAACTTCTTTATCCATTTTTCTCTTTCCTGGGATATTGAAGGTGGAATGAAGTGGAGGTCCTTGTCAACAGAGCAGCCCTAAACTTTGGGGTGCTTGTGTCTTGCTGATTTTTCATTTTCCCAATTTATACCCCCATGAGTGGAAGTGCCCTATGGTCTCTAAGCTGTGTTTTTTAGATGTTTCAGGACACACCGTACACTTCTCCAGAGTGGCTGTTGGCAATTTACATCCCGCCCATCAGTGTAGCAAGGCTCCCATTTCTCCATGGCCTGTCCCGCATTTCTGGTTTTGAGACTTTTTTCAGCATGGCCCTTTTGACCGATGGGTAGCGAGTCTTCTTTGTAGCGCGGATTTGCCTTTCCAGGTTGCTTGGTTGGCCAAAAAGGGCGTATGCGTTTTTTCCTGAATATATTCAGGAAAAAAGGCATACGCCCTTTTTGGCCAAGGGCATCCTTGTCAACGTTTTGCTGCTTTTCATGTGCTTTAAAGGCGATTCGAATCTACCTCCTGAAATCTGTTTCCTGCAATTCTGCCTTGATTTCAAATCCTCTTCTTTGCCTTCCCTCAATATATTTGTGGACGAGAGTTATCATTTATAACTCTGCAGGTTTGTGAATTGCCGTGCCCTGAAGCTCCATTTTACAACTCGCTTTTTTGGGAGCTGGCCGCAAAAGCGCAGGATGGCTTCAGGCCCTGTTCTGGTTCCGGGGGGGAGGATGAGCCTGTGGTTAATTCTTCTTCCTGATGGGAAAATAGAGTGACCTGTGCCTGTCCCAACACCAAGAGCTAGTCTCTCACTGGTTCCCCGTCTACCCGTTCATCCTCAGGACAAATTGCAACCTGTACGGAACAGGAGGTTAAAGGTGCTGATGCTCCAAGTAGGGAGATTGTTAGTAAAGCGGCTGGAATGGCCAACCCGGGCACAAGGAGAAGAGAAATGAGGTGCGTTTTAGAAACCTTTCCCCATCACATGGTGTACCATCTTTTTGTTTTCTCATGCATGTTTTCGATGTAGGAAGATGCCCTTGAACCTGGAGATTTGGGACCCATGCGATGGGTACCACGCAGTATTACTTTAAAGGGTCTGCGTTTGCTCACCCAACCTCACCAAACCTCTCAGCCCCAAGAGTGTCCACCCTTATGTCTCATCCAGCTGTGGTTCTAGATATGATCAATCCAGGTTGCATCACAGCCCCTGAACGCATTGTGTAAGAATTTCTCTCTCTTTCACTGTCTTTGTTTCATGGGTTTTTCAAAGTAATTTATTTTTATAATGGGGTTTAGCTGCTTTTCACTGCTGTGTTTATGCCGCTTTACACCCACTTGACACACTAACAGTGAGATATCAATACATAGGCTTTAAGATTATTACTAGTCAGATATATTCTTGTGCGGTGAATAGGGTGTGTTGAGTCCAGTTCTCTGAGCAAGGAGTAGGTCTTGTCTATTACATATTGGGTTTATGGAACGGTATCTGAGCTAATTTGAAACCCTTGTTTTATGTATCACCCCACCTCACCTTTCCCGTTAAGCAGCCATAGTGTGTTTTCTGCATGTGTGACTCTGTTCTGTTTTGTAATTCAGTTCAAGTGTAACAGTTTTGACATTCCCTCTATAAGTGATACCTTATGAGAAGTGTCCTTTTCTGTGTGACTTATTTCACTTAGAATCGTCGTACCTAAATCCACTCATCATGCTGCTACTAGCCTTATGACATTGATTTCATGGCTGAGTGATATTCCATTGTACATAAGGACCACAACTTCTTTATCCATTTTTCTCTTTCCTGGGATATTGAAGGTGGAATGAAGTGGAGGTCCTTGTCAACAGAGCAGCCCTAAACTTTGGGGTGCTTGTGTCTTGCTGATTTTTCATTTTCCCAATTTATACCCCCATGAGTGGAAGTGCCCTATGCTCTCTAAGCTGTGTTTTTTAGATGTTTCAGGACACACCGTACACTTCTCCAGAGTGGCTGTTGGCAATTTACATCCCGCCCATCAGTGTAGCAAGGCTCCCATTTCTCCATGGCCTGTCCTGCATTTCTGGTTTTGAGACTTTTTTCAGCATGGCCCTTTTGACCGATGGGTAGCGAGTCTTCTTTGTAGCGCTGATTTGCCTTTCCAGGTTGCTTGGTTGGCCAAAAAGGGCGTATGCGTTTTTTCCTGAATATATTCAGGAAAAAACGCATACGCCCTTTTTGGCCAAGGGCATCATTGTCAACGTTTTGCTGCTTTTCATGTGCTTTAAAGGCGATTCGAATCTACCTCCTGAAATCTGTTTCCTGCAATTCTGCCTTGATTTCAAATCCTCTTCTTTGCCTTCCCTCAATATATTTGTGGACGAGAGTTATCATTTATAACTCTGCAGGTTTGTGAATTGCCGTGCCCTGAAGCTCCATTTTACAACTCGCTTTTTTGGGAGCTGGCCGCAAAAGCGCAGGATGGCTTCAGGCCCTGTTCTGGTTCCGGGGGGGAGGATGAGCCTGTGGTTAATTCTTCTTCCTGATGGGAAAATAGAGTGACCTGTGCCTGTCCCAACACCAAGAGCTAGTCTCTCACTGGTTCCCCGTCTACCCGTTCATCCTCAGGACAAATTGCAACCTGTACGGAACAGGAGGTTAAAGGTGCTGATGCTCCAAGTAGGGAGATTGTTAGTAAAGCGGCTGGAATGGCGAACCCGGGCACAAGGAGAAGAGAAATGAGGTGCGTTTTAGAAACCTTTCCCCATCACATGGTGTACCATCGTTTTGTTTTCTCATGCATGTTTTCGATGTAGGAAGATGCCCTTGAACCTGGAGATTTGGGACCCATGCGATGGGTACCACGCAGTATTACTTTAAAGGGTCTGCGTTTGCTCACCCAACCTCACCAAACCTCTCAGCCCCAAGAGTGTCCACCCTTATGTCTCATCCAGCTGTGGTTCTAGATATGATCAATCCAGGTTGCATCACAGCCCCTGAACGCATTGTGTAAGAATTTCTCTCTCTTTCACTGTCTTTGTTTCATGGGTTTTTCAAAGTAATTTATTTTTATAATGGGGTTTAGCTGCTTTTCACTGCTGTGTTTATGCCGCTTTACACCCACTTGACACACTAACAGTGAGATATCAATACATAGGCTTTAAGATTATTACTAGTCAGATATATTCTTGTGCGGTGAATAGGGTGTGTTGAGTCCAGTTCTCTGAGCAAGGAGTAGGTCTTGTCTATTACATATTGGGTTTATGGAACGGTATCTGAGCTAATTTGAAACCCTTGTTTTATGTATCACCCCACCTCACCTTTCCCGTTAAGCAGCCATAGTGTGTTTTCTGCATGTGTGACTCTGTTCTGTTTTGTAATTCAGTTCAAGTGTAACGGTTTTGACATTCCCTCTATAAGTGATACCTTATGAGAAGTGTCCTTTTCTGTGTGACTTATTTCACTTAGAATCGTCGTACCTAAATCCACTCATCATGCTGCTACTAGCCTTATGACATTGATTTCATGGCTGAGTGATATTCCATTGTACATAAGGACCACAACTTCTTTATCCATTTTTCTCTTTCCTGGGATATTGAAGGTGGAATGAAGTGGAGGTCCTTGTCAACAGAGCAGCCCTAAACTTTGGGGTGCTTGTGTCTTGCTGATTTTTCATTTTCCCAATTTATACCCCCATGAGTGGAAGTGCCCTATGCTCTCTAAGCTGTGTTTTTTAGATGTTTCAGGACACACTGTACACTTCTCCAGAGTGGCTGTTGGCAATTTACATCCCGCCCATCAGTGTAGCAAGGCTCCCATTTCTCCATGGCCTGTCCTGCATTTCTGGTTTTGAGACTTTTTTCAGCATGGCCCTTTTGACCGATGGGTAGCGAGTCTTCTTTGTAGCGCTGATTTGCCTTTCCAGGTTGCTTGGTTGGCCAAAAAGGGCGTATGCGTTTTTTCCTGAATATATTCAGGAAAAAACGCATACGCCCTTTTTGGCCAAGGGCATCATTGTCAACGTTTTGCTGCTTTTCATGTGCTTTAAAGGCGATTCGAATCTACCTCCTGAAATCTGTTTCCTGCAATTCTGCCTTGATTTCAAATCCTCTTCTTTGCCTTCCCTCAATATATTTGTGGACGAGAGTTATCATTTATAACTCTGCAGGTTTGTGAATTGCCGTGCCCTGAAGCTCCATTTTACAACTCGCTTTTTTGGGAGCTGGCCGCAAAAGCGCAGGATGGCTTCAGGCCCTGTTCTGGTTCCGGGGGGGAGGATGAGCCTGTGGTTAATTCTTCTTCCTGATGGGAAAATAGAGTGACCTGTGCCTGTCCCAACACCAAGAGCTAGTCTCTCACTGGTTCCCCGTCTACCCGTTCATCCTCAGGACAAATTGCAACCTGTACGGAACAGGAGGTTAAAGGTGCTGATGCTCCAAGTAGGGAGATTGTTAGTAAAGCGGCTGGAATGGCCAACCCGGGCACAAGGAGAAGAGAAATGAGGTGCGTTTTAGAAACCTTTCCCCATCACATGGTGTACCATCGTTTTGTTTTCTCATGCATGTTTTCGATGTAGGAAGATGCCCTTGAACCTGGAGATTTGGGACCCATGCGATGGGTACCACGCAGTATTACTTTAAAGGGTCTGCGTTTGCTCACCCAACCTCACCAAACCTCTCAGCCCCAAGAGTGTGCACCCTTATGTCTCATCCAGCTGTGGGTCTAGATATGGTCAATCCAGGTTGCATCACAGCCCCTGAACGCATTGTGTAAGAATTTCTCTCTCTTTCACTGTCTTTGTTTCATGGGTTTTTCAAAGTAATTTATTTTTATAATGGGGTTTAGCTGCTTTTCACTGCTGTGTTTATGCCGCTTTACACCCACTTGACACACTAACAGTGAGATATCAATACATAGGCTTTAAGATTATTACTAGTCAGATATATTCTTGTGCGGTGAATAGGGTGTGTTGAGTCCAGTTCTCTGAGCAAGGAGTAGGTCTTGTCTATTACATATTGGGTTTATGGAACGGTATCTGAGCTAATTTGAAACCCTTGTTTTATGTATCACCCCACCTCACCTTTCCCGTTAAGCAGCCATAGTGTGTTTTCTGCATGTGTGACTCTGTTCTGTTTTGTAATTCAGTTCAAGTGTAACGGTTTTGACATTCCCTCTATAAGTGATACCTTATGAGAAGTGTCCTTTTCTGTGTGACTTATTTCACTTAGAATCGTCGTACCTAAATCCACTCATCATGCTGCTACTAGCCTTATGACATTGATTTCATGGCTGAGTGATATTCCATTGTACATAAGGACCACAACTTCTTTATCCATTTTTCTCTTTCCTGGGATATTGAAGGTGGAATGAAGTGGAGGTCCTTGTCAACAGAGCAGCCCTAAACTTTGGGGTGCTTGTGTCTTGCTGATTTTTCATTTTCCCAATTTATACCCCCATGAGTGGAAGTGCCCTATGCTCTCTAAGCTGTGTTTTTTAGATGTTTCAGGACACACCGTACACTTCTCCAGAGTGGCTGTTGGCAATTTACATCCCGCCCATCAGTGTAGCAAGGCTCCCATTTCTCCATGGCCTGTCCTGCATTTCTGGTTTTGAGACTTTTTTCAGCATGGCCCTTTTGACCGATGGGTAGCGAGTCTTCTTTGTAGCGCTGATTTGCCTTTCCAGGTTGCTTGGTTGGCCAAAAAGGGCGTATGCGTTTTTTCCTGAATATATTCAGGAAAAAACGCATACGCCCTTTTTGGCCAAGGGCATCATTGTCAACGTTTTGCTGCTTTTCATGTGCTTTAAAGGCGATTCGAATCTACCTCCTGAAATCTGTTTCCTGCAATTCTGCCTTGATTTCAAATCCTCTTCTTTGCCTTCCCTCAATATATTTGTGGACGAGAGTTATCATTTATAACTCTGCAGGTTTGTGAATTGCCGTGCCCTGAAGCTCCATTTTACAACTCGCTTTTTTGGGAGCTGGCCGCAAAAGCGCAGGATGGCTTCAGGCCCTGTTCTGGTTCCGGGGGGGAGGATGAGCCTGTGGTTAATTCTTCTTCCTGATGGGAAAATAGAGTGACCTGTGCCTGTCCCAACACCAAGAGCTAGTCTCTCACTGGTTCCCCGTCTACCCGTTCATCCTCAGGACAAATTGCAACCTGTACGGAACAGGAGGTTAAAGGTGCTGATGCTCCAAGTAGGGAGATTGTTAGTAAAGCGGCTGGAATGGCCAACCCGGGCACAAGGAGAAGAGAAATGAGGTGCGTTTTAGAAACCTTTCCCCATCACATGGTGTACCATCGTTTTGTTTTCTCATGCATGTTTTCGATGTAGGAAGATGCCCTTGAACCTGGAGATTTGGGACCCATGCGATGGGTACCACGCAGTATTACTTTAAAGGGTCTGCGTTTGCTCACCCAACCTCACCAAACCTCTCAGCCCCAAGAGTGTGCACCCTTATGTCTCATCCAGCTGTGGGTCTAGATATGGTCAATCCAGGTTGCATCACAGCCCCTGAACGCATTGTGTAAGAATTTCTCTCTCTTTCACTGTCTTTGTTTCATGGGTTTTTCAAAGTAATTTATTTTTATAATGGGGTTTAGCTGCTTTTCACTGCTGTGTTTATGCCGCTTTACACCCACTTGACACACTAACAGTGAGATATCAATACATAGGCTTTAAGATTATTACTAGTCAGATATATTCTTGTGCGGTGAATAGGGTGTGTTGAGTCCAGTTCTCTGAGCAAGGAGTAGGTCTTGTCTATTACATATTGGGTTTATGGAACGGTATCTGAGCTAATTTGAAACCCTTGTTTTATGTATCACCCCACCTCACCTTTCCCGTTAAGCAGCCATAGTGTGTTTTCTGCATGTGTGACTCTGTTCTGTTTTGTAATTCAGTTCAAGTGTAACGGTTTTGACATTCCCTCTATAAGTGATACCTTATGAGAAGTGTCCTTTTCTGTGTGACTTATTTCACTTAGAATCGTCGTACCTAAATCCACTCATCATGCTGCTACTAGCCTTATGACATTGATTTCATGGCTGAGTGATATTCCATTGTACATAAGGACCACAACTTCTTTATCCATTTTTCTCTTTCCTGGGATATTGAAGGTGGAATGAAGTGGAGGTCCTTGTCAACAGAGCAGCCCTAAACTTTGGGGTGCTTGTGTCTTGCTGATTTTTCATTTTCCCAATTTATACCCCCATGAGTGGAAGTGCCCTATGGTCTCTAAGCTGTGTTTTTTAGATGTTTCAGGACACACCGTACACTTCTCCAGAGTGGCTGTTGGCAATTTACATCCCGCCCATCAGTGTAGCAAGGCTCCCATTTCTCCATGGCCTGTCCCGCATTTCTGGTTTTGAGACTTTTTTCAGCATGGCCCTTTTGACCGATGGGTAGCGAGTCTTCTTTGTAGCGCGGATTTGCCTTTCCAGGTTGCTTGGTTGGCCAAAAAGGGCGTATGCGTTTTTTCCTGAATATATTCAGGAAAAAAGGCATACGCCCTTTTTGGCCAAGGGCATCCTTGTCAACGTTTTGCTGCTTTTCATGTGCTTTAAAGGCGATTCGAATCTACCTCCTGAAATCTGTTTCCTGCAATTCTGCCTTGATTTCAAATCCTCTTCTTTGCCTTCCCTCAATATATTTGTGGACGAGAGTTATCATTTATAACTCTGCAGGTTTGTGAATTGCCGTGCCCTGAAGCTCCATTTTACAACTCGCTTTTTTGGGAGCTGGCCGCAAAAGCGCAGGATGGCTTCAGGCCCTGTTCTGGTTCCGGGGGGGAGGATGAGCCTGTGGTTAATTCTTCTTCCTGATGGGAAAATAGAGTGACCTGTGCCTGTCCCAACACCAAGAGCTAGTCTCTCACTGGTTCCCCGTCTACCCGTTCATCCTCAGGACAAATTGCAACCTGTACGGAACAGGAGGTTAAAGGTGCTGATGCTCCAAGTAGGGAGATTGTTAGTAAAGTGGCTGGAATGGCCAACCCGGGCACAAGGAGAAGAGAAATGAGGTGCGTTTTAGAAACCTTTCCCCATCACATGGTGTACCATCTTTTTGTTTTCTCATGCATGTTTTCGATGTAGGAAGATGCCCTTGAACCTGGAGATTTGGGACCCATGCGATGGGTACCACGCAGTATTACTTTAAAGGGTCTGCGTTTGCTCACCCAACCTCACCAAACCTCTCAGCCCCAAGAGTGTCCACCCTTATGTCTCATCCAGCTGTGGTTCTAGATATGGTCAATCCAGGTTGCATCACAGCCCCTGAACGCATTGTGTAAGAATTTCTCTCTCTTTCACTGTCTTTGTTTCATGGGTTTTTCAAAGTAATTTATTTTTATAATGGGGTTTAGCTGCTTTTCACTGCTGTGTTTATGCCGCTTTACACCCACTTGACACACTAACAGTGAGATATCAATACATAGGCTTTAAGATTATTACTAGTCAGATATATTCTTGTGCGGTGAATAGGGTGTGTTGAGTCCAGTTCTCTGAGCAAGGAGTAGGTCTTGTCTATTACATATTGGGTTTATGGAACGGTATCTGAGCTAATTTGAAACCCTTGTTTTATGTATCACCCCACCTCACCTTTCCCGTTAAGCAGCCATAGTGTGTTTTCTGCATGTGTGACTCTGTTCTGTTTTGTAATTCAGTTCAAGTGTAACGGTTTTGACATTCCCTCTATAAGTGATACCTTATGAGAAGTGTCCTTTTCTGTGTGACTTATTTCACTTAGAATCGTCGTACCTAAATCCACTCATCATGCTGCTACTAGCCTTATGACATTGATTTCATGGCTGAGTGATATTCCATTGTACATAAGGACCAAAACTTCTTTATCCATTTTTCTCTTTCCTGGGATATTGAAGGTGGAATGAAGTGGAGGTCCTTGTCAACAGAGCAGCCCTAAACTTTGGGGTGCTTGTGTCTTGCTGATTTTTCATTTTCCCAATTTATACCCCCATGAGTGGAAGTGCCCTATGCTCTCTAAGCTGTGTTTTTTAGATGTTTCAGGACACACCGTACACTTCTCCAGAGTGGCTGTTGGCAATTTACATCCCGCCCATCAGTGTAGCAAGGCTCCCATTTCTCCATGGCCTGTCCTGCATTTCTGGTTTTGAGACTTTTTTCAGCATGGCCCTTTTGACCGATGGGTAGCGAGTCTTCTTTGTAGCGCTGATTTGCCTTTCCAGGTTGCTTGGTTGGCCAAAAAGGGCGTATGCGTTTTTTCCTGAATATATTCAGGAAAAAACGCATACGCCCTTTTTGGCCAAGGGCATCATTGTCAACGTTTTGCTGCTTTTCATGTGCTTTAAAGGCGATTCGAATCTACCTCCTGAAATCTGTTTCCTGCAATTCTGCCTTGATTTCAAATCCTCTTCTTTGCCTTCCCTCAATATATTTGTGGACGAGAGTTATCATTTATAACTCTGCAGGTTTGTGAATTGCCGTGCCCTGAAGCTCCATTTTACAACTCGCTTTTTTGGGAGCTGGCCGCAAAAGCGCAGGATGGCTTCAGGCCCTGTTCTGGTTCCGGGGGGGAGGATGAGCCTGTGGTTAATTCTTCTTCCTGATGGGAAAATAGAGTGACCTGTGCCTGTCCCAACACCAAGAGCTAGTCTCTCACTGGTTCCCCGTCTACCCGTTCATCCTCAGGACAAATTGCAACCTGTACGGAACAGGAGGTTAAAGGTGCTGATGCTCCAAGTAGGGAGATTGTTAGTAAAGCGGCTGGAATGGCCAACCCGGGCACAAGGAGAAGAGAAATGAGGTGCGTTTTAGAAACCTTTCCCCATCACATGGTGTACCATCGTTTTGTTTTCTCATGCATGTTTTCGATGTAGGAAGATGCCCTTGAACCTGGAGATTTGGGACCCATGCGATGGGTACCACGCAGTATTACTTTAAAGGGTCTGCGTTTGCTCACCCAACCTCACCAAACCTCTCAGCCCCAAGAGTGTGCACCCTTATGTCTCATCCAGCTGTGGGTCTAGATATGGTCAATCCAGGTTGCATCACAGCCCCTGAACGCATTGTGTAAGAATTTCTCTCTCTTTCACTGTCTTTGTTTCATGGGTTTTTCAAAGTAATTTATTTTTATAATGGGGTTTAGCTGCTTTTCACTGCTGTGTTTATGCCGCTTTACACCCACTTGACACACTAACAGTGAGATATCAATACATAGGCTTTAAGATTATTACTAGTCAGATATATTCTTGTGCGGTGAATAGGGTGTGTTGAGTCCAGTTCTCTGAGCAAGGAGTAGGTCTTGTCTATTACATATTGGGTTTATGGAACGGTATCTGAGCTAATTTGAAACCCTTGTTTTATGTATCACCCCACCTCACCTTTCCCGTTAAGCAGCCATAGTGTGTTTTCTGCATGTGTGACTCTGTTCTGTTTTGTAATTCAGTTCAAGTGTAACGGTTTTGACATTCCCTCTATAAGTGATACCTTATGAGAAGTGTCCTTTTCTGTGTGACTTATTTCACTTAGAATCGTCGTACCTAAATCCACTCATCATGCTGCTACTAGCCTTATGACATTGATTTCATGGCTGAGTGATATTCCATTGTACATAAGGACCACAACTTCTTTATCCATTTTTCTCTTTCCTGGGATATTGAAGGTGGAATGAAGTGGAGGTCCTTGTCAACAGAGCAGCCCTAAACTTTGGGGTGCTTGTGTCTTGCTGATTTTTCATTTTCCCAATTTATACCCCCATGAGTGGAAGTGCCCTATGCTCTCTAAGCTGTGTTTTTTAGATGTTTCAGGACACACCGTACACTTCTCCAGAGTGGCTGTTGGCAATTTACATCCCGCCCATCAGTGTAGCAAGGCTCCCATTTCTCCATGGCCTGTCCTGCATTTCTGGTTTTGAGACTTTTTTCAGCATGGCCCTTTTGACCGATGGGTAGCGAGTCTTCTTTGTAGCGCTGATTTGCCTTTCCAGGTTGCTTGGTTGGCCAAAAAGGGCGTATGCGTTTTTTCCTGAATATATTCAGGAAAAAACGCATACGCCCTTTTTGGCCAAGGGCATCATTGTCAACGTTTTGCTGCTTTTCATGTGCTTTAAAGGCGATTCGAATCTACCTCCTGAAATCTGTTTCCTGCAATTCTGCCTTGATTTCAAATCCTCTTCTTTGCCTTCCCTCAATATATTTGTGGACGAGAGTTATCATTTATAACTCTGCAGGTTTGTGAATTGCCGTGCCCTGAAGCTCCATTTTACAACTCGCTTTTTTGGGAGCTGGCCGCAAAAGCGCAGGATGGCTTCAGGCCCTGTTCTGGTTCCGGGGGGGAGGATGAGCCTGTGGTTAATTCTTCTTCCTGATGGGAAAATAGAGTGACCTGTGCCTGTCCCAACACCAAGAGCTAGTCTCTCACTGGTTCCCCGTCTACCCGTTCATCCTCAGGACAAATTGCAACCTGTACGGAACAGGAGGTTAAAGGTGCTGATGCTCCAAGTAGGGAGATTGTTAGTAAAGCGGCTGGAATGGCCAACCCGGGCACAAGGAGAAGAGAAATGAGGTGCGTTTTAGAAACCTTTCCCCATCACATGGTGTACCATCGTTTTGTTTTCTCATGCATGTTTTCGATGTAGGAAGATGCCCTTGAACCTGGAGATTTGGGACCCATGCGATGGGTACCACGCAGTATTACTTTAAAGGGTCTGCGTTTGCTCACCCAACCTCACCAAACCTCTCAGCCCCAAGAGTGTGCACCCTTATGTCTCATCCAGCTGTGGGTCTAGATATGGTCAATCCAGGTTGCATCACAGCCCCTGAACGCATTGTGTAAGAATTTCTCTCTCTTTCACTGTCTTTGTTTCATGGGTTTTTCAAAGTAATTTATTTTTATAATGGGGTTTAGCTGCTTTTCACTGCTGTGTTTATGCCGCTTTACACCCACTTGACACACTAACAGTGAGATATCAATACATAGGCTTTAAGATTATTACTAGTCAGATATATTCTTGTGCGGTGAATAGGGTGTGTTGAGTCCAGTTCTCTGAGCAAGGAGTAGGTCTTGTCTATTACATATTGGGTTTATGGAACGGTATCTGAGCTAATTTGAAACCCTTGTTTTATGTATCACCCCACCTCACCTTTCCCGTTAAGCAGCCATAGTGTGTTTTCTGCATGTGTGACTCTGTTCTGTTTTGTAATTCAGTTCAAGTGTAACGGTTTTGACATTCCCTCTATAAGTGATACCTTATGAGAAGTGTCCTTTTCTGTGTGACTTATTTCACTTAGAATCGTCGTACCTAAATCCACTCATCATGCTGCTACTAGCCTTATGACATTGATTTCATGGCTGAGTGATATTCCATTGTACATAAGGACCACAACTTCTTTATCCATTTTTCTCTTTCCTGGGATATTGAAGGTGGAATGAAGTGGAGGTCCTTGTCAACAGAGCAGCCCTAAACTTTGGGGTGCTTGTGTCTTGCTGATTTTTCATTTTCCCAATTTATACCCCCATGAGTGGAAGTGCCCTATGCTCTCTAAGCTGTGTTTTTTAGATGTTTCAGGACACACCGTACACTTCTCCAGAGTGGCTGTTGGCAATTTACATCCCGCCCATCAGTGTAGCAAGGCTCCCATTTCTCCATGGCCTGTCCTGCATTTCTGGTTTTGAGACTTTTTTCAGCATGGCCCTTTTGACCGATGGGTAGCGAGTCTTCTTTGTAGCGCTGATTTGCCTTTCCAGGTTGCTTGGTTGGCCAAAAAGGGCGTATGCGTTTTTTCCTGAATATATTCAGGAAAAAACGCATACGCCCTTTTTGGCCAAGGGCATCATTGTCAACGTTTTGCTGCTTTTCATGTGCTTTAAAGGCGATTCGAATCTACCTCCTGAAATCTGTTTCCTGCAATTCTGCCTTGATTTCAAATCCTCTTCTTTGCCTTCCCTCAATATATTTGTGGACGAGAGTTATCATTTATAACTCTGCAGGTTTGTGAATTGCCGTGCCCTGAAGCTCCATTTTACAACTCGCTTTTTTGGGAGCTGGCCGCAAAAGCGCAGGATGGCTTCAGGCCCTGTTCTGGTTCCGGGGGGGAGGATGAGCCTGTGGTTAATTCTTCTTCCTGATGGGCAAATAGAGTGACCTGTGCCTGTCCCAACACCAAGAGCTAGTCTCTCACTGGTTCCCCGTCTACCCGTTCATCCTCAGGACAAATTGCAACCTGTATGGAACAGGAGGTTAAAGGTGTTGATGCTCCAAGTAGGGAGATTATTAGTAAAGCGACTGGAATGGCGAACCCGGGCACAAGGAGAAGAGAAATGAGGTGTGTTTTAGAAACCTTTCCCCATCACATGGTGTACCATCTTTTTGTTTTCTCATGCATGTTTTCGATGTAGGAAGATGCCCTTGAACCTGGAGATTTGCGACCCATGCGATGGGTAACACGCAGTATTACTTTAAAGGGTCTGCGTTTGCTCACCCAACCTCACCAAACCTCTCAGCCCCAAGAGTGTCCACCCTTATGTCTCATCCAGCTGTGGGTCTAGATATGGTCAATCCAGGTTGCATCACAGCCCCTGAACGCATTGTGTAAGAATTTCTCTCTCTTTCACTGTCTTTGTTTCATGGGTTTTTCAAAGTAATTTATTTTTATAATGGGGTTTAGCTGCTTTTCACTGCTGTGTTTATGCCGCTTTACACCCACTTGACACACTAACAGTGAGATATCAATACATAGGCTTTAAGATTATTACTAGTCAGATATATTCTTGTGCGGTGAATAGGGTGTGTTGAGTCCAGTTCTCTGAGCAAGGAGTAGGTCTTGTCTATTACATATTGGGTTTATGGAACGGTATCTGAGCTAATTTGAAACCCTTGTTTTATGTATCACCCCACCTCACCTTTCCCGTTAAGCAGCCATAGTGTGTTTTCTGCATGTGTGACTCTGTTCTGTTTTGTAATTCAGTTCAAGTGTAACGGTTTTGACATTCCCTCTATAAGTGATACCTTATGAGAAGTGTCCTTTTCTGTGTGACTTATTTCACTTAGAATCGTCGTACCTAAATCCACTCATCATGCTGCTACTAGCCTTATGACATTGATTTCATGGCTGAGTGATATTCCATTGTACATAAGGACCACAACTTCTTTATCCATTTTTCTCTTTCCTGGGATATTGAAGGTGGAATGAAGTGGAGGTCCTTGTCAACAGAGCAGCCCTAAACTTTGGGGTGCTTGTGTCTTGCTGATTTTTCATTTTCCCAATTTATACCCCCATGAGTGGAAGTGCCCTATGCTCTCTAAGCTGTGTTTTTTAGATGTTTCAGGACACACCGTACACTTCTCCAGAGTGGCTGTTGGCAATTTACATCCCGCCCATCAGTGTAGCAAGGCTCCCATTTCTCCATGGCCTGTCCTGCATTTCTGGTTTTGAGACTTTTTTCAGCATGGCCCTTTTGACCGATGGGTAGCGAGTCTTCTTTGTAGCGCTGATTTGCCTTTCCAGGTTGCTTGGTTGGCCAAAAAGGGCGTATGCGTTTTTTCCTGAATATATTCAGGAAAAAACGCATACGCCCTTTTTGGCCAAGGGCATCATTGTCAACGTTTTGCTGCTTTTCATGTGCTTTAAAGGCGATTCGAATCTACCTCCTGAAATCTGTTTCCTGCAATTCTGCCTTGATTTCAAATCCTCTTCTTTGCCTTCCCTCAATATATTTGTGGACGAGAGTTATCATTTATAACTCTGCAGGTTTGTGAATTGCCGTGCCCTGAAGCTCCATTTTACAACTCGCTTTTTTGGGAGCTGGCCGCAAAAGCGCAGGATGGCTTCAGGCCCTGTTCTGGTTCCGGGGGGGAGGATGAGCCTGTGGTTAATTCTTCTTCCTGATGGGAAAATAGAGTGACCTGTGCCTGTCCCAACACCAAGAGCTAGTCTCTCACTGGTTCCCCGTCTACCCGTTCATCCTCAGGACAAATTGCAACCTGTATGGAACAGGAGGTTAAAGGTGCTGATGCTCCAAGTAGGGAGATTATTAGTAAAGCGGCTGGAATGGCGAACCCGGGCAGAAGGAGAAGAGAAATGAGGTGCGTTTTAGAAACCTTTCCCCATCACATGGTGTACCATCTTTTTGTTTTCTCATGCATGTTTTCGATGTAGGAAGATGCCCTTGAACCTGGAGATTTGCGACCCATGCGATGGGTAACACGCAGTATTACTTTAAAGGGTCTGCGTTTGCTCACCCAACCTCACCAAACCTCTCAGCCCCAAGAGTGTCCACCCTTATGTCTCATCCAGCTGTGGGTCTAGATATGGTCAATCCAGGTTGCATCACAGCCCCTGAACGCATTGTGTAAGAATTTCTCTCTCTTTTACTGTCTTTGTTTCATGGGTTTTTCAAAGTAATTTATTTTCATAATGGGGTTTAGCTGCTTTTCACTGCTGTGTTTATGCCGCTTTACACCCACTTGACACACTAAGAGAGAGATATCAATACATAGGTTTTAAGATTATTACTAGTCAGATATATTCTTGTGCGGTGAATAGGGCGTGTTGAGTCCAGTTCTCTGAGCAAGGAGTAGGTCTTGTCTATTACATATTGGGTTTATGGAACGGTATCTGAGCTAATTTGAAACCCTTGTTTTATGTATCACCCCACCTCACCTTTCCCGTTAAGCAGCCATAGTGTGTTTTCTGCATGTGTGACTCTGTTCTGTTTTGTAATTCAGTTCAAGTGTAACGGTTTTGACATTCCCTCTATAAGTGATACCTTATGAGAAGTGTCCTTTTCTGTGTGACTTATTTCACTTAGAATTGTCCTACCTAAATCCACTCATCATGCTGCTACTAGCCTTATGACATTGATTCCATGTCTGAGTGATATTCCATTGTACATAAGGACCACAACTTCTTTATCCATTTTTCTCTTTCCTGGGATATTGAAGGTGGAATGAAGTGGAGGTCCTTGTCAACAGAGCAGCCCTAAACTTTGGGGTGCTTGTGTCTTGCTGATTTTTCATTTTCCCAATTTATACCCCCATGAGTGGAAGTGCCCTATGCTCTCTAAGCTGTGTTTTTTAGATGTTTCAGGACACACCGTACACTTCTCCAGAGTGGCTGTTGGCAATTTACATCCCGCCCATCAGTGTAGCAAGGCTCCCATTTCTCCATGGCCTGTCCTGCATTTCTGGTTTTGAGACTTTTTTCAGCATGGCCCTTTTGACCGATGGGTAGCGAGTCTTCTTTGTAGCGCTGATTTGCCTTTCCAGGTTGCTTGGTTGGCCAAAAAGGGCGTATGCGTTTTTTCCTGAATATATTCAGGAAAAAACGCATACGCCCTTTTTGGCCAAGGGCATCCTTGTCAACGTTTTGCTGCTTTTCATGTGCTTTAAAGGCGATTCGAATCTACCTCCTGAAATCTGTTTCCTGCAATTCTGCCTTGATTTCAAATCCTCTTCTTTGCCTTCCCTCAATATATTTGTGGACGAGAGTTATCATTTATAACTCTGCAGGTTTGTGAATTGCCGTGTCCTGAAGCTCCATTTTACAACTCGCTTTTTTGGGAGCTGGCCGCAAAAGCGCAGGATGGCTTCAGGCCCTCTTCTGGTTCCGGGGGGGAGGATGAGCCTGTGGTTAATTCTTCTTCCTGATGGGAAAATAGAGTGACCTGTGCCTGTCCCAACACCAAGAGCTAGTCTCTCACTGGTTCCCCGTCTACCCGTTCATCCTCAGGACAAATTGCAACCTGTACGGAACAGGAGGTTAAAGGTGCTGATGCTCCAAGTAGGGAGATTGTTAGTAAAGCGGCTGGAATGGCGAACCCGGGCACAAGGAGAAGAGAAATGAGGTGCGTTTTAGAAACCTTTCCCCATCACATGGTGTACCATCTTTTTGTTTTCTCATGCATGTTTTCGATGTAGGAAGATGCCCTTAAACCTGGAGATTTGGGACCCATGCGATGGGTACCACGCAGTATTACTTTAAAGGGTCTGCGTTTGCTCACCCAACCTCACCAAACCTCTCAGCCCCAAGAGTGTCCACCCTTATGTCTCATCCAGCTGTGGGTCTAGATATGGTCAATCCAGGTTGCATCACAGACCCTGAACGCATTGTGTAAGAATTTCGCTCTCTTTCACTGTCTTTGTTTCATGGGTTTTTCAAAGTAATTTATTTTTATAATGGGGTTTAGCTGCTTTTCACTGCTGTGTTTATGCCGCTTTACACCCACTTGACACACTAACAGAGAGATATCAATACATAGGTTTTAAGATTATTACTAGTCAGATATATTCTTGTGCGGTGAATAGGGTGTGTTGAGTCCAGTTCTCTGAGCAAGGAGTAGGTCTTGTCTATTACATATTGGGTTTATGGAGCGGTATCTGAGCTAATTTGAAACCCTTGTTTTATGTATCACCCCTCCTCACCTTTCCCGTTAAGCAGCCATAGTGTGTTTTCTGCATGTGTGACTCTGTTCTGTTTTGTAATTCAGTTCAAGTGTAACGGTTTTGACATTCCCTCTATAAGTGATACCTTATGAGAAGTGTCCTTTTCTGTGTGACTTATTTCACTTAGAATCGTCGTACCTAAATCCACTCATCATGCTGCTACTAGCCTTATGACATTGATTTCATGGCTGAGTGATATTCCATTGTACATAAGGACCACAACTTCTTTATCCATTTTTCTCTTTCCTGGGATATTGAAGGTGGAATGAAGTGGAGGTCCTTGTCAACAGAGCAGCCCTAAACTTTGGGGTGCTTGTGTCTTGCTGATTTTTCATTTTCCCAATTTATACCCCCATGAGTGGAAGTGCCCTATGCTCTCTAAGCTGTGTTTTTTAGATGTTTCAGGACACACCGTACACTTCTCCAGAGTGGCTGTTGGCAATTTACATCCCGCCCATCAGTGTAGCAAGGCTCCCATTTCTCCATGGCCTGTCCTGCATTTCTGGTTTTGAGACTTTTTTCAGCATGGCCCTTTTGACCGATGGGTAGCGAGTCTTCTTTGTAGCGCTGATTTGCCTTTCCAGGTTGCTTGGTTGGCCAAAAAGGGCGTATGCGTTTTTTCCTGAATATATTCAGGAAAAAACGCATACGCCCTTTTTGGCCAAGGGCATCATTGTCAACGTTTTGCTGCTTTTCATGTGCTTTAAAGGCGATTCGAATCTACCTCCTGAAATCTGTTTCCTGCAATTCTGCCTTGATTTCAAATCCTCTTCTTTGCCTTCCCTCAATATATTTGTGGACGAGAGTTATCATTTATAACTCTGCAGGTTTGTGAATTGCCGTGCCCTGAAGCTCCATTTTACAACTCGCTTTTTTGGGAGCTGGCCACAAAAGCGCAGGATGGCTTCAGGCCCTGTTCTGGTTCCGGGGGGGAGGATGAGCCTGTGGTTAATTCTTCTTCCTGATGGGAAAATAGAGTGACCTGTGCCTGTCCCAACACCAAGAGCTAGTCTCTCACTGGTTCCCCGTCTACCCGTTCATCCTCAGGACAAATTGCAACCTGTACGGAACAGGAGGTTAAAGGTGCTGATGCTCCAAGTAGGGAGATTGTTAGTAAAGCGGCTGGAATGGCCAACCCGGGCACAAGGAGAAGAGAAATGAGGTGCGTTTTAGAAACCTTTCCCCATCACATGGTGTACCATCTTTTTGTTTTCTCATGCATGTTTTCGATGTAGGAAGATGCCCTTGAACCTGGAGATTTGCGACCCATGCGATGGGTAACACGCAGTATTACTTTAAAGGGTCTGCGTTTGCTCACCCAACCTCACCAAACCTCTCAGCCCCAAGAGTGTCCACCCTTATGTCTCATCCAGCTGTGGTTCTAGATATGGTCAATCCAGGTTGCATCACAGCCCCTGAACGCATTGTGTAAGAATTTCTCTCTCTTTCACTGTCTTTGTTTCATGGGTTTTTCAAAGTAATTTATTTTTATAATGGGGTTTAGCTGCTTTTCACTGCTGTGTTTATGCCGCTTTACACCCACTTGACACACTAACAGTGAGATATCAATACATAGGCTTTAAGATTATTACTAGTCAGATATATTCTTGTGCGGTGAATAGGGTGTGTTGAGTCCAGTTCTCTGAGCAAGGAGTAGGTCTTGTCTATTACATATTGGGTTTATGGAACGGTATCTGAGCTAATTTGAAACCCTTGTTTTATGTATCACCCCACCTCACCTTTCCCGTTAAGCAGCCATAGTGTGTTTTCTGCATGTGTGACTCTGTTCTGTTTTGTAATTCAGTTCAAGTGTAACGGTTTTGACATTCCCTCTATAAGTGATACCTTATGAGAAGTGTCCTTTTCTGTGTGACTTATTTCACTTAGAATCGTCGTACCTAAATCCACTCATCATGCTGCTACTAGCCTTATGACATTGATTCCATGGCTGAGTGATATTCCATTGTACATAAGGACCACAACTTCTTTATCCATTTTTCTCTTTCCTGGGATATTGAAGGTGGAATGAAGTGGAGGTCCTTGTCAACAGAGCAGCCCTAAACTTTGGGGTGCTTGTGTCTTGCTGATTTTTCATTTTCCCAATTTATACCCCCATGAGTGGAAGTGCCCTATGCTCTCTAAGCTGTGTTTTTTAGATGTTTCAGGACACACCGTACACTTCTCCAGAGTGGCTGTTGGCAATTTACATCCCGCCCATCAGTGTAGCAAGGCTCCCATTTCTCCATGGCCTGTCCTGCATTTCTGGTTTTGAGACTTTTTTCAGCATGGCCCTTTTGACCGATGGGTAGCGAGTCTTCTTTGTAGCGCTGATTTGCCTTTCCAGGTTGCTTGGTTGGCCAAAAAGGGCGTATGCGTTTTTTCCTGAATATATTCAGGAAAAAACGCATACGCCCTTTTTGGCCAAGGGCATCATTGTCAACGTTTTGCTGCTTTTCATGTGCTTTAAAGGCGATTCGAATCTACCTCCTGAAATCTGTTTCCTGCAATTCTGCCTTGATTTCAAATCCTCTTCTTTGCCTTCCCTCAATATATTTGTGGACGAGAGTTATCATTTATAACTCTGCAGGTTTGTGAATTGCCGTGCCCTGAAGCTCCATTTTACAACTCGCTTTTTTGGGAGCTGGCCGCAAAAGCGCAGGATGGCTTCAGGCCCTGTTCTGGTTCCGGGGGGGAGGATGAGCCTGTGGTTAATTCTTCTTCCTGATGGGAAAATAGAGTGACCTGTGCCTGTCCCAACACCAAGAGCTAGTCTCTCACTGGTTCCCCGTCTACCCGTTCATCCTCAGGACAAATTGCAACCTGTACGGAACAGGAGGTTAAAGGTGCTGATGCTCCAAGTAGGGAGATTGTTAGTAAAGCGGCTGGAATGGCGAACCCGGGCACAAGGAGAAGAGAAATGAGGTGCGTTTTAGAAACCTTTCCCCATCACATGGTGTACCATCGTTTTGTTTTCTCATGCATGTTTTCGATGTAGGAAGATGCCCTTAAACCTGGAGATTTGGGACCCATGCGAGGGGTACCACGCAGTATTACTTTAAAGGGTCTGCGTTTGCTCACCCAACCTCACCAAACCTCTCAGCCCCAAGAGTGTCCACCCTTATGTCTCATCCAGCTGTGGGTCTAGATATGGTCAATCCAGGTTGCATCACAGCCCCTGAACGCATTGTGTAAGAATTTCGCTCTCTTTCACTGTCTTTGTTTCATGGGTTTTTCAAAGTAATTTATTTTTATAATGGGGTTTAGCTGCTTTTCACTCCTGTGTTTATGCCGCTTTACACCCACTTGACACACTAACAGAGAGATATCAATACATAGGCTTTAAGATTATTACTAGTCAGATATATTCTTGTGCGGTGAATAGGGTGTGTTGAGTCCAGTTCTCTGAGCAAGGAGTAGGTCTTGTCTATTACATATTGGGTTTATGGAACGGTATCTGAGCTAATTTGAAACCCTTGTTTTATGTATCACCCCACCTCACCTTTCCCGTTAAGCAGCCATAGTGTGTTTTCTGCATGTGTGACTCTGTTCTGTTTTGTAATTCAGTTCAAGTGTAACGGTTTTGACATTCCCTCTATAAGTGATACCTTATGAGAAGTGTCCTTTTCTGTGTGACTTATTTCACTTAGAATCGTCGTACCTAAATCCACTCATCATGCTGCTACTAGCCTTATGACATTGATTCCATGGCTGAGTGATATTCCATTGTACATAAGGACCACAACTTCTTTATCCATTTTTCTCTTTCCTGGGATATTGAAGGTGGAATGAAGTGGAGGTCCTTGTCAACAGAGCAGCCCTAAACTTTGGGGTGCTTGTGTCTTGCTGATTTTTCATTTTCCCAATTTATACCCCCATGAGTGGAAGTGCCCTATGCTCTCTAAGCTGTGTTTTTTAGATGTTTCAGGACACACCGTACACTTCTCCAGAGTGGCTGTTGGCAATTTACATCCCGCCCATCAGTGTAGCAAGGCTCCCATTTCTCCATGGCCTGTCCTGCATTTCTGGTTTTGAGACTTTTTTCAGCATGGCCCTTTTGACCGATGGGTAGCGAGTCTTCTTTGTAGCGCTGATTTGCCTTTCCAGGTTGCTTGGTTGGCCAAAAAGGGCGTATGCGTTTTTTCCTGAATATATTCAGGAAAAAACGCATACGCCCTTTTTGGCCAAGGGCATCATTGTCAACGTTTTGCTGCTTTTCATGTGCTTTAAAGGCGATTCGAATCTACCTCCTGAAATCTGTTTCCTGCAATTCTGCCTTGATTTCAAATCCTCTTCTTTGCCTTCCCTCAATATATTTGTGGACGAGAGTTATCATTTATAACTCTGCAGGTTTGTGAATTGCCGTGCCCTGAAGCTCCATTTTACAACTCGCTTTTTTGGGAGCTGGCCGCAAAAGCGCAGGATGGCTTCAGGCCCTCTTCTGGTTCCGGGGGGGAGGATGAGCCTGTGGTTAATTCTTCTTCCTGATGGGAAAATAGAGTGACCTGTGCCTGTCCCAACACCAAGAGCTAGTCTCTCACTGGTTCCCCGTCTACCCGTTCATCCTCAGGACAAATTGCAACCTGTACGGAACAGGAGGTTAAAGGTGCTGATGCTCCAAGTAGGGAGATTGTTAGTAAAGCGGCTGGAATGGCCAACCCGGGCACAAGGAGAAGAGAAATGAGGTGCGTTTTAGAAACCTTTCCCCATCACATGGTGTACCATCGTTTTGTTTTCTCATGCATGTTTTCGATGTAGGAAGATGCCCTTAAACCTGGAGATTTGGGACCCATGCGAGGGGTACCACGCAGTATTACTTTAAAGGGTCTGCGTTTGCTCACCCAACCTCACCAAACCTCTCAGCCCCAAGAGTGTCCACCCTTATGTCTCATCCAGCTGTGGGTCTAGATATGGTCAATCCAGGTTGCATCACAGCCCCTGAACGCATTGTGTAAGAATTTCGCTCTCTTTCACTGTCTTTGTTTCATGGGTTTTTCAAAGTAATTTATTTTTATAATGGGGTTTAGCTGCTTTTCACTGCTGTGTTTATGCCGCTTTACACCCACTTGACACACTAACAGAGAGATATCAATACATAGGCTTTAAGATTATTACTAGTCAGATATATTCTTGTGCGGTGAATAGGGTGTGTTGAGTCCAGTTCTCTGAGCAAGGAGTAGGTCTTGTCTATTACATATTGGGTTTATGGAACGGTATCTGAGCTAATTTGAAACCCTTGTTTTATGTATCACCCCACCTCACCTTTCCCGTTAAGCAGCCATAGTGTGTTTTCTGCATGTGTGACTCTGTTCTGTTTTGTAATTCAGTTCAAGTGTAACGGTTTTGACATTCCCTCTATAAGTGATACCTTATGAGAAGTGTCCTTTTCTGTGTGACTTATTTCACTTAGAATCGTCGTACCTAAATCCACTCATCATGCTGCTACTAGCCTTATGACATTGATTCCATGGCTGAGTGATATTCCATTGTACATAAGGACCACAACTTCTTTATCCATTTTTCTCTTTCCTGGGATATTGAAGGTGGAATGAAGTGGAGGTCCTTGTCAACAGAGCAGCCCTAAACTTTGGGGTGCTTGTGTCTTGCTGATTTTTCATTTTCCCAATTTATACCCCCATGAGTGGAAGTGCCCTATGCTCTCTAAGCTGTGTTTTTTAGATGTTTCAGGACACACCGTACACTTCTCCAGAGTGGCTGTTGGCAATTTACATCCCGCCCATCAGTGTAGCAAGGCTCCCATTTCTCCATGGCCTGTCCTGCATTTCTGGTTTTGAGACTTTTTTCAGCATGGCCCTTTTGACCGATGGGTAGCGAGTCTTCTTTGTAGCGCTGATTTGCCTTTCCAGGTTGCTTGGTTGGCCAAAAAGGGCGTATGCGTTTTTTCCTGAATATATTCAGGAAAAAACGCATACGCCCTTTTTGGCCAAGGGCATCATTGTCAACGTTTTGCTGCTTTTCATGTGCTTTAAAGGCGATTCGAATCTACCTCCTGAAATCTGTTTCCTGCAATTCTGCCTTGATTTCAAATCCTCTTCTTTGCCTTCCCTCAATATATTTGTGGACGAGAGTTATCATTTATAACTCTGCAGGTTTGTGAATTGCCGTGCCCTGAAGCTCCATTTTACAACTCGCTTTTTTGGGAGCTGGCCGCAAAAGCGCAGGATGGCTTCAGGCCCTGTTCTGGTTCCGGGGGGGAGGATGAGCCTGTGGTTAATTCTTCTTCCTGATGGGAAAATAGAGTGACCTGTGCCTGTCCCAACACCAAGAGCTAGTCTCTCACTGGTTCCCCGTCTACCCGTTCATCCTCAGGACTAATTGCAACCTGTACGGAACAGGAGGTTAAAGGTGCTGATGCTCCAAGTAGGGAGATTGTTAGTAAAGCGGCTGGAATGGCCAACCCGGGCACAAGGAGAAGAGAAATGAGGTGCGTTTTAGAAACCTTTCCCCATCACATGGTGTACCATCGTTTTGTTTTCTCATGCATGTTTTCGATGTAGGAAGATGCCCTTGAACCTGGAGATTTGGGACCCATGCGATGGGTACCACGCAGTATTACTTTAAAGGGTCTGCGTTTGCTCACCCAACCTCACCAAACCTCTCAGCCCCAAGAGTGTCCACCCTTATGTCTCATCCAGCTGTGGTTCTAGATATGGTCAATCCAGGTTGCATCACAGCCCCTGAACGCATTGTGTAAGAATTTCTCTCTCTTTCACTGTCTTTGTTTCATGGGTTTTTCAAAGTAATTTATTTTTATAATGGGGTTTAGCTGCTTTTCACTGCTGTGTTTATGCCGCTTTACACCCACTTGACACACTAACAGTGAGATATCAATACATAGGCTTTAAGATTATTACTAGTCAGATATATTCTTGTGCGGTGAATAGGGTGTGTTGAGTCCAGTTCTCTGAGCAAGGAGTAGGTCTTGTCTATTACATATTGGGTTTATGGAACGGTATCTGAGCTAATTTGAAACCCTTGTTTTATGTATCACCCCACCTCACCTTTCCCGTTAAGCAGCCATAGTGTGTTTTCTGCATGTGTGACTCTGTTCTGTTTTGTAATTCAGTTCAAGTGTAACGGTTTTGACATTCCCTCTATAAGTGATACCTTATGAGAAGTGTCCTTTTCTGTGTGACTTATTTCACTTAGAATCGTCGTACCTAAATCCACTCATCATGCTGCTACTAGCCTTATGACATTGATTCCATGGCTGAGTGATATTCCATTGTACATAAGGACCACAACTTCTTTATCCATTTTTCTCTTTCCTGGGATATTGAAGGTGGAATGAAGTGGAGGTCCTTGTCAACAGAGCAGCCCTAAACTTTGGGGTGCTTGTGTCTTGCTGATTTTTCATTTTCCCAATTTATACCCCCATGAGTGGAAGTGCCCTATGCTCTCTAAGCTGTGTTTTTTAGATGTTTCAGGACACACCGTACACTTCTCCAGAGTGGCTGTTGGCAATTTACATCCCGCCCATCAGTGTAGCAAGGCTCCCATTTCTCCATGGCCTGTCCTGCATTTCTGGTTTTGAGACTTTTTTCAGCATGGCCCTTTTGACCGATGGGTAGCGAGTCTTCTTTGTAGCGCTGATTTGCCTTTCCAGGTTGCTTGGTTGGCCAAAAAGGGCGTATGCGTTTTTTCCTGAATATATTCAGGAAAAAACGCATACGCCCTTTTTGGCCAAGGGCATCATTGTCAACGTTTTGCTGCTTTTCATGTGCTTTAAAGGCGATTCGAATCTACCTCCTGAAATCTGTTTCCTGCAATTCTGCCTTGATTTCAAATCCTCTTCTTTGCCTTCCCTCAATATATTTGTGGACGAGAGTTATCATTTATAACTCTGCAGGTTTGTGAATTGCCGTGCCCTGAAGCTCCATTTTACAACTCGCTTTTTTGGGAGCTGGCCGCAAAAGCGCAGGATGGCTTCAGGCCCTGTTCTGGTTCCGGGGGGGAGGATGAGCCTGTGGTTAATTCTTCTTCCTGATGGGAAAATAGAGTGACCTGTGCCTGTCCCAACACCAAGAGCTAGTCTCTCACTGGTTCCCCGTCTACCCGTTCATCCTCAGGACAAATTGCAACCTGTACGGAACAGGAGGTTAAAGGTGCTGATGCTCCAAGTAGGGAGATTGTTAGTAAAGCGGCTGGAATGGCCAACCCGGGCACAAGGAGAAGAGAAATGAGGTGCGTTTTAGAAACCTTTCCCCATCACATGGTGTACCATCGTTTTGTTTTCTCATGCATGTTTTCGATGTAGGAAGATGCCCTTAAACCTGGAGATTTGGGACCCATGCGAGGGGTACCACGCAGTATTACTTTAAAGGGTCTGCGTTTGCTCACCCAACCTCACCAAACCTCTCAGCCCCAAGAGTGTCCACCCTTATGTCTCATCCAGCTGTGGGTCTAGATATGGTCAATCCAGGTTGCATCACAGCCCCTGAACGCATTGTGTAAGAATTTCGCTCTCTTTCACTGTCTTTGTTTCATGGGTTTTTCAAAGTAATTTATTTTTATAATGGGGTTTAGCTGCTTTTCACTGCTGTGTTTATGCCGCTTTACACCCACTTGACACACTAACAGAGAGATATCAATACATAGGCTTTAAGATTATTACTAGTCAGATATATTCTTGTGCGGTGAATAGGGTGTGTTGAGTCCAGTTCTCTGAGCAAGGAGTAGGTCTTGTCTATTACATATTGGGTTTATGGAACGGTATCTGAGCTAATTTGAAACCCTTGTTTTATGTATCACCCCACCTCACCTTTCCCGTTAAGCAGCCATAGTGTGTTTTCTGCATGTGTGACTCTGTTCTGTTTTGTAATTCAGTTCAAGTGTAACGGTTTTGACATTCCCTCTATAAGTGATACCTTATGAGAAGTGTCCTTTTCTGTGTGACTTATTTCACTTAGAATCGTCGTACCTAAATCCACTCATCATGCTGCTACTAGCCTTATGACATTGATTCCATGGCTGAGTGATATTCCATTGTACATAAGGACCACAACTTCTTTATCCATTTTTCTCTTTCCTGGGATATTGAAGGTGGAATGAAGTGGAGGTCCTTGTCAACAGAGCAGCCCTAAACTTTGGGGTGCTTGTGTCTTGCTGATTTTTCATTTTCCCAATTTATACCCCCATGAGTGGAAGTGCCCTATGCTCTCTAAGCTGTGTTTTTTAGATGTTTCAGGACACACCGTACACTTCTCCAGAGTGGCTGTTGGCAATTTACATCCCGCCCATCAGTGTAGCAAGGCTCCCATTTCTCCATGGCCTGTCCTGCATTTCTGGTTTTGAGACTTTTTTCAGCATGGCCCTTTTGACCGATGGGTAGCGAGTCTTCTTTGTAGCGCTGATTTGCCTTTCCAGGTTGCTTGGTTGGCCAAAAAGGGCGTATGCGTTTTTTCCTGAATATATTCAGGAAAAAACGCATACGCCCTTTTTGGCCAAGGGCATCATTGTCAACGTTTTGCTGCTTTTCATGTGCTTTAAAGGCGATTCGAATCTACCTCCTGAAATCTGTTTCCTGCAATTCTGCCTTGATTTCAAATCCTCTTCTTTGCCTTCCCTCAATATATTTGTGGACGAGAGTTATCATTTATAACTCTGCAGGTTTGTGAATTGCCGTGCCCTGAAGCTCCATTTTACAACTCGCTTTTTTGGGAGCTGGCCGCAAAAGCGCAGGATGGCTTCAGGCCCTGTTCTGGTTCCGGGGGGGAGGATGAGCCTGTGGTTAATTCTTCTTCCTGATGGGAAAATAGAGTGACCTGTGCCTGTCCCAACACCAAGAGCTAGTCTCTCACTGGTTCCCCGTCTACCCGTTCATCCTCAGGACAAATTGCAACCTGTACGGAACAGGAGGTTAAAGGTGCTGATGCTCCAAGTAGGGAGATTGTTAGTAAAGCGGCTGGAATGGCCAACCCGGGCACAAGGAGAAGAGAAATGAGGTGCGTTTTAGAAACCTTTCCCCATCACATGGTGTACCATCGTTTTGTTTTCTCATGCATGTTTTCGATGTAGGAAGATGCCCTTAAACCTGGAGATTTGGGACCCATGCGAGGGGTACCACGCAGTATTACTTTAAAGGGTCTGCGTTTGCTCACCCAACCTCACCAAACCTCTCAGCCCCAAGAGTGTCCACCCTTATGTCTCATCCAGCTGTGGGTCTAGATATGGTCAATCCAGGTTGCATCACAGCCCCTGAACGCATTGTGTAAGAATTTCGCTCTCTTTCACTGTCTTTGTTTCATGGGTTTTTCAAAGTAATTTATTTTTATAATGGGGTTTAGCTGCTTTTCACTGCTGTGTTTATGCCGCTTTACACCCACTTGACACACTAACAGAGAGATATCAATACATAGGCTTTAAGATTATTACTAGTCAGATATATTCTTGTGCGGTGAATAGGGTGTGTTGAGTCCAGTTCTCTGAGCAAGGAGTAGGTCTTGTCTATTACATATTGGGTTTATGGAACGGTATCTGAGCTAATTTGAAACCCTTGTTTTATGTATCACCCCACCTCACCTTTCCCGTTAAGCAGCCATAGTGTGTTTTCTGCATGTGTGACTCTGTTCTGTTTTGTAATTCAGTTCAAGTGTAACGGTTTTGACATTCCCTCTATAAGTGATACCTTATGAGAAGTGTCCTTTTCTGTGTGACTTATTTCACTTAGAATCGTCGTACCTAAATCCACTCATCATGCTGCTACTAGCCTTATGACATTGATTCCATGGCTGAGTGATATTCCATTGTACATAAGGACCACAACTTCTTTATCCATTTTTCTCTTTCCTGGGATATTGAAGGTGGAATGAAGTGGAGGTCCTTGTCAACAGAGCAGCCCTAAACTTTGGGGTGCTTGTGTCTTGCTGATTTTTCATTTTCCCAATTTATACCCCCATGAGTGGAAGTGCCCTATGCTCTCTAAGCTGTGTTTTTTAGATGTTTCAGGACACACCGTACACTTCTCCAGAGTGGCTGTTGGCAATTTACATCCCGCCCATCAGTGTAGCAAGGCTCCCATTTCTCCATGGCCTGTCCTGCATTTCTGGTTTTGAGACTTTTTTCAGCATGGCCCTTTTGACCGATGGGTAGCGAGTCTTCTTTGTAGCGCTGATTTGCCTTTCCAGGTTGCTTGGTTGGCCAAAAAGGGCGTATGCGTTTTTTCCTGAATATATTCAGGAAAAAACGCATACGCCCTTTTTGGCCAAGGGCATCATTGTCAACGTTTTGCTGCTTTTCATGTGCTTTAAAGGCGATTCGAATCTACCTCCTGAAATCTGTTTCCTGCAATTCTGCCTTGATTTCAAATCCTCTTCTTTGCCTTCCCTCAATATATTTGTGGACGAGAGTTATCATTTATAACTCTGCAGGTTTGTGAATTGCCGTGCCCTGAAGCTCCATTTTACAACTCGCTTTTTTGGGAGCTGGCCGCAAAAGCGCAGGATGGCTTCAGGCCCTGTTCTGGTTCCGGGGGGGAGGATGAGCCTGTGGTTAATTCTTCTTCCTGATGGGAAAATAGAGTGACCTGTGCCTGTCCCAACACCAAGAGCTAGTCTCTCACTGGTTCCCCGTCTACCCGTTCATCCTCAGGACAAATTGCAACCTGTACGGAACAGGAGGTTAAAGGTGCTGATGCTCCAAGTAGGGAGATTGTTAGTAAAGCGGCTGGAATGGCCAACCCGGGCACAAGGAGAAGAGAAATGAGGTGCGTTTTAGAAACCTTTCCCCATCACATGGTGTACCATCGTTTTGTTTTCTCATGCATGTTTTCGATGTAGGAAGATGCCCTTAAACCTGGAGATTTGGGACCCATGCGAGGGGTACCACGCAGTATTACTTTAAAGGGTCTGCGTTTGCTCACCCAACCTCACCAAACCTCTCAGCCCCAAGAGTGTCCACCCTTATGTCTCATCCAGCTGTGGGTCTAGATATGGTCAATCCAGGTTGCATCACAGCCCCTGAACGCATTGTGTAAGAATTTCGCTCTCTTTCACTGTCTTTGTTTCATGGGTTTTTCAAAGTAATTTATTTTTATAATGGGGTTTAGCTGCTTTTCACTGCTGTGTTTATGCCGCTTTACACCCACTTGACACACTAACAGAGAGATATCAATACATAGGCTTTAAGATTATTACTAGTCAGATATATTCTTGTGCGGTGAATAGGGTGTGTTGAGTCCAGTTCTCTGAGCAAGGAGTAGGTCTTGTCTATTACATATTGGGTTTATGGAACGGTATCTGAGCTAATTTGAAACCCTTGTTTTATGTATCACCCCACCTCACCTTTCCCGTTAAGCAGCCATAGTGTGTTTTCTGCATGTGTGACTCTGTTCTGTTTTGTAATTCAGTTCAAGTGTAACGGTTTTGACATTCCCTCTATAAGTGATACCTTATGAGAAGTGTCCTTTTCTGTGTGACTTATTTCACTTAGAATCGTCGTACCTAAATCCACTCATCATGCTGCTACTAGCCTTATGACATTGATTCCATGGCTGAGTGATATTCCATTGTACATAAGGACCACAACTTCTTTATCCATTTTTCTCTTTCCTGGGATATTGAAGGTGGAATGAAGTGGAGGTCCTTGTCAACAGAGCAGCCCTAAACTTTGGGGTGCTTGTGTCTTGCTGATTTTTCATTTTCCCAATTTATACCCCCATGAGTGGAAGTGCCCTATGCTCTCTAAGCTGTGTTTTTTAGATGTTTCAGGACACACCGTACACTTCTCCAGAGTGGCTGTTGGCAATTTACATCCCGCCCATCAGTGTAGCAAGGCTCCCATTTCTCCATGGCCTGTCCTGCATTTCTGGTTTTGAGACTTTTTTCAGCATGGCCCTTTTGACCGATGGGTAGCGAGTCTTCTTTGTAGCGCTGATTTGCCTTTCCAGGTTGCTTGGTTGGCCAAAAAGGGCGTATGCGTTTTTTCCTGAATATATTCAGGAAAAAACGCATACGCCCTTTTTGGCCAAGGGCATCATTGTCAACGTTTTGCTGCTTTTCATGTGCTTTAAAGGCGATTCGAATCTACCTCCTGAAATCTGTTTCCTGCAATTCTGCCTTGATTTCAAATCCTCTTCTTTGCCTTCCCTCAATATATTTGTGGACGAGAGTTATCATTTATAACTCTGCAGGTTTGTGAATTGCCGTGCCCTGAAGCTCCATTTTACAACTCGCTTTTTTGGGAGCTGGCCGCAAAAGCGCAGGATGGCTTCAGGCCCTGTTCTGGTTCCGGGGGGGAGGATGAGCCTGTGGTTAATTCTTCTTCCTGATGGGAAAATAGAGTGACCTGTGCCTGTCCCAACACCAAGAGCTAGTCTCTCACTGGTTCCCCGTCTACCCGTTCATCCTCAGGACAAATTGCAACCTGTACGGAACAGGAGGTTAAAGGTGCTGATGCTCCAAGTAGGGAGATTGTTAGTAAAGCGGCTGGAATGGCCAACCCGGGCACAAGGAGAAGAGAAATGAGGTGCGTTTTAGAAACCTTTCCCCATCACATGGTGTACCATCGTTTTGTTTTCTCATGCATGTTTTCGATGTAGGAAGATGCCCTTAAACCTGGAGATTTGGGACCCATGCGAGGGGTACCACGCAGTATTACTTTAAAGGGTCTGCGTTTGCTCACCCAACCTCACCAAACCTCTCAGCCCCAAGAGTGTCCACCCTTATGTCTCATCCAGCTGTGGGTCTAGATATGGTCAATCCAGGTTGCATCACAGCCCCTGAACGCATTGTGTAAGAATTTCGCTCTCTTTCACTGTCTTTGTTTCATGGGTTTTTCAAAGTAATTTATTTTTATAATGGGGTTTAGCTGCTTTTCACTGCTGTGTTTATGCCGCTTTACACCCACTTGACACACTAACAGAGAGATATCAATACATAGGCTTTAAGATTATTACTAGTCAGATATATTCTTGTGCGGTGAATAGGGTGTGTTGAGTCCAGTTCTCTGAGCAAGGAGTAGGTCTTGTCTATTACATATTGGGTTTATGGAACGGTATCTGAGCTAATTTGAAACCCTTGTTTTATGTATCACCCCACCTCACCTTTCCCGTTAAGCAGCCATAGTGTGTTTTCTGCATGTGTGACTCTGTTCTGTTTTGTAATTCAGTTCAAGTGTAACGGTTTTGACATTCCCTCTATAAGTGATACCTTATGAGAAGTGTCCTTTTCTGTGTGACTTATTTCACTTAGAATCGTCGTACCTAAATCCACTCATCATGCTGCTACTAGCCTTATGACATTGATTCCATGGCTGAGTGATATTCCATTGTACATAAGGACCACAACTTCTTTATCCATTTTTCTCTTTCCTGGGATATTGAAGGTGGAATGAAGTGGAGGTCCTTGTCAACAGAGCAGCCCTAAACTTTGGGGTGCTTGTGTCTTGCTGATTTTTCATTTTCCCAATTTATACCCCCATGAGTGGAAGTGCCCTATGCTCTCTAAGCTGTGTTTTTTAGATGTTTCAGGACACACCGTACACTTCTCCAGAGTGGCTGTTGGCAATTTACATCCCGCCCATCAGTGTAGCAAGGCTCCCATTTCTCCATGGCCTGTCCTGCATTTCTGGTTTTGAGACTTTTTTCAGCATGGCCCTTTTGACCGATGGGTAGCGAGTCTTCTTTGTAGCGCTGATTTGCCTTTCCAGGTTGCTTGGTTGGCCAAAAAGGGCGTATGCGTTTTTTCCTGAATATATTCAGGAAAAAACGCATACGCCCTTTTTGGCCAAGGGCATCATTGTCAACGTTTTGCTGCTTTTCATGTGCTTTAAAGGCGATTCGAATCTACCTCCTGAAATCTGTTTCCTGCAATTCTGCCTTGATTTCAAATCCTCTTCTTTGCCTTCCCTCAATATATTTGTGGACGAGAGTTATCATTTATAACTCTGCAGGTTTGTGAATTGCCGTGCCCTGAAGCTCCATTTTACAACTCGCTTTTTTGGGAGCTGGCCGCAAAAGCGCAGGATGGCTTCAGGCCCTGTTCTGGTTCCGGGGGGGAGGATGAGCCTGTGGTTAATTCTTCTTCCTGATGGGAAAATAGAGTGACCTGTGCCTGTCCCAACACCAAGAGCTAGTCTCTCACTGGTTCCCCGTCTACCCGTTCATCCTCAGGACAAATTGCAACCTGTACGGAACAGGAGGTTAAAGGTGCTGATGCTCCAAGTAGGGAGATTGTTAGTAAAGCGGCTGGAATGGCCAACCCGGGCACAAGGAGAAGAGAAATGAGGTGCGTTTTAGAAACCTTTCCCCATCACATGGTGTACCATCGTTTTGTTTTCTCATGCATGTTTTCGATGTAGGAAGATGCCCTTAAACCTGGAGATTTGGGACCCATGCGAGGGGTACCACGCAGTATTACTTTAAAGGGTCTGCGTTTGCTCACCCAACCTCACCAAACCTCTCAGCCCCAAGAGTGTCCACCCTTATGTCTCATCCAGCTGTGGGTCTAGATATGGTCAATCCAGGTTGCATCACAGCCCCTGAACGCATTGTGTAAGAATTTCGCTCTCTTTCACTGTCTTTGTTTCATGGGTTTTTCAAAGTAATTTATTTTTATAATGGGGTTTAGCTGCTTTTCACTGCTGTGTTTATGCCGCTTTACACCCACTTGACACACTAACAGAGAGATATCAATACATAGGCTTTAAGATTATTACTAGTCAGATATATTCTTGTGCGGTGAATAGGGTGTGTTGAGTCCAGTTCTCTGAGCAAGGAGTAGGTCTTGTCTATTACATATTGGGTTTATGGAACGGTATCTGAGCTAATTTGAAACCCTTGTTTTATGTATCACCCCACCTCACCTTTCCCGTTAAGCAGCCATAGTGTGTTTTCTGCATGTGTGACTCTGTTCTGTTTTGTAATTCAGTTCAAGTGTAACGGTTTTGACATTCCCTCTATAAGTGATACCTTATGAGAAGTGTCCTTTTCTGTGTGACTTATTTCACTTAGAATCGTCGTACCTAAATCCACTCATCATGCTGCTACTAGCCTTATGACATTGATTCCATGGCTGAGTGATATTCCATTGTACATAAGGACCACAACTTCTTTATCCATTTTTCTCTTTCCTGGGATATTGAAGGTGGAATGAAGTGGAGGTCCTTGTCAACAGAGCAGCCCTAAACTTTGGGGTGCTTGTGTCTTGCTGATTTTTCATTTTCCCAATTTATACCCCCATGAGTGGAAGTGCCCTATGCTCTCTAAGCTGTGTTTTTTAGATGTTTCAGGACACACCGTACACTTCTCCAGAGTGGCTGTTGGCAATTTACATCCCGCCCATCAGTGTAGCAAGGCTCCCATTTCTCCATGGCCTGTCCTGCATTTCTGGTTTTGAGACTTTTTTCAGCATGGCCCTTTTGACCGATGGGTAGCGAGTCTTCTTTGTAGCGCTGATTTGCCTTTCCAGGTTGCTTGGTTGGCCAAAAAGGGCGTATGCGTTTTTTCCTGAATATATTCAGGAAAAAACGCATACGCCCTTTTTGGCCAAGGGCATCATTGTCAACGTTTTGCTGCTTTTCATGTGCTTTAAAGGCGATTCGAATCTACCTCCTGAAATCTGTTTCCTGCAATTCTGCCTTGATTTCAAATCCTCTTCTTTGCCTTCCCTCAATATATTTGTGGACGAGAGTTATCATTTATAACTCTGCAGGTTTGTGAATTGCCGTGCCCTGAAGCTCCATTTTACAACTCGCTTTTTTGGGAGCTGGCCGCAAAAGCGCAGGATGGCTTCAGGCCCTGTTCTGGTTCCGGGGGGGAGGATGAGCCTGTGGTTAATTCTTCTTCCTGATGGGAAAATAGAGTGACCTGTGCCTGTCCCAACACCAAGAGCTAGTCTCTCACTGGTTCCCCGTCTACCCGTTCATCCTCAGGACAAATTGCAACCTGTACGGAACAGGAGGTTAAAGGTGCTGATGCTCCAAGTAGGGAGATTGTTAGTAAAGCGGCTGGAATGGCCAACCCGGGCACAAGGAGAAGAGAAATGAGGTGCGTTTTAGAAACCTTTCCCCATCACATGGTGTACCATCGTTTTGTTTTCTCATGCATGTTTTCGATGTAGGAAGATGCCCTTAAACCTGGAGATTTGGGACCCATGCGAGGGGTACCACGCAGTATTACTTTAAAGGGTCTGCGTTTGCTCACCCAACCTCACCAAACCTCTCAGCCCCAAGAGTGTCCACCCTTATGTCTCATCCAGCTGTGGGTCTAGATATGGTCAATCCAGGTTGCATCACAGCCCCTGAACGCATTGTGTAAGAATTTCGCTCTCTTTCACTGTCTTTGTTTCATGGGTTTTTCAAAGTAATTTATTTTTATAATGGGGTTTAGCTGCTTTTCACTGCTGTGTTTATGCCGCTTTACACCCACTTGACACACTAACAGAGAGATATCAATACATAGGCTTTAAGATTATTACTAGTCAGATATATTCTTGTGCGGTGAATAGGGTGTGTTGAGTCCAGTTCTCTGAGCAAGGAGTAGGTCTTGTCTATTACATATTGGGTTTATGGAACGGTATCTGAGCTAATTTGAAACCCTTGTTTTATGTATCACCCCACCTCACCTTTCCCGTTAAGCAGCCATAGTGTGTTTTCTGCATGTGTGACTCTGTTCTGTTTTGTAATTCAGTTCAAGTGTAACGGTTTTGACATTCCCTCTATAAGTGATACCTTATGAGAAGTGTCCTTTTCTGTGTGACTTATTTCACTTAGAATCGTCGTACCTAAATCCACTCATCATGCTGCTACTAGCCTTATGACATTGATTCCATGGCTGAGTGATATTCCATTGTACATAAGGACCACAACTTCTTTATCCATTTTTCTCTTTCCTGGGATATTGAAGGTGGAATGAAGTGGAGGTCCTTGTCAACAGAGCAGCCCTAAACTTTGGGGTGCTTGTGTCTTGCTGATTTTTCATTTTCCCAATTTATACCCCCATGAGTGGAAGTGCCCTATGCTCTCTAAGCTGTGTTTTTTAGATGTTTCAGGACACACCGTACACTTCTCCAGAGTGGCTGTTGGCAATTTACATCCCGCCCATCAGTGTAGCAAGGCTCCCATTTCTCCATGGCCTGTCCTGCATTTCTGGTTTTGAGACTTTTTTCAGCATGGCCCTTTTGACCGATGGGTAGCGAGTCTTCTTTGTAGCGCTGATTTGCCTTTCCAGGTTGCTTGGTTGGCCAAAAAGGGCGTATGCGTTTTTTCCTGAATATATTCAGGAAAAAACGCATACGCCCTTTTTGGCCAAGGGCATCATTGTCAACGTTTTGCTGCTTTTCATGTGCTTTAAAGGCGATTCGAATCTACCTCCTGAAATCTGTTTCCTGCAATTCTGCCTTGATTTCAAATCCTCTTCTTTGCCTTCCCTCAATATATTTGTGGACGAGAGTTATCATTTATAACTCTGCAGGTTTGTGAATTGCCGTGCCCTGAAGCTCCATTTTACAACTCGCTTTTTTGGGAGCTGGCCGCAAAAGCGCAGGATGGCTTCAGGCCCTGTTCTGGTTCCGGGGGGGAGGATGAGCCTGTGGTTAATTCTTCTTCCTGATGGGAAAATAGAGTGACCTGTGCCTGTCCCAACACCAAGAGCTAGTCTCTCACTGGTTCCCCGTCTACCCGTTCATCCTCAGGACAAATTGCAACCTGTATGGAACAGGAGGTTAAAGGTGCTGATGCTCCAAGTAGGGAGATTGTTAGTAAAGCGGCTGGAATGGCGAACCCGGGCACAAGGAGAAGAGAAATGAGGTGCGTTTTAGAAACCTTTCCCCATCACATGGTGTACCATCGTTTTGTTTTCTCATGCATGTTTTCGATGTAGGAAGATGCCCTTAAACCTGGAGATTTGGGACCCATGCGAGGGGTACCACGCAGTATTACTTTAAAGGGTCTGCGTTTGCTCACCCAACCTCACCAAACCTCTCAGCCCCAAGAGTGTCCACCCTTATGTCTCATCCAGCTGTGGGTCTAGATATGGTCAATCCAGGTTGCATCACAGCCCCTGAACGCATTGTGTAAGAATTTCGCTCTCTTTCACTGTCTTTGTTTCATGGGTTTTTCAAAGTAATTTATTTTTATAATGGGGTTTAGCTGCTTTTCACTGCTGTGTTTATGCCGCTTTACACCCACTTGACACACTAACAGAGAGATATCAATACATAGGCTTTAAGATTATTACTAGTCAGATATATTCTTGTGCGGTGAATAGGGTGTGTTGAGTCCAGTTCTCTGAGCAAGGAGTAGGTCTTGTCTATTACATATTGGGTTTATGGAACGGTATCTGAGCTAATTTGAAACCCTTGTTTTATGTATCACCCCACCTCACCTTTCCCGTTAAGCAGCCATAGTGTGTTTTCTGCATGTGTGACTCTGTTCTGTTTTGTAATTCAGTTCAAGTGTAACGGTTTTGACATTCCCTCTATAAGTGATACCTTATGAGAAGTGTCCTTTTCTGTGTGACTTATTTCACTTAGAATCGTCGTACCTAAATCCACTCATCATGCTGCTACTAGCCTTATGACATTGATTCCATGGCTGAGTGATATTCCATTGTACATAAGGACCACAACTTCTTTATCCATTTTTCTCTTTCCTGGGATATTGAAGGTGGAATGAAGTGGAGGTCCTTGTCAACAGAGCAGCCCTAAACTTTGGGGTGCTTGTGTCTTGCTGATTTTTCATTTTCCCAATTTATACCCCCATGAGTGGAAGTGCCCTATGCTCTCTAAGCTGTGTTTTTTAGATGTTTCAGGACACACCGTACACTTCTCCAGAGTGGCTGTTGGCAATTTACATCCCGCCCATCAGTGTAGCAAGGCTCCCATTTCTCCATGGCCTGTCCTGCATTTCTGGTTTTGAGACTTTTTTCAGCATGGCCCTTTTGACCGATGGGTAGCGAGTCTTCTTTGTAGCGCTGATTTGCCTTTCCAGGTTGCTTGGTTGGCCAAAAAGGGCGTATGCGTTTTTTCCTGAATATATTCAGGAAAAAACGCATACGCCCTTTTTGGCCAAGGGCATCATTGTCAACGTTTTGCTGCTTTTCATGTGCTTTAAAGGCGATTCGAATCTACCTCCTGAAATCTGTTTCCTGCAATTCTGCCTTGATTTCAAATCCTCTTCTTTGCCTTCCCTCAATATATTTGTGGACGAGAGTTATCATTTATAACTCTGCAGGTTTGTGAATTGCCGTGCCCTGAAGCTCCATTTTACAACTCGCTTTTTTGGGAGCTGGCCGCAAAAGCGCAGGATGGCTTCAGGCCCTGTTCTGGTTCCGGGGGGGAGGATGAGCCTGTGGTTAATTCTTCTTCCTGATGGGAAAATAGAGTGACCTGTGCCTGTCCCAACACCAAGAGCTAGTCTCTCACTGGTTCCCCGTCTACCCGTTCATCCTCAGGACAAATTGCAACCTGTACGGAACAGGAGGTTAAAGGTGCTGATGCTCCAAGTAGGGAGATTGTTAGTAAAGCGGCTGGAATGGCGAACCCGGGCACAAGGAGAAGAGAAATGAGGTGCGTTTTAGAAACCTTTCCCCATCACATGGTGTACCATCGTTTTGTTTTCTCATGCATGTTTTCGATGTAGGAAGATGCCCTTAAACCTGGAGATTTGGGACCCATGCGAGGGGTACCACGCAGTATTACTTTAAAGGGTCTGCGTTTGCTCACCCAACCTCACCAAACCTCTCAGCCCCAAGAGTGTCCACCCTTATGTCTCATCCAGCTGTGGGTCTAGATATGGTCAATCCAGGTTGCATCACAGCCCCTGAACGCATTGTGTAAGAATTTCGCTCTCTTTCACTGTACTTTGTTTCATGTGTTTTTCAAAGTAATTTATTTTTTATAATGGGGTTTAGCTGCTTTTCACTGCTGTGTTTATGCCGCTTTACACACCACTTGACACACTAACAGAGAGATATCAATACATAGGCTTTAAGATTATTACTAGTCAGATATATTCATGTGCGGTGAATAGGGTGTGTTGAGTCCAGTTCTCTGAGCAAGGAGTAGGTCTTGTCTATTACATATTGGGTTTATGGAACGGTATCTGAGCTAATTTGAAACCCTTGTTTTATGTATCACCCCACCTCACCTTTCCGTTAAGCATGCCATAGTGTGTTTTCTGCATGTGTGACTCTGTTCTGTTTTGTAATTCAGTTCAAGTGTAACGGTTTTGACATTCCCTCTATAAGTGATACCTTATGAGAAGTGTCCTTTTCTGTGTGACTTATTTCACTTAGAATCGTCGTACCTAAATCCACTCATCATGCTGCTACTAGCCTTATGGACATTGATTCCATGGCTGAGTGATATTCCATTGTACATAAGGACCACAAACTTCTTTATCCATTTTTCTCTTTCTGGGATATTGAAGGTGGAATGAAGTGGAGGTCCTTGTCAACAGAGCAGCCCTAAACTTTGGGGTGCTTGTGTCTTGCTGATTTTTCATTTTCCCAATTTATACCCCCATGAGTGGAAGTGCCCTATGGTCTCTAAGCTGTGTTTTTTAGATGTTTCAGGACACACCGTACACTTCTCCAGAGTGGCTGTTGGCAACTTTACATCCCGCCCATCAGTGTAGCAAGGCTCCCATTTCTCCATGGCCTGTCCTGCATTTCTGGTTTTGAGACTTTTTTCAGCATGGCCCTTTTGACCGATGGGTAGCGAGTCTTCTTTGTAGCGCTGATTTTGCCTTTCCAGGTTGCTTGGTTGGCCAAAAAGGGCGTATGCGTTTTTTCCTGAATATATTCAGGAAAAAACGCATACGCCCTTTTTGGCCAAGGGCATCATTGTCAACGTTTTGCTGCTTTTCATGTGCTTTAAAGGACGATTCGAATCTACCTCCTGAAATCTGTTTCCTGCAATTCTGCCTTGATTTCAAATCCTCTTCTTTGCCTTCCCTCAATATATTTGTGGACGAGAGTTATCATTTATAACTCTGCAGGTTTGTGAATTGCCGTGCCTGAAGCTCCATTTTACAACTCGCTTTTTTGGGAGCTGGCCGCAAAAGCGCAGGATGGCTTCAGGCCCTGTTCTGGTTCCGGGGGGGAGGATGAGCCTGTGGTTAATTCTTCTTCCTGATGGGAAAATAGAGTGACCTGTGCCTGTCCCAACACCAAGAGCTAGTCTCTCACTGGTTCCCCGTCTACCCGTTCATCCTCAGGACAAATTGCAACCTGTACCGGAACAGGAGGTTAAAGGGTGCTGATGCTCCAAGTAGGGGAGATTGTTAGTAAAGCGGCTGGAATGGCCAACCCGGGCACAAGGAGAAGAGAATGAGGTGCGTTTTAGAAACCTTTCCCCATCACATGGTGTACCATCGTTTTGTTTTCTCATGCATGTTTCGATGTAGGAAGATGCCCTTAAACCTGGAGATTTGGGACCCATGCGAGGGGTACCACGCAGTATTACTTTAAAGGGTCTGCGTTTTGCTCACCCAACCTCACCAAACCTCTCAGCCCCAAGAGTGTCCACCCTTATGTCTCATCCAGCTGTGGGTCTAGATATGGTCAATCCAGGTTGCATCACAGCCCCTGAACGCATTGTGTAAGAATTTCGCTCCTCTTTCACTGTCTTTGTTTCATGGGTTTTGCAAAAGTAATTTATTTTTATAATGGGTTTAGCTGCTTTTCACTGCTGTGTTTATGCCGCTTTACACCCACTTGACACACTAACAGAGAGATATCAATACATAGGCTTTAAGATTATTACTAGTCAGAATATATTCTTGTGCGGTGAATAGGGTGTGTTGAGTCCAGTTCTCTGAGCAAGGAGTAGGTCTTGTCTATTACATATTGGGTTTATGGAACGGTATCTGAGCTAATTTGAAACCCTTGTTTTATGTATCACCCCACCTCACCTA